>NC_058103.1:56300000-56927083 GCF_020171115.1 Neogale vison
TGTAAAAAAATGTAAAACATTCTGACCTCTCAGGCTGTTCAAGAAATAGAGACAGATATACACATCCCAGGTCAAATACAGCTGAATTCTACCAAATCCTCATTTAGATGCAAAATTTTACCAAGTGTCATTTTCATTTTTCACCAGTGCTTCCTTTCATACTTATCACAAAGGTCTGATAACAGCAAAATTTGTAAGCTTTTGTTTGCCTAAAAAGTCTATCCATTTTTGAAGCATATTTTTTGCTTGATATTCAATTCCAGGTTTGCAGGTTTTTTTTTTCTTTTAGCACTTTAATGAGCTTGTTTCTCATTGTCTTCTGGCAAGTTTAACTTCTGTCAAATCTACAATCATTCTTCTTTGTTCTTCTATGCAGAAGTGTCATTTTTTCCCTGGTTTAGATACTTTTTCTCAATTACTGGTTTTTAGTTTTTTGATTAGCATATGCTCTGCTTTATTCAGCATGGTGTTCCTGATTTTTTATTTTCCCATAAATTAAATTGACTATTATCTCTTCAAATACTATCTAGGCCCTTCTGTATTCTCTCCAATGTTAGCCAACTCAATATTGTCTCACTAGACATGATAACCAGTTTATTTACAGTCTCTTTCTCCAGGATTTTTCCTCTATTTTATTGCTGTATCAAGGTCACAAATCTTTCTCTTCCATGTCTCTTATTACTCCCATTTGGTGTTTTATTTTACTTTTACATTTCCGATATTGAATTTACATCAAGTAGTTTCATTTGAGTCTTTTGTAACCTTAACTACTCTTCCCTTCATGTTCAGGCTTTATTTTAAATCCTTGAACATATTAGACGTGTAATTATTCTTTTAAACTCCTTGTCTACTGATTCTAGCTTTGATTTTTCTGCATCTGCTTTTAATGATGGATCTGTCTCCTGATAATAGTTTCTATTTATCTACTACTTTGCATGCCTAGTAATCTTTTTTTTTTTTTAAAGATTTTATTTATTTATTTGACAGAGAGAGAGATTACAAGTAGGCAGAGAGGCAGGCAGAGAGAGAGGAGGAAGCAGGATCCCTGCTGTGCAGAGAGCCGGATGCGGGACTTGATCCCAGGACCTTGAGATCATGACCTGAGCCGAAGGCAGTGGCTTAACCCACTGAGCCACCCAGGCGCCCAGCATGCCTAGTAATCTTGACTGTAATTTGCAGTTCTGCAAATCATTTTTTTTAATGCTGAATTTTCTTGTATTTTTAAAAGATTATTAAAATTTGTTCTAGTCACAATTTATCCACATTCCTTCACTTTATTCCTTTTGATGCTTGATTTCAATTTGGACAGGTTCACAGCAGATTTACCTCTGGATTTGTTTAGTTTTATAATTAAGGTGGGACCATCCTGGCCACTGTATGATGCCATGTGTATTAAGAGGTATTTTTATTTGCGATGATGAGAATGCCAATTCTTGTCAACCCTGTGGGATCTTCATGAATTGTTTTGCCTACTGCTTTGCAGTAGTTCCATCCCTGACCTCCCTGGAAGGTGGGTCAATACTCAGCCAAATACTTGAGAGGATCCTTCTTCAGGTCTCCATAGCATACCCTCTTCTCTCCTCCCCTCCTTCCTAGAGTTTCCTCTTATATCTACCCACCTACCAATCAACAATCTCCTCTATTTCTGGTATTTTGCCCTTAAAGTTACAGTCACTTTGGTTTTTACAAGTAACAGTCTATTTTTCCAACTCAACTGGGTTATGTCTGGATGCCCCACACCTCGACACTTTCTATGACATGGATAGAAACTTTCTCTAGGTAATATACTAGGAGTCAAGGGGATCATATTTCCTTTCTTTCATGAGATTTCCTCAAGTGATCCATGATCATAGACCCATGCTGCCTACATTCAATGTCTGAAAACAGTTATTTCTCCAACCACCCCCCAACATTATTATAGTTTACATTTGTAACAGGGTGATTTTTATTGCAATTAACCCTCAAAGTGTGAACATAAAACTGAAAAAGCACCTTTAAATAATACATAGTTCAATGTACACATTTTTGTGTTAGCCTAAACTAACTACAGCCCCAGTTATGATCATAGTCTTTTATTAGTTCCTCATCTTGATCACAAACAAAACCTCGAATTTGCTTCTAATCAAAAGAATATGGCATAAGTGAAGTCAGGCAGTTAAATACCCTAATGAATTTACTTTAAGTCACTCGAAAGGGAGAGTACTCTGGGGGCTCTAATCTATTCAGGAGAGTCAACTGAAAGATGCCCTAGAAGTCAGAGATTTGGAGCAGAGACTATTGCTGACCTTAAAAAATCAATTTTAAAAGCAATCGAGAAATCTTTACCACAATGAAATGTAGTCAGTCAACAACCTGAGAGCAGTTGCCAACTGGATCCTGGCCTATTGAGCCTTCGGATGAGAATGCAGCCAACCAGTACCATGATTTCAGGCCTGTGAGACTCTAAGCACAGGGCTCAGCTATGCAAATCTCAGCCTTCCGACTTAACAGAAATGGCTACAGAAAATGATCGCCGCTTTAAGTCATTTAGTTTGTGGTAATTTGTAAGGCCGCATAGGACACTAATTAAACTAAACATAATGAACTATTCAAATGATTCTAACTATTCATTTAACTGCATTAAATGCAGCAGCTACAAATAGAGACATACTATTTACTAAACTGCCACAAGTTAGTACTGTGGTCTAGTTTTCCAAGTGGTGACACTTTTTGATCACCACCTCATTTATTCTCAAACCTCTTCTTTAGAGGACCTAGATTCCAGGAATCTCTTGGCCCTAACAGGACTTCTATTTCATTTTATTTTCCCTTGTCACTTTTACGTCTTTCCTCTACTCTTACACAACTTAAAATATAAGGCTAATTATTAATGTCTTTCCCTCCTAAATATTCTGCTTTCACATGCCCCTTTCCTTGCTTTGCCATACTGTAGAAAAACCTCAAAGCTAGAAAAAACAACTCATCATTCCCAGTTTTTTGTTTCACTCATCAGAAGTGTCTAGCCAAAAAAAAAAAAAAAAAAAAAAGCAAAAACAAAAAAACTTTTAAAACCAGAATGGCTGCTCCAAGGGTAAAATTATGATAAAATTACCCTGAATTACTATTACATATTTTCTTTTACTCTCTACTTTGCCAGGCTCACTTAGAGTTTATGACCTTTACTTCTAGTTTGCTGAAAGAAAGCAAAGTTCACAAGAGAACTTCCGTATACTTCCATCCCACATAAGAACCCCTACTATTATCTGTACCTACCTGTTCCCTATGTATTTCCACAGAAAAATCAAGCAATCCCTCCATTTTTACACTTGTTTCCATCTTCTCTAGCATACTTAGGGACATTACTGAAGCAGTTTCTTCTGCTTTCTTCTATAACATCAATACATCCCTCTATTGGGTTATTCATCTTATTGTCAAACTGTATTATTTCACTCTTCTTTTTCCATCAGTTACTGTTTCCTCTTTTTTGACTTCTGAAAACTAATACTCCTCAGAAGAACTGCCTGGAATCTCTGTTGTAGGCTGTGTTATGTCTGTTCCCCAAACCTCCAGTACCTAACAATGTTACTATAATTGAAGATAAGGTATTTAGAGTGCTAAAACAGTGAGAAAATTAAAATGAGGAGAAAGAGTCACCACACAGATGGGCACTTAAGTTAGAGTCATGACCCTGTAGCCCTAACTAGAACCTGTGGCCCTACCTAAACCCTGTGGCCCTAAATAAAAAGAATAAATAAATTTTAAGGCTTAAAATCATATGAAATTTACCCTGCTCATTTTCAGACTTGCTTGGGACATGTGATCCTTCCCCCTTTCCCCTAATTTCTCCCTTTGGAAATGGTAATGTCTGTCTTATACCTGTGCTACAACTATATTTTGTAAACAGATAACTTCTCTGGTTTCATAGGTTCACAGCTAATGAACTTTGTTTGCTTCAGGATGAATTATACCTTGATTCTCAATCATAGCTGATTTAGAGGACATTTAGGTGAGTCAATGAATTTAGAGTTAATGTTGGAATAGGTGGAGACCTTTGGGGCTGCTGGGATAGGGTGAATATATTTTGCACCAAGGCCATGAAGTTTGGGGGACCAGAGGGCAGAGTGCTATGGGCTGAATTATTTCTCACCAGAATTCATACTGAAGTCCTAATCCCAAATATCTCAAATGTGACTATTTTTGAAGGTACAGTCTTCAAAGAGGTAATTAAGTTAAAATCAGTTGAGTACCGTTAGCCCTAACCCAGTATCCCTGGTGTACTTACAAAAGGAAGATACTAGGAAACAGATACGGGGAGGAAAGGCCACATGAAGGCCAAGAGAAGAGATGGTCATCTACCAACCAAAGGAAGAGGCCTAAGAATGAGGGCAACCCTGCTGACATTTCGATCTTGGGTATACAGTGTCTCAAACTGTGAGGAAATGAATTTCTGTTATTTAAGTCAACCAGTCTGGGTACTTTGTATGGCAGCCGTAGCAAACATTCTCCTTTTTCTCACTTAGCCAAACTCTAACTACGCTTTTGTCCTCATTTTGTAATTATCATTGTTAACACCATCAATAAACTTCACATTGTGAAATTCAATTTTCTCTCTCAGATTACACATCCCGTTTGACCAAAAGTCAACATTTCAACACAAATGATCAGTATCACCTCTTTGATAACGTTTTTTTTTTTTTTTTCACCTGGTTTCCAGACCTTTACACACTCTGGGCATACCTGCTATTCCACTGTTTTTCAACCCTACTTTTTAAGATAAGAGTGCCTCAATCCTCTGTCTTCTTTACTATGACTATGCAAGTAATTCCACATTTTAATTTCTGTCTCTAGTAAGATTCTTTAAAATACACACACCTCTTTGATAACTTTACCGGTCTGTTTAGTAACCTGTCAAATTCAACTTGTCCAAAATGGACTCCTGTTTCCCCCAAACTTATTCCCTTTAGTATCTCTATATAGATTTTACTATATATTTGCTGGATTAATTTGGGTTCTCGGGAAAAGCAGAACCAGTAAGTACTGTGAGACAATGAAAAATACTTTTAATCCCAATCCACTAATCCCATCAATTCTTTTAAAGTGCAATGAAGTGCTACCCCCATTAAGACACGATTGAAGCTTGCAAACAAGAAACTGATGAATATCAAAGGTCTATTTTTAATAGCCATTTCTTCATGTGCTTTATCACAACATAGAAAACCAAAAACAGCACTAAATTTTACTGTGGGCAGTTACAGTGTCCATTAATTGTTACTCAGGTGAAGTAAATGGTGGGGACAAGAATAATATAATGGTGAATAAGCAAATTAGTCTTTCTTATCAGTAGGATAAAATCCAGTACGTGAGATCATTTCTAAGTCTATAATAAAGAGCAAAGATACATTAAATGTTATGGAAAAGAAAATACAATTTCCTTGTCTACGGAATGTGTAATACTATTTGTGTGGAAATACGAAGGAGTGAAGGTGGCATGGAGAATTTTCAGCAGTAAATTTTCAGTTAATAATAATGATAGCAATATCTTGGCTTCTCTGCCCACTCACTTCCCCCATCAACAGGTCCATTTCAAACACACTTAGGCATTCACTATAATATATTTATCCTTTACTTTGAGGCTCTCTTCACTAGATTTTTTTTTAAATGTTTTATTTATTTATTTGACAGACAGAGATCACAACTAGGCAGAGAGGCAGGCAGAGAGAGAGAGGGGGAAGCAGGCTCCCTGCTGAGCAGAGAACCCGATGTGGGGCTGGATCCCAGAACCCTGAGACCATGACCTGAGCCGAAGGCAGAGGCTTTAACCCACAGAGCCACCCAGGAGCCCCTAGATTTTCAACTTCCGGATAGCAATAATTATTTTATTACTATAATATTGTTTCCTAAAATTAAGTTTTAGAAACTGGAATAACAAAGTCACTAATATTAAAGTGTATCAATGGCCTTTTGTACTTGCTGGATATCTTACATACGTGTTTGCTCAATAGATCAAGGTAAGGCTCCCAGAAAAACCTTAAAATATGAATTTCCTTCCTGAAATATATTTCCCTTATGTTCCACTGCAGTCATATTTTTTTCCTTGTCTTTTGGTGATGCTGTCTCCAATGAGGTTAACTGGATTTTAGAGTATAGCATGCGGCTATCAATCTTACAAGCAATATTTTGAGTGTGCCATAGTGGGACACCATTTACCAGAAGTAACTGAAAAACCTCACTGACAAGATGGTCCTACAAAGGACAAAATATCAAAATAATGATGTCCATACAATCACAAATTCACACTGAAATGCCAGGCAGAACACTTTTGAACCAAGTGACAGAATAAAAGAATAATTTACTAAGGTATTTCTTATCTATTGTACCTCACCCCTAAAAACTCATTGAAGCTATGTTGAAAACTACATTACAAGCTATTGCTGCCCTGAGCTTCAATAACGTGTAAAATGCCAGCAATGCACCTACTATAAACACATTGAAAAAGCATCTTAATACATTACTGCCTCCAGGAGTGGAGACCATGTTTATGGAATTGGGAAGTTATGACCCCATCTGTTATGTATGTCGAACAGCTTACCCACGGTAAAAAGGCTGCCATGCAACTTCACACATATCAGATAGGGACAGTGGCACTTGGCAGGGTGAATAAAACAACTACAACATTTGTTTCTTAGCTCGTTTCTCTTACCTACTCCAAGATTTGGCTAATATATTGCTGTTAAAATAATCTCTCCCACAAAGTATTAACCATGTTACTGTCCTTAGAGAGCTTTCTTAAGCCATGTTCAAAGACAGTATTAAAAATTCACTCAAATGTAAAGCACCAACGAATGGATCACACTAAAAAAATAAAGGGTGAAAACTCCCTTTTATGAATTGAAAAGGTCATTCAAATTAGTGCTTCCTACCATTCCCTACGATCAATACAACTCCGTGTGAATTACATCTTGTCTTCTAATAGGAGAGCTCACTGGTCAGCTACTCACAGATAGAACCTGGGAGCTAATTAGAAATTCAGAATCTTGGGCTCCACTCCAGACCTATGGAGTCAGAATCAGCAATTCAACAAGATCCTCAGGCGATCAACAGGCAGATTAAAATTTGAGGAGCACTTGCTAGGATCAAAGCAAATAGAAAAATTAACCTAGAATGAGGTGTCACAATCTGTGTCTGCAGAAATTTAAGTTAGGATTTCTTCCTCTTTTTTTTTTTTTTAAATATTTTATTTATTTGACAGAGAGATCACAAGCAGGCAGAGAGGCAGGCAGAGAGAGAGGGGGAAGCAGGCTCCCCACTGAGCAGAGAGCCTGATGCGGGGATTGATCCCAGGACCCTGAGATCATGACCTGAGCCAAAGGCAGAGGCTTAAGCCACTGAGCCACCCAGGTGCCCCTAGGTTAGTATTTCTTGAGAGATGTATGTTCAAGTTAGTTTGTGAAATGTTAGACTAAGTGAAATAAGCAGCTATCTTTACTGCCAGACTGACAGTTCACAGTAAGTTCATGTGTACTGTCACTCTCCCAGAGAGGTTAATGGTATGCAGGATCTCTTCCTTAAAGAATGGAGAAACATCCAGCCACTCAAATGAATTACTGCATGCCAAATATACACTAGATCTGAACTGGTAAAAGAATATAGTTTTTTTTTTCTTTCTTTCTTTTTTTTTAAGTAATGATACAGGGGCACCTGGAGGCACAGAGGGTTGAGCCTTCAACTCTTAGTTTCGGCTCAGGTCGTGATGTCGGGTCATGGGATTGAGCCCCACTTGGGGCTCTGCATGCTCAGTGTGGAGTGTGCTTGAGTTTCTCTGTCTCCCTCTCTTTCTCCCCCTCCCACACTCCCTATCCCCTGCACTCTCTTTTAAAATAAAAAGGAGAAATGATTTAGCTTAATGCATTTCTATTATTTCAATAGTACCCAGATATGCACTTTATTAAAAAGGAACTACAGCTGCCAGTATTCTCTACTTAAGATGGGTTTCAGTAAAAAGTGCAGCTAATACACAAAGCCTACTGAACATTGTAACTCAGCCTTGCCTACCATAAACATGCTCAGAACATTTACATTAACCTACAGTTGGGAAAATCATCTAATACAAAGCCTATTCTATAACAGAAGGTTGAATATTTCCTATAATGTATTGAACACTGAACTGAAAGCAGAAAACAAAATAGTTGTATGGATACAGCGTGGTTCCGTGTTAGCTGTTCACCCTGATGATCCTGTGGCCAATAGGGAGCTGTGGTGACCAACACCCAGCATCGCAAGGGAATATTGTATTGCATGGTATTGTACCATCCCAAGAAATGACCAAAATTCAAAATTAACAAGACAGGAAACAACATGTGTTGGAGGGGATGTGGAGAAAGGGGAACCCTCCTACACTGTTGGTGGGAATGCAAGTTGGTGCAGCCTCTTTGGAGAACAGTGTGGAGATTCCTCAAGAAATTAAAAATAGTACTTCCTTATGACCCTGCAATTGCACTCCTGGGTATTTACCCCAAAGATACAGATGTCGTGAAAAGAAGGGCCATCTGTACCCCAATGTTTATAGCAGCAATGGCCACGGTCGCCAAACTGTGGAAAGAACCAAGATGCCCTTCAACGGATGAATGGAAATGAAGATGTGGTCCATATACACTATGGAGTATTATGCCTCCATCAGAAAGGATGAATACCCAAATTTTGTAGCAACATGGACAGGACTGGAAGAAATTATGCTGAGTAAAATAAGTCAAGCAGAGAGAATCAATTATCATATGGTTTCACTTATTTGTGGAGCATAACAAATAGCATGGAGGACAAGGGGCATTAGAGAGGAGTAGGGAATTTGGGTAAATTGGAAGGGGAGGTGAACCATGAGAGACTATGGACTCTGAAAAACAATCTGAGGGGTCTGAAGGGGCGGGGGGGTGGGAGGTTGGGGGAACCAGGTGGTGGGTATTAGAGAGGGCACGGATTGCATAGAGCACTGGGTGTGGTGCAAAAACAATGAATACTGTTATGCTGAAAAAAATAAATAATTAAAAAAATTCAAAATTTCAAGTATTGTCTCTACTGAATGCATATTGCTTTCACAACATTGTAAAGTTAAAAAATTCTAAGTTGAACTCTCCAAAGTCAGGGACTATAGATATTTATGTTCTCATGTGGAAAGATGTTCATCATATATGAAGTGAGAAAATATTAAAAAAGTACACATATAAACCATATGTGTCATTTGTTATAAAGCATATATGCCATATATTGTATAATATATATGACACCTTTATGCTGCAGACACATACAGACACAAACAAGTATGGGAAGAGAAAACACACAATTCTTTGTTATTCTGTGTGCTCCAATGAATGGGAACTCTCCCTTCTTAAAATTTCTTAGCAATAGTTTTAGGATTAATATTTACTGTGTGGAATTACAAGAATTTTCTAGTTAAAAAAAAAAAATGCTTTCTTTGCCCAAATGCCACTATTTCTATTGTTAAGTAGCTAATTTTACTATTTGTCTCTGACCTTTTTTTTTTTTTTAAAGATTTTATGTATTTATTTGACAGAGAGAGAGAGAGAGTTCACAAGTAGGCAGAGAGGCAGGCAGAGAGAAAGGGGAAAACAGGCTCCCTGCTGAGCAGAGAGTCCAATACGGGGCCGATCCCAGGACCCCGAGACCATGACCTGAGCCGAAAGCAGAGGCATTAATCCACTGAGCCACCCAGGTGCCCCTGTCTCTGACCTTTTTAACAGGTCTTTTGACCTTTCTCCTAAGAATCATTTCCATTAGAAAAAGTAGAGTAGTAGGCAGAAAACAAAATATTTTCTTGATAATGACTCAGACATATTTGGCAGAAGAATATTGTAGTAGACAAAATAAAGTTTTAGAATTCTCTGTATAAATAATTTATCCCTCCTTAAATTAAAACTAACACCTTAGACCCTCATAAAGCTTTGGTAGACCCTCATAAAGCTTTGCCATTAAGGCCCATCTATTGCCCCATCTCCAGGGCTGAGTCATTCTTCAGGGGAAAATTAGTTCTTTTTACTTGTGAATCCCTGTGCCGTCACTGTTGCTCTGGCGCCCCCTGGTGGAGAAAAATCCTGCATTTTAGGAAAATCCAGGAGCAACGCAGTAGGAATCTCCTGTCTGGAAGATAAATGTGTTGCATCTTTCAGGTAACTTCTAAGATTGGAGTACTTTAGGATGAAAGTACATTTCAGTTACATTGATTTAGTGCTATGGCCTTCTGACAAAGGCACTATCAGGCCCTCTGTGGTGCAAGCTTCTCTGTGCTTCCTGTGGGTTTTTAATATTTAGTATAGCAGCTGTGCACAGTCAAGTTCAATATCCAGAGATGAGCGAGATAAGGTCACAGAGCAAACCCGACTGGCCAAACTCTTAGGATTTAACACATATGTGTGTGTGCTTCCTATCTGAAAATTTGGCCTTGTATTTTCCGGGGTAATCCTACAGTGCCCAGAAGAGGTTGTGAAGGCAGAATTATCGAGTTGCTAGAGGAGTCTTTGAGGTCAGATAGATATAGGCTGTATGTATACTGTAACAGCATGTATACATTGGTGCTCTTATCTATGAAGTACACAGGATTGAATCAACATCTATTTAATTATGAGGTTTAAAAGGCAATGCATGTAGAGCATAATACTTAGTACATATTAAGCACTTAAGTCAGTCATATGCAACAGCTTTCTTTGAAATGCAAATAAAAGTAGTTTTTCATTTTCTTTAGTTTTAATACTAGAAAACTGCAGATGTCTCTCTTCCATTATCCGAAAATCAAACTGTACCAATAATAAAATACATAAATAGAGATTTTTTGCACAACATATGGTGATCATCCGGCAGACTTCAGTTACCCCCAGTTATTGATGGCCTAGAACACACTATATATTCTGATAAAACACTGATAATCCCCTTCACCATCTCTCAAAAGGGAATGCCTCACACCCCCACTATTTCAATTTGGCCTAACCTGTGGGAGATAGAAATACTCTTCAAATCTCTCTCAGACTGAGAGATCTTTCCTGTCGTCATTTCCAGGGGTCATTCAAATAGGCGAGGGGAAACTCCCCTCTCCCAGGAGTCAGGCATGTTTGCTGTTGCAAAGGAGTCACAAAAGTACTGATTCAGCCCAAGCGGTAGACAAGGAGTCACGGATGGCCATCTGTTGCAATTATACTGACAGATGCAACCTCTTCACTGAACACCACCACCCGAAAAGTCAATCCTGAGTGGACCAGCTGCATCGGGTTCCCACAGCCACATCTTCTGTTTATCCAGGCTCCCCAAGTGCAGTTTTTACTTCCCCGGGGCCACAAGTCAAGGAGCTTTTTACTGTTCAAGCACCCCGGTGAATACTAATACTTTGGGGGTTTTCTCTAAAACTAAACTGGGTATCTCTCAACTAAAGTTCTGTCATCTGAACTGAAAGCATTGTTATGGGGAAGGTTTTTCCTCCTCAGCATTTAACCAAAGGCAACCATTTTGTTCACAGTGTTCTAATACTAGCCTCACATCATTAAAGCATCTGCACACAGCATCTACTTTGTATCCCTACCGTTTTGTCATTACAAGGATATGCGGAAGCCTCAGCAGCTTTCCGTTACAATGTATATTACACAGAATATAGATACATACAATTTTTAATGTCTGTGTAGTCTCCTTTAAGGTACATTACAACAGAAGAATAGGGACAATTCTTTATATATATTGTCTGTCGACATGCATGTGAAGTATTTGTAAGAGGCAGCTGATACTTCTCAATGCTTATTTCTTTAGGTACATCCCTAAATATTGTACAAAGGCACATACGTACGTGCTTATAATAAGATACTTCTCTAGTTGCTTCACCAGTATTGACTTTAAAAATTCTCCTAGCTCACGGAAATCCCAAAAATGTGTAGGTGTGGGGAAACCTGAGATAAGGTGACAAACTGGACCACCCTACCCTAGGCATGCGGGGTTGGTGTCTTTACGATAATCACCTGTGACCAACAAAAAATAATCAGCCCCTAAAAAGGAAGTAAGCCATTGAATGGGTTACCAATAGAGATGTTAAAAGCCTTTAGCTTTTGATGAAAGACCAACCCTAAAGGCCCTCATTGAAAACTCTGTCAGGATCCCTCCTGCCCTTGAGAGCTTTTTCTATACCTTCACTTAATAAACTTGTATCACTTAAAAAAAAAAAAAATCTCCTGGAAGCCCTACTACATCCTATTGCTGCTATAACCAATTATTATAAACTTAGTGACTTTAAAAAATTTATTATCCTAGTTCTGGAGGTCAGAATTCTAAAATGGATCTCACAAAGCTAAAATCAATTTGTCAACAAGATCAATTTTTTCTGGAGGCTCAAGAGGAGAATCCATGGGACGCCTGGGTGGCTCAGCTGGTTGAGCGGCTGCCTTCGGCTCAGGTCATGATCCCGCGTCGGGCTCCTTGCTCAGCAGGGAGCCTGCTTCTTCCTCCCTCTGCCTCTGCCTACCACTCTGTCTGCTTGTGCTCACTCTTGCTCCTCTCTCTCTCTGACAAATAAATAAATAAAATCTTAAAAAAAAAAAAAAAAAGAGGAGAATCCATTTCCTTGCCTTTTCTAGCTTGGAAAACCTTCTGCATTCCTGGTTCATGGCTCAATTCCACTCTCTGCAAAGCCATCAGTGGCCAGTCATACCTTTATCATGCTGCATTACCCCTGCTCTACTTTCATCACATTTCCTAACTCTGAATTCCCCTCAGATTGTTTTTCCCACTGCATTTTTTTTTTAAGATTTTATTTATTTATTTGACAGAGAGAGATCACAAGTAGGCAGAGAGGCAGGCAGAGAGAGAGAGGGGGAAGCAGGCTCCCTGCCAAGCAGAAAGCCCGATGCGGGGCTTTATCCCAGGACCCCAGAACCATGACCTGAGCCAAAGGCAGAGGCTTTAACCCACTGAACCACCCAAGTGCCCCTCCCATTGCATTTTTAAGAATTATTTCTCCATCTCAAGATCACATTTGCAAAATCCCATCTGCCGGGTATGTAAAGGTGTAAGGCACCATATTGAAGAACATGGACGTTTTAACAGGTCATCATTCTGCAACACCTACTAAAATCATCCTCATCTTACATATGAGGAAACAAACTCAGTTGAAGAATTTTTTAAAACATTGAGGAATTTGGGACGCCTGGGTGGCTCAGTTGATTAAGCAGCTGCCTTCGGCTCAGGTCATGATCCCGGCGTCCTGGGATCAAGTCCCGCATCGGGCTCCTTGCTCGGCAGGGAGCCTGCTTCTCCCTCTGCCTCTGCCTGCCTCTCTGTCTGCCTGTGCTCGCTCTCTCTCGCTCTCTCTCTGACAAATAAATAAATAAAATCTTAAAAAAAAAAAAAAATTGAGGAATTTGTCCAAGGTCGCACAGTTAATTAGTGGCTGAGTTTGGATTTGAACACAGGCAAGTTGGCTTTAGTGTCTCAGCCTCTAACAATAACAATTTAATATTTGTAGACTGAAAGAGCAAAGAATGAAGGAAGAAAAGGGCCAGGGATCTATTCTTTATCTGTACAATCCTATACAATGCCAGCTGGCATTTAATGAATTAAACTATTACTTTTAGTTAAATAATTACAGGGAAAAAAACACCATTGAAAAGAGAACTTAAGGACAAAAGAAACAATGCCCTAAAATAGTAACTATGGGAGAGAGACTGATCATGTTTGCTGAACCAACTGCCAGAGGAAGGCTGAAAAATACGAAAACACAAAGAATTACAGCAAAAGATAGATTGTATGTTAAAATAACACAACTCTGAAAAGAAGAAGAAAGTGAGGAGGCTCTGAAGAGGTGATCAAAAAACCCTAAAACAACAGAAATCATAAAATTCGTATTTTATTTATTTTTTTTAAAGATTTTATTTATTTATTTGACAGAGAGAGACCACAAGTAGGCAGAGAGGCAGGCAGAGAGAGAGAGAGGAGGAAGCAGGCTCCCTGCTGAGCAGAGAGCCCGATGCGGGACTCGATCCCAGGATCCTGAAATCATGACCTGAGCCGAAGGCAGTGGCTTAACCCACTGAGCCACCCAGGTGCCCCAAAATTCGTATTTTAATTGGTCATCCAGGAATGCATCTAAAATGGGAATCCCTTCACGTACCATTTCCACTCTCAACCTACACAAAATAATCCAAGTCATTCGAAGTATTACATCTTCTGTGTTGCGTTATAACATGTTGGAACCCCAAGCTGAATGCTAATAAATGATCCTTAACCAATTCAGAAATGATGAACTGAAACCAGGAAACAGAAAAAAGCAGAACACGCATTGACACTAATAACTTTGAAATTAACCTCACTGAAGTCAGGATGTCAGTATTCAAATTCATGATCTCCAGTAACATGAAGGTTAATCCATGGTGTATGCCTCCCAACAGGGACTGCATTCTGGTTAACACTGGGTAGATGCTGTGTGTCACAATCTCCGATTATATACTCCATTTCAGGAAAAACAAGAAAACAAAAACAAAAAAACTGTTCTTTTCCAAAATATATTTGAATTTATTCACATTTAGGTACTCTTTTACAGTAAGCATTGTGTTAAGAGGCATAAAGGATGTCAAGTTCCCAGTCACATGCTTGTGTTTAAGACATGAGAAGACTATTTTAAATACAAACATTTATAACACTGATTTATCTTATTTCCAGAGAAATTTGTATTCACTGGAGACAGCTTAGAAAACATACATAACTAAAAATAATGTTCATCTATTATAGAGTTTCTAAAGTTTAGTCAACTTTTTTTTTTTAAACAACATGTTTTTAACAAAATGCTTATGGACATTTTGCCCTATTAAATACCATCTTGTCTAATGGCTACATACTATTCTGTTGTAAATGCAAACCATAATGCATTTAGCTAAACTGATTTTATATGCAACATAGTGAATTTAGTCACGGAACTATAAATTTCTCTAAAATGTTTGCTAAACAATCCCTGCAATAACACAGTTCCTGGATATTTATCGCTACTTTCCATCCAACTGTATCATAGCATTTCCGGTATCTCGAAATTTCATTGCAAGGGATAGAATCTTTTCATTAAATATAGAACTCAGGAAGAGTTTTTAAAGCCCATTTAACATTCTAGGCCTAGAAATATAATCAATAATGGTCACTTTAGAAAAGGTCGCTACAATATGATTTTTCATTGTTCCTTGTTGTATTTGCATGATTTCTCTAAGATTACAGACTATAAAATATACTACAGCATCTTTCCCTGCACCACCACTGCAGTTTGAGGAAACTGCAAACTGCAAACTGCAGTTTCCTCAAACTAGCGAAAAATACCAGGGGAAAAAATGCATCTTATTATCAACAAAACATGGGTAATTTCCCATGAAAATACTTGTAGAGTACCAAAGAATTATTCTCAGGGGTAGTCAGAAATGGAATATATCATGTGATAAAAACTAAGCATCACTAACTATTCATACTGTTGTCACTATTTAATGTTGGGTGATATGAGACAATGAAAATCCAGATAGAGAATCAACAAGTGAAAATATTCTTTTCAAGTGAATTCCTTGTTTTTTACCTTGTTGCCTTATAACCACAAAGCAAATTGGACCCATAAGGAAACACTGCCCTGCCTTTGTCTCATTTACATGGCAAAAATAATTTTCACACAAAAAAGCCCGAGTATGTGGTTTTAAGTTTGTGTGGTGAAACCTAATTGGCACATTAGATTCATTATTTTTTCCTTAAAAAGTACATGCATTTCACATACTTTTTTTAGACGAACATTAATTTTTCAGGAAAATCACACAAGAGCCGTAAGTACTCAAATTTAAGACTGGATTCAACAATACAGAGAATATGATTAAGATTACTCTATTTTTACAGATCATTTATATACATGAGAGTAAAATACATAGTCCTATAATCTCTCATGGAAAAATACTTCAACTCATAAAACTGGTATTTCAGATATCAAAGTACTTCATGGTAAGATACTTCAAAGTCAAATTAAGGTACATAAAAATACCAATGAACTGTGATTTTAAAATATTCCTGATTCAATTACTAATGAAACCTGCAGATGACATTTCACCATTAAAGAGTGAGGATGACGGAAGGGTCCTGGCTATGATTTTCTACCACTTCTACTAGCTCTTTATAGAAGGACAATCCTAGGGTAAGCCCAGGCTGCGAATTGGTTTTCTGTGAATGGAGAGAGGTTTCTCAAGTCCCTGTCTTCTAATAAATGCATACTTCACAAAAGACCAGCAAAGAATTGGTCCCTACTACCTCAGAAGCTTAATGTCTGCAGTCTGGGGTCTTTTCCACTCTAAAAATTACTGAGGAGATTTTTCAATTCCTGAAGAAAACCCCTTCTTCCCCTAAGAGCAGTGCCTAAACCTTTAGGGAACGATTCCTTGGAGCTGACCGCAGTCCCATTTCACTCAAGCCAGAACTCCATGCTCAAGGATCTCAGCCTCTGAGCCCTTTTTGAAAACAATAGGTCTCCACAGCATAAATGGGGGTTGTTATCTAGATTCACCTCATCACTGGAAGATTTACATCACCTACAAATGGTTGGGGACAGATGTGAGACCCTTCCACAGTGATAGGTTATAATAAACTTTAAAACCAGGACTGAACAAAAGTAGCGCCACTTATATTCCTTTTAAAACTAAATTAAGCACACTTCCCAGTACAGAGAAATTTCATTTGTTAATACTCCAACCACTAAAAAAAAAAAAAAAACTATATATATATATATATATATACACACACACACATATTTTATAAACACAAATATGTATATATGTATACATATGTACGTACATCTGTGTATATATATATACACACACACACACATATGTGTGCACATATATAAAATTCTGAAAATCTTGAGTTTATCTTTCCTTCTAGTATCAGGCAGGAATAGAATGACTTGACTAATGAATTAATTCCAGGATACCAAATAAAATCACTCTGCCAGGACAGCCACCTTTACTGATATCACTAATACTCAGGCTATGGTGAATAACCTACATTTTGGGTTACCTCTAATATGACAGATGCTGCGCTCGGCACTTAACACACACATGGCCTTTGATGTATCTTGTAACACCAATGAAAATTTTAGGTACACTGAAAATGAAGTCTTATACCATAGTTGGCTCTGCCTCTGCCTCTTTCCAAGGCCTGCCACTTCCCTAAGACGCACCATCTCTGTCCATTTATACAAAGCATGTGTTGTGTTCATTTTAAGGAAATGTGCTTGTCCTCTATTTATAAAAATAAATCATCTAGCTTGGGGAAACTGGCTGGATCCTCCAGGCAGGCCCTCAGCTCCAACCACACTGTTCCTTCTACGCATCAGTTACAGTGTATGTCCAGAGTCTGACCTTGTACGCCACTCAGCAAATCCCCCTCAGGCAGCCTTACATCCCAATTTTTCCAACTTCAGCAGTACCTTACCGAAGCTTTCATTCTAACCATGCGGCTTCATGTTGTAATCATTTATATCCCTCTCTTTATATTAAAAAGCAAGGTACCTGAAGATATGATTCATGCCTATAATCCTGGTGTTCCCAGTTCTTAATATATTGACTGGGAAAAAAGAGGAATTAAATAAATAATTGTTGAATGAATTACTGTGTCTCAAGAATGATGGTTAACTGTGGAGGGAGGCAAGCTTCCCCCTGGCAGGTCTGGTCTAGAAAGAATGCCTGACATTGCAAATCATCGCTGAGAGCAATCTTACTTCTGTGTAATTGTTTCAGCATTTCCCACTTAATCAAGATCATCTTGTATGTATATTACCTCATTCAATCTAGCCATCTCACAATTCACTTCCTGTTATAGAACTCTTTTAAAATAACACATCCACAATTTGGTGCAGAAAGATAGGATTTGGTCCTTGTAGATCAGGATCTGTGATGGTCAGAATTAGTTAGTAAGAGCCCAAGAGAACAAAAAATGATCAATTATCTAAAGGTTTTACAGTATTTTTTAAGTGCGGTGCTAGGGTGTATGTGTGTGTGTATACGTGTGTGTGAGAGAGTGAGCGAGTGAGCACGGGGATGGGGGGCAGCGCACACACAAATAGTAAAGCAGCAATTTGTTTTGAAAATGAGTGGTGGAATCAGCCACAAATAGCCCTGAGAGTTGAGAAGTCTTATCCTGGTGGGAAGGCAGAAAAGGTAGTCTCCCATAAAGGACAGTATCATGAAAAGATGCGTAATCAAGTTATAAAGTTAAGGCTGAACGAAACTTCTGGAGTGATTAGCAGATCAGAGATGTTTATCTGAATGCTACCGAATGCAATCTGAATGCAAGGGACCTCTCCATTTCCTTTATGATGAAGTATATCAAAATTTCTAAAGATTCTTCTATTTTTAAGACATCTATATGCTTACAGTATAGCTAGATGTCCTCAACTGGAAGGTTTATAAAAGTGTATTTTTTGTTGTATTAAATAACACTTAGGGATTTGGGAAGACAGAGAACTAGAACAATCAAGCTGTTAGGTGATGGTACAAACATGTCACCGCAACAGCTTTACTGAAACCTCTACTTCTCTTCATTTTATCTATTAGAATTCTTGGCGAGCCTTTGGGGTATAAGATACTGTTGTTGCCAAAATGAACGAACAAGCAGCAAATCAGATTGAAAAAGTGAAGGTATCCATGTTCTAACAGAAAAAAATGGGGAGGGAGGGAGATAAGAAACAAAACTGAACATTTAAAGCAGAGAGAGCAGGTATCATGCTGGCGATGGAAGAACCCGAAGAATCAAACCAGTCTTGGGGGAGCAGTGGAGAGAAACACTGCAGGAAGCCTCTACTGCCACGCACGGGCTGCAACGACGAAATGAAGACACGAGCTACAAGAACCCAGAATGGGATCACCTGACTCTCTCCCATCCATTTTGTGGCTTCACCTTCTCTGCAAATCCCATTTTCAGACTGACTATTAAAGCATCTTTACAGCGCTGTAAAAAGTTCTTGTGAAGATGCCGATAAATTCAGAAAAGCTCCCCGCACTTGTTTTGGAAAAAATAATGTGGCAGAGTGAGACATCCTAACGATTAATGCTTGGGTCATAGGTCATGTGCTCTCAAGTCTGGGAGGAGATTATGTTAAAGACAGGGATGTGGAATAAACTCAAAAACAAAACAAAATAAAACAACAACAACAACAAAAACCCACTAGATCTAAGATTATCATGGAATAGAAGTGGGAGGGCAGTAATTCTTCTCCCAAAGATGTATTGCCACCAGAAATATTCACATTAGCTGAACAAAGCTTAGCTTACCTGAGAGTTATATTCTGTTCATAACACACTAACTTCACTCATTCAAAAAACATGTGAGATACTGAACTAGGGATTACCTTGGGTTTCCCATATATGTAATGTTTGTCAAGGACGTTATAAACCTTTGCTATTTAAGTATTAGTCAAGCTCTGTGACATTTCTACATGACACATACCTGCATATGGAGACCACAATTGAAACATGATTTTCTGCAGAGGCACAGGAGCAACCCCAAGTCTTTTCCCAGCAATAAACCAATGTTTTCATTGTGGGACCAAGTGTTCCGAACTTAATGTGGAGGGAGGACAGGGAGAAGCAGACTCCCTGGCGTATTGCTGTATTCGACAAGCAGCAGCACCAACTGCCAATTCAGAAACAGGGAAGGAAGATCAAAAAGTTAGAAGGAGGGAGAGTCATCCCAGGTGTCAGCAGTTCTGAAGGGGCCACTATAATGGCCTTGGTATAAGACAAGGAAGAAGGGCGCCTGGGTGGCTCAGTGGGTTAAGCCGCTGCCTTCGGCTCAGGTCATGATCTCAGGGTCCTGGGATCGAGTCCCACATCGGGCTCTCTGCTCAGCAGGGAGCCTGCTTCCCCCTCTCTCTCTCTGCCTGCCTCTCTGCCTACTTGTGATCTCTCTCTGTCAAATAAATAAATAAAATCTTTAAAAAAAAAAAGACAAGGAAGAAGAATTTTCCTGGATGCATCGAAAGCTGGGTTTTCGCCCACTTGGGCAGTTATACTTGTGTGAGAGAGGTTTACAACTTGGGCAACACATACTGTAAAGTATCAGCTGAATTAAAGCTTTAGCTCTGAAAAATATACCCTGTATCCAGTGTTATGAAATTATGGCTTATTTTCCTCCATTGCAGAATTTATATTCAATAATATTAGGATGAAAAACTGAAAGCAGCTTCAAAAAGTGATTAGAAATCAACACTACATTACAGGAAAGTGAGCATAAAATTTGCTAACAGCTTTTCATCACCTACGTCACACATAAATATCGCAATAATAATACACATGACAGAGTATCTGCTTAGTTATCACAATATTGCAATTCTCAGAAGTTTTTTTATTCCAAATTTTATTTTGGAGTAATATAAAAATACAGCAGTAAAATTAAATAGCAACGGAAAATAAAGAGAGAAGGAAAAGGCCTTAGTTATATGAGTAGGAAAGAATTCTTTTAAGCAAGATTAGATCTGCAATACATAATAGGTCAAAGAAGCAAATAAAGAAGTTGTATTAAAAGGCAAGATTGCAGTATTATACGTAGTGTAATAGGTGGACAGAATGAAATCTACAACCAAAGGGGAGCTAGGAAGAGGAACTGATTATATTTGAAAGTACAGGCTGATGCGTTTACTATTATCTAAAAAATAAAAGATCTCCAAAAATGAAATCATCATTAGTTACCTACCTATAGTATAAAATGCATTCAAATTAACATTTCTTTATATCGTCTAAACCACGGCCTGAAGACATTTCACCCAGAATCATGCTGCAAAAAAACAGGACTAAATTTGCAACGGATCATCAGCTTTGAGATTCCACATCGTACTATTCTCCGACTCTACATCTAAACACTGAGAGACTGAATTCTTTTTTTTTTTAAGATTTTTATTTATTTATTTGACAGAGAGAGATCACAAGTAGGCAGAGAGGCAGGCAGAGAGAGAGAGGAAGGGAAGCAGAATCCCCACTGAGCAGAGAGCCTGACGTGGGGTTTGATCCCAGGACCCCAGGATCATGACCTGAGCCGAAGGCAGAGGCTTTAACCCACTGCGCCACCAGGGCACCCCGAGAGACTAAATTATTAATACTTATTTGAATTGATGCTCTTTGCGGAAGTTATTTCAGAGGAAGAGAATTTCTTTCACACTTAGGAAAATAGGCAGGGGATACCAAATTAAAAGAGACACTGGTAAATGAAGATCCTTTTTTCATAAAATTTGATACCTGACTTGGAAAATAAAATATAGAGATCCTAGTAAACCATTTTGAATCATATATGAGTTTGCTCTCTTTACTTACTGATAATACACTGTAGAAGTAATACAGATGTTTAAGATAAGGGTCCAAATATAATGAACAACAACACCAGTCTTGTACGCTTTAAGATACAGTTGTGGGGCTTATTTTTATCCTTGACCTTATATTTAATTCCATATTTGTCCCTCTCAGTAATCCTCCACATGCCAGAATTCAATTTCTGATGAAATAATATAATAGTATTTGCCAATTTCTCTGTCACCAGAGTCTCTTCTTTAAGGAAAATGCTTCATCCAAGTTGGAAAATAACCATGTATTTCTATTTTTTTCCACTTTGTATTTGTTCTTGCACCACTACTATTATAAATGAAGTCCTTAGTCTCCCTGATTAAATGTTTAGACTTCAAATTTAATCCCTCAAAATAAAACTTTCCCCCAGACATTTGTCACAGTAAGAAAAAATATAGAAAATAAAATATACAAAAGTACAAGATATATAAAAGATATAAAAAGATTTACTGTGAAGAGAATATTCGTAGAACACAGAAAAAGTCTAATATTTACACAAAAAATCAAATGCAACAAGATTAAGCTGTTACTAAATAGATTTATGTTCCTCTGATGTGAGATTTTGAGGAATTCCATATAGATAAATAACTTTTCTGATGGTCCACATTTGATATTTCAAGGAATAATGAAACCAGTTCTTAAAAGAGTGAGCTACTAAGTAGTGTACTAGAAATGATTTTTTACCATAAACATATATTCTTAACAAATATATGGGTAACACTAACTTCTTTGGTAGGGAATTTAAAAATCTGAATTTCAAAAAAAAAGGATATGTAGTTAATATAATTTATTATTTTGAGATAGAAAGATTGTGCATTGCCCATAGAGCTAACTAATGTATGTCTTTGTATATATCCAGATGATTCTGTTAATTTTCGATCACCAGATACTTCATCTTTAGTGGTCTATAAAAGGCAGATAATGACATTAATCTAAGTCAGAAGAACAGAACAGACACCTGCTGGTATTAGTGATTCTCTAAGCAGTCATTTTAAGAATTGTTTAGTGAATTGATACAAATAATTTATACAAAACCTGTAAATTTCATATAGAGATATTTGTCATGCCAGGTGGAGGCTTTCAAAAGTTACAGGTTTGAGGGGCACCTGGGTGGCTCAGTGGGTTAAAGCCTCTGCCTTCGGCTCAGGTCATGATCCCAGGGTCCTGGGATGGAGCCCCGTGTCAGGCTCTCTGCTCAGCAGGGAGCCTGCTTCCTTCTCTCTCTCTACCTGCCTCTCTGCATACTTGTAATCTCTGTCTGTCAAATAAATAAATAAAATCTTAAAAAAAAAAGTTACAGGTTTGATTTTGTTTTAGTTTATTCAACATCTATGTTGTACTCAGGCATTGCTTTTGGTGTTAGAAATAGAGTAAATAAAATTAATAAGCATTTGCCATCATAGGGTTATTAGGTATGTGAGTCAGAAAATAGAGAAAACTTATAGACAGATAGTGACAGATTATCCAGAAAAACAATTTTGATAATTGAATGTTGAGTGCCAGAGTGACCAATAGTGACCTATTTAGGTGACCTTTGAAGAACAGAGGACATGAGAGAGTACACATACCTTGAGTAATACCTAATCCACAGTCCTGAAATACTCATTCTCTCAGAGAAAAGGCTGCTGTATATTTAGTTGGTTATCTAAGGTAGATGTGGTTAAATGACACAGAAAGGTAAGCTAGCCTCAGAAGAGATATATAGGGTAAAATAATTTTCACCTTGAGGTCTGCAGAATTTTTTTTGGAGAGCACGGCATTGGCAAAATGTACGATAGAATATGTGGATGTAATCAGAGGAGTTTTAGGTGGAAAAAGCCATATGATCAGAAATATGGATACAGAAAATAAAATCTAGAGTGTCACCAGTAGTAGCAAGCCTGTATTGTTGAATATTGATTTTATTTTTTAGAGTGATCAATTTGAAGTAGAGCTAGAATTCTAGCTGAGAACTTTAGTCAAAATTAAATGTGGCAAACGTGGAAATAAGATTTCTCACGTAGTCTCTAAATGAATAAAAATACATTCTCTAATCACGCACTTGTTCTTCTTTCCCCTAGAGTAGACATAATAAAAAAAGATGTCACATGGAGAAAGAAAAAAAGTGGGAACGAGATATTTTTGTGGTAAGACAGTTACAGAAATAACACAACTATGAGTAAAGATACATCCTTAAGGTTTGCTTTGATGGCAAAAAGCATAATCGTTAAGGGAATAATACTCGAAATCATGTTTACTTACTTCTAATTAAAAATGGATATATACATGCTTTCTAAAGACTACGGTCGAAATTAGTGGCAGGAGTCCTAGGACTCTTTCAACTGTACCCAGAGTTTTGTTTTGATAAAGCGCTCCTAATTCCAGAGTTCCTCTCCTATGCCCCAGCCCAATGCATGTGCAGACATCTATCTGAACCCGTCAGCAGCAATCTGTGGGACTTGGGGGAAGGGAAACTGCTGCAGATCGATGATCATTCTACTTTCTGTGCCATGAGGAACAAAGTCCCTAGTCTCTGATCCAGGAATCTTTCATCTTTTGCCAATATACGTGAAACTGTGGCAGGCTAATTTGTTAGCTTGCAAGTAAGGTAAAATAGCAGCCCCTTGACATGGGTTAAAAGGATAAGTGGGGGCGCCTGGGTGGCTCAGTGGGTTAAGCCGCTGCCTTCGGCTCAGGTCATGATCCCAGGGTCCTGGGATCGAGTCCCACATCGGGCTCTCCACTGGGCGGAGAGCCTGCTTTCCTCTCTCTCTCTCTCTGCCTACTTCTCTGCTTACTTGTGATCTCTCTCTGTCAAATAAATAAATAAAATCTTTAAAAAAAAAAAAAAAGAAGAAGGATAAGTGAATCGGTTCAAAAGAGTCACCCGATATATCACTCCATACCCGGTGACTGGAATCTCTGGGAGTAAAGCCTGGAGATTTGAATTACTGTCAACCTCCCCCAAATAATTCCTACTAACACACTCTTTCAGAACCACAATTTTAGTACATTATTCATTCTATCAATGATTCAAACAAGTTAAATGTCTCTGTTTGTCCCGAGTGTAGAAAATCAGTGTATGCAGAATGCACACAGGTTGGCATGTTATGGACAACAGCACGGCAAATGAGGTCTTCTCTGTTCCAGAGTTTAAAAATTAAGTTAGATTTCTCCAACTAAGAATTTTCCCTTAGCCTCTTGTCTGCAGAAGGACCTTTCTTCTGCTTTATATGGGTAGAGTTCCTAGATGGATGTTGAAAATGTTCACTTGACAGTTCTTAGATATGACGAGCTGATTGCTCTCATTTACTTTGACTCAGTGGCCAGATGATATCAATTTCATAGACTCAAAGGTTTTCTGGTTTAATTCACTGTTCTTTTTGCCTTATTTCTTTCTCTCTCCATTACTTTCTTTCACATACTCCTGCTTCTCCGGAGTTCAATCACCCTTTATTTTTTTTTATTTCCTCTTTCTGTTCTGTCACTATTCAGTACTTTGCACATCAATTTTTATCCATTATGCATATTTTGCTCTTGTTTACACAGAAAATGGGAAACACACATATATGCTAGTCCACATAACCTGTTCATCAAAAACAGGAATAGGAATTCCCCTTATCTATCAAACTTATCTAGAGAAGGTACAATTGGTGTTGTGGAATTGTGTGTAAAGTTATTGTTCCCAAAGGAAGACCTAGGAGGGAAATACTGGCTATCTCCTTAATAGAAACCAATCTATTCAGTGCCTTGGATATTCAAATTGCTTATTCTAGCAACCTGGGCTGCCACCCCCAACACTGTTCACCTATAGCTCCTTTTGGCTTCAGTGACTTCAAAATTAATAGACTGTTAACAAATACATTCACAGTCTGCAGTGGATAAAAAGGGATAATTTAAACATGCTATTTTGGAGAACACATTTTATCTAATATAGTGTGGTTAAAGCAGCACTAATGCTATCTCTCAGGGGTTCTTGCTAATTAAGTTGATAATAAGGGTCACAGTGGTCAATTTTGAGATATAAGGAATTTTAAAACCATGGAGGGCATTATCCAGTATGATCAAGCTTCACAAAAACAGTATCCATGACTAAAAGTTGGGGAAAAATTCTGGGATAAATATAAAATACATTTAAGACAACTCTTTCTGTATAGTTATGTATTCTGTATAATTATGTATTTTTTTATCACCTACCGTGTTCTGAAGTTCAAGGCCTGATTTTTTTTTCTTTTGCAGATGAATGTCTCATGTTGAATGAGAGTGTATCATTAAAAGTAACAGACTTTTTGTTATCCTATATCTTCTTTGTAAAGATTACCAGACCTTCTTTAATCATTCATGAACCATTCTGCATTTTACCTTTTGGTGGAGGAAACAGTATCATTTGAATTTAAAATCAACTTGTTAGAAATAATCTTTAGCCATCTTTACATTCTATCTAGACAGGTGAAATGGTAAAGAACAGCTATTAATTTGTGATATCATATTTATAGCTTTTTAACCCAGTATAGTCTTTGAACAGAATGACGGACCATGGGATATTTTTAATTTATCCTGGAGTTTTTATGATAGCTTAATCATGTATTCTCAACTAGGAAAGTAAGGTAATGGAGTAAGTCTCACCCCAAAAATTTTAGTAAGTTGTGTTTTATTCTTATTGTTGTGTAGTTGATGTCATTTTCTCTCATATAAAACAGGCGCCCAAAATACAAATTTCTTCTACCACCATGTAGAAAATATTTTCCATTTACTTTATATGATTGTAACATAGTTCTATCATGTCTTCTAAGAAAGCAATGGTTAGAATACAATCCAATTTTGATTCAATAGCTCTCTTTCATGATTTAATTGCCCACAAATCTCATTATGCTTTTATACATAAGATCCTGTAGAAACTAGAAAGCATTTGAACTGGTATCCACATATCACAACATTGTTAAATCCTGGGTTTTAATCTATTGGCACTTACATAATGAGTCAGCTGATTTTTGGACTTAATATAACTCAACTGCATTAAAAAAAAATCAATTCAGGTAATGTGAGATAATTATTTTTAAGAGGCACTCATTAAAAATACATGTCCTCTATTAATATACACTTATTCATTCTAACTTAGTTTTATGAAATCGGCTAATATTTGTGAAATATACTAAATGGAATTAAGAATCTGCTGTGATGTCAGAAGTTGTCTGAAGCAGCCACTCTATCACAGTTGAGAAACCTCACACACGTCTCTTCAACTCTGAGTTTCAGTTCCCTTATTGGTAAAGATCATGTAAGGGGAAAGTGTTGACCTCCGAAAGTTGTTTTAAGAATGGTGCCTGTGCAGGGTCCCTGGGTGGTGCAGTCAGTTAAACTTCTGCCTTTGGCTCAGGTCATGATCCCAGAGTCCTGGGATTGAGTCCTGCATCAGCCTTCCGGCTCAGCAGTTGAGCCTGCTTCTCCCACAGCCTCATCTCCCTAATTAAACTGAATCTTAAAAAAAAAAAAAAAAAAGTGCCTGTGTTCAGTGGAAGCAGTAAGGGGGTTGACCATAGCGCCTACCACTTGCTTAGAGTTAAAACTATCAAGACTTATTTTTAACCACTTTTTAAGATGTAAGAGTTTTCTGTTCAAGGACAGGTTTTAAATTTGTGCTTTATATCCATGAAACTATGAAGTTTAATATACTGCATTTTTCATGTAATAAATGGGGTAGAAAATTCTTAATATTTCATTGAAATTGAAACCACAAATAAAACTTAAATTTACAAGATTACCATTTGGTAGGTTGTGAGTATTTTTTTTTTTTTTTTTTAAATAGGACATTTTCTTTGAGCTTAGTGTGGCCAAATTTGGAAATAAAGAATTCTGGAGGGGCACCTGGGTGGCTCAGTGAGTTAAGCCTCTGCCTTCGGCTCAGGTCATGATCTCAGGGTCCTGGGATGAAGCCCCATGTCAGACTCTCTGCTCAGTGGGGAGCCTGCTTCCCTTCCTCTCACTCTGCCTGCCTGTGATCTCTGTCTGTCAAATAAATAAATAAATAAATCTTGAAAAAAAAAAAAGAATTCTGGAACATGTTGTGAAGACCACCTCCTAGGCAAGATTAGTATTCCCTTCCTCTTAGTTTCCGTTCTGTGTTCTGCACTGCCTTTATCACATGCTTTAGCACAAGCCTTATCTTAAGTACTGTTTTTTGTTTATGGATTTTATCACATTGTGAGTAATCTAAGGGAAAAAGATCTTTGTATTAACTCACATTTAACACTACCTTTGATATTATAGATATTCAATCAGTTTTGTGGTATCAACTACATAATTTGGATTCATGATATTAGAAATTAAAGTTTTAAAATTTCAATTCATTTCACTGCTTTATTCCTAAGGTCATTATTACTATCATTAGCCAAACACTTTAAGGCATATGGCAAGTTTGTACTTGCTGTCTCTCTGGTGAATGAATCGACCCTTCTAGTGTTAATAAAAAGACATGATACAAGTCTCTGCTGAGCATTTAATTGTTAATAGAGGACCTTTCAGAGTTCTCACTTCTTTGTCCTGGCAATCAGCAACATTGTATACGGCACTTCTCTGTCTGCTTGAGACCCCAAGGACCTGAAATGGAAAGGACTCCTGCCGACACTGTGTGTGACCAAGCAATAGCTAAGAGAAGAATATTTTTGTATTAGGCTGATATTTTTAGATTTTTCCCTGACTTTTAGACTATCCTGTATTCTGATACAGTGCTCCACATACACCATGTTAGACAAAATTTGAAAAAAAAAATCAACAGGACTTAATATTTTCCCCAAAAATATGGAAGACAAACATGTACAAGTACTCAAACTCCTATTCTATGAAAGCCATATGTTTTCTTCATTCAAGGAAGCAAGATCTTTCTTAGGATGTGACTTTGATCTTAGTGTCTTTCTTAGGAAGTGACTTTGAGTAATAGTCTAAGCAGATAAAAATAAATAAATATATGTTGCCAGATTATGCATTTTCTAAAATAATAATTATATAGAAATAGGTTAAAAATTCACATGTGTGGGCCTATTAGAAGGTAATCTATAAAAATGAAAATAGATGCATTAAGGTAACGATGCTGAGTGATTTATAAATTATCATAATCTTGGGTGATTTCCTTTAATAATTAAAATAATAAATTTCAGAGCCCTCTTATCTGGTCCCCTAATGTTTGCAAAAGATCTTCCAGATCTTAGATCTAAAACATTTTACATTCTACATTCAATCCTTAGAAAGGATGAATCTAAGATGGAGAAGGCCCTATTCTTTAACACTGAGTTTTAGCTACATTAAAGAGAACTTAATAGAACCCACATAAGTCCATATTTGTGCTTTAATGAAATGAATTAATGTCCATGTATCCCACATTCAACAATAAGAAATTCACAAAATACCTGCCAAGCTGCATTCTATTTTATATTCCTTAAAGATATTTTATATCATAATTGTACTTCTTGGGCATCTTTAATTCAATTATTGCATTTGGGCTTAACATATAAAGTTATATACAAGAGAAACAGTCAGAAATCATATGTGGTAATATTTTCATATAATGTGGGAAAACCCCTTATTAAAAAGAAATGAATTAAATGTGTTCAGGCAACTAGACATTTTAGGTCTATATATCTACTAAAAAGTATACAGTGAAACATTCCCAGTTTCCTATGTATAAAAATGCACTCCAGGGGCACCTGGGTGGCTCAGCAGGTTAAAGCCTCTGCCTTCGGTTCAGGTCATGATCTCAGGGTCCTGGAATCGAGCCCCGCATCGGGCTCTCTGCTCAGCAGGGAGCCTGCTTCCCCTCTCTCTACCTGCCTCTCTGCCTACTTGTGATCTTTCCCTCTGTCAAATAAATAAATAAAAATATTTTTTTAAAAATGCACTCCAAATGCACTCCAAATCAATGGCTTAAAATAACAGCAATCACTTATTTTGTTCATGATTCTGTGGGTTGACTGGGCTCAGAGAGGCATTCGTCCCTCTGGATGGCTCATGCAATTGCAATCTGAAGGTGGCTGAAGTTGAGGGCATCTTAAAAATCTTTCCACTCATGTTTCCGGCACTTGACTTGGGAAGATCAAATGGCAGGAGGTACTGCTGGGGCTTCCCAGCAGTTTTATCTCTATTTGATCTTACTCTACAGTCTTTCCATGCAGCTTCACAGCAGCTGAACTTCCTACATGGTGGTGAGGCTCCCAGAGCAAGTGTCCCAAGAGAGATCAGCAGAAACCTCCTAGAAGACCTTCTCTAACCTGCTCTTGGAAGTCACCCAGCATTACTTCCAATGTATGCCATTTGCTGACACTGTCAAAAAGGCTCCCTTTTTCAAGGGTAGGGGATACGGTTTCTGCCTTGTCAAAGAATTTGCAGACGTGTTTTTAAACTACTTCTGAGATACAAAGCAACATTATAGGATTAGACAGCCCATACTATGAAAATGTGAGTTTTGGAAATCCACAATCCATACTTTAGGAATTGTCTCATCTGCGTCATGTCACTAAAAGCACTGTTCAATTTACTGAAACAGAATTTTCCCAGTGAGATGAAGAAATGGTTGAATTCCTCAGCATGCAGCAATTTTACTGAGCAAGCAACTTTGTATCACCTGATGCTTCCTCTGCTTCCTCAGCAGCTGAGGCATCAATTGTCTTGAATTTCACTTCCATTCAAAGCAATAATGTGTTATTGACGGTGAGACATGCATGCTTGGCATTTAGAAGTCCTGCAAGGCAGCTGTTTTGTTTCTTCCAAACATTAAAGCGATTACAGAAGATTAAATATAATATTTGTTTGAGACCAAATAACACAGTACTTGGCAGATTGTACAATTATAGTTTCAAAACAAGTGATTAAAAGAATGATATTATCCTTTGTCGAATGGCAACCTGATTTACAAAGTAGATTTTTTATAATTCCACCAACATCTGAGCAAAGCGACTATTGATTTTTTTAAAGTTGGCTGCCATTTAAATGGGGCAATTAGTTAAAGACTGAGAATAAGCAAAATCTTGCAATGCTACTGCTGTTGGTGCCCTGTGACTAATTTAAATCTTTAAAAAGACACAGATTCTAGGTCTCTAGAGAAAAAGCTCAGAGGAAATTTTTTCAGGGCTGGTGTGCCTAAAGTTACAGGAGAAAACAAGCTCTCTCCAGATCTGCCTTTTAAGGCTAATAACATTCTAATTATAGAGGATATGGTTGCCACTACCAGCTGAAAGCATTTTGTGGATTTAAAAAGCAGACTGAAGTGAAGCAACACAGCTAATGTAACTGTAGCATCTGTGGTTCTCATAGGTTTACTCAGCCAAAACCAATATATCTGTCAAGGTGACTCAAAGTCTGAGGAGGTTATGTTATCTCAGATATGTTAATAAATCATTTCACAAATGACTATGAAACATTTACTCTTCGTGTCCTCGATAATATCAAAAACTCTGAATCACTTTAAAGAGTTTTAAAAATACCTGTTACTATGAAGTGCTCCCTCCCCAAAAACTTAAAATTTTAAAGATTTATTTAGAGAGAATACATGTGGACACAAAGAGAGCACAAGGCGGAGGAGGAGAGGCAGAGGCAGAAACAGACTGCCTGCTGAGTGGGGAACCAGATGCAGGGCTTGAACCTGGGAACCTGCGATCACAACTTGAGCTGAAGGCAGACACTTAACCGACTGGGTCACCCAGGTGCATCCCAACAAACTTATTTTTTTTTTTTAATAGTACCACCTCCTTTTCTACATTTGCTACATTTGACAAGTTGAGGCAATTATTTGACTAGCATATTTATCTCTTAAGCTATGAAATTATTTTTTAAATGGAATTTTCATGACTAGAAACCATGCTGCACTCAAAAGTTCTGCATTTTAAACCTTACTAGGCAGTCTAGGACTAGCACTTGGCCTTCTAACCTTTGTTTACCTCATAATCTGTATGGAAAGGATAGTTACAATATTCATGATTGGCTTAAATTTTCATCATTTTGAAAAGAAAATAGAAATTAAAATAGATTAAATATTGTAAATGCTTCTTCCCTCTAAATGTGAAATTGCAATATGAAGATCTAGATTATATAGACCAAGAAGAAAGGATTTGGAAGCCAATGAGTAATTTTTCAAAGAACAATTTACATGTATTGCTTGTGAGAGTTAAAGGGAAACCTCACTGAGTGGAGTCAGGAACACAGAAGAGGAAGCTACACCCCTCATCATCAAACAGAGAATTTTCAGTTAAAGACTCCAACAGACATATAAATTACAGACCCCAAAAAATCATCACCAACAGGAAAGAATCAATTACAGCTCCCAAAAGGTTAAGACAACAATGCCATCTCCAAGAAATTGGCTATCCCTGAAAGTCAACCTATGTAAAACCATCATTACCCTGAACTGAATTTTTTTTGTTCCATACAATATGCTTTTATTTTTATTTATTTATTTTTGGGGTACTTAGAATTTTTTTTATTGTGTTATGTTAGTCATCCTACAGTATTTTATTAGTTTTTGATGTAGTGTTTCATGATTCATTTTTTGCATATACAGCCAATGCTCCATGCAATCTGTGCCCTTCTTAAAACCCAGGATCAGGCTTATCCTTTCCGCCCCCCTACCCCCCTCCCTTCTAAAACCCTCTGTTTCCAGAGTCCTTAGTCTCTCATGGTTTGTCTCTTACCCTGATTTCTCCCCCTTCATTTTTGCCTTCTCCTAATGTCCTCCATACTATTCCTTAGGTTCCACAAATAAGTGAAACCATATGATAACTTTCTCTGCTGACTTAGTTCACTTGGCATAATCTCCTCCAGTCCCATCCATGTTGATGCAAAAGTTGGGTATTCATCCCTTCTGATGGCTGAGTAATATTCCACTGTATATATGGACCACATCTTCTTTATCTATTTGTCTAACCTCAGTGAACTTTTATTCAAAACAATCCCTCTCCAACTTCCTCCACCTCCTCCATAAAGTAATTTCCCTCTCCCTTGTTGGACCTGCCTATGGTTTTGCCATCATTTGCACATCCTGAATTACAATCCTGAACCAAAGCCATTTTTACTGGTAAAATAACTTATTTTTAAGGGTCACATGCTTTTACCTTTTAAAATGAATTTTTGGGGGCTATGAAAAAGAGTGGAACTGACAACAGAAATGAGGACATAGCATCTTTCCTGGGGCAGCTGCAGGGCAACATGGCAGAAAAGATTCTGGTAAAATTCTGACATTTCTGACTTCCTTCTGTTCAGATTTCAACACTTCAAGGATAAATAGATTCTTTAGAGATTTTTTTCTGACACATTTCAAACTTCTCCACCAAGACAGTATAATTCGATTTTTTTAATGATTAGAGAATATATCCAGGTTATTGAGGGAAATTAAATGTTTTAAAAAATCTTACAACCCTTAAAACCCCCTCCATGATGATAGAAAAGAAAGACGATAGCGTCGTCACTGAATAAGCCCAGAATGTGGGGCCCGTCACAGGCAGTCCACCACAAAGTTTGCAAAGAAATAAAGGAATCTCACCTTTTTATATAGCCACCCAGGTACCACCCATTACATATATGTTTGCAAGATAAACAACTGGTCCTCCTGTTAGAGCATTCCTAGCACCATTTCTCACACACAGTTCATCCCAAAATCACTTGGTAGTTTAGGTGACCATCTTTTCCCCCCTTTGGTTAAAGCCAGTTAGATAACAAAATTCCCATATCTTTATAACAGGAAGCAGTTATACAACTTAGGGGAAGGTGGCTGCCAAGGTTAGTGCCCTACAGTTCTCTAGAGACTGGGAGATAGAGGCACTATCTTCCTTGATGGTTTCATTTCTTTAAAAAATATATATTTTATTTATTTATTTATTTATTTCCAGGTCCTTAAGAAAGACATTTCTAAATCTTAAAGTCGGGGGCATATTTAGCTTTTAAGAAGATTTGTATATACTTACAAAGACCGGGAAAGAACTTAACAAGTTTTCAAAAGTAAATGCTCTACAAAGAGAACATTTACTTATTTTAAATGGAGAATTAAGCCTCTTAATTTATATTTGCTCCTACTTGGAAAGTGCATGATTACAGCAGAGAGAGAAATGACTTGTGTACAGCAGAGAGAGAAATAATTTGTGTAGTACAAATTAATCATTGATGGATAAAAGGTCTAAAAACCAGAGTAGAAAATGATTTTTTTATGAAGATAGCCCTTGACTCCCACTCCAGTGTGCTTTCCATGCACTATGATTGCCTCTAGAAACAGATTTCTGAACCAAGGAAGAAGGAATACACCTGGAGTGAGCTATGCACTCTTAATTCATCCCTTTTCTTCCTCTTCTATGACCTTCTTCATACAGGAGCTCCCCAATGTCCAATGCTCACATCTAATGCTCATGGTGACAGTAACAAACAGAGAGGCATTTGTAGGCTAGGCCATTCTTCCATGGGAAACAGCAGTAAGATTTCACATACTTGTAACTTTATAGGGGAGCTTTGCAATGCGGGAAAGTAATGAAACAGGAAATCATACAAGGTTTTCTAATGTATCTAGACTGACTTTTCCCCAGAAAATTATTTCACACAAATTGTTCAAATCCATCCTACCCAAAGTAGAAAAGTTTGTGTTCTAATTGTGATTGCCTCACAGACAACTGTGAGTTGTCATCTACCTGTACAAATGTTAAAACCTTTACATGCCCTTAACATTTGGTAAATAAGAGGCAGAAGGCATAAATTTAGAGAATTACCTCTGACTTTTGAAAGTCATATTTTATCTTGGCTAAGTATGTTAAAAAGCCATAATTTTCTTTGGCTTTAAGGGGTTACAGAAACTGTTCTAACTCTCCACCCAGCTATGGGGCTATGTGACACATAATGCCAACAAAGCCACTAATGTGGAACAAATTTACCTTAATTTCTCAAGTGTGCATCAAGTCATTTAAGCCATCTGCCAAAAGAATGATAGCTCAGACAAGGGCCATAAAAATCCACTGATTTTATTTAAAGTGAAAAACCATTTCCATTGCCAAACAGTCATAAAAACAAGAGCCAAAAGCAGTATTGGATGACAAACCTAATAGGTAAGAAGAGTTGGAGGGACTGTTACAAAAGGGCTATGAGCCAAGGAATACAGGAAATCTCTGGAAACTGGAAAAAGCAAGGGAACGGATTTTCCCCTAGAGCCTCCATAGGGAATGCAGCCCTGTTGACACTTTCATTATTAGATCTGTGAGATCCATCACCTCAGACTTCAGAACTCTAGAACCATAAGATAATAGATTTATTTGTGTTTCAAACCAGTCAGTTTTCCGTGACTTGTTACAGCAGCAATAGGAAACTAAAACAGTGATGTATCCCACATCCCTCACTTTTAAATTATCAAGCTAGTTGCCACCATAAGCAACTGGCTCTCGATGCCACTCAGAATTCTAGAACCAAGACAGAACATGTATGTTAGCATCGTCCCACCCAAGTAAGAGTGATAGGTGCTAGGACACTTATCTATCAACTTCTAAAAGTCTCTGGTTGAGGGTTGCTTCTGGGGAAGTGGGGAGAGTGCAGTAGAGATCCCCTTGTTGACTGACCTGTGATTTACGGACTAAGTTCGCAAAGTCAGAAGAAGCTCTGAGATAAAACAAGGCAAGGGCTGACTTTGGAAGAAGGGCCAATATGTATGAAAATAATGAAGGCACATGTAGCATTTAGATCCACTCATGCCCAACATTTTATTCTATCCTGTTATTCATTATTCAAGGTAGTGGCTAACCACAATTTCTTTAAAAAAAAAAAAAAAAGAGCTTTGGACCGTTTATGTGACAAACCATACTCCCCCAGTTCTGCGGTTGTTACCAAGGTCACAAATGATATCATCTGTCTCCTCCAGAATCAGTTCTAGATTCTCTTTATCCTTGATCAGCACTTCTGTCACTCTAGATTGCTTTTCTAGTAGGGAAACCCAGGTCAACACCCCTCAGGAATCTGAACTTCTGTTCACCCTGCCACTGTCTGACCATGATTGCTACAATTCTCATTTACAGTTATAACCAGGCATGTAAGCACCCAGAGTATTCCTGGTGAATCCCCTAATCCCCAGATATAGTCATTCTCAATCCCATTAGGGATCAGGTTGGGCTGGTTGTTGTGTCAGCAATTCAATTTTATCTTACAAAAAATCAGGGTTTTTATCCAAGGTATATAATAACTCCTTTGTCTGCTAATCTACAGTCCTATAGTGTCCAAAATGGCCAGGCAAAAGACATAATTGGGATTAGTGAGAATCTTGCTGTGCTACATGATAGAAGAAACCCTTATTCTGCTCCAGCAACTAGACCTCTGTTCAGCAGAACTGAAATGTAAAGGGATGGGAGACACAAGCTCAAGTGAGTGACTAGTGATTTCCAATACAGTCTGGTCCTCCACTGCAAGGGAAGCAAGTTTCTTTATATGTGGTCATTGAGACCACCTGATTTTACACCAGACCGTAAGCTATCAATTCCTTTTATCCATGGATGCATCAATGACACTAAACAGCAAATGAATTGCTCAGTCTTATACTCACTATTGTTTTCATATCTCTAAAACGATAGACATATTGCATAAGCCAACACATTTTATTAATAGCCACAAGTGAGAGTCATTTTAATTCTGTTATAACACTGTGACAGGGCATATCGTGCGATCATGTTTTTACAGCCTCTGACCAGCCAGGGAGTGATGTGATCCAATTCCAGAATTCTATCCTGAGACTCTCTTCCCTATGTCCAGTTCCAATAAAAATTATCTTAGTTTGGGTTCTCCAGAAGAAGATCCCATGACAAACATCCAGAGGCAAGTTGTTTATTTGGCAAGTGATCTCTGGAAACACGCAGTGTAGGAGTCCGAAAGTGAGACAGGGAGTGAGATGGGGAAGCAAAAGGAAGATAGGAAAGAATGCACGGACACACAAGTTACCTCTGTGGGCAGGAGCTTAATCCAACTGAGAGCCTGCACAGAACATGTAATTCAGGTTATCCCACCCAGGGGCAGCTGCTTGAATGCTGTTTCAGGCATCATTAATTCTCTTGCACTCTGAGCAGACTAAACTTGGGGGAAAAGTTCTAGCATCGGGGCGGTGGGGGGACTTTAAGCAAATAGAAGTTAGTGCTGGAAGTCAGAAGTTGGGTCAGTGTGCAAGGAAATAGTTAAATATGAGGGAACGACACTGTCCAGCTTTGCTATAGCCAATAATATTGTTTCTTAAAACCTAACAGTATATCTCATTTCCTTCCCTTGGTGATTTTTCTTACTCCAAACAACAGAAGACATGGAAGGGAGGGGAAGAGGGAGAGAGGGAAAGAGAGGGGAGGGAGGAAAGGAAAGAGAGAGGGATGGAAGGAAGGAAGGGAGGGAGAACGGAAGAAAGAAAAAAACAATAGACCATCCTCTCTGCTTATGAACAGATATATTTATGGCTTTATTTTTCTTGAAATTCCAAATTCCAAACAAACATGTCCTGAGTCCATCTAGAACATTTCCAGCCCATTTCTGTATTAGGTTATCAGGATTGCTATGTAAGTATAGATAGGAGAATCACAAATTGCTTGTGTTTGCCCTGGAATCCTAGGTTAAATTGGCACCTGAATTTATCTTTACCAAATTTCTTTGCATTCTTTTGCCAAGAGTTGCAGTCATCTTAAACATTATCCTTCTATTTTCCCAAGAGATTTATGGTTACAGAGTTTATATTGGCTGGGATATATTCTATGTCAAAAGCATAGCTTAAGTAGCTAGCTGTTCCTGAGGAGATCCAGATTTTACCACCTTTTTTTTAGTTTAACATTTGCTATAATAGCAGCAGACTTCCTGCAGTGCTATTCATCATGGTGGCCAGTGATTCCAGCCCTTTTTCAAAAGCACGAAAAGATACATTCACTGGTTGTCGAAATTTTTTCTTTTTCAAATATTTTCCCAACCTTCTGAAACCTCAAAGCAAATATCAATAACCTACAAATATAGAGATGACCTTTGGAGAACTCAAAAATTAGATATTTATTCTTCATGAAGGACTCTCAACCCGTTTCCTAAGGCTGTTATTCTGAAAAATGGTATTGTCCTTTCAATTTGTTCTTTAATGTGGAGGTAAACAGTTCTTCTGTATTTACATTTTAAATATGCTGTCACATACATACGCAAAAGACACTAGAAAAAAAACACTTAATTTGGAGATGACAAATACCTTTTTAAAAATAACTTCTGTCTATCCCAACTCAAATCACATTTTGGATTGGGAGAGTAGTCTTTCTTCCTGATAAAATTTTCTTATATAGTGAAATATTTAAATACAATAAAATAAAATCTATAGGACCATGTAGATTTGTGAAGTTTGTATATGAAATGATAATTTTTCCAGTTCTGTTAAAGTTCAAATAAACATACATGTGTGACAATACCTTTAGGCTAACTAACACGCAATAATCATTTGAAGTACAGATTTTAAAACATAATTACTAATAGCATAGGTAGTAAGTCAAATAATCGCCCTCTAAAATATCAAGGTCCTAATTCCTTGAACCTCTAAATGTCAATTTAAATGGTCAGCAAGGTCTCTGCAAACATGATTTAATTTAGAATCTAGAGATGTTGAGATTATCCTGTATTACCTAAATGTAATCACAAGTGTCCTTATGAAAGGAAGGCAGAGGGAGGTTTAATTGCAGAAAAAATGTAATGCAACAAAGGTGTCATGAGCGAAGGAATGCAGGTACTCCCCGAAGTTAGAAGAGGAAACAGATTTCCCTATAACCCTCCAGAAAACCAGCCCTCTGACACCTTGCTTTTAGCACCATAAGACTCAGTTTGGACTTCTGGCCTCTAGAACTGTAAGATAATAAACATGTGTTCTAAACCATTCAATCTAGTAATTTGTTATAGCAACCATTAAGAAACTAACACAGCACACAAAACATTCTGAAAGAATAAAAACAAAACCACCACTGGGGTGGGAAGCAGGAAACTGGATTTTAGTTGCCAAAATTTTATTACAAAAGGTGGGAGATGAAATTTCCAGCATTTATATGAGTGAAATGGCTAAAACTCTGAGGATACGTTCAGATATGGAAAGCCTTCATATCTACCACATCTCTCTAACACCTCATGAATGAAACATTAACACCCTAAATGTTAACTAATGTCCTAAAACTGATTTTTGGCAAAATAATAAAAATTGATTACATATGCCTTCTACAACTTTTTATTAAGGTATCTTCTCTGTAAAAGCTATATGGTTTCCATTCACTCTTACTGTCCTTCTGTTCTGAAAGAACACAATACATTTATTTTCCATAGTATGCAAGTTAATGATGGCTAGCTTTTATTTTAATATAGGTCATAACCTTAGCTCAGAATGGTAAAATACTTTCCATTTGATTGTAAAGAAGAGACAATCATCCCTGATTAGAGTGTTTTCCAAGGTCTCTAAAATCATATTTAAAAATAAACTGCCAAAATATGCATCAATTCAAGACCACCTATGGCCAAGTGATGTAGTATCAACTCACAGGAGCCTGGATGATTTAGAGTACTAAAGATGTCCTACAGAAACAAAAAGAATAGGGGTGCCTGGGTGGCTCAGTGGGTTAAGCCTCTGCCTTTGGCTCAGGTCATGATCCCAGGGTCCTGAGATCGAGCGCCCCAGTCTTTCCTTTTTCCCAAATATACAACCCAAAGGAATGAATTCTGGACTAGTTTTGATAGGAAAAGACAACAGGTATATTGTGAAGGATAAGGTTGAGGGCAGCTGGTTCCCAGGGTTAAACTACAGATGACACTGTTCCCACCAATGAGGCATAAAAGCATTCCAGATCAAACACAAGTGTTGGGGCACATAGGTGGCTCAGCCAGTTAAGCTGCCAATTCTTGGTTTCTGCTCAGGTCATAAACTCACATTCTTGGAATTAAACCCCACTTGGGCCTCTATCCTCAGCAGGGAGTCTGTTTGTGGTTTCTCTCTCCTTCTTCCTCTGCCCCTCCCCCTCCTCATGCTCTCTCTCAGAAATAAAACAAACAAACAAACAAAAAACCAAACCCCTCAAGTGTTTATGATGGACTGCACTAACAGTTTCACTTCCTTCTTAGTCCACAGTGAGTTGAACTGAAAAGTAAAAATTGAATTGGAGAATTCAGTATGGGAAGGTCAAGAAAGGTAAAGTAGATGACAAAATAAATTCTGAGTAGGCTCTACATTTTGTGCCTTTTGTGATAAGAAATAGACCATGAATCAGTGAGTATATCAGCTTTACATAGGACTTTAAATAGAATCATAAGAAAAATAATTATGGAAAATTAACACCAAATATGGCATTTCTAATCAACCTGAGCCTGAGGAAAAGAGATTTATATGACATTTTCTAGGTTCTAAGAGACAAACAAAAAAAGACTCTTAAATATAAACAGCTGGTGGTTATCAGACAAGTGGGTGAGGGATTGGGTGAAACTGGTGAGGGGGATTAAGAGCACTCCTACATATATGTACGGAATTGTTGGATCACTATACTATACACCAGAAACAAACACAACACTGCCATCATACTGGAATTAAAAAATAATATTAAACAAGAACGTAAGAAACAAAACACAAAAGATAAATTTAACTTTAGATCATGAATAGGAGGAATAAAAATGAGTGGGTTGGGGTTACTACAAGTCGAAAGCAGAGTAAGTTGTTTTAAAGGCATGGTTTTGAGCATAGGGATTCAGGAATTTTCTGAAGGCTGTGTTCTAAGAAAAAATGTGCTTTCATTTGGAAAGTGGAAACTAAAGAAGAATTTCAGAAACTATAGACCCGTTGGGGATTTTGTGACCAGGAATCCACACGGGTCTCGTATCATATAATCCTGGGCTACACTTCACAGTTTCAGTCTGGTTTGCTAGATTCTTTCCTTTGGTTCCCTGAGATTATTGTCTGGATAGGACTATCCAGAGGAGAGGCAAGATGGAATAAAAATAAAGGATCAAGTACTAGGAAAAGAACAGTGTCAAGGTGAAGCCTTAGTTCTAAATAAAATGAAAGAACTACTTAGTCACTCATCGATCTCTGCTTGGTAGCGGTTCCACCCCTGCAAGAGAGGTTTATTCCCCTTCAGAATCCACAGGGGAATTAGGAGCTTGAACCAGAAGGTATAGTGACAGATGCCTTCATACACATGAAATATAAACTCAATGCTATCCATCCCCAGCATTGAGACTATAATTATTTGTTCCCTAGTCATAGATAAGACATTAGAATTTTTAGGAAAGACAGCTATAAGAAGTTCTAAAGAAAAAAACAGGTCAAATTATGAAGTGCTATAAATCAGGATGGAGGACAGGAATTAAACCCAAAACAACTAAAGCAAGAGCCTAAAAGCTTAACTGTAATTCAAACAGTTGAAGGAAGAAGAGCCCTGGATAGAATATTTTCCAAATTTCTACAAACATCTGTATGAAGATACACAGGAAAAAATTTTAAATGATACTAAACCCAAAATCTTTAACTTCCATGCAACCAATGTCTGAACTAACAGTTTATGAAAATAACTAGCGGTATATTCAGGCTTAAAGACATTTAATCTTCCCATTCCTGTTTCCCTCCCCCAACCACTGAACACTACTAAACTTTCGGAAGATCAAATGAATTAACAGTCATACCTGTATTATGTATTAGTTTATTGTGAGGGTAAATGCTTGTTATTCACACCCCTTGTTCCCTAACTTCCTCCAGAAGTTCCACTTCCAAATGTTCAATTTTCAGAAGCAAAAAGTGGGTTTAAAAAGCTGAAAGGAATGGTTTTATTGCATTTTGGGAATAAAATTATTGTGTGTGGATAAGGAGAAAAATCTTTCCATCAATTCTTACTGAGGATGGTAGATTTCATTAACAGCAGTTGGAAACTCGCGCTGGAGCTGTGTGCATCAATTCATACTTGAAATATACACAAGTAGCTGTACTTGAACCACGAGAACAAACACACACACACACACACACACACACACAGAGAGACTACTGGCAAACACTGCTGTGGGGTAATGTCTTCTCATTAAGAAATAAACAATGTGTTCCATAAACTAGTATGTATAGAGCCAGAGGTGGGTGGAAATCAGCGTCATACAAAAGAAGCAGGCACAGACTACCTCAAAAGGCCAAACTCTGCTGTACATCTGTAAGATTAAGAAGTGCAAAGGGAATTCTACCTAATCAGCATCCATCCCCCTCGAGCCCAATTCTTCCCAACTCAGTGGTGCATACCAAGTTCCTAAGCATCCAGTAACGTTGCTCAGGGTAGTTTTGACAATCTAAGAGTGACTATTCTACTTATTCCATGTTTATATCACACAAAGAGAAGATTTAAATGGTCTGGTTCTGCTCATAAAGATCCATATTAAACATAGTTTGACACATTTGTGAAGGACACTAATGTAGTTTATTTTGGAGTACCCAGATTACTGAGTACCTTAACTCTTAAGAGGTCACCTACTATTTAAACTAGTTTCCCCAAGGAGTGAGGAAGAGGAAACACCCACGCAAACTCATGCTCTTTCTTACTAAAATGGCTTTGTCTAAACTCAAGCCTACTTTACTGATGAGTCAATTGTACCCAAAGACTTTAAGGACTCCTTATGCCTAACCTGATTTTGGCCAAATGTCTAAAGCACTATGTACTTCATAGTGGCTGACTTCCCCTGCTTAAGCTAGACCACCAAATTTTGCTCTACCTATCACTGCAAAAGAAAGTACGCTTGAACAATGCAGGGGGAGGGGTTTAGGCTGACTGACCCTCCACACAGTCAGAAATCCACATAGAACTTGACTATCCAAAAACTTAACACCCTACTGTTCAATAGAAGCCTTGCTGATAACAGCCAATTATCGCATTTTGTTTACATACTGTATTCCATTTTCTTACAACAAAGCAAGCTAAAGAAAATGTTAAGAAAATCCTAAGAGAGGGGTGCCTGGGTGGCTCAGTGGGTTAAGCCGCTGCCTTCAGCTCAGGTCATGATCTCAGGGTCCTGGGATCGAGCCCCGCATTGGGCTCTCTGCTCAACAAGGAGCCTGCTTCCCTTCCTCTCTCTCTGCCTGCCTCTCTGCCTACTTGTGATCTCTCTCTGTCAAATAAATAAATTAAATCTTAAAAAAAAAAAAGAAAGAAAGAAAGAAAGAAAAAAAGAAAGAAAAGAAATTCCCGAGAGAAAATACCTTTGTAGTGCTATACTTTAGTTATCAAAAATCTGCATATAAGTGGACTCGCACAGTTCAACTGTAAATCCAAACAGAAGCAGAGATGACCTACCTGTTCCAGGCATTCTGTAGCCCATTAGGGTATCGCTTTAGGTCCTGAGGAGAAGTTGGCAGAGAGCATCTTCTCTCAAACAGGGCAGGAGTGGCTTTCCTTCAGCTGCCACACCCACATTTGGTCATTACCACTACATTCCCCATCTAATCCCCTTATCTTCAAATGAAAGATAGACTTTATTCTCTAGCTCAATAAACGTTCCTGGATTTTACTAAATCTTTCAGACACAGGCTTGGAAAAGCATAGGAAATTTGAAGTGCAATGCGTAACACACAGGTCAGATTCAATCTGGGGTGGTGGTGTGCTCTTTTCAGAGAACAGGATACAAACTGGTGGGGAGAGGACACTCAGCAGAAAAACAGAAATACCATGAACCTCCCTAAGGCTACTTCCTCTGGGCTGTTGTGTCCAAGGGAGACTAATGAGATGAACCATTTACTCCCTCAAGGTATTTTGATGGTATCTTAGAGTTTTCCCCTACCCAGAAACCTTTAAAATGGATTTGAGCAGGATAGTTTTTTTCCATTTAGTTACCTTAAGGTCACAGCATACAACCAGCTAAGTTACACACTTTTGTTTTTCATTTCAAATTATATCAGATAAGTAGTACAACAAACTCACAAGGTAGCACAAGGAGCCCTAGACTGCCACACAACTAAAACACACTCTACCTGTGTGTACCTTGTATCAGAAATGCCTCCAGTTCAGTAAGATTTTTTTTTAAATGTAACAGGAACATTTTCACTCTTTGATTCTCATGTAAATCATTTTCTTGGTGATTTCATCTACTTAATATGCAAAAATTCTAGAAATTTTATCTCTAAACTGAACTACCCTACTGAAACTTCCGCTCCTACGTCCCACTATCTCCTTGACATCTATACTTAGATGCCTCATAGACCTCTCATATCTTATGTGCCTGTGGCATTTAGCCTCCAAACCTCCAAAATGGCCCTAGTGAATTACACACCCATTATTCATGCCTTTGGAGCCTGCTGCCACATTGATTCTGGATAGGGTTATGTGATTTGCTTAATCCAATAAATGCTAAGGAATTAGGTGGTACAAATTCAAGTTCTAAGCCTTATGAAGGCCTACCAAGTTCTGCTTTTGTGCTATGCCATCATTTAGGCCATCCAGCTACTGGGCTAGGGAGACCAAGTAGAGATACCACATGAAAAAGCCCCATAAAGAGAGAAAAGCCCATCTGGTCTCCATGTCCTAGATTTCCAGCCATCCATATCAAATTGCTAGACATTTGTATAAAGCCATATTGGACATTTCAGCCAGGTCAGTTTCGGCCTACCTCCCAAAAAGACTCCAAACATGACATTGAACATCATTCCTCAGAATTATGAAGGCATAAAATGGCTGCTGTTGTACACCAGCATGATTTGGGGTGTTATTTAAATAGCAACTGATAACCTCATCTGGATGCCTAAGGCACATTCTCATTTGGATGCTTAAGGGACCTCTTACCCTGACATCTTTTTTTTTTTTTTTTTTTTTTTTAAGATTTTATTTATTTATTTGACAGAGAGAGAAGTAGGCAGAGAAGCAGGCAGAGAGAGGTGGGGAAGCAGACTCCCTGGTGAGCAGAGAGCCCAATGCGGGATTTGATCCCAGAACCCTGGGATCATGACCTGAGTGGAAGGCAGAGGCTTTAATCCACTCAGCCACCCAGGTGCCCCCTGACATCTTCTTCCCACATAAACATTCCACCCCTAGGCTTTCTCATTTCAATTGCTGCCAACTTTGTGTTTTTTCTGTGGCCTTTTATTTCTCATTCTGTACAGTCATCTGTTATATCATTCTTCAGTCTCTATTTTCAATATGTACCCAAATTCCAACCACCTTTACTACATTCAGACCTAACACTCTTCCCTAACCCATCATCATCTCTACCCTGGATTACTCTAATAGACTTGTAACAAATTGCCCTATTTATCCTTGCCCTGCTACAGTCTATTCACGACACACAGTAGTTAAAGAAAGTACTATTATTACTTTTTTCCCAAATGTCTCATTTCAAAATCCAAAGTGTTCATACATGCTTTAAAGCTCATATAACTTGGCGGCACCTGGGTGGCTCAGTCGGTTAAGCATCTGCATTCAGCTCAGGTGTCGGGGACCGCCTCCGGCCGGGAAAGTCCCCGCCATTACAAGATGGCGCTTGGCTCACTGCCAGCAAAATACGTTACAAGTGAACAACGAACTTTCTGGTGAAGCTTGCCTAAAGGAGGACATAGTCATTGGCTGTTTCAAATTTAATCAGCATAGTAACAGGACTCTCATTGGCTCTCCCCATTGCTTGGCCCCTTATTGGTCACCTTGCTCGCTGATTGGTCATGCAAACGTATATAAGTGTGTAGACTTGCGGAAATAAGGAGAGAGAAGATACATCTGAACCGGGGCTTCTTGTCGTCCTTGCGGGTCGTGGGCGACACTCAGGTCATGATCTCAGGATCCTAGGATCAAGCCCTGCATCAGGCTCCCTGTTGAGTTGGGAGGCCTGCTTCTCCCTCTCCCTCTAACTCCCCCTGCTTGTTCTGTCAAAAAATAAATAAAATTTAAAAAAAAAAAAAGACTCTTAAAAAAAAAAGAAAAGAAAAGAAAAGCTCACATAACCTGTTCTCCATCTCCAAACTTCCTGATCATTTTTCTTATTTTCCCATATTCACTATGCTGCAGGCCTTCTGATTCTCCTGATGTTCTTCAAACCTGTCTGGCACATTCCCAGCTTGGAGCCTTTCACCAGTTCTTCCCTAGGCCTGGAAGGCTCTGCCCCTACATATCTGCAAGAGCCAATCATTCTTATCCTTCACGCAGTGGTTCAAAAGCCTCCTTCATGAGGCCTATCCTGAACATGCTATTAAAATTCCAACTTTTTTCCCCAAATACTACAGAGTCCTTTACTACTTTTTTCTCCCCCCACCCCCCACCTCCATAGCACTCATCCAATACCCTAAGCAATGTACTTGCCACAGTGGTAGTTTTTGAGTATTCCTTGCTAGAAATATAAGCCACCTAAGGGCAGGAATGTCTACTGGCTCAATAATATATCCCCTCACACATTCTATGCTACATAGTGGGAAATCAAATATTTGTTCAATTAAGTAGGACTCTATGCCAATGCTTATGAAATTGTTTAAATGAAATCACATGTATTTGAAATCAGAGTAAGATTGGTATATCAGGTCTATTATCACTTCATGACTGGCTTTGGCTCTAAATTGTCTTTGTAGGTGTCACTCACACTGTGTATATAGTTACAGATTATTATTCCTCGTTGCTACATAGTATTTCTTTGCATGATTATAGCAAAGTCTATTTATTCTACTCCTGACAGGGATCCTGTCATTTTCAGTGTGCGTATTGGGTCAGTTTGTAGGACTGTTGTAACAAAATATAGGAAGGTGGCTTAAACAACAAATTGGCTTCCTCACAGTTCTGGAGGTCAGAAGTCTAAGATCAAGGTGCCAGCAGGTCTCATTTCTCCTGAGGCCTCTCTCCCTGGCTTGAGGATGGCCATTTTCCAGCTGTGTCTTAACACGGCCTTTTCTTGGCACACATATCCCCTGTGTCTCTACCTTTTCTTATAAGGACACCAGTCATATTGGACTTGGGAGTACCCTTATGACCCCCTTTAACTTTACCTCTTCAAAGGTCCTATTTCCAAATACAGCCACATTGAGGGTTAGGGAGATTTGGGAGAGAAGACACTTCTGTCCATAACAAGAGGTATATTACATACCATGATACAAATGCATGGTGATGAATATTCTGTTGTGTTTTTTGATAACCCTATATTCTTATGTTTTAGTTATTCCTAAAAAAGAAATGTCTGGATAATATACCAGTTTTCAGATTGAATTGATCTCTATTTCTTCAAAATATCTGTGGCAATATTCTCTTCCATCAGATGCACTTGAGAGTTCTGATTATTCCATCTTAATTTACACCCTTGTTGTATGTGTGTGTATGTGTAATATTATATGTAAAATATTCTTGGGGCACCTGGTGGCTCAGTTGGTTGAGCAACTGCCTTCAGCTCAGGTTATGATCCCGGAGTCCTGGGATCGAGTCCCACACTGGGCTCCAGCTCCATGGAGAGTCTGCTTCTCCCTCTGACCTCCCCTCCCGTGATCTCTCTCACTCTCTCTCATGCTCTCTCTCTCAAATAAATATTTTTTTAAAAATATTCTCTCCTCAGATTTCACTCATACTTGGTTTAGGTTTTTTAACTGTATTCCTATGGTCAACAGACTTCTAAGAAGGCCTGATGATTCTTGCTGCCCTTTATCCACTTCAACGTAAAATCCCTTCCTTTTGAATGGAAGCAGAAAGACTTCCTCCCAGCCAAATCACATGTCCAAGGTGAAAGAGTAGTCACTTCCAAAATTATGTGACATAACAGTCTATCTTAGCAGACAAGAGAAACTTCTAGTAGCCTTCACAAGTTAAACGTTCAGATTCTGAGCGAGAGGCACACTGGAGAGGGCCATGGGAAGGAATTGCAGAAGATCTTTAAACCTGAGAGCAATCCCTAGCTAACGTTCAGTGAGAAAACAGAGACTTGGGTTCTTTAGGCACAGAATTTTTCCAGTCACTACATGAACTTGGAAGAGGACCCCAAGCTTCATAAAAGAATACAACTTGGCTCACAACTTGAACACAACCTTATGAAACTCTAAGCAGAAGACCCAGTGTGATGCTGTTCATAACTGCTGACCAATGACAACAGCAACATAATAAGCACATGTTTTAAGACACTAAGTTTGTGGGAATTTGTTGTACAGAAATAAACAGAATTCTGTGTACCTCTTTTTTAAAAACATTTACTAATTCAATGTTTTATGCTTCATAATATCTAACATCGGTTAATAATTTTTGAGCTATTTGTATTTAGTTACTTGGATTAAGGATATATTAATGGGTTATAGCATTTTGACTTGCCAGCTACTTTCCTTCAGCACATTATATTAATCTTAGTCTGGTCTCCATTATTTAAGGTATCAGTCCCATCTTATTTTTGTACCTGCAAACTACATCATTTTGGGTTTTTTCCTGCTTTTAAGATTTACTGCTATTTGGTTTTCCTAAGTCTTGATATTTAATAGTTTGAAATTTTTTCTTCCATTTTCTCTTTGTATTACTTCTAACCTCTTTCTCTTCTCCTTCTAGGTCTCCAAGTGCATATATTAGACTTTTCCACTGTATTCCATATGTCTTTTATACAATTTCCTGTGTTTTTTATCCTTTTTCTCTGGATATTTTCTTCTGAAGTCTTATAGTGTACTCACTTGCTTTTTTAACTATATTTAATCTCCTATAACTTAACCTATTGAGTTATAAATGCCAGTTTTTAGTTCTACACTTTTCATTTGGTTCTTTTCAATAGATTTCAGTTCTTGACTTAAATTCTTGATTTTGCCTTACTTCCTTAACCATCACAAACATTTTTATCCTAAAGTCCACATCAGATTCACAAGGTTTTTGGTTTGTTTGCTTTTTTACTGTCTACAGTTTCTCTTGGTTTGCCCACTGAAGTTCATGTTTCTACATATGAAGTTACCATCCCATGTGGGGGCAAGCAGCTACAGTAGGAGATTAACAATGACAGAATACATTAAGCTTGGTGGGTAACAAGGCCTGCTCCACTTTGGTGGGCACTGAATTCCAAATTCTTCCCCAGTGCTTGAATCCTCAGATACTAATCAGTCTCTCAACTTCTCAGCCATAATTAAAGAACTGGAAGAAGCCCTGAACTAGAAGTAATTCTAAGTGCCAGAGTTCCTTTCCTCTTTCTCTCACATTGTTTCCCAAGTTTCTCTCTGATTTGTTAGCTCTTCTAATACCTTTAAGAGAAATCTTTAAAAATTAATTTCTTCCAACTTCCTTAGCTATTCTCCAGAGGAGAGTTGGTTGCAACCACACTCACTGTCGGGAGAAGAATCTTAATGTAAGTATTTTATTAACTCAGTGGCCAAGTAATTATTCTTAGGAAAAACAACATGTCCCAGGATAGGTAAAATAATTGACCCAGGTAAATAGGTAGCTAAAGCATAGTTCAAAGAAGAGAGAAACAAGTTAAAGCCTTGGGCAAGACTTTCAGGTCTTATAATAAAAATACACTTTCTAAGTAAGAAATTTGAAGCTACAGAATTATCCAGTACAGTTGTATAAAAGAACATTCATCTAGACTACAGCTCATCTGTTTGCCTTTCTAAGGTTCTATACATTTAGTCTGGGCTAATTTATAAACACTTCCAAGAAAGAAAGTTCTCCAGTATATCTGAGGATCCCCTCCTTTCAAAACACTATTTATGAATAATTAGAGTATTTTATATTGATACTTATATCCAACACATTGTTACTAGCATCAGACCTTATCATCATGTGGAAAACACATCCAAACTCTGATTTTTCTCTCTTAACCTTGTACACATATCAAAGCTACATGATACAAATAGAAAGAGAGGCAAATAAAGTATTGATCATTTTAGGGCTTGAAGGATTCTAAAGTGGATAGTTCAACATTTGATTGAATAATTCCCTAAGGCATGACAAAAAATAAGTGAAGTGGCTGCAGGATTTAGCTGTGTTCTTTTTTTCTTTGATAAGTGGCCTGTTCTTTTGTAACAGTAACACTTTGAACTGTTTCAGAGCAATTTAATAGCTATTAGCTCTTTTTTATCCTCAAGGTAGGAAGAACAAGTGTTATTATCCAGAGAGGTTAGGTGAACTGAGAAGATCACAGAGCAAATTAGTACAGAGCAGAGACAAGAAATTCTTCTGGCTTTGTGTTTTTCCATTATACCACATTTCCCCCTTGTGATGTTATATGATACATGTCACAACGTATATGTATTATGGTGAGAAAATGAACTTCCCCTTTACACACAAACTGTTAAAACTACTTCAATGCATGTAAAAAAAAAAATTCTTAAGAGATGCAGTCGATTAAAACTGCAATAAGTGTTGTTCTCCACACAAACAGCTGTTCAAACAGTATTCCAAAGGGACAGGCAATATTACAAAGAGACACTCTAGAGTAACATGAAAGGAGAGACGAGGGAGGCAAATGAGGGAGCCGCTGAAGCATACCAGCAAAGCAAGAAAACTTCAGGAGCCAATAGGAAGGCTGAAAATTCGATTTCTCGAGTCTGTAACATGCTGAATTCCAAGGATCCCAGCCCCACACAGATTCTCACAGTAAAGACCTTATTGGTATATTCACATTTATCAAGATATTTATCATTCTCTTGAGCCGTTCAAAGATATTAGAATGATTTTTTTAAAGGTACCCTTCTTTTACCAATGTCATTGTTCTAGCATATAAGCTAATATTTTTCAATATTCTTTTAGAACACCACAAATTGGCCATCATTATGATTTTGTAAACTCAATATTTGCCTTAGTCATGTAATTGCTAATATTTTGCTAATATTTGCTATTTTAGTCATGTAATTCCTAATATTTTGCTATTTTTGCTATATTTGCATCTTCTACTTCCAAATGTAATTTTTTTTTATATGAACATTTAAGTTTTTAGTCAAATTCCAGTTAGTTAACATACAGTGTAATATGAGTTTCAGGTGTATAAAAGCGTTGAATTGGTATATTATATAATACCCAAGACTCACTACAAGTGCTTTTTTTTTTTTTTTTTAAGATTTCATTTATTTATTTGACAAAGATTAAAAGTAGGTGGAGAAGCAGGCAGAGAGAGAGGGAGAAGCAGGCTCCCCGCTGAGAAGAGAGCCCAAATGTGGGGCTTGATCCCAGGGCCCTGAGATCATGACCTGAGCAGAAGGCAGAGGCTTTAACCCACTGAGCCACCCAGATGCCCCTACAAGTGCATTTTATTTTCCCCCTACCCACCTCCCTTCTGGTAACCATCAGTTCTCTATAGTTAAGAGTCTATTTCTTGGTTTGCCCTCCTTTTTCAACTTCCCTTTTACTCATTTGGTTTTTAAATTCCACATGCAGTATTTATTACATTTAGAAGGGCCTCTATTGAGAATTTGGTTAGCCTAAAAATAGTTTCCATTATAATATTAAAACTTTCCCCAATACATAGTCTAAATGAGTTTTTTTTTCCTTATATTTGAATGGTGGGTAGGACTTCCTCCTTCTATGATTGTTACTGAAAAATTAAACATTAGTCTAGTTTTCATTCTTTATAGGCTTTTTTAAAAATCTTCTCTTTACCTCTGATGCTCTTTAGCTTGATTGGTTATCAATCCATTTGGGTTATTTTCTAATTCTATTTTAGTTGTAGAAATTGGTTCTTTTTCAAATGTTTGACTCTAAGTTGCTACTTACTTCATGTTTAAGCTATTTTATTAATATTTGAAATGCATTTATAAGTGAATTCTATACTATGGACATGATAATATACCTACCATTTTTTTATGCCTGATTGTGCTGATGGTTATTTCTCTGGACTCAGGATGGTTGGTTTTCCCATGTGATTTTTGTCAGGTTTTATTGTGAGCTCTCTCCCTTAAGCCTTTATCCATGGAGTTCTTTAAAGCCTGAATATGAAATAACTCCACTGAGGATTTGCTTCACTTTGGTAACTGAAGCCAATTTAAATTTTTGGCAGTGCATTGTTCAGGACACAAAATATAAATTCCAGAGGGTTCTGGTTCAAGATGGTGATATAGGAAGATCCTGAACAGACCTCCACCCACAGACCCACAGAATCTATAGCAACATATGGAAAACTCCCTTTTGCGGGGAAAAAAAAAAAGACAACTTTTTTTTTTAGTGACAACTACACATTGGGCAAATGGAAGAAAACCACCAAGTGGATTGAGAGTCTGAGAAAGAATCTCACCATAAACCCCACTCCTGGTGCAAAGACCCATAACCCACGGGGAGCTAAAAACTGGGAACATCTCCCTGAGGAACGGAGGATTCAAACCCCATGCCTGCCATTTGAACATTTAAGACATACACTTGAGAGACAAGCTCTAAACACCTGTAACTCTGAAAACCAACAAGGCTCGTTGCAAAACCCACAAGACTGTAGCATCAAGAGAACTGCTCTTACAAGGCACACACATTCAAACTCGCCCCCCTCTAGAGCCTACTTCAGAGGCAGCTGCTTATGGCCAGACTTAAAGGGAAGGAAGTTTACCTGCTTATATTAAAGCTTTGGCCTGAGGGGCAAGGAACTAATTTAACACACAAATCTAGGAGCCTGCCTTAATATTCTCTGGGGATAGAGAGCAGCAGTCACCATCTTCACACTCTTCCTTTGCGTGCTCCAGAGGACAAGTATCTTCCAGAAGGGAGCTTTTACACACATCTGGTGCCCTGATTTTAAGTGTTCTCACTTACGGGATGCTTCTTTATCACCTGGCTCCAAAGACCAGGGGAGTTAGCATCCCTGATCCAGTGGACTTTAGTAACTGGTGTCACTCAGAAAAACTCCCACCTTTGTGCAGGGTCCTGATTTTTGTCACTACTGCCAAGGAACACCTCTACATTGCCTGGTTCTCATGTTCAATGAGGTTTATGCTCATTGAACATAACTGTATGTTCAATGTAACCAACACTTCCATCATCACTACAGCATTATTTACAATAGCCAAGATACGGAAACAACCTAAGTATCCATCAATGGATGAATGGATAAAGAAATTTGGGGGTGTATGTATACAATGGAATATTGTTCAGACATAAAAGAATGGCATGCCATTTATGACACTTAAATGGACCCTCAAGGGCATTATGCCAAGTAAAGTAAGTCAGAAAGACAAATACCATATGCTCTCTCTTCTGTCTAATCTAACAATTTCAAAAATCCCTCAGATAGGAAGAACAGACCTTTGGTTGGAAACCTTTGGTTTCCGTTTTATCTGTAACCAAAGGAGGTGGTCTGTTTCCAGTTCACACACTGGTATTTTCCTTTAACTCGCTTTTTTTAATGTGGGGTGTTTGATCCAACTTTATTTCTTGGGACCTGGGCTTTGTCTCCTTTTCTCTCATCTCTAGCCCTTTTAAAAATCCATATGCTATACTAGCAGACAGTAGCAGAATTTTCCAGAATAAGCAATAGCATAGTAGATGGAATTGGGATTTCTTGTCATTTCTGGGATCTGAGTATTACATTACTTTCCTCCAGCTGTGAACTATATTTTTCTTTTTTAAAACTGACTTCGAATTTTGGCCCAAGTGAGATCTCTGAAAACAGAAATGCCATTTTCATCATTTTATTGTCTGTGTCCCCTTCCAGAAAGTCTTGTCCTTTTCAACTTGAAGTAGCTCAGGAGTGAGGGAAATTAAGTAATAAAGAAATTGATCAACCACATTTGAAAATATGAATATAGGATAGTCTTTACTCTGCTTCCATTTAAGAACAAGATATTTCAAAATTAATCCAAGTAGAAGTTCTAAATGATTATTTCTAAATGAAAACAATCACAAATTGCCTAGAGAATTCGTTTGTTTATAATCAGAACAGCTTAATTTAGACTGGAAATATTTTACCCAAGAAATAAAAGTACAGAACTTTTTTTTTGGTTTTTAAATCCTGTATGCTTTGTCTTGTCACAGGGAGTATGTTTATCAATATCACTAAGTTCTCAGAAATGACCACAGGGATACAGGTATTCCCCACTTTACAGAAATTCACATTATACTACCTTGCTTTTTTACCAGAGATCTACATTTCTCATACAAGCCAAAATTCTCATCAGATTTGTTAGTGAAATCAAGTACTAATGTAGGTCTTTCATATGCTAAGTAATTTAATGCAAATTTTCAGAACGTGGGAAACATTTTTTGCTTTACTCCATTTCAGCTTATAAAAAGTTCCATAGGAACATTCCACTCTCAGATAGTGGGGGGGAGGGGACTTGTACTTAAGGAAACGTGTGATAAATTCTGGCTCAAATCTCTTAAGTCCTGAAAGACAAGGCAGAGTTAGCTCAAGCTGGAGGTTTTCACAAATATAAAGTTATATTTAGAAGAAGTCCAACACACACATTTTGCACTCTGGAAGTTGATGACAAATCGGAAAGTTTTGGGAAGGCCAGTCTGTGAGTTGAGTCTCAGAATATGATCCTGCTCAAAGCAGAAACTATAGTATTGCAATGACAGGACTTATTTCAAGACACTTTGGTGAATAAAAATTCACACTTGGATTGTAGGATTCCATTTACATTATGAACCAGGGAAAGTAAAGACAATGTATGCTTAAATAATCTGTATGTTATACCAGATCTTATTCACAGCACACTAATACGTGGAAAAAATTCTTAATAGACCAAGCCTATGTTCATGCATTCTTCATGGTAGAACAGAGAATACTGGTGAAAATGCATGGATATAAAATATTAACTTATGGTTCTGCTTTATCAATGTGGTCTATATGACCTATTGGTCTTGTGATACATATAATCTTATAGTTATCAGTAGGCTGACAGTCTGTTAGGCCTCTCCAGACTCCAAGTGTACATACTGAAATATTTCTTAAAGTGTGTATATATCCTTAAATTTCATAACAGTAATTTTTTGTTCTGTATTTATAGTTAAGAGGATGAAATTTTAATTTTTTTAAATTTTTTTAAGATTTTATTTGAGACAGTGAGAAAATGTCTGTGAACACATGAGCTTGGGTGAGGATGGGGAGGGAGGAAGCAGGCTCCCACAGTGAACAGGGAGCCTGATGCAGGGCTCGATCCTAGGATCCTGGCCTAAGCCAAAAACAGTCACTTAACCAACTGAGCCACCCAGATGCCACAAGAGGATGAATTATTCATTCAAAAAATACTTATTGGACAATAACTCCATCAGACCCTGGAGACCAGGAAAACTCAACAGTTAACAGAGAAGAAAGGTCTGATCCAGAAGAGCTTTCTCTAGTGAGGTGGCAAGGAAATAGATCTGTAACTCATCAGATGTGTGTAAGTGCTAAGAAAAATCAGTTATAGGCTAGAAGGTGATAGGTTCTATTTTAAGACAGATTGTTAGAGATTGCATTCAACATCAAGTGAAAAACAGTAATAGCAAGATGAATTTTCTTTCAACTGTCTTTTAAAGCATTGCAGTTTTTGTGCAGTGATTTGATGCATGTGAACTGTTTTCAAGTAAGTTAACATTTACTTTGTAATAATAGAACTTGAACTTATCCAATTACCTCTATCTTTTGACTCCAATTATAATAAATGACACGTTCAGGTCCAAGGTTTTATCTAGGGCAAGAGACATGATTTTTGACATAGGACATAAAACATTTTCTTGGCTTATATAAATTAGTTCATTAGCACTGTGCTTAACCAATTTGTTTAAAATATACTTTGTAGTTTCACAACAAAATGTAGATGTAGTTCACTATATCTTTTATATTAAAAATGTGTAATCATGGTTAAAGTGTTATGTTATGAATGAGTAAACTAAAGCAACATTATGTTGTTTCTAGAGATGACTGGATTATGCTTTTTTTTTTTTAAAGATTTTATTTATTTATTAGAGAGACAGAGATCACAAGTAGGCAGAGAGGCAGGCAGAGAGAGGGGAAAGCAGGCTCCCCGCTGAGCAGAGAACCCGATGCAGGGCTTGGTCTCAGGACTGCGGGATCATGACCTGAGCTGAAGGCAGAGGCTTTAACCCATTGAGCCACCCAGATGCCCCCCCATGCTTGTTTTTAACTGGCAACTCAAGAGCCAACAATAAGAACACAGACATCTACTGAGGTGGTATCTTCTGTGGTTATTCCAAAAATGTTTCATTATTAGAGGTCTTAATTTTCTCAGATAATTTTCTTTTACCCGGCTGAGTTAATACATTTACATCTGGGACCTGAGCTGTAAGAGGAATGAGGAGTTCTTTACGCAAAATATAATGTAGTTAAGATGACTGTCATCTTGTTGATTGCTATGACTTCACTTCTGCTTTAAAAAGACCAGAGGTTATGCTTATATACATATTTTTCCATGTAATCCTTCTGTTGCTTGATTTTTTAATAAGTGTTTCCAGAATAGATAGGTATGTAGTACAACAGAATGAAATTTATTCAAGATTTAAATGAATTGTTAATAATTCAGTTTATATTATCAACTATTCTTTTTCTAGATAAAACCTAAAGATTTGAAAAAACAAGATGAGTATATCAATAAACACCAATATGCTAAATCTTGACTAAATTCCTTCTTGTTCCATTTTGCAAACCCTTTATTTAGTAAATAAAGTAAGTTTCCCAAAAATTCAAACTACACAGTTTGTACATTTTTTTCATAGAAATCACTGATTTTTAAAATATGCCATTGCAAAAATAGCATTTTTAAAAGTTACATTAGGTATAGCTCATGTTTATCAAAATTATGAGAGACCTATGGACATCTTGAGCTTTCAAAGAATATCTAAAGATTAGAAAATATTTTGCCTCAATTTTTTATATTATTGTAAGTTGCTATTTGGAAAATATTCTATTGTCACCAGTCTTTTTTAACCCTAATTTTTATCTTTATGTCTTTGTGTCTTTTTTCTAATTAGGAACATAAACAACTTCTTTGAGGAAAGTTGAGAAAATACAGCAAATATACAAGAAATAAGAGTTCCAATAACAAAGATTCATTATCTTCACCTCAGCTGAAAACTGAGTGGGGGGATCAATGCCTTTCTTGTCCAATACTGTATATTCAGTTACTAATAGTGTGCCTGGAACATAACTGGACTAAGTGTTCACCCAAAGAATAGATTGTAAGTTATATACATTCTTCCTTTTAGTTTCTGGCTTTATACACACACACACACACACACACACACACAAAACACATGAGCATTTTCTCTATATAAATGTTCTATACCATACTTCTCAATTAAACTCTCTTCTATCCTGTCTACACTGTTTGTACCATCACTCCTTCCTTTCTTCACTAAAAATCTTAAGAAAGCTCATCTTTCAGCTACCCAACTGATAATCCATAGACAAGTTATTTATCCATCCAGCATGAGTTCTGTCAGTCCTCTTCCTGCCTATTTTTTTTAACCTTTTGCTGCATTCAGTCTCAAGACCTCCCCCATTTAATTGACTCTACTGATGAGAAGCCCCTCTTCTGGAATTTACCATCCTACAAGCTAATAACTTTAAGGTTCAATTTGCTAAAACAAAAACAAAAGACAAACACCCCACTAACTCCATTTCCCTTTCTAGCCACAGCTCTCCTGCTTGTTATGTCACTGTAAAGCTTCTTAGAATTTAATCCCTTCTTTGGTTTTATGTTTCCTCACTTTCTAGTTAATCCTCAATCACTGCAATTTTCTTTCTGTTCTCATATTGCTCTTTCCTGCTTTCAAAAACATCAATAGGTGTCCACTGGCAAATTTACCAGACATTTCTCGCTGTTATGACAATGACAAGTGCATCTTCCTTTAAAATCATCATAAATAACCATGGTTACTCTTCACGTTAAACTTAATTATAACAGTGCTTATTAGAAAAGTAACCATTTATAATTAATCATATTGCTTAGCCTCTATTCCCTTTTTCTGAAGAAACAAGTATTTCCAATTTATGCATTCTTCCAGATCTAGTTTACATATACACACATATAAAAAAGTATGTTTTTTAGCTCTTAACATAGGACATGAGACTTCTGAAAAACTACTATAGTTTAAGATGATTGTAAACTCATACTTAACACCAGAAGGATGTCAAATTCCTGAAAATGATTTTATGAAAGAAGTGTATCAACTATTTGGAAGAAATCTCATTGATGTTTTCAAGAATATGTAAGAGAACATGACATCTATAAAGATAAGCAAGAAGCGATAATGAGAAATGCGTAGGATGGCAGAAATACAAAGCATAGAAAACAAAAATGAAAATCAACCAACTTCTATTAGTGCAATTAATACTGTAAAGAAAGTAAACACTGCCAAAAATTTAATTGCATATACTCTATTGTTCATAGGGGCTTCCAGTATATTGGATGAAGGAGTAGATCACATTTAGCAGAAATAAAATGTAAGTTTAGAAGAGAGTTCAGAGGTATGACATTTATAAAATTAGGTAATAGAATTCTAGGAAAAAATTTTTGCATTTCTTTACCCATAGGAGCAAGGGGGATTCGACCCAAGAGTAAAGATCTACATTTTGCTCCAGGGGATTCGTAATGTGAGATCTCACTCCACCTTGCTGCCCATCTGGTGGAAAGTTTCATAATGCAAAGAGGAGATTACAGGTAATATTTTAATATACAATTCAAATATTTCAATATTTAGAAGGACTAATGCAACTTGCATCCCTAGAAACTCCTCAAACGTAGCAGACCTGCAATAACTCCTGAGTTTCATCACTCTCAGTATGAAGAATAAACCGAAAATATGTTGATTCCTCGTGCCTTATATCAGCATGATGAAAGCACTAAATGGCAGACTGTATTTAATCATTGATCAGGAGCAAATCTGAAGAATATATAGGAATATCAATGACTAAAAAGCTGATTTTTTTTTAAATTGCAATGTGGAAAGAAGTTTGACAATCACCAGTGAACAAATGAAGGAAAAAACAATTAGAAATAACTTAAGAAAACATTCCATAAGAAACATAGGTTTATAAATCAAGACTCTTTAAATTACAAAGACCAAGTTCTAAAATATATATAGGAAAATGGTCTACATTTAAATATATCCCAGGAAATAAAGAAAAAAGCAACTCAACAATTGGCAGGGAAAAACATGTTATCTCTTCAAGCTGGCCTCAAAATTTTCTTCTTCAAAACCATGGACTCAGATGCTCTTACCATGTATTTTCACCATGAGGGATATAAGAAACTTAGCAAAGACTTAAGATCCAACTTATTATAATGGGGAGTCATAAATCTGCTTATTCAAAGACTTCAAATATCATTTTAAAGGAATATATTTTACTTGGGTTTATACAGATATTTTATTTCACAATTTACAGAAGAGAGTGATTTCCTATTGATTGCTTTCTCATTTTCTTTCTGTCTTCCGTAGAATATAGCACAGCTTAGATTGATGGAATCTGGAGCCAAATCATTATCTATTTGTGAAGACATTAACTTATATAAGACATCTATAAAAGAAGAGATCAGCTGACCCAGTATGAGCCATGAAAACATATACACATAAAGAATCAAGAGACAAATGCATCGAGACAATCACAGCTTATAACTGCTTATTTAGAGGAGCTGAAGCCATAAACTCAAAGAAATACTGAAATAGTAATTTCGAAAAGCTGCTGGAAATGGAGGAGAAACTCATGGACCTAGAGCCTTAAGGAGCTCCCACATGTCCATGCTTCTTAAAATCAGGAAAACCAACATGTTCTAGAAAAAGATTTCATACCAATTCCCTGATGGCCTATTAGGGGCACAGAAAAAGTATTCATTGTGAGATACACCTGGAGAGTTCTCCATAGCAAATGCCTACTTCACAGGGTGATACTTTGCCAGAATTTTCTCTCAGCTGATGTAAGGTAATTCCTCTGACTCCATTACCTTCTAGTCTTTTTGTATTACCGTAGAGTATAATAGTTAATGGACAAGAGCTTTGAAGAAACAGACTGCGAAACTGGACAGGGAACGGAGTAACGACCCAGAAGTGGAGCTATTATACCACTGGATAAACACTTGCAAATGTCGTAGCCTCAAGACACAATCTCGCTGAAGTAATGATAATAACTGGAGATTACTGAACATGCCACCTTGCTGGCACCTTACCACCATATTAACAAATATAGGGCTCAATTATAGCAACAGTGGACTATGGCTAAATTAGATAAGAGATACAGAATCGGAGTATTTAGGTATGACAAAAATCAGGAGGGATAAAAATATATATACATTAAATGCAGGGACACTAGAAAAATCTGAAGCCACTGGCACCTTAGCTAGAGCAGATATTAAACACAGGTCAATTCCTAACTAGATCACCATAAATTCTAATGCTAAAAGCCTGTTTACCTCAGTTATTTTGCAATACAACTCATCTCTCAGTTAAATTACAGTACAGGCCAAAATATAAAGAAAATCACAGCCTAAGGGACAAAAAGAAATCATCAGAACCAGACTCAAGCAGGACCTGTACTAGAATTACCTGAGAATTTAAATGAACACTACTATATTAAGGGCTCTAATGGGAAAAAAATAGACTATAGGCAATAACAGATGTGTAATATGAGCAGAGATAAAAATTAAGAATGAAAAAGAAATATTAAAAATAAGAAAAAAAAACGGAAATTAGGAGTTCTTTAATGACATCAGTAGACTAAAGATTGGCAAGAAAATTGTCAATGACCCTGAATATAAACAATAAAAACTACCCAAACTGAACTTCAGAAAATCCAAGAACTGTGCGACAATTTTAAGTTGTAATGTACAACTAGAATACCAGAAGGAAAAGATAGACGGACCAGGAATATTTGAATACTGGCCTAGATCTTTCCAAAATTGTCACAAAACCACAGAATTAAGTACCAAAATAAGTAAACAAAACCCAACACTGAGGAATCTTCCTTTAATTATAGAAAACCAAAGGCAAAGAAAATCTTGAAAAGAGCCAGAGTAGAATAAACATATTTTACCCATACATGGATTTAAAGTTTTCTGTGGCCCAGTATATAATTTTAGTGTGTGTACAGCATTCCAAGGATACAGAAAAAACATTTTAAGATACCATTCTTGATAAATCTCTTAAATTATGCTTGCTTATATTACTCAAATATTTTAATTTTGCCCACATGGATTTTTATTATAAAACAATACAATAAAACTTAAATAAACAAGTTACTTTGTTTCTAGAATTCTAAATCAATGTTTTATATTTTGCTGCAGTGCTGTGTGCTGTATAAGGATGCAAGCTTCTTTTGTTTATCTCCAATGGATGGTCATAAATTGTTGTATAAGGTCTTATTCTGGTTAGTACATATAGCCTTAACTTTCCTTTGTCCTGATACAAATATAATGAAGTGTTAAATATTAATATTGGTCTCATTAAAAAATTTTAGTGGACTTCTCAAAATCATATAAACAAAAAGAAAGTAAGTGAATTCTTTTAAATGTTAAAAGAGAAAAACTTCCAAGTTATTATTCTACACCCAGGGAAATACCTTTTTTTTTTTTAAGATTTTATTTTTCTGTTTGTGCAAGAGAGAGGGGGAGAAAGAGCACAAGAAGTAGGAGGGGCAGAGGGAGACACACACTCCCTGATGAACAGCAAGTCTAATGTGAGATTTGATTCCAAGACCCTGGGATCGAGACATGAGCTGAAGGCAGACACTTAACTGACTGAGCCACCCAGGTGCCACCCAGGGAAATATCCTTAAAAGAGGAAATTGAAATAAAGATTTTTCTCTTCAACATTCATGATAAAATTTTCCAAAATGGGTATATAGGAAATGAGTATACCACAATATACAAAGACCATATATAACAAACCCACAGTTGACATCATCCTCAGTGAAAGCTGAGAACTTTTCTCCTAGGATCAGGAACCAGAGAAGGCTGCCCACTTTTGCCACTTTTATTCAATTCAGTAGAGGAAGTCCTAGTCAGAGCAATCAGGCAAGAAATACTAGTTAAAATCATCCAAATTTTAAAGGAAATAGTAAAACTATCACTATCTGTAGACGGTATATTATATATAGATAAAACCCAAGACACTACCCAAAAAAGAGTGTTAACACTAAATAATTTTTTTTCAGTGAAGTTACAGGATACAAAATTCAATATATAAAAATAACTTGCATTTCTATGTAGCAATATACTATCAGAGTTATTAAGGAAACTATCCCATTAACAGTTGCATCAGAGGGACATCTGGGTGGCTCAGGTAGTTAAGTGGCTGCCTTTGGCTCACGTCATGATCCCAGGGTCCTGGGATCGAGTCCCACATCAGGCTCCTTGCTCAGCAAAGAGCCTTCTTCTCTCTCTCCCTCTCTCTGCCAATCTGCCTGCTGTGTGCTTGCTCGCTCTCTCTCTCTCTCTCTCTCTGTCAAATAAATAAAATCTTAAAAAAAATCTGCATCAGAAAGAATAAAATACCTAGAAATAAAGTTAACAAAGGTACGGCCTGTACACTGAAAGCTTTAAGATATTAAAGAAATCGAAGACAACACAAATTGAGAAGATATGCTGTATTCAAAGACTGGAGAAATAATTTTAAGTCCACAGTATCCAGAACAATCTATAGATTCAATGCAATCACTATTAAAATTCCAATGGCAGTTTCACAGAAAATGAACTACCCTAAAATGTGTATATACCCACAAAAGACCCTAAATAAATGAAAGCAATCCTAAGAAAGAACAAAGCCAGAGGTTTCATGAGCCCTGATTTCAAAGTATATTACAAAACTATGGTAATCAACAGTACGGTATTCACTTAAAGAGCAGACACAAAGATCAATGGAATGGAATAGTGTGCCCAAAAATAAAGTCAGGCTTATATAATCAATTACATTATGACAACAGAGCTGAGATACACATGGGGGGAAGTCTTTCTCTTCAATATTATGAAAAGGAGTAAGCGCAGAAAATTAAAGAAGTACATTTCTACACTTTACTTACACAGACAAGTCTTGACACCTAGATCTGTGGTGATGAAACAGTTCTGTATCTTGACTGCAGTGGTTTCATTTATCAAAACATGTGAAAAAAATGGCATCTATAAATACAACTATGCATATTACAGCAGTTTTAGTAGTACAGATACTGTAATATATTAATGTAAGCCATAACCACTACTGGATATTGGGTGAAGAGTACAAGAAAACTCTCTGCAAGAAAAATCCTACATAAACAACATAACCTTATACCTGAAGGAGCTAGAAAAAAGATAAAACCCAAAACCAGTAAAAGGAAGGACATAATAAAGATTAGAATAGAAATAAATGAAATAGAAACTAAAAAAGCAGTGGAACAGATTGATGAAAGCAGAAGCTGGTTCTTTCAAAAGGTTAACAAAATTGATAAAACTTTAGCCTTGAGAGACAGGCAGATGGAGGGGGTTCAAACAAAATCAGAAATGAAAGGAAAAATAACCACTGACATAACAGAAATAAAGATTATAAGAGAATACTATGAGAAATTACGTGCCCACAAATTGGGCAACAAAGAAGAAATGGATAAATTCCTAGAAAGAGAACCTTCCAAAACTCAATCAGTAAGACATAGAAAATTTGTATAGACCAATTATCAGCAAAGTTAAAAAATGAAAGAAAGAAAAAAACAAAATCACCCAAGAAACAAAAAAGTATAAGAGCAGGTGGATTCACAGATCATTTCTACCAAACATTTAAAGAACAAATACCTATTCTTCTCATACTATTCCCCAACATAGAAGAGGAAGGAAAACTTCCAAATTCATTCCAGGAGGCCAGCATTACCTTAATACCAAAACCAGATAAAGACACCACACACAAAAAAGGAACAGGGCAAGATCTCTGATCAACACGATGCAAAAATCCTCAACAAAATACTGGCAAACCACCTTCAACAATACCTTAAAAAAATCATTCACCACATTCAAGTGGGATTTACTCCCAGGACTCAAGGGTGGTTCAATATTCACAAAACTGAATGTTATAGCAACTTGAGAAATGATAAGAACCACATGATCTTTTCAATAGATGCAGAACAAGCATTTGACAAAGTACAACACCCATGCAAGATAAAAATTCTCAACAAAGTGGTTTTAGAGGGAATATACCTCAACCTAATGAAGTCCTTTATGAAAAACTCACAGCTAACATCGTACTCAATGATGATGATAACTTAGAGTTTCCCCCCCTAAGATCAAGAACAAGACAAGGATATCCACTCTCACCATTTTTATTTAACGTACTATTTGAAGTCCAACCACAGCAAGCAGTCAACAAAAGGGCATAAATGGCATCCAAACTGGGAAGGGAGAAATATAACTTTCAGTACTTCAGATGATACTATATATAGAAAACTCTAAACATGCCACCAAAAAACTGTTACTGATAAATGAATTCAGTAAGGTCACATAATACAAAGTCAATGTACATAAATCCATTGTCTTTCTATACACTAATAATGAGGCACCAAAAAATAAATAAATATATAAGACAGCAGTCCCATTAACAATTGCACCAAAAAATAAATACCTAGGAATAAACTTAAGAGGTGAAAGGCCTATTTAAAAAACTATAAAACATTGATGAAAAAAATTGAATATGACACAAATGGAAAGATATTCCATGCTCATGGATTGAAAAATGAATATTGTCAAAATGTCCATATTGTCCAAATCATACCATGGATTTAATGCAATCTCTATCAAAATACCAACAGCATTTTTCACAGAACCAGAACAAACAAACAAAAAATCCTAAAATTTGTTTGGAACTACAGAAAACCCCAAACAGATAAAGCAATATTGTAAAAGAAGAACAAAACTAGAGGTATCACAATCCCAGATTAAGATATACTACAAAGCTATGGCAATAAAAGACAGTGCTCTGCTGCTCAAAAATACACACATAGGGCGCCTGGGTGGCTCAGTGGGTTAAAGCCTCTGCCTTAGGCTCAGGTCATGATCCCAGGGGTCATGGGATGGAGCCTTGCATCATCTCTCTGCTCAAGCTTCCCCCCTCTTTCTCTGACCAATTGTGCTCTCTGTCTGTCAAATAAATAAATAAAATCTTAAAAAAAAATACACACATAGATCAAAAGAAGGGAATAGAGAACCCAGAAATAAATCCACAATTATATAAGCAATTAATCTTCAACAAAGCAGGAAAGAATAACCAATGAGAAAAAGTCTCTTCAAAAAATGGTGTTGGGAAAACTGGACAGTTACATGCTAAAGAATAAAAGTGGACCCCTTTCTTACACTACACACAAAAAATAAACTCAAAACAGATTGAAGACCTGAAAACATAAAAATCCTTGAAGAGAGCTTAAGTAGTAGTTTCTCTGACATCAGCCATGACAACATTTTTCTAGATAAGTGTCCTGAGACAAGGAAAACAAAAGTAAAAATAAACTATTGGGATGGCATCAAAATAAAATCTTCTGAAGGGCGCATGGGTGGCTCAGTCATTTAGTATTGGCCTTCGACTCAGGTCATGATCCCAGCATCCTGGGATCGAGCCCTGCCTAGGGTTCCCTGCTCAGCGAGGAGCCTGGTTCTTCCTCAACAGCTCCCCCATGCTTGTGCTCGCTCTCTCACTATCTGTCATAAATAAAATCTTTAAGGAAAAAAAAAAAAACCCAATACTTCTGCACAGTGAAGGAATCAACCAACAGAAACAAAAGGCATCAAACTGCATGACAGAAGATAGTTGCAAATGACATATCCAATAGGGGTTAGTATCTAAAATATATTAAAAAAAATACAACTCAACACCCAAAAAACATATAATCCAATTAAAAAAATGCGAGAAGACAGCAGACATTTTTCCAAAGAAGACATATAGATGGCCAACAGGAACCTGAAAAGATGCCCAACATCACTCATCAGGGAGATGTAAATCAAAACTATAATGAAATATCACCTCATACCTGCAAATGGCTAAAATCAAAAACATAAGAAACAAGTATTGGCAAGGATGTGGAGAAAAAGAACTCACATGCATTGTTGCTAGAAATGCAACCTGGTGCAGCCACTGTGGAAAACAATATGAGGGCTCTTAAAAAGTTAAAAATAGAACTACTCTATGATCCAGTAATTGCAATACTGGGTTTTTACCCAAATTAGCAAAAACACTAATTTGAGAAGATATATGCACCCCTATGTTAATTGCAATATTATTATTTTTAAAGATCTTATCTATTTATTTGACAGAGAGAAAGATCAAAGTAGACAGAGAGGCAGGCAAAGAGAGGGGGAAGAAGGCTCCCTGATGAGCAGAGAGCCTGTTGTGGGGCTTGATCCCAGGACCCTGAGATCATGATCTGAGCCGAGGGCAGAGGCTTAAACCACTGAGCCACCCAGGTGCCTCTGTTGCAATATTAGTTACAACACCTAAGCTATGGTAGCAGCCCAAGGGTCCATCCATAGATGAATGGATAAAGAAGAAGTGGTGTACACACACACACACACACACACACACACACACACAGACACACAGAATATTACTCTGCCATAAAAAAGAATGAAATCTTGCTATTTGCAACAGCATGGATGGAACTAAAAAGTGTAACGCTAAGTGAAGTAAGTCAAAGAAAAATACTGTATGATTTTACTCATGTAAAATTTAAGAAACAGAACAAATGAAGGAAAAAAAAAAAGACAAACCAAGAAACAGACCCTTAACTATAGAGAAGAGGAGGAGAGGTAAGTGGGGGTCAGAGGAGAGGTCGGTGGTGGAATGAGTAGGGATTAATAGAATGTTTATTGTGATGAGCACTGAGGAATGTACAGAATTGTTGAATCACTGTATTGTACACCTGAAACATAACATTGTATGTTAACTCTACTGGAATTAAAACAAAAAAACTTGGGCGCCTGAATGTCTCAGTGGGTTAAGTCACTGCCTTCGGCTCAGGTCATGATCCCAGAGTCCTGAGATCGAGTCCCACACTGGCTCCCAGCTCCATGGGGAGTCTGCTTCTCCCTCTGACCTTCTTCCCTCTCATGCTCTTTCTCTCTCAAATAAGTAAATAAAACCTTAAAAATAATACATATAAATAAATAAAGAACAAAACAAAAGACCTTTGACTGGATGCTAATAGTAAATGTCATCTTATTATTACTACCCAGACCACAAGGGGCTGCCACTAGTTGCCTAAGATAGTAAGATTTCAAGTCCTGGATTATTGCAGTAATGGCCATTAAAAACTTATGCGAGAGTGCCTGGGTGGCTCAGTGGGTTAAAGCCTCTGCCTTCAGCTTAGGTCATGATTCCAGGGTCCTGGGATCGAGCTCCGCATCTGGCTCTCTGCTCCGTGGGGAGCCTGCTTCCTCCTCTCTCTGCCTGCCTCTCTGCCTACTTGGGATCTCTGTCTGTTAAATAAATAAATAAAATCTTTAAAAAAAAATAAAAAAAAAAACTTATGCGATAGGAGCGCCTGGATGGCTCAGTCAGTTAAGCTTCTAACTCTTGATCTGAGCTCAGGTCTCCATCTCACAGTTGTGAGTTTAAGCCCCATGCTGGCCTCCCAACAAGGCATAGAACCTCGTTAAAAAATAATAATAATAAATAAAAAACAAAACAAACCTTACGAAATAAATTAGATGTGCAGCAATCAAAAGAAATTGAAGTTGAAGTAGGTGGCAGGTAGGACAGACATAGAATCAGAGTTGTTATGATGTTCAAAGCTCCTGAAAGGAAGTCAGCCCCTTTGTTAGGTTCATCAGATCAAGCTTTAAGTGTCTAAACACCCTGAATCACAAGCCACTAGATGGGATAGATTTTTAAATATTTAGTTATCACTACCTTTTGACTATTTTGAAAGCTTCCAACTCAATAATAATAGTATTGATTATAGTAATAAATTACCTTGTGTTTCTCTCAGCAAATAATGTCTCCAAATTAACTATTCGGCCACATCTAAGTTTCAAGGCTTTTGTTTATTTATTTGACAGAGAGAGATCACAAGTGGGCAGAGAGGCAGGCAGAGAGAGAGGAAGGGAAGCAGGCTCCCTGCTGAACAGAAAGCCCGATGTGGGACTCGATCCCAGGACCCTGAGATCATGACCTGAGCCGAAGGCAGCGGCTTTACCCACTGAGCCACCCAGGCACCCCACATCTAAGCTTCAAATTGAGTATCTGTGATAGTAAGTTATATTATTCTCTCGCATAATGGGAACAATAACATAATTCAACTCAAAACCATTATCAAGAGTTTAGTTTAATGTTAAGTGTTAACATTAATGTTAAATGTTAAATGTTTCGGAGTGACCTATACCTTAAACTTGCATAGGACTTACACATTCATATTTTAAATATACATAAAATATAAAATATGTATTACATTCTATAAACATAAAGCATTTTAAAGTAATTATGTAACATTACCAGGCACTTAGCTATTTATAAAGAAGCACTTTCACTTCTTTTGTCTCATTGGTCAGAACAAACTTTTGAGGGAGGCATAATTAAGCCCATTTTAGAAATGAAAAATGACTGACTCATGAAGCGGCTTGCCCACAGACACATAGCTAGAAAATGGTAATTCTGACCCGGGGTTGTCATTCTTATGCCTAGAATTCTCACCTTCCTTTTAGTCTACCGAGATATGTAATTTATTGTTAAAAATGAAAATCAGTAAGAACGTAATATAAATGAACTACAGCTTTACCTAATAATTTTTAAATGTTAGTATAAAAATCAAGTAAATTTCTTTAATGTAGACAACATGATAATTTTCAAATTGATCAGAGTAAGTCTGGGTAACAGGGAAAAAAGTGTATAGATCAATGTTGATTTCTGTGTATTAATGAACCACAGGGTCAAAAGTAGTTGAATTCTGCTTTCAAACGGAGGATGATATAAAACTGCAGTGACAGGAAAAAAAGAAAAAGAAAAAATAGACTGTGTTACTTAGCCAATACTTGCCTGCTTAGCAAGCTTGTTTTTTGTTGTTGTTAGCACGAACTTTAAGTGTTCCTGGTCTGAGACTTAAGAAGAGAAATTAATACTAATGGAAGAAAAAGTAAACACATAAGAAGGGCCAGTGCACCTTAAGGATCACAAATCTTGAGCTTTTTTAGCTCAAACAAATCACAATATAAAGTATTGGTTTATCTATGGCTGAATATCTTACACATCTTTTCTTGGTTCGACAATTCCAACAACTTTATTTTCCTTGTGTTACAACATTGCTCTAAACCATAGATCTTCCTACCCTAAAACTTGTAATTTACATACTGCATTAAAGAATGGAAGGCACAGTAATACCATGACAGGAAGGTACAGAGAACAGAGATCCATAGTATATTTTAAGAAAGGAAGAAAGTGGGTTAAATTCCACTTTCATATTTTTACCAGAGTGAACACAGACAGAATTAAACTTCATCCTTACTGAATGGGAGATGCTCACAAACCTAGGATTTCAGCAATTACATGCTCACTGTACAGGGAACATGGCTAAAAGAACAAGATTGGGAACATCAAGAGTTTTAAATTCCGTCGTGATTAGTGATTTCAAGTGATCATCCCCACATTTCTCCTCACCCAGAAAGAGCGATACAGTGTGATGGTAATAAATATGGGAGGATCAGATTACATGGGCTTGGATCATGATTAGAATAGTGAATAGCTAGGTGAAACTTAACAGCTTTAGTTCTGTTTCCACTTTTGTAAATGTCCATTAGTTATACTTATGGAAATAGTGCACTTAGCAGCTGCTAGCCCAAACGAAGTGCTTGTTGACTTCTCTAGCTGTAATTATTAGGAATGCACCTTTGTCAAATATGAGAACTTGTGGAGGAGAAAACTAAAAAGCTAAATATAGCTACTCTTGCAATCTAAGAGGGATGCTATAATAGGTTTAATGATAAAACAAATCTGGGGTGCCTGGGTGGCTCAGTTGGTTGAGCTACTGCCTTCAGCTCAGGTCATGATTCTGGAGTCCCAGGATGGAGTCCTGCATTGGGTTCCCTGCTCAACAGGGAGTCTGCTTCTCCCTCTGAACTTCCCCCTCTTGTGCTTTCTCTCTCTCTCTCAAATAAATAAAATCTTTAAGAAGAAATGATTTTTAAAAATCTGTTTATTCCTTTTCCCTCAGGCATATTGGTAATGGAAAAGTAAACATTTTAAATTTTTGTTATTTTGGTCCTGTAGTCCATGATTCATTAACAGTACACTACATCGGTGAGTTCAGGAAGACACAATAGTAAGCAACCATACTGAGTAGGCATGGAGAGTTACACTGCTATGTAAAATGAAGACTGGGGGCGCCTGGGTGGCTCAGTGGGTTAAAGCCTCTGCCTCAGGTCATGGTCTCAGGGTCCTGGGATCGAGCCCCACATCGGGCTCTCTGCTCAGCGGGGAGTCTGCTTCCCACTCTCTCTGTCTCTGCCTGCCTCTCTGCCTACTTGTGATCTCTGTCTATCAAGTAAAAAAGAAAAAAAATCTTAAAAAAAAATAAATAAAATAAAATGAAGACTGGAGTTTGAGAAATCTTCAAAAAGACCAGGTTCCAGAAAATTGTGAAGAAAATATGTGAAGGTGGTAGTCACAGGAAGAAAAGAAGTCCAGCAATATACTAATGGATAGATCTGTAGGTGCCCCAACCTCAGACAATTCTACCCATACACACACATGCATGTGGAAATAGATACTTTGGGGGAGGATTTGGGTCTTACCTGGAACCATCAGCAGCAGAATGAGTACACATTGGGGGAATTGGATGCTGTCTTCACTGATATGATTTTATAGAGGCAGAGATTAAGAACTTTAAAGAGGCTCAAAATATTTTTCTAATCGGCAGGGTGAATGGAAGCTCTCCAGGCACCAAATAACATGCAACAGGATTCAAGAGGATTTAATCGGACACTGAGGAAAGCTATTTAACTGGCTTCTTAATTTTTGGATTGAACATTTACAATAGCTCATTCTATTGTTCTCTAGTAGATGCAACTGTCATCTATACTTCTCTTTGAAAAGTCCCAGCCTTGGTGGATATGGTTGATTTTTTATCTCCAGTCTTATTTTTGTATTTGTCCAATATTGCTGAGAAATGTTGGAGATTTCTCCCTGTTTCTAGGTCTCATTTATTGGTTTTATAACATTTTTAAATTGTCATGTCTTACTTTAGTACTATCAGAACATATGCTCTTATCAATATGAATGTTTATTTTCCTTCAAAATGAAAAATAAGTTATAAATTGCTCTAGTATTCTTTGAATCATTCCTGATTCACACAAGGGAAGGAAGTTTATTTCTGTCTCCCTCTGAATTCATCACCCAACAACCTAATCCCCTTTAAAGTTTATACTACCTCTTTAACTATCCTAACCTGTTGTTCTTATCATTTAGAAAAGTAACACTTGAATAGCCGTAAGTAATACTGTTAGAACAGGAACCCAAAAGTTTTGTTCTTAGCCCAGCCATCCAGAGAGAGAGAGAGAAGAATGGAGTGTAGATTGGCATAGTCATGGTATTGGAAGAAAAGCTGGCAAGAGCAGATAAGTGAAGAGGTTAGCCAGGCAGAAGGAACACCAAATCTAGACTATCAGGAATCATGGTTGGTATAAGGAAATTATAGAGCAGATCCTCAGCTTTAAGAAACCCAATCTCTAGGGAAACTCATTAATAGCAATATAAAACTGCCTTGGGTTAATATTTCACAAAATATTGTCAAGAAAGATTGAGGTACAGAAAAACCAATATAACTTCATAAGTTTAAGAATTAAGGTTCAAAGTTGACCATTCATATTTATTCCTTCGAAAGAGGCTAACTGAGCACAGAGTATGTGCTAGGAACTGCTGTAGAATCTTTTTTTTTAAATTAAATTTATTTATTTTCAGCATAACAGTATTCATTATTTTTTCACCACACCCAGTGCTCCATGCAATCCGTGCCCTCTATAATACCCACTACCTAGTACCCCAACCTCCCACCCCCCCGCCACTTCAAACCCCTCAGATTGTTTTTCAGAGTCCATAGTCTCTCATGGTTCATTTCCCCTTCCAATTTCCCCCAACTCCCTTCTCCTCTCTAACTCCCCATGTCCTCCATGCTATTTGTTATGCTCCACAAATAAGTAAAACCATATGATAATTGACTCTCTCTGCTTGACTTATTTCACTCAGCATAATCTCTTCCAGTCCTGTCCATGTTGCTACAAAAGTTGGGTATTCATCCTTTCTGATGGAGGCATAATACTCCATAGTGTATATGGACCACATCTTCCTTATCCATTCGTCGGTTGAAGGGCATCTTGGTTCTTTCCATAGTTTGACGACCGTGGCCATTGCTGCTATAAACATTGGGGTACAGATGGCCCTTCTTTTCACGACATCTGTATCTTTGGGGTAAATACCCAGGAGTGCAATTGCAGGGTCATAGGGAAGCTCAATTTTTAATTTCTTGAGGAATCTCCACACTGTTCTCCAAAGAGGCTGCACCAACCTGCATTCCCACCAACAGTGTAAGAGGGTTCCCCTTTCTCCACATCCCCTCCAATACATGTTGTTTCCTGTCTTGTTAATTTTGGCCATTCTAACAGGTGTAAGGTGATATCTCAATGTAGTTTTAATTTGAATCTCCCTAAGGGCTAGTGATGATGAACATTTTTTCATGCGTCTGATAGCCATTTGTATGTCTTCATTGGAGAAGTCTCTGTTTATATCTTCTGCCCATTTTTTTATGTGATTGCCTGTTTTGTGTGTGTTGAGTTTGAGGAGTTCATTATAGATCCTGGATATTAGCCTTTTGTCTGTACTGTCATTTGCAAATATCTTCTCCCATTCCGTGGGTTGCCTCTTTGTTTTTTTGACTGTTTCCTTGGCTGTGCAGAAGCTTTTGATTTTGATGAAGTCCCAAAAGTTTATTTTTGCTTTTGTTTCTTCTGCCTTTGGAGACATATCTTGAAAGAAGTTGCTGTGGCTGATATCGAAGAGATTACTGCCTATATTCTCCTCTAGGATTCTGATGGATTCCTGTCTCACGTTGAGGTCTTTTATCATTTTGAGTTTATCTTTGTGTACGGTGTAAGAGAATGGTCGAGTTTCATTCTTCTACATATAGCTGCCCAGTTTTCCCAGCACCATTTATTGAAGAGACTGTCTTTTTACAACTGTATATTTTTTCCTGTTTTGTCGAAGATTAATTGCCCATAGAGTTTAGGGTCCATATCTGGGCTCTCTACTCTGTTCCACTGGTCTATGTGTCTGCTTTTATGCTAGTACCATGCTGTCTTGGTGACCACAGCTTTGTAATAAAACTTGAAATCAGGTAACGTGATGCCCCCAGTTTTATTTTTGTTTTTCAACATTTCCTTAGCGATTTGGGGTCTCTTCTGATTCCATACAAATTTCTGGATTATTTGCTCCAGCTCTTTGAAGAATACTGGTGGAATTTTGATCGGAATGGCATTAAAAGTATAGATTGCTCTAGGCAGTATAGATATTTTAACAATGTTTATTCTTCCGATCCAAGAACATTGAATGGTCTTCCATCTTTTTGTGTCTTCTTCAATTTCCTTCATGAGTGTTCTGTAGTTCCTCAAGTACAGATCCTTTACCTCTTTGGTTAGGTTTATTCCCAGGTACCTTGTGGTTCTTGGTGCTATAGTAAATGGAATCAATTCTCTAATTTCCCTTTCTGTATTTTCATTGTTAGTGTATAAGAAAGCCACTGATTTCTGCACATTGACTTTGTATCCTGCCACGTTGCTGAATTGCTGTATGAGTTCTAGTAGTTTGGGGGTGGAGTCTTTTGGGTTTTCCATATAAAGAATCATGTCATCTGTGAAGAGAGAGAGTTTCACTTCTTCATTGCCAATTTGGATACCTTTTATTTCTCTTTGTTATCTGATTGCTGTTGCTAGGACTTCTAATACTATGTTGAACAAGAGTGGTAAAAGTGGGCATCCTTGTCTTGTTCCTGATCTCAACGGGAAGTCTGCAAGCTTTTTCCCATTGAGGATGATATTTATATGCCAATAAGCTTAGCAAACTTGATGAAATGGATGCATTCCTGGAAAACTATAAACTCACAAAATTGAACCAGGAAAAAATCGACAACCTGAATAGACCGATATCTAGTAACGAGTTTGAAGCAGTGATCAAAAACCTCCCAAAAAACAAGAGCCCAGCACCTGACAGATTCCCAGGGGAATTCTACCAAACTTTCAAGGAAGAAATAACACCTATTCTCCTGAAGCTGTTTCAAAAAATTGAAGCAGAAGGAAAACTTCCAGTCTCTTTCTATGAAGCCAGCATTACCCTGATCCCCAAACCAGGCAAAGACCCTACCAAAAAGGAGAATTTCAGACCAATATCACTGATGAATACAGATGCTAAGATTCTCAACAAGATCCTAGCAAACAGGATCCAACAGCACTTTAAAAAGATTATCCACCATGACCAGGTGGGATTCATCCCTGGGCTATACGGATGGTTCAACATTTGCAAATCAATCAATGTGATACAACAAATTAATATGAGAAGAGAGAAGAACCACATGGTCCTCTCAATTGATGCAGAAAATGCATTTGACAAAACCCAGCATCCGCTCCTGATTAAAATGCTTCAAAGTATAGGGATAGAGGGAACATTCCTGCTGTAGAATCTTAAGTACAGCAGTGAACAAAACTGGTTGGAACAGATAAAGAGTTCCTTCCTTCATGGGAATTATAGTGCAAGGATACAGGAAAGGTGAGAAGAGTAAAATCCAGAATATATTAGATACTGTGAAGTAAAAGGGGAAAAAAGGAAGAAAGATCAAGAATGCTGGGGGTTCATGCAATGATGTATTGTGATTGAGGGAATTCTCAGACTGAACACTAAGCCAATTCTTAAGTGCAGATGCCTGATTGTTACTCATCTTACATTAGAACACATAAAATAAAAATATTTACATGAGCAAATTTATGGTTGCCATTAGGATTTATAAAATAGGGAGCCAAAACAATAAAATTTTTATTTTATAAAAATTTTTAGTTGCAACATTGAGGATTAGAAAGGGGCCATACTAAAGATGAGGAATGAGCACACAGAAGACAAGTGCAAATGATAACCAACATTTGACAACAGAAATGAAAAATGAAATCCTCAGGACAGAGACAGTAATGGCCAGAGCATTAGAAAAATACCAGCGCCAGAGAGGTAGGAATCGCCCAGGGGAGGAAAGCTTCAAAACTGAGCATTGGAGAGACTCAAACCCTGAAGTATGTTCAAGTAAGAAAATATGGCTATAAAACTAATAGAAATTAATTTATCAAAAACAAAGTAAATGGGATCATTGGATTCAGCAATATCGGAAGATCCTAGGGAGAATATCATCACTCACGTTGTGGGACTGAAAGGCTGACTGTTGTGTCAAATAATGAGAGAGAAGCTAAGAGCATAAAGTATCAGTGAACATAGGGGTGCCTGGGTGGCTCAGTGGGTTAGGCCGCTGCCTTCGGCTCAGGTCATGATCTCAGGGTCCTGGGATCGAGTCCCGCATTGGGCTCTCTGCTCAGCAGGGAGCCTGCTTCCTCCTCTCTCTCCCTCTGCCTGCCTCTCTGCCTACTTGTGATCTCTCTCTGTCAAATAGATAAATTTAAAAAATCTTTAAAAAAAAAAAAGTATCAGTGAACATAACAGATGCATGGCAACAATTTTCACCAGAGGAGTTTTTATAAAATCTTTATATACCATTGAGGTATTGCCTAATGGCACTTATTTAGATTTAACTCACAAAATCATTGAGCATCTACTACATGCTATATGCAGTTCAGGACACAAACATACAGAAATAAATGAGATATAGCCTCTGCCTCCTGGGTACTAACCATAGAGCTAGCCATTGATGGTAAAGATGAGCAACGAACAGTTTATTAGTGTGATATATTAGCTGCCCAGAGAACACTCTAGGAGCATTGACAAATGTGCTTAATATTTGTGTGTGGTATGGAAAAGGCCATTTTTAAATCGCACTGTGAAAAATGTGGAAGATGTTTGCCAGGCTTAGACTAGAACATGTTAAAGGAAAAAAAAAATTTCATTTGTACACAAATAAAAATTCATCAAGTGTTTGAAAATGGCAAATAGTGTAACTAGACCTTCTGTTAAGTATACAAATGGGTGTACATATGTGCACATACACCTATTTGCATGTGTACTGGGGTTCGGGTTAAAAGAAATAAGTAAAAGCAAAATGAAGCCCATTTTTTGAAAGTTCAAGTGACACGGTAAAGTGTCTGATCTTTCAAGAAATGGAAAGCTGTAAGGTCTTTTGTTTTTTTAATCAGGAAAACTACATGACCAGAATTGTGTTGTAGAAAGATCCTTCTGGCAGTGGCTAGGAAGAGGAATTGAAGGAGAGGCAGGAGGTAGAGCCGGCCTGGAAGAAAGGAAACCAGTTGGGCGGCTATTTTAACATTCCTACAGAAAACCAAGAATATACTGAACCAAAGCAATAGCAGTGGGAGTAGAAAGCAGGGAGCACAGAATTTAAAAGGTATTTAGAGCTTGAATTAAAGTGTCCTGGCAACTGACTGCACGATGGGGTTGAGCAGCAAGAAAGATTAAAAGATACCTGAGGTTTCCCACTTAGTCCCATTAACAGAGGAAAAAATCTAAAAGCATGCTTGCCAAAAAAAAAATCAAAACAAGATTATGAAATTGCTTTTAGATAAGCTTCTGATTATAAAAATAGTTTGTCCAACATTGAATATATACAGTATAAAAGTAAAATGAGAATCATAACCTGACCCCAAAAAGCCACAAGGGTTACCGCATTTAATCCACCTCTTTTGTAGTATATAACTTTTTTTAAAAAATATTTTAATTATTTGACAGAACAGGAGAGAACACAAGCAGGAAGAGCAGCAGGCAGAGGGAGACTCGGGCTTCCTGAGATCATGATCTGAGCTGAAGGCAGACGCTTAACGGACTGAACCACCCAGGCACCCTGTAGTATATAACTTTTAAAATATAAAGTCACATAGCATTATGTATCATGTTCATTTACTCATTTAAGCATTGCCACAATAAGTCTTTGTAACCATGCCTCTTATTTCTACATAATGCAGTTCAATAAACCATGCTCCCATTCTAACATTAACAGTGATGAGAATCTTGCACATAAAGATTTACATTCAAGATTAAGCATCAAGATTAAAGATAAATTCCTAGAAGTCAAATGATCTAGGCAAACAGTTAAACACAAATGAAGCTTGTGATATATACAACTCAATATTTTTCCTTCAAGTGACTTTCTCTCACATCACCGCAGGAGTTCTTTCTGACCACATTATTTTTTTTTTTCCTTTAAAGATTAGAATTTAAGTCATCAGTTCAGAATTTGGACATACTGGTTTTAATTAATGATTTGATATTAAACTTATTCACATTTACTCAATTTTTCCAATTAGGTTTTTGTTTTGTTTTTCTATTTACTTGAATGAGTACTTTGTTATATCACTATATCCTATTTATTCTTTGGCTTTTTATTTTTGTATATTTAGAAGGATAAATTTTGAGGTTAATTCAATTGTTTCTTCTTTTAGTTTTAATAGAATGGGAAGAACAAAATTTTGCCTCAAGTTTCAATTTTGGTTTTCTCAATTCATATTTCTCCTTGGAGTAGTACATTAATTCACAGAAGTCATGTGTATTAAGATTTTAGTTTTAGCATAACTGAGAAAAGCCTTTTATGTCCATGCATCTTTTATTCAGTTTTATAGGAGTATATTTAATATTTTGGGGGATTATGGATTCATTAAGCATACAATTATAGTTCATATCTGTTTATTTTCATATTAAGAATTTAGTATGTATTAGACTTCAGTTAACAGGAAAAGGGGGGAGAGATGTAAAAAAAGATTCCTAGGTTATAGTTCTTGGGAAAATTAAGAAATTTTGCTTTCATGCATTTCAACCCATCTACAGATTATAGATATGGATACAGACAATAGATTAAGTCAAATAATACACAGTTCCTGTTTCTTTTAACTCAAATGAAAGATATAGCATAGGTAGAAAATGTTTTTGGAATTCAACAGTTTATCAAATTCTGACTACTGCTTACTAGCCTCAAGCATTTATATAAATGATTTAAATTTCCATGTCTCCATCATTAAAATGATAATAGCCATCTTTTAGGGTTTTTTTTTTTTTTTTGAGGATATGAAGCTTATTATGTATGGTAACATGAGACACAGAAGGTATTCCAAACATTGCCCTTCTATATTTCCTCCCTTCTCTTTCCTTGCAACATTTCTAGCAAGGGATGATGAGCATGAATTTAACAATAAGCGATTATAAGAGGAATGTAAGGTGATCAATTTTTTTAACCGTAAATTACTACAGTATTCAGGAATGTGGGCACCTATTTCACATTTGACTTGTGATTTATCAGTATTCAGAGATACTGAATTTTAAAAGTAGAATATAAACAGATTAATAATTCATTGAAGAAAAAGTAAGGATTGTCTTTTTTTTTTTTTTTCCCCATTCCTCCCTCCCACCCCCTCACAATCCACAGAATGACTGGTTTCTTCTCCTGTCATCTCAAGAATCCAGTCGGTCCTTAAATTCCTTTTGACAGTTGATACTACACAGAATTCCTGTTTGATTTACCTTTGCTTGTTTTTAAAACTACTGTGCACATGACTACAGACAGTGCGTTAATTTTCCTGGAGTCAGTAACTGAAGTCCAGTGGGAACAGTTTTAGGATTTCTTCTGTAGACTTCTTCTGTAGATCAACTTTTCAAATGTGGCCATAACACATGTTGCATTTATCTGATCCTTTTTCTGCCATATTTTCCCAACTTCACAAAGAGTGATTTGCCTTAAAAAATAAAAGTGATAGTCCTGCACTGCCTAGTGTTCACTGGTCCATCCCAAAAGCCTTTGATAGAAAATGAAGCAGCCTCAAATCAAAGCCTACTGTGAGCAATGCAGTAAATTTAGTCCCATGTATGTTTGTTGGCTTTACTTCACCGCTCCCTTTTGGAATGTCTATTAAAGCAACAGTAAGCTAAGTTACATTAGTTTCTTCCTAACAAGAATACCAAGTATTTAACTGCTTTTGGCAGTCCAAAAAGTCAAAGTCAGATTTGGATGTTGTATGTTCAAATGAAAGAAGCTAAATAATGTGAATGTTATCAGATGAGGTATACCTGACTAGAAGTTCAAGCCAAAAATGATTTATCACCCTGAAAGGGAAATGCAAAACATTTGGAACTTTTCTAGATACGGAAACAACTTCTGGAAACAGCACGCCATTTCTCATTACATGATCTTTCTGAACACAGAATTTATTCAGCTTCCTTTAAGATGGCACATAAAGGACAAAATATTTCTATGACTAACTATTTGGGTAAATTTTTTTTTATTGTTGATTTTTTATTTTGTTTTCAACCAAACATATGATGTATATTTTACATAAAAATTCAGCAATTTTAATGGCTTGTTTTAGTTTTGCCTAAAACTATATATATAGTATAGTTTACTATACTATAGTATATACTGTATATATAGTTTACTATACTATAGTATATACTGTAGTATATACTGTATATATAGTTTATACTGTATATATAGTTTACTATACTATAGTAAACTATACTGTATATATAGTATATATAAATATACTATAAATATACTATTTATAATATAATATACTATTTATAATAAATATAATATTTATATATATAAATATACTATAAATATACTATATAGTATATTTATAGTATATTTATATTATTATATATTTATAATATATTATAATATTTTATTATAGTATATATAAATATAGTATAAATATATATACTAAATATAGTATATTTATATATAAATATACTATAAATATACTATTCTATATATATATAGTATATATATATTTATATACTATAATATAGTATAGTAAACTATACTATATATATATATATATATATATAGTAAACTATACTATACTATAGTATATAGTATAGTAAACTATACTATATAGTTTTAGGCAAAACTAAAACAAGCCATTAAAATTGCTGAATTTTTATGTAAAATATACTTCATATGTTTGATTAAAAATCAGTTGAAAACAAAATAAAAAATCAACAATAAAAACAAATTTATATAGTAAACTATATATTTATATAGTAAACTATATATTTATATAGTAAACTATATATTTATATAGTAAACTATACTATACTATAGTATATAGTATAGTAAACTATACTATATAGTTTTAGGCAAAACTAAAACAAGCCATTAAAATTGCTGAATTTTTATGTAAAATATACTTCATATGTTTGATTAAAAATCAGTTGAAAACAAAATAAAAAATCAACAATAAAAACAAATTTACCCAAATAGTTAGTCATAGAAATATTTTGTCCTTTATGTGCCATCTTTATATATATATATACATATATATATACTATATATATAGTATAGTTGAGTAACCATCACAATAATCACGATACTGAACATTCCCTACAACATCCAAACTTCCTTTCCCACCCTTCAGTCAATTTTCTCTCTTGGCTCTCAACAACCAGTGAGGTACTTCCTATCACTGTAGTTTTGATTCTTCTAGCATTTCGTATCAATGGAATCGTACTGAATTCGGTCTTTCACATCTACCTACTTTCATTTAGCATAGCATGCTATTGCGATCCAGTCACGTGATCAAGTATAATCTGTTCTTTTTCACTGAATTGTATTGTATAGCTATACCACAACTTGTCAATGCACTCATCTACTGATGAACACTAGGTTGCTTTTAGGCTGTAGTGATCATGAAGTAATGTTTGAAGTATTTGAGTACAAGGTGTTTGTGTAGAAATAGGCTTTCATTTCTCAGGTAAATACCTTAAGAGCAGCATTGTCAGGTCAGGTGGTAGGTTCTATTAAACTTTAAAACTAGTTCATGTGAGCTTACAAAGCATGTATCTTCTCTACACTGAGTGGGGCAGTTTACAGCGTTCTACAAATAGCAGATCAAACTTGTGAATTGTGTTGTTCCAAATCTTTACATTTGTTATGATATAGTACTACTGTTATGATTTAGTACTACTATGATTTAGTACTACTCTCTTATCATATGTGTCAATTTTAAATTTGCTTAGTCATTTATGGTTTTGCTCAATAGATTCTATTCATAGGCTCAATTTTTTTGATGCATACAATTTTATGATTGTGATTATTTATGGTAGATTTATTTTATCATGTAGTTTTTCTCATGACTAACGGTTTTCCTCTAATTTTACATAAACTTAGCAGCAAAAGTCCTGGCCTCATAGAGTTTAAGTATAACTATGTTATGATGAAGAGACTAAAAAAAAAAAAAAAAAAAAAAAAAGACAGTATATTGGATGCTGGGCAGAGTGCTGGATTAAGGAAAAGGTACAATAGGAAAGAAAGGAAGAGAATTCTGGAGAGAATAAGAATAATAAGAATGCAATTTAAACAAGGCTGCTGGGAAAGGCATCACTGAGAATTTGTATTTGAGTAAAGATCTCAGTGAAGGAATGAAAACTTCAAATGAGGGAAAAACAGAAAGAGGGAAAAGCAGTTAAAAGGTCCTGTGTGTTTGATAAATTAACAGTCCAAGCAAGTGAGGTGAGCCTGGCATGAATGAAGGGACAGAACATAGGAGATAGTGAGTAAAAAGACTCATAAGAGATTCATCAGAAATGTTAAAGCTATATGTGGAGCCTTGAGAAGCCTTTGGCTTGAAGTGGGAATAACATGAGAAGTCATCAGAAACATTACAGTAGGGAAATGGGAAGTGATGATTATACCTTTAAGTTTTGGGGGGGGCTATTATCTGGAGAATATGCTGAAGCAGGCTACTGTAATAATTCGAGTGAGTACTGCTGATATCTTGGACCAGAGTGTAGCTAAACAGAGTTAAAGAGAAGTGACTGGGGGTGACTGGGGGCGCCTGGGTGACTCAGTGGGTAAAAGTCTCTGCCTTCGGCTCAGGTCATGATCCCAGGGTCCTGGAATTGAGACCTGCATTAGGCTCTCTTCTCAGCGGGGAGCCTGCTTCCTCCTCTCTCTCTGCCTGTCTCTCTGCCTCCTTGTGATCTCTGTCTGTTAAATAAATAAATAAAATCTTTAACAAAAAAAAAAGAGAGAGAGAGAGAAGTGACTGGAGGGGCACCCAGTGGCTCAGCGGGTTAAAGTCCCTTCCTTCGGCTCAGGTCATGATCCCAGGGTCCTGGGATCAAGCCCCACATTGGGCTCCTTGCTCAGCAGGAAGCCTGCTTCCCCCCATTTCTCTGCTTGTCTCTCTGCCTACTTATGATCTCTTGTCTGTCAAATAAACAAAATCTTAAAAAGAAAAAAAAAAAAAAGAGAGAAGTGACTGGAAATTCTAGCCAGGATCTGCTGATAGATTGTATGTGAGTGTGAGAAAAAAAATGACCCCAAGTTTTGATTTAAATCAATATGAAGTTGCCATTGACTTAGGGTAGAGAGTTGGAGGAACAACTTTGGAGCAGGGAGAAGATTAGGAGCCTAATATTAGCCCTATTACAGTACACACAAAAATAAAATACATATTAGGAGCTTAATATTAGCCCTATTGCAGTACATACTCAGACATATAAGAGAAAAGTTTGGGGTTTGCTTTGCATTCAGTAGAAAAATCATGGGATTTGACATCAAAACAGCCAGACTACCATTAGTTAACACTAATTTCATGACCACAAATGAAACTTAAAACCTCTGACCCTCATTTAACTGATCTGGCAAAAAGAACCCAATGAAACCATGGGTTTTTGTATATAATAACAACGCTTAGCAATATTTATTCAGCTTTTACAGTGAATCTGCACTAAGTGCTATATATACACATATGTAGCATGTATCTGTATGATAGCCAGATGCAAAAATGATCCCCAATTTCTCCCCTTTCTAACATTCACTCTCTTCTGTAGTTCCCTCAGACTGCACCGGGATTGGTCTATGTAATCAAGTGTATACTGCAAAAGTGATGTATGTTCACTTTTGAGATAAGGTTATAAAGACTTTTGTCTTGGCCTCTTGGCCACTTCTTTCTCTATCTCTGTGTTATTTCAACTCAAGAAAAGAGCAAGTGACATCCACAAATTGAAAAGTAAATACTAAAAAATACTAGTTGAAATAACATATTTCAAAATGTCAGTAAAGAAAGCATGAAGAAAAACTCCCAAATGCAATTATTGCCATACACGTTTTTGTTTGGTTTTGCCTTATTTTTTTTAAATATACTCTGATTGTACTTCAAGCTCTTTCACAACGTTGCTGCTCTCACTTAGCCATCTCTAGCCTCCCAGCCTGTGCTACTAAGCTGTAGTCACCACTGTTTCTGGACAAGATTATTACATAATTTGAGAGTTACTGATGATAGCTCATAATAATTTAAGGTAAGAAGTAAAAATTTCCAACAACAAAAGTCCAGAACCAGAGTTGGCATTCTATGTAATATTTAGACTTTTTTTTTAAGAATTTTTATTTATTTATCTGACAGACAGAGATCACAAGTAGGCAGAAAGGCAGGCAGAGAGAGAGAGGAAGGGAAGCAGGCTCCCTGCTGAGGAGAGAGCCTGATGTGGGGCTCGATCCCAGGACCCTGAGATCATGACCTGAGCCGAAGGCAGGGCTTAACCCGCTGAGCCACCCAGGCGCCCCCTATATAATATTTAAAAGTTAATACAAAACTTCTCAAACTTTTCAAATTTTAAAGGTACCATTCATCCCCATGGTTTGGTGATCGGGTCCAACTGGTTGACTCTGCTACACCATTGCCTCAGGAATATCATGCAAATCAAAAGGGAAAGACACAGTCCATTTTCATGTCATGTAATTTGATCATTTAAAACCATATGTTATGTAATTAAGACATAAAAGGTGAGTCCTATTCCGGTCTATAGATGCCTAAAAATCATTCTTGCCATTTCACTGTGGCTGCTTTTGCTTTATATATTTTATGATGGGATAAGTAAGGAATAAAGTAATGGAAATAAATATTGGAAACATGGGATATCAGAATCTTTAAAACCTTTCAGTTAACACAAATTAAATATTTGTCTTGAGTCACAACCACTTATAATTCATTCCCTAACCTGGATTTTGTTGATAAATGTTAACTTTTTTGATACCATCCCTTAACTATTACGGATCTGTAGGCAATACATAATCCCAAGTTTACTCAACTGTAGAAAAACTCATTTCAGTTTTATATAAACATGCATGTCTATAACTACATATGTTTTGTGCATGCACATACATATATGTATGTTTCATGCATGTTTAAGTAGATTTCACACCTTCTACCTTTAAAATACTAGCTAATATAAAAAAATAAAGCATTTGATAAAGAGGGAAAATATTGTAACATGTGTAACAAAGTTAGCATTCAGAATTTTTTGAATTTCCACAAGCCAATAAGATAAAGACAGACTACAAGGGAAAACGTTATGAATAAGTAATTTATAGCAATAAATGTGAAAGACTAAAAAAAATAAGGAAAACATATGCAATTTCATTAATTCGGGTGAAATGTTAACAACTGTTATGAGCCCTCACCCAGACTCATGGAATCTAATACAAGCCTGAATCTACCCTCCCTAAACACTGTTCTCCAAAATATCACAGTTGAAAATAAATGTGGGAGCACCTGGGTGACTTGGTTAAGTGTCCAACCCTTGACTTCGGCTCAGGTCATGATCTCAGAGTCTGCTCATTGGGGAGTCTTGCTTGTATCTCCTTCCTCCTGCTCATACTCTCTCAAAGAAATTAACTAGCTAACTAAATAACTAAATAAAGTAAGTATACAATATTGAGTTGATAGGCTGGTTTGCTGTGAAATTCTTGACAAAATTTTCCTCCATATTGGCAGTGGTGAGAGTTGGCAGCACTTAATTGGTTAAATGCCAAGTATAAGATTTATCAGGAATATAAGGGAACTTCCCACTTCATGTTTTATAACTAAGGCATCCTGAAATAAGGTAGAAATGCCTTACAACTACACTTGAGATGCTGCAAGAGGTCTTGGTGTAACTGGTGTCTGGCTAAGCACTAAATTGCCATTCTGTGTCCTTCGAAGCTAATACAACTGGTGTTGGATTCATATTGATAGTATTTCTATCATAAAACAGAGACAAAATTACATTGAATCAATGGCCATGGAGCAATGAGCTTGAAATCAGAACATACTAAAAAATGGAATAAACTTTTGAGGAAGAAATCTGTCACTTTCAAGTGTTAGGGTGACTAAACTCACATATAGTGATGGTACAATCACTTTAAACAGAGAGATCTAATATAGTTAAAAGAAATACTACACAAGTCTATTTCTATATATATGTAAGAATAACAGTTTTATTGCTCTCTATACATTGGAGCTCTTGGGAGTTATAAGGAGATACACAACCATATACACAGGATATACACAGGATCTGCCACTTCAGGAAGAATCTGGGGTCCAACCCAGGCAATGAGTTGTTTTGTTTTGTTTTGTTTTTTAACTACCCCAGGGGATTCTAACACACAGCTACAGTTGAAAAATTACTTCTCTATAATGAATTTCTCCAAATGACAAAAGAAATTTATTAATCTATTCACTAAGTGATATTTGTAATGGCCTCAAAATGAAAAGCAACCCAAAGTCTATTTGTAATTAAAGGGGATAAAATGTCATTCAAACTATAAAGCACAGCAGGCAAAGTTAATAATCTATTGACACAAATATGGACATATCTCAAAGTAATGGTAAAGCATAAAAAGATTAGGGGTACCGTCGTGGCTCAGTGGGTTAAGCCTTTGCCTTCAGCTCAGGTCCATGATCTCAGGGTCTGGGATTAAGCCCTGCATCAGGCTGTCTGCTCAGTGGGGAGCCTGTGTCTCCCTCTCTCTCTGCCTGCCTCTCTGCCTAGTTGTGATCATTCTCTCTGTGTGTCAAATAAATAAATAAAATCCTAAAATAATTAAAAAATAAAAATATTACAAGATTAAAGAAAAATGTAAAAGTTTGCCTGAAAAAAACATATATGTGATACTTTAAGGACTACATGTAGAAATAAAATCATGGAATATTGTATGTATGACCACTTCCTTAAGGTGGCAGACTCAAATATAGTAGGGAGGAGAAATTTTGAAAATATAAACATACGGAAAATTCAACCTTACTTGTATGGTTTTATATTTTGACAAAAGACAATATAATCATTAAAAATATGTTAATATTCATTATTTGTAATACAGGAATCCTTAGAATGAAATTTGTATTTCTGAGTTTTAAAAACTGTGTAATCTGTTTTACAAAAGAATTCCAAATAAATGTAGTAGAGGATAAGCTAGGCTTTATATCAAAGAACAGAGTAGACGTAAGGAACATTGTTATACTTTTTAGTGGAGAAACCTGGCAACACATTATCCAAGTGATGAAGCTTAACATCACCAATTACAGTATATGGATACCACATCCATCTGATATAAATTGAGCAGTAGGGCATTTCAACTCCAATATTATTTCCAAAAATCCGTAACTTTAATCATGAGAGAAACATCACAGGAGCCCAAGTTAGAGGACATTCCACAAAATATTTGGCCATTACTCTTCAAGCCTACCAAGGTCATGGAAAATAAAGGCAGAGAAACTGTCATAGTGAATCGGATCCTTGAACAAAAAAAGGAACTTGAAGAAAACATTGCTAAACTCCAAATAAAGTCTGGAGTGACCTAATGATAGCATATTAGTAGGAGTTTTAGTTTTGACAAATGCACCGTGAAGGGTAAAAATGTTAAAAAGATGTTAGAGGAGGGTCAATACCCCCTGTATTACCTTTACAACTTTTCAATAAATCAAAACACATTCTAAAAATGTTAATTCAAAAATATTTGTGAGCTGAATTCTAAAGGTAAAAAAAAAAAAATAGCCCTTGTTCTTCCCACCAAAGAACAGTTCCTGTTCAGTTTTCCAAAGTGATATAAAGGTTTACGTGTTCTATATATATTATTTTTAGAATATAATCATAAACTTCAGTATGGTGACTTCTGCAGGTGGTCTACTATTCCTGATACACTTGTCAGTGACCAGAAGGAACTGTAGACAGAGCCAAGTATGTATCTGATTTCCACCTAACACATTTGGATAATATGTTGCCAGGTTTCTCCACTAAAAATTATAACAATGTTCTTTAAATAAACTGTTTTCATTTCAGTTTAAATCTCGCTATCTAAAAGTTAATGATTATTCTTTTAAATTTTTTGCCTAATTTCCTAAATTAACCAGATGTTTATATCCAAATGTTTAAAAAAGATGTTAACATAAGAAGTCTTCCCTGATGTTCAAGAAGTACAGAAGCTTGTCTATTTCCCACCGTCACTGAGGCAAACAAGCTTAGTTATGTGTATAGAATTGGCTTGCATTTGTTAGTTTGGAAAATTACTAGTATTGGCCTCTTAATTTCCTTGGATTTTCAGCTCTTTTTCCCCATAAGAGCTATCTCTAAATTTCTCCAGAAAGGATAACAATCCTAAAAAGATGGACTAAAATTACTATTTGTTAAATTATAAAGAGCACAACCATTTCTTTCAAAAACAACAAATGTGTTGATTAAACCATTGATATTCAGTTATTTAGACAAACAACTTTGCTATGTCAGCAGATCTGATTCTTCTGTATGGGAACATTCTATACCTTGTGCAATCTTACTCTTGTTGAAATCATGAGACGGTTTTCATGGTTTTTATCTTAAAAGTTTTGGATAATCTGAGCACTTAATGAAGGCAGTAAAGTTTTGGAATTATTGGGAAGTATTGGTTTTAATTCATCTCTAGCATTTACTTCTTATATGTGCAAAGCATATAAGCATAGAGTTCCCTGTCAACAAGTGGATCTCATTATTCAAGCTCTTACTTCAATAGTGTCAGTCCTATTAAAATTTTCCTTTTGCAAGCATAGCAATCAGTCATCTTTTACCTTTTTAAAGCAAGATTTTGACTTTCTAGGTCCTTAACTCTCAACATGCTAACCAAGTCCTGGGCTTCAAGCACCTTCTATTTTCATTTTCCCATTGTCCTTTCTTCATCTACCATGGTTTATGTGTTAATCTCTTTATGCTTCTCCAAACCATCCTGTATACCCTGTCACACTAGTTTCCTTATGGTAATTTAAGACTTCTATTATAGATTTAAGATCAATCAATGATGAAAAAAACAGTCTAAAGCCCAAGGATCCAAACTGGTGGTAGGAGTATTATAAGTAAATAATTCTCCATTTTTTTCAAATAATGTCATTGATCAAATCATTTAACCCATTCCCACAATTGTACAGGGAGCAGGTTGAGCCAGAAAATCTGATATCCAAATTTTTTTCCTGCTCTAAAAACCAAAGTAGAACTAAAACAATTTACAGATTTTTTTCCTAACCAGATTGTTTCTCACTTTTCATATAAAAAAGATTAAAGCTCAACTATGAAGTCTGGTTGCACTCTAGGAAAACCTGTGTGTGTGTGTGTGTGTGTGTGTGTGTGTGTGAGAGAGAGAGAGAGAGAGAGTGTGTGAGTATGTATGTGTGTGGTGTGTGAGTATGTATGTGTGTGAGTATGTATGTGTGTATGTATGTGTGTGAAACAGTTCAGCTCAACCTCCCATGTGGCAATTCCTCTTTGCCAAATAAGGTATAAATGCTTACTTTAATTAACTTCGTAAATATTATATAACTGGAGGGTGTTATGATTTATGCATTTTTTCTTATTGTACAAAAGAATAGACCACAGATAATTACCAATACTTGTTTAAGCAAGCAATTGCTTCATTGTCTGTATTGAAATCTACTTTCTAGGGGAAGGATTTTTAATAGAACAGAACATAATTTGAATTTTGTACTTTATAAGCCATGCATAAATAAACGAAATCCTATCAGGTTTTGTTTTGTTTTTGGTGTTAAAGGAAAGAGCTAAATAATGTTTAAATGACACAATTATTTAACTAGTCATCTGGAAAATTCAAAGCAAATAACATATCATGGACATGGAGAATGGATAGTAACTGGATACTTTTATGTCTATACATTAATGAAATCCACTGACAAATTACTCAAATCCAGTGTCTTTTTCTCTGCAAAATTATAGTTTCAATACCTGTTTGGCATAGTAGTAGAAGAAATTGGCCTAATCGTTTTGTTTATTTTGACAGAGGACATAATACATTTGCATTACTTTTCAGCTCCCTTTCATTAAACTATTGAACTGATTTTAATTCACCACAGATTTCAGAGTAAAATATGGATCTTTGGAAATCAAATCCTTTAATTACTCAATTTGAACAGGTACACAACTGAGTTATCATTCTATAATTGCTCTTTACTTTGTATTAAATGGAAAATGCATAATGTTGAGGACATAGCAGGTAATACAGAAATAAATAGTGGTAAAATAGAAAAAATAAGTGAGGCCTTGCACAGAACCATGAGGATAATGTGCCATGAATAGAATAATTAAGCCAATACTCTGCACCTGAGGTCCAGTCAAAAACAAAAGGGAAAACAAAAATACTCAGCCAAATGAGGCCTAGGAAATTGAGCTTAGTGTTGCTAGTTTCTACATTACATGGTGTGAGGCAAAATATGACCTACTAGAGATTACGTAGCCCAAAGGCTAATAATGTTGTTCTCGACTTTAAGTGAATGTACCATGTATCTACTATACTATCAATTTCACATTTTTCTTTTTTTGGATTCTAAGTAAAAGCATGACTTGGTGAGAAACATGAAAAACCGCAAACATACAAAAAAACAAACAAAACCCAAGAAGTCCAGTATTTTGACAGTCTTATGTTATTAAAATGCTTAATGCATCTAGATCTTATTTCCAAATACAGGGTTCTACTTGCTATCTAGCTTATGTAACTTAACAAAATACAAAAAGTGAAAAATTCAAAGCAAATTTCCTGTTCTCTCAATGGGATTGATCAATAAAAAACTAAAAATATAGACTTTACCAGATTCTATCAGGTAAACACTAAGGTTGCTCTCTGAACCCATCTTTTACTACTTTCCCATCTCTGCACTCAATTTTGCCAAAACTACTTCCTTTTCTCAAATATTCCAGACAATTGTATTGGTTATTCCCCATGCCAGAATACTGCATGTCTAATTTAACATCTACTTATAATCTCATTCTATTATAGCTCCTTCAATAAGACCTACTCTTCCCTCCATATTCAAAATTTCAAGTTTTCAAAGCTACATTATCCTTCCACAATGCTGATTTTTTCTATAGTATTCTTCACATTTTTATTTAGCATATGCTTACTTATTCACTGTTTATTGTTAATTATCTGTGTCTTCCCACTAGATTACAAACTCACCAAAGACCATGACACTTCCATGCTAGTTACAATTCTAAGTTCTAAAGTCCTATCAGTATCTGGGATGTCAGTAGACACTTGTTGAATAAAAGATTTAGATTAGCAAGAAACTAAACTTGTTTGAAATATATTCTTAGAACTTTAATAGATTTTGTTCATGTAAATTTCTTATAAAATTAATCCTTGACAGATACGTATTTTGTTATTTGAAAGCACTAAAGTGTAGATCACTTAAAAGCACTAAGGACCTGGCGATTCACAGACCTGTACCCCTGGGGATAAAAATATATGTATATAAAAAATTAAAAAATTATTAAATAAATAAATACATAAATAAAAATCTTTTAAAAATATATATGTTTATAAAAAAAAAGAAAGAAAAAAAAAGCACTAAGGAAGGGGTGCCTCAGTGGCTCAGTCATTAAGCATCTATCTTCAGCTCAGGTCATGATCCCAGTGTCCTGGTATCAAGTCCCACATCAGGCTCCCTGCTCAGTGGGGAGCCTGCTTCTCCCTATCTCACTCCCCCTGCTTGTGTTCCCTCTCTCACTCTCTCTCTGTCAAATAAATAAATTAAATCTTCAAAAAAAAAGTATTAAGGAAAAAGAATCAAGCATATTAATGTTTAAAATGTTTAAAATACCTTTTCTTTTTCAGCACTTGATATGCTGTAACAGTACACAAATCCATATGATTTATCCTGTTTGAATATTCAATCTGAAATCAGAGATGCTTATTTTATTAAACATTATCCCTAATATATAAATGCAGGCATTCACTAATGTCATAATTGATTTGCCAACTTCATTTCTTATCATCTGAAACATTAGAAAGGACTATCCTACCAATCTTCACCTGAACACATAGAAGTTGCTATTTCCACAAGATATTCAGGGCCTTTAATGAAGAAATACATCTATTGTCATCATATTGAAGTTGATCTCACCTTGCAGAGTAACCAGTTCTAAAGCTATGAAAATAGGTACGGGGTAAAAATTAAATTACTCAGAAGGGGAAATGTTATGATTGAATTGTATACGGACAAATTAATAAGCTGAATCACTGTTACTATGTCTAAAGATGGGCCTTCAAAGAGGTAACTAAAGTTAAACGAGGTTATGAGGGTAGGTCCTACCAACAGGACTACTGACCCCACAAAAAGAGGCACTAGGAGGGACTCAAACAGAGAAAAGTTCATATGAAGACACAGCAAGATGGTTATCGTCTACAAAGCAAGGAAAGAGGCCTCTGGAGAAACCAACCCTGCAGACACCTTAATCTTGGACTTGCATCCTCTGAAGAGTGAAAAAATTATTTTCTGTTGTTTAATTCACCTAGTCTGGGGGTATTCTGTTAGCTCTATCAAGCTATATAGGGAGAATGAAAAGGTTATATCATCTGACATTTGTTTTATATAGGATGGTTATCATGTTCATCCTTTTTTTTTTTTTAAAGACTATATTCCTTTCCATTATTTAGAAACTGCAATGGTTGTTTGTTGTTGTTGTTTTCCCTACACATTCTCAGGAAAATCCATATTATCATGTCTTAAATTTTGATTATGGGAACAAAATAAGTACCTGCCTTCCTGTGTTCAATACTTTCTGATACTGAATTGTCTAGAATAATGAGCAACAGATTAAAATGTATTATTTAAATCTGGTAATAATTCTAATGATGAGATACTTTAGTTTTAAATATTTAGAGTATTCTCATTGTACTGGCTTTTGATCATCAATTAAATTAAATGTACAAGGGATTAGAGCTTATCAGAAACAATGTTTTCAGGTAACTGAGGCAATTCTCATTCTGGATTACTGGGTTATTTTACCTGTTTGTCACAATAGTATCATTCTGCATAAAGTACCTTCTGCAAAGAGATATAGCCAACAACTTATGCATTCACAAGCTTTTCTCTTAAACACACACAAGCATACATACCCAATTTGTATACCATTATTGATAGAAATGACTTGTACAGTTGGAGCTATGAATCAAAACTGACCTTCTGTGGAACATGGAAAATGGACACCAAGGAAACAGACTGCTGTGATCTATCAAATTTAAGCAACACACAAAATGCTTTTACTTGGAGAGCTATTACTATTTATTAGGAAACTGTATATATATATTACAATAATGTAATTATTATAACAAGTTCATGAAGGAAAACACCCAATTGAAAGGAAGTCCAACAGAATCTGATAGACCGTAGTAAATAAAATCCACTGAATAATTATATTAATAAAATAATTATACTGTGCTACCATGTTGGATTACAGGGAGAACACTGCTGGAAACCAGTCATTTTTCAATTATATGAGTAAAGACATTTTACTGACATTTTCAGAGCAGTGAGATCACCTTTTATACTGAAAGCAGTACTTGCTGAAGAGTACATTTTTTCCTTTCTCTGAGGTTTTAATTGAATATAAACTTATTTTAGACACAGCCTCTTCATTTTCTTTCACTCAAATAACCACCTGTCCACTGAGTTATAGGAGTGAATTTTTGTGAAGAGATTTGTCAGATGTTCATAAACTTGATCATTCTTTTTATTAGTGCACTCACCCATGTGAGCTTGAATGTGGCTATTAGAGTTGCACTAAAGAGATAAAAACCAGAAAAAAAAAAGAAAGAAAGAAAGAAAAAATGAAACCTGTATGCAAGGAACAGCAGAAAGGATAAATGACTGGCAAGAAAGTAAAACTCAGAACTCAGCACTTTTCCAAAATATTTTTAGAACTAGTACACTAAGGTCCCCAAAACACTAACTAAGTTTCTTTTAGATATTATGTTTCCAGAGAAGATTCTTTCATCTATGTCTGATTTTGTACATGCCAATTCTTCTGGTACTAATATTAAGCTTTCCAGATTCAATGGTATTCATTCAATTTTTCTAGGATCAACTTAATGACCTATTCTGCATGAAAACCTCTCAATGTGAATTATTTGTTTTATGCACACACATCCATTTGTACATAAAGTATAGATTATGTATTCAACATTAGATTTCGGCATTTACCTCATGAAACTGCATTCCTTCAAAACAGGGTCGGTATGGGGCACCTGGGTGGCTCAGTCAGTTAAGTGTCTATCTCTGGCTCAGGTCATGATCTTGGGGTCCCGGGATCAAGCCCTACATCAGGCTCCCTGCTTAGTTGGGATCCTGCTTCTTTCTCTCCCTGCCAGCCACTCCCCTCTGCTTGTGCTCTCTCAAAGAAATAAAATGTTTTTTTAAAAAAAAAGGAAAAGAAAAAGAAAAGAAATGAGAAAAGAATAGGGTCAGTATCTTATACAACAAAAGCATTGTCACATGCATAAGTGTGCTCTTAAGAATAAATATGAAATATTGTTTGGTAATTCAAATGAAATAATGAGGAAATCCATTCCCAATGAATTCACATATCCTCTTAAACTGCAGATATATACATTAGTCTTAGATTTAACCAGAAGAAACATGGTATATTGAGGAAGAATAAAAAGCTATACTTCTGTCCACCTCCAGAAGTATGGAACCAGAAGTAAACAAAAAGAGATTTTAAAAGAATATAGAATCTTATAGAAATTCATTTAGTGAATTCATTATAATTTTAGGAAAAAGATTTACCAATTTTCTGTAGATTATAAGTTTTGGAATCTGATCAAAAGAGGTGGATTGGGGGTGGGGGGTAAGCAAATGATAATAACTAAGGGAGAAAATTGCCTGCCCTGAAGAGTGTAGTTTTGTTATTTTTTGGCTACCCAAGATTGGTGGTAGGTAGGGCAAGGCAACACCTCTTGCTGCAGAACTCACAGGAAGTCAGATATTAGACCTTCCACATCCCTCCAATGATTCTTAAGTTTCCCCCATCCTAAACTTTGGAAACAGAGACCCACCTGGAGATTTTGAATTAAGAATGAAATCATGCAGAGATAAGAAACAATTTAAAACCCATATACTTAATATTGTATTTCCCTCTACTCTCCCAAGCTAGTCACCACATATCTATATCCTGCCTTTCACTTATTAAACTTTAACTGCACTCCTACCAATTGTGGCTTTCTGTAGAGTGGCTTAATATTTTTTATTGCATTTTGGTAGGGGTACTGGTAGACAAAGGAGATAAATATATGGGAAGTCAACTATGATTTAACTCTCCAGTATTTGAACCTTCTATCCTGATTATATCACTTAAGTATGTTCTATTACAGTCAAAACTCATTGTAAGATTTAAATAATATTACAAGTGGATTTAAATATTTTACTTAAGCCCCCAATATTAGAAATTTTATACAGTTTCTATCATCTTCTGTTAAATTAGACGTTAGAATAACGATCACTACACATGAAAGTTTTCTTACAAAATTAAAGCATACTATATATAGTAAAAAAAAAAAAAAAGGTGAAGTTACCAGGACAGCATGCAGAGTTGAATTTTAATACATATTGCCAAATCCCTTCTGAAGAAATTTGTCATTTCCATTGCTACCCTAAAAAAGAACTACTGTGGTCAATTGTGGAAGAGGACACTATAAAACTCCAGTGAAGCCATTCCCACTGTAGTCTGCATCAATGGCATCCCCTGGAGACTGAAAAGTCTCATAGAATTCTTCATCTGACCAATTTGTGAGATGAACACCACCTCTCTAAGTAGATAATCAGATGTCACAATCATTTACTGAATTTTCTTCCTTAATAGAAATTGGTCTATTTTATATTTAACTTATAGGAAAAAAGTAGGATCTTTCCTAGGTGGGCAAGCAGAGTGATCGCCAAAGATTCCTGAATCCTTAGAACCCAGGAATACATTACTTTACGTGGAAAAGGGATTTTGCTGATTCAGTTAAAAATCTGGAGATGAGGAGAGCACCATGGACTGTTCAGGTAGGCTCAATGTAATCACCAAAGTCCTAATAAGAGACAGCTCAGTCATAAAGAAAACTATGAATAGGAAGGGTAGGGATTGGAAGAGCTTACACCACTGGCTTTAGAGGTGGAAGCCATAAGTCCAGGATTACAGGCAGCCTTTAGAAAACAGGAGGCAAGATGAAGATTTTCTCCTAGTTCCTCCAGAAGAAATATAATCCAGCAACCCATTCTAGACTTACCTCCAGAGCTGTAAAAAAAAGTGTTTGTTTTAAGCCACTAAATTGGTGACAACTTGTTACAGCCACAATAGGAAACTAATACAGTATATTATTAATTCTATTAACTGGTACTGCCTAAGGGCTCTGAAAGCACAGTGTACTTCTCCCATCACATGCAATTAGTATAACAAATATTCATTTCCATTTGCTTTTCAATGTGTACAATACCAAGAAAATGTAAACATTTTTCCTTTTATTTTGTTTCAAGTTTTTATTTAAATTCTAGTTAGTTACCATATAGTATAATATTAGTTTAATTTAGTTTAAATTAGTTTAATTTAGTTTAAATTAGTTTAATTTAGATGAATTTAGTAATTCATCACTTACATGATTCCTTAATGCCCATCACCCTTTTAACCCATCTTTCCCCTACCTCTCCCACCATGCCCCCCCCACCCCCGCCGGCTGCAGCAAGCCTTAGTCTGTTCCCTGTAGTTACGAATCTGTTATGTGGTAATAAGCCTTTTGAAGCAAGATCTTCTCCATTAAATAGTTTATTTTTAGTGTCTAGTAAAATATAGTTGTAGCAATAACTATTATGTGAGTTGATATAATTTTTATGATGCTATAAAGTTATAATTTTATTTCAAATTTTTATTATTTTGAAGTATTGATGATTTGTACCATTTGAAACCTTTTCTGAAGAAGTGATCATTACAGAAAGTTTATAGACAAATATTTCAAAGATTTTGTATATACCCTAAGTTTTATCATTAGGGCAAATGAGACCATCATAAAGGTCTGTAATTTATACAGTACATTTGTGGCCTTCCCAATGTTTTCACTGATTTTTGTTTTAAGGGAGGGAGACTATAAAAAACGAACTCATGTGAACTTTTCCTGCATGTACTACAGGAACAATCGCTCTTGCTCTTTCATTACTAAGAATATTTTGTTTTTCCTTGGCAGTGTTACTATGTTCTGCTTTGTTGTGTTTTGCTTGGGGTTTTCTCTTGCACAGAAGAAATGTCCAAGTGATCATATTTCCATTTCACTTTACCCACCATGAAAGATTTTACCCATTCTACAACTCAACCACAGTGACTATGTAGGACCTAATCATTTGTAGGATTACAAATGTAGGATCACATTTTCCTGAACCTACATTTTACAATAAACTACATAGGTGACAGTCAAATGAAGTCATTTGTTGTCCGAAACAGATTACAAGACAAATTTCAAATTGATTACTGATTTAAAAAAAAAAAAAAAATCAAAGCTTGTGATATTTACAGTTTGGCTTTTATCTACTTTACCAGAGTCCTTATTTTGATGGATTAACATGTTCTTGATATACCTTTTTACTCACAGAACAGAATCATCTGTCTGAAGGTTTTAAATATTTATAAACCTTGATGTTTTATTTCACTGTTTTTTAATTTTTGTATTTTTAAACTAATATAATGAAAGCAACGGTGTTATTTATAGCAATTATAGATAAACTCCTTTATGGAAATTCTTTCCTACCATAAAATGTTTATAGATTTGAAATTTTCAATTTTAAATGCTGTCATATTTCAAATATGAGCTCTGAGGAAAAATGACTTTTATTCAACAAACATTTACTGAGCTCAGATCATATACCAATGACTATCCATGAATTAATCAGATAAAATAACTGTCACTTTCAGGAAATTCACAGGGTACTTGACAATTGCAGTACAGATTGCTGCAATCGAGGTCACTGATAAAGAATCTCAGAATATGGTTCTAATCCAGGATCAACAGTAAGGCAAGTTTATAGGAAATGTTTCCTTGAGTCTACCCTGTTCTCATTTGTATTTGTCATCTGAACTCTCTCCAGTAAAAGGGTTAACCGATAGTAATATTATACTGTAAAGAAGTTTCCTAAAACAAAGCTTAAATAAGGGGCGCCTGGGTGGCTCAGTGGGTTGGGCCGCTGCCTTCGGCTCAGGTCATGATCTCAGGGTCCTGGGATCGAGTCCCGCATCGGGCTTTCTGCTCAGCAGGGAGCCTGCTTCCTCCTCTCTCTCTGCCTGCCTCTCTGCCTATTTCTGTCTGTGAAATAAATAGATAAAATCTTTAAAAAAAAAAAAAGCTTAAATAAGAGATTTTATAAGTAGTTGAGTATTTATAATTTGCAAGATGTTGAATACTTAAAAATCATTCTATTCTTTAATTGTTTTATATAGAATGATGTGCCAGTATCAGTCTTGATATTTTTAACATGCTTATTTTTGGGAATTAAACCAGAGACAAGAGATCATAGAAACTTCACAAATGAGGTAATTGTGGATCAGGGAACTGGGATACAATGATCAAGGTTACAAAAAAATTAGTTATTTATGGACTCTATATTGAACCATTAGCACCATTCTTAGTGCTAGTTTTTTTCTCTGCTTTATTTTGTTTACAATTCCCAAATATAGAGCTGTAACCAAGGAGTTATTCCTTGAGGAACATATCCATCTAACATATTAAATACTGCATATACATGTAATATACTATAGATACATACACACATATTATAGATATAAAGCTCTCTAGTTGAAAATAAGTGTCAAGGGACGCCTGGGTGGCTCAGTTGGTTAAGAGGCTGCCTTCGGCTCAGGTCATGATCCCAGTGTCCTGGGATGGAGTCCCACTCGGCAGGGAGCCTGCTTCTCTCTCTCTCTGCCTGCCACTCTGTCTGCCTGTGCTTGTGTGCTCTCTCTCTCTGACAAATAAATAAATAAAATCTTTAAAAAAAAAAAAAAAAGAAAAGAAGTGTCAAAAACCTGTACAAAACTGAATTCTTCTATTTTCTCCCTCAGATCTGGGTCATCTAGAATCTTTCTTGTCTCAGGCCAAAATTTGTGAGTCAACATTGACCTCTATCTCACACCTTGCATTCTTTCTACCAGGAAATCGTGGAGACTATTTTCAAAGTGTATTAAATCCAAACACATCTCGCAAACCTGGTTCCCCTCACCGCCACCACCATCGCTTATTCTCAATATCCCAGCCTTGGGATCCTAAATAAATAAATAAATAAATTTGTTTGGGACACTCCTCTGCATAGAACCCACCCCAACTCCCTAATTCAGTCAAAATAAAAGTCACTTCAGGCCCTGATATTTCCTCCCACTACCTCTGATAGCATTTCCTACTACTCTTCCAATGATTCACTGCTGTAGCCATAATGGTTTTCTTACATTTCCTGGGACTGATCAAACATGCTCCCACCTTGGGGTCTTTGTATCCATTCTATCTCTGCTTGTACCCCTCTCTTCTCCAATATTTTAGATGCCAATTTCCTTACCTCCTTCAAGTCCTGGCTCAAATATCATGTTTTAATCATCTTATGTAACATTTCATTTACTCTCCCATTCTAATCCCCCATCTTTTTAGCACTTTATTATATACTATAAAATGTCTAATTTACTTACTATATTTATTGTATATCTCCTCAAGGAGAATGTAAGCTTCATAAGGGCAAGGATTCTTGTTTGCTCCTTTGGCATAGCCCAGCATCCCAATTACACCTGGCATAATTAGATGTTCTATCAGTATTGGATGAATTTTAAAAGGTGGGATATTGAAATGTTGTAATATATTAGAATCACTTCTGAAATAGTAAACATCTTAATAAAAATAGGATAAAGAATTGTTTTAAGAAAGCTTCACTGGGAAAGTTCATTTGAATCAAGTAGAATTTTTTTAATCTTAAATATACCAATTATACTTGTCTGAGGATTCAAAAATTTAACTTTTTATACTCCAATAAGTACACTTGCACATATTATAACTGGCTTTCCCACTTTAATAGAACAAAATTACATTTGTGTCATTTCTAGTTTAGGTCATAAATATATTGTTTTATTTTTCTGTCCCATGACAGAGTTTCTCCTTTGCAAAGTTCAGGATCCAAATACCAGACTGAAAAAAAACTCACATCCTGCCTCAGAGGGGGGAAAAAAGAAAAAACAAAACAAAGATTCCACTTTAGTCCTTTGGATGATATGATCCTTGACCCTGTAGTTTCATGTAGTTTCAATAGCCATGTCTGCCCAACTGAAGATAGAAAACCAATTCTACCTCCTGCTGTTGTTGCTCTGGACTGTATCACTGAGCATTTGAAAAGACACCTTCTCAAACACAGCATGGAGTAAACGGCTTTCTAATACGAGAAAAACAACCTTGACTCTGAACATCACTTGGGGGTGAATCTCAGGCTCTGAGCTCTTGGCTTCATTATGAAGTTTTTCCAGACAACGCTCTAGATATAATCAAACGCTCTTACTTGCATACATACAAACACACCAAATAATTTTCTGTAACATTGCCTATAACTTTGCATTTTCAATCCAAGTTCATGAGTCTTAAAATTGGGTACAAATCATCTCTCTCCTCCCTGCCACCCATTCTGCAACCTGAAGTAAATGGATTTAAAGACCTTAAATTTATTCATGAATGCAACATCTGATTTACATTTTGAAGTATATATTGGTCTTGATTGCCAGGATAGCTGAAACTCTGACTCTGTACTGGTTTTTGTTGTGGTTGCTTCCTCTCCAAACTCCATCATAATCACGCAGCTATTTGTCTTCTACCGTAACACATACTGCTTTTCATTTGGATCATTTTATAAGGAATTATTTGCTACCATAGAGCTGTCAGATGACCAGGTTTGTCAAATTTTCAAAGGCAGTGCTGTCCAGCTGTTTTACCAAAAAATAATTTTGGTATATTTAGCATCAGTAGATGATTAAAAGCCATTTGATAAAACTCAACACCCAAAGAAAAATATGTAATATACAAATAAACTAATGCACTAAATTTAACAAAAAGTATCTTACATGAAAAAACACCGATAACCTCAACATTAATAAAAAATTTTAATCAAGTGTCTGCCTTCATGATAAAGTTTAAAAAAATAAATCAACTTTTTTTTTTAAACATTCTAGTCAAAAAATACCAAAAATATGGCAATGGAAACTATTCCATTTTTAATAGCAACCACAGTTAAAATATTCAGGTATTAATTTAACAAATATATTGGGAACCTATATGAAGGAAAATAATTAGAGACACAACAGAGTATCTGAATAAATGGAAAGGTACATCGTATTTTTGGATAGGAAAAAAAAATCTAAATTTAAGAACATCAGGTTTGTATACAATGTTAATAAAAATTTCATTTGAATTACAATAGAGTTTCTTAGAATTAAATAAAGTGTTTGGTGAATTCAAGATTATAACCCAAACAGCTTAAACATTATAGCAAATGTAACAGTGAGAGGAAGTTTGTCAATACAGCATACAGTCACTTTAATCTCTTGATAATGGCAAAAGCATAGTAAATGAAACTATAGGAAAAAGACAATATTTCTTAATGATACTGTTACTCAATAACTACAGGGGAAAAAATGAGTATTTTTATCTTACATCACATAGAAAAATGTATTCCAATCTGATTAACAAATGAGATGACAAAAATTAAATAAAAATCTTGAACAGCAATTTAAAAGACTAAATTTAATATAGAAGGATGAATACCTTACTTCAAGATGACAAGGTTAAAAGCCACAAAGTGAACATATGTAAATATTCGTTTTAAATGTTTAGGTGTGGAAAACAAAAATGTGAATATACAACTTCTGCATCGGGAAAATATTTTAATACAGATAAGAGGGAAAGTAAACTGTGATTTCTATAGCATTTGAGTATAGCAAAGGCCTTCAATAGATTAAAAAAAAATACTATGAATAGAAGAACTAAATTCAAATGGCCAAAATATATGAATACGCTCAATCTAATAGGGACATACAAACTGAAAGTGAATTATCAGTTTATGTCTATCAGAGTGGCAAAAATTTTAAATAGCTAAGCAACCAGTTGGTTGAAATGCAGATGATTTTTTTACATCACTGATAAAAATATATCAAGTGTCAAAGTCTCTTTAAGACTATGAGAAAATACCTATTAAAATTTAAAATTCTTAAACCATAATACCCAGACATTCCAAATCTGAGCAGTGACAGCACAAGAATAAAGTGTCAATTCCTAAGGACAATGATAGAATGTTTATTATGGCACTAATCTCAGAGGACAAGAACAGGAGATAATGACAGGCTGTGTTTTGATCTATCCACTGACTGAACCACTATATGTTTAAGTAAAAGAATCCATTGAGGGGCTCCTGGATAGCTGACTATTAAACGTCTGCCTTTGGCTCAGGTCATAATCCCACTGTTCTGGGACTGAACCCTACATTGGGCTTCCTGCTGAGCAGTGAGCCTGTTTTTCCCTCTGCCCACTGCTCCCCTGCTTGTACTCTCTGTCAAGTAAATAAAATCTTCAGTCAAATAAATAAAATCTTCAGTCAAATAAATAAAATCTTCAGTCAAATAAATAAAATCTTCAGTCAAATAAATAAAATCTTCAGTCAAATAAATATCTATTGAGTTTGCCAATGTATTATGTTAAATATTATGTTGATAAAAGATGCATAAATTATGCTTAAATTATGCTTCCTTTACCCCATTTTTTAAAACAATGAGGGACTGTATGCAGTATATCTAAACATAGAATAAGGGAGACGTATACAGAAGTAGGATTTGGTAGACTGTTAAACAAGTCATAATGAATAAAAACATTATGTGGTCCTATGTATGTAACATTAAATTATTATACGTAACATTAAATAAATTATATTACTATACTTTAATATGCATAGTAAGTATAAGTTTATATATATAAGTATTATAAGTATAATAAGTCAGACAAACACCACATGATTTCACTCATATGTGGAATTTAAGAAACAAAACAGATGAACACAGGGGATGAGAAAAAAAAAAAGAGATGGAGGAAAACCACAGAAGGCTCAGAACCAAGGGCTGCTGGAGAGAAGGTGGGTGAGGGATGGGCTAAACCGGGTGATAGGCATTATGGAGGGCACTTGTGATGAGCACTGGGTGTTATATATAAGGGATGAATCACTAAATTCTATTCCTGAGAACAGTATTACGCTATATATTAACTAGAATTTAAATAAAATTTAGCAATATAAAAAAAATTCTTTAGCTACTCTGGCTTTCTTTGATGTCCAAGAGACAGCATGATAGGTGATTCTCCATCCTCTCACTTTCAATCTGCACATATCTTTAGGTCTAAAAGGAGTCTCTTGTAAGCAGCATATAAATGGGCCTTTCCTTTTTTAATCCATTCAGACACTCTTTTGATTGGAGCTCTTAGTCCATTTACATTCAGATTATTGATAGATATGAATTTAGTTGTATTTGTATTACCTGTAAAGTTGGTGTTTCTGGAGATTTTCTCCATTCCTTTCTAGCCTTTGCTGGTTTTGGTCTTTTCTTTCACACTCGAAGAGTCCCCTTTAATATTTCTTGCAGGACTGGTGTAATTGTCACCAACTCCTTTCATTTGTGTTTGCCTGGGAAACTCTTCAAAGCTCTTCTGTTTGAATGAAAGCCTTGCTGAATAAAGTACTCTTAGCTACATCTTCTTCCCACTCTGTGTTGAATATATTATGAACTCACCTGACTAACCCACTTGCCTACTGTACTAATGATTAGCTTAAAAAGGCACAAGACTACCAAAGGTCACATTTAAACTCAGCAGCAAATAATTTAAACTTTAAAGAGACTGGAACTCTCCCTCCCCATATTTCTCCTACATTGCAATTAACATAATGTTGACATTGAAAAAACATAACTTACCGCTAACACAACTTCAATGACTATCCGTTGTGCATTCCTTTGAGTAAACTACAACCAAATATTCACTGCTATACACAGTACAAGGTGGTGTTTCAATCTTATCCCCACTGTTAGATTTCATGTACTTGTTATTTACTGGTCATACCCTATTCATTTCAACTTTTTCACCTTCATACCTGGAATTACTTAATGGGATTACTACCCTCTGTACCTAACCCTACTTATCTCTGCAGCTGCACCTAATATACAGTTCTTTTAAAAGCTGTGGTCTTTTGCCCCATTGCTACCTAGTGATAACCCCTACTTTTTAGTCCAGTGTTTACTTTTGTCTCTTTTAAAGCGTACCTCATATTCTGTTGTCTATGAAATTGCATTAGCCCACCCCAACTAGACTCTAAGCTCTAAGACATAAACAAAGTTATCATGTCTTACATAGGTTTATCTTTCATCAGACCTAGTACAGCGCTCTGCATCTATTCAAAAGGCAGTAAATGTCTGTCAGCACTAACAGAAGTTTGTATTCTACACATTTATTTATTTGAGAGAGAGCACAGGGGGAAGTGGGGGGGAGAGGGAGAGCGAGAGAATCCTCAAGCAGACTCCCCACAAAGTGTGGAGCCAGACACAGGCTCAATCCTAGGACCCTGAACTGGCTGACCTGAACTTCAAACCAAGAACTGGCTGCTTAACCAACTGAATCACCCAGGAGCCCCAGAAGTTATATTCTAGAATGCCACCAATTACCTGGTCATGAACAGATGAATGGAAATTGAATAACTATTCTGAGTTCCTTAGTATTAAGTCTTTTTCTCTATTACTAAATTTTACTCTCTATTTATTTTACTCTATTTCTATTTACTCTCTATTACTACCATTTTATCGTGGACAAAAGAACATTTACATCAACTCCTATAAATTGATAGATACTGTGTTAGTGTAACTTTGTTAATTTATACAGTCTCCACATAAATGTTTTTCTGCAAATTTAGTTCAAAAACTAAACAAATTTGAAGGTATTACTGTGCCAAAAATAAAATAAAAAATAATGCAGGCTAACCAAAATGGTTATTTTCTCAGGCTGTATTCCTCCCTGAACTGACCAGAGTAACAGAAGATTGAGAATTGAAGTAAACTTAAAATCATTACCAAATTATTCATATGTTAAATTTAAATAGGTAGGAATATATACAAACTGTGTTACGTAGAATAGGGGTACAAGAAAGAGAGGTGTTAAGTATCATGCCAGATACTAGAATAAGCCTGATTTTATTGTCTTACAGAATTTCCACAAAAATTCTATGCAATGAGTATTTTCCCTCCTTTTGCATATATGGAAAAAGACAAGTATATCTAAGTCACACAACTAGCAGAGCCAGGATGGGATCCCTCATCGAAATCACGTCAAACCTCTTTTGTACAGTTCTTAATATGCCTGGCCTTTTATCTTTCAGACTTTTAAGAAAACTGCCACCTCATCAGAGAGACCCTCTCTGGCCATGCTGTTTAACAGAATACCCTACTACCACATCACTTCATCTCTACCTATGACCATGATTCCTTTCATAGTATTCATGACATCTTACTCTGTTTGGTCTCTTATAACAAAATACTTCCAACTGAGTACTTTAAAACCAACAGAAATGTATTACTCACAGTCCTGGAGGCTGTAAGTCTGTGAGATCAGCGTGCCAGCGGAGTTGGGTAAAGGCCCTCTTCTGAGTCAGACTTCCCTTACTCTCACCTGGAGGAAGATGTGAGGAACTGCACTCATCTCTCTTTTAAAAGGATATTAATCGTATGCTCCACCCTCATGACCTTATCACCTCCCAGAAGCCCCCCTACTAATACCATCACATTGGGCATTTGGACTTACACATGGGAATTTGAGGAAGACATACATATTCAGACTACAGCAATGACCATCAGTATCTTCCTGACTTAGTTATTTGCTGTATCTCCAAAAGTAACATAATATCCACGAGGGTAAACATTCTTTATTGATCACAGCTATACCTGCAATGCCTCGTCCAGGGATTCTTGTGACCAGCAGCATTAGCATCACCGGGAACTTGTTAAAAATGCAAAATCTTGGGCATCACCCTAGCTCTACTAAATCAGAACCTCTAGGGCAGTGACTGAGTAATCAACATGTCCTGTGCCAATCCTTCTAGGTTATTCTAATGCATGCTGAAATTTCAGAAACGGTAGCTTGGAACAATGCCTGTAATAATTATGTATGAACAATAAAAGCGTAAGAATGATTTTAAGTAGTAAGGATTTAAAACATATGTAATGTAATAATATAAATGAGATTAGGAAGATAATACAGGAAAATAATATAAAACAAAATCAGTTGTATTTAATCAAGATGAATGATAACAACATGGGTTTATTTTGCTTATTTGTTTCTCTCTCTTTTTTTTTGAAAGATTTTATTTATTTTTTAAGAGGGAGAGTGAGAGGGAGACAGAGAGAGAGAACTCAAGCAGGTGGGAGGAGCAGAGGGAGAGGGACCAGCAGATTTCATGACGAGTGCAGAACCTGACACGGGGGCTTGATCCTGAGATCATGACCTGAGCCAAAATCAAGAGTTTGACACTTAACATACTGAACCACCTGGGCACCCCTGTTTCTCTCTCTTCTGAGAAAAAATGTTGTACCCTTACAGGTGATTAGTCCCAACTTGAACAGATAAGATTAAACAATTAGTTTCTGCCTCAAGCTCTTGCTCTCGGTTTTCTCCCAAGAAGTGTGAAAGTTAATGTGCTTCAACACTAAGTATGAAGAACTAGCAAAGACCTGTTTACAGCCCTTCTCATAAGCTGACATTTGAGAAGCCATCTTTAGTGAGAATGTTGAAGAAGTGGAAAGGAAGACCTGCATAAGCATTCTGGAAACCTAAATTCTGATTTAGAGGGAAATCAAGAAAATAGCCAGATTTGACAAGTCTTACATGATTTACGTGGCTCTCCCTAACGCACCAGATTTCCATAATGATAAAATTAGTTGAATCTCAAGTTAATCGAGCAGATCAATTACAAGATTATAGGACCAAGTGATCTGGTCCATCCTTGGGAAATAGAATGAACTTTGGTTTTGGGGTTTTTTGGTTTTTTTTTAAGATTTTTTTTTTGTTAATTTATTTGACACAGAGATACAGCAAGAGAGGGAACACAGGCTGGGGCAGTGGTAGAGGGAGAAGCAGGCCTCCCACTGAGCATAGAACCTCATATGTGGGACTTGATCCCAAGACCCTGAGAATCATGACCTGACCTGAAGGCAGAGGCTTAACCACTGAGCTACCGAGGACAAGGAAAATGATAAAATGTTTCAGTTCTGACACACAGCCCCTTGGAGTTTAGGGCTTCTCTTAAACAATATGTCTTCACTAAATGATGTAATAGCATGTAATTAATTTTCTCTTAATGTTAAGAATGAACTTACACATCACATATATGGTATAGAATTGTATGTCTAAAGTTAAGATAAAAATGTTTAAACAAGAATCAGCGTGCCAGAATATGAGCCTATGTTTGTCTATCTCTTCGTAACAAGCAGGTACTGTAAACTGTAAACAAAAGGACAGATCATTGTCATCTTGAGTCTAAAAATAACTATAAATGATAATGACATATAATTAATTTAAAATATCTTAATAAAAATATTTTTTATCATTCTTTGCAAAATACTGAAAAAAATCCCAAACATCCAGTTTAGTTAATAACAGAAATCCACAGCATCTATGTATTTGAATTTGTAAGGATTCTCCATCCACTTATATCTGCAATAATGTTTTGAACGCTTCCCATTTCGAGGCTTTGTGGGTTCTCGACCTGATCCCACCAACCAGTGCTCCTTCAATATGTCACATCTCTAACAAAAAATAACCTCCACATCCCAAAGGCACACACTCTATTTCATTCAGAGTAACAAGGTCTGGAAATATTTGAGAAAATTGTTTTCTTGTGAGTAGCATCACAAGCTTTTCTCCTCTATTTCTAGAGGGAAATATATTTTAAAATGTTTTTATAAAGACTATTTTTACTACCATCTAATATTTATTTCTCACAAATCCCTTTTCTTCTTCACCACACATATAATTTCTGCATGTCCACCCATTCAGTGACCAATTTTCACACTCCCTACACCTTCAGCCAGGAGGAATTGGCTGCTATGGGAGACAAGGAGGCCCTCAGGAAATTACAGGATAACACAAAGGTACTGATTTTATTTCTTTCCAAAAGGCTTTACTGTCAATTTGGATAGACTGAATATTATAGGGTGACAGGCCTTGCCAGATTATTTGGAAGTTGATATCTGTCACAGAATGTATTCATTTTCAGTTTTTCTCATTAAATAAATTTAATTGAACAACTCGCCATCAATTTTAATATTAAGAGAAGTGCAATACAAATCATTTGCCATCTATTCAAGTTTTGAAATGAGTTGTCAACAAAACCTACATACTTATCTTAAATAGATTATATTCATTCCCAAAAGTTAATATAGTCACAGTACTTCTGAAAAATAACAGTAGATACACCAGCTGTGAAATATTTGAACTCACTGGTGGGGGATTACTTCATTTGTCTCAGCACCAACATGGAAAAGTTATACATCTTGTTGCTGCATGGACTATACACACACACACACACACACACACACACACACAAACATTTAATGTTACACAACCACCCACCCCATACCACCATAACACAAAGACAAACTAGATGCATTGTTTTAAGCCACTTGTGGGAAGGATACTGCCTAAAGCAGTTAAATAAATCTCTCCAAATATTGGCTAAAAGTGTGTTTGCTTCCTAAATAATAAGAAAGAATTGGAAATAAAATCCAAAATAAAAATATTGTACTTTAAAATTGATATTTCAATTAGCAATAATCGCGCCTCAGATAAACCTCATTGGCTACGATACTGCCACTGCGCAAAGCTTTGAAAATTGATTTTTAAAAAAAGATCTAACTTGTTAGATATAATTTTAAATATAAAAATTTTAAAAATAAATAAATACAAAGAAGTGAGTGAAGGACAAAATGTGTAACATAATTGGCAAGCATATGACTACGTCAAAAGAGACAATGTTTTTGTAGCTTTTAGCTTTAGCAAACATCTATTTCACACTTCAGTTAAGTGCCTATGCCTGGAGATACCCTGATAATCAAGAGTCACAGGTTTCCTGCCTTCATTAAGCTTATAGTCTAGTAGGAAAGGGAGAACAACAAAAAAGTTTTCTAAATATCCCTTTAGGGGAAGAAGATGGTGCAAGTAAAAGGAAAAGAAAAGGAATTAAAACAAAAAACCAACCATGTTAATGCAATCTAAAAAAATAAATTTGGCCTGAAACCATAAAAATGCTAGAAGAAAACATAAGCAGTAAGCTCCTCGCCATCAGTCTTTGCAATGAGATTTTGGATTTGACACCAAAAGCAAAGATAACAAAAGCAAATAAACAAGTGGGACTACATCAAACTAAAATCTTCTGCAAACCAAAGGAAACCTTAACAAAATGAAAAGGCAACCTATTGAATGGAAGAAAATTATATATCTGGTAAGGGATTAATATCCAAAATAGATAAAGAACTCATACAACTCAATAACAAAAACCAAACAAACAACATGATTAAGCAATGGGAAGAGGATCTGAATAGACATTTTTCCAAAGAAGACATACAGATGGACAACAGGTATATGAAAAGGTACTCAGTATCACTAATCATCAGGGAATGGCAAATCAAAAACACAATGAAATATCACCTCACACCTCTAAGAATGGCAAGAGACAGTCAATACATAAGAAATAAGACTTGGCGAGGATGTGGAGAAAAGGGAACTCTTGTGCACAGTTGGTGGGTATGTAAATTGATGCAGCCAATATGGAAAACAATATGGATAGTCCCCCCAAAAATTAAAACCATAACTCCATATGATCCAGTAATTCTATACTGGGCATCTATCCAAAGAAAACAAAAACATTAATTCAAGGGGGGCCTGGGTGGCTCAGGTGGGTTTAAGCCTCTGCCTTCAGCTCAGGTCTTGATCTCAGAGTCCTGGGATGGAGCCCCACATCGGGCTCTCTGCTCAGTGGGGAGCCTGCTTCCCCCTCTCTCTCTGCCTGCCTCTCTGCCTACTTGTGATCTCTGTCTGTCAAATAAATAAATAAATAAAATCTTAAAAAAAAAAAGACATTAATTCAAAAAGATAAGTATATTCTCCTATTCATTATTTACAATATCCAAGGCAGGACACAACCTAAATGTCCACAACATAAATGATGGATGGAAGGATAAAAAAGTGATATATAGGGGTGCCTGGGTGGCTCAGTGGGTTAAAGCCTCTGCTTTTGGCCCAGGTCATGATCCCATAGTCCTGGGATGGAGCCCCACATGGGGCTCTCTGCTCAGCAGGGAGCCTGCTTCCCCCGCTCTCTCTGCCTGCCTCTCTGCCTACTTATGATCTCTCTCTGTCAAATAAATAAAATCTTAAGAAAAAAAAGTGATATATATATATATACACATACATATATATATATATAGGTAGGTGGACAGATATACATATATACACATATATATGAATATTATTCAGCTATAACACAGAAAGAAATCTTGTCATTGAAGATATCATGGGTAAAAAAATAAAAAATATATTTTAAAAAATAATAAATAAGATATCATGGATGGAACTTGAAAGCATTATGCTAATTATGCTAATTCACACATTTTAATAGGCTTCACTTAAAGAGACCATATAAACATAGTCCTGAGATTTGCATTAGCCTGAATCCTTAAAACAGTAGTAAACAGAACTACTTAAAAGTGTCTATGTGGGGCACCTGGGTGGCTCAGTCAGTTGAATGTCTGCCTTCAGCTCAGGTCATGATCCTGGCATCTCAGAATTGAGCCCCACAGAGGGCTCCCTGCTTGATGGGGAATTGCTTCACCCTCTGCCCCGTATCCCACTCATGTTCCCTCCCCTTCTATCTCTCTCAAATAAATGAATAAAATCTTCAAAAATAAAAAAAAATAAAAATGTCTGTGTTTTAAGTAGGTTCAGTTTACAATAATGGAGACTATTATTTAAAGTGCAAAATCCCTATCGTAAATCATTCATTATCACCTATCTACTCTATCTATTGATTTTATTGATACCTTTAAAGAACCATGTTTGTTTACCCATTTTTTTCACTTTTCCTATTTTTTTTTCACTTTTCCTATTTTTTTCATTTAGTTGATTTTTGCCATTTATCATCGTCTTATTCTTTTTTCCCTACTTTCTTGAGGTGAGAACTTAGATTATAGATTTGAGATATTTTTTCTTTATAATATATAGATTTAGTGTTATAAATTTTCCTTTTAGCCAATAAAGAAAAAGCAGACAAGAGTTATTTCACTTTTTAGGAAGATTTTCAAAAATAAGTCTTTCATCATATAAACGTCAATGTTCTAACTCTAAAACTGCTGTTATGGGTCCTGAGATTGAGCCCTGCATCGGGCTCTCTGCTCAGCAGGGAACCTGTTTCCCCTTTTTCTCTGCCTACCTTGTTGCCTACTTGCTATCTCTCTCTCTCTGTCAATAAATAAGTGAAATCTTTCTAAAAAAATAAATAAATAATAAATAAATTTTAAAAATAAAAACTGCTATATTTTAGGAATAAAATAGAACTTTAAAATAGTTCAGATCCTGCAACTGCCATTTAAGTGCATTCAACATATCGAAATGTGAAAGAAAGCCTACTACATTCAGAACACTCTTGGATATATAAGAATGAGTAACTGTTTCTACCCTTAAGAGACTATATTAACTCTTATTTGTTCACCTCCAAACTACATGCATCCATTTCTCTATTTATCCATTTCTGTATTAACATCACTCACACATAAAAACCTACAATAGCTTTTTACTGGGTTCCACTGCTTCCCTATAGTCCACTGCCCACACAGCAGAGAGAGTGTTCTCAAAAAAGAGGGTGGGGAGGGGGGCATGCAAGTTGGATTATGTCACTTCTCTGTCTTCGTCTTGTCAATGACTTCATGCATTTAAAATAAAAACCAATCTCCATCTTCTGAACGAATAAGGCACCCCTCTCTTAGAATTAATTTCTTAACATCACCCCCTCATTTTTGCTTTTCCCACATCAAAGTCCTTTCATTTTTAAACGTCCTTTAAATCTGCTGTTCACTCTGCATGTGAACATCCTGACCTCTGATATTTGCTTTCCTGGCAACTTCTTCCAGCCTGGGCTCATCTCTCCTCAAATGCTTTCTGTTTAGAGAGGACTTCCATGACCATTTAATCTAATTTGGCCCCTTCAGTCATCTTCTACAACACAAAATATTTTTGTATTTGTAACAGTTATCAGTATTTTAAATCACTTTGTTTATTTAATGTTTAATTTCTTAAATTCTCTCTCCTCCCATTTAGCATTTCTATCTTTCTCAGTGCTGTATTCTCAGCATACAACAATTCCTTGTGCAAGATTACTATTCAGTAAATATTTAGTAAAAATACTGTGTAATAGAGAGCCTACACAAAAATATCATGATGTGAGCCAAAATGATATAAGTAATGTAAATGCATAAGAACAAGTAAGGACTATTGGTTGCTAGACTGCCTGGGTTTAGAATTCTAATGCTATCACTATTAGCTGTCACCCCGAACAGATTAATGAACTTTCTTGTGACTTTATTTTCCCTTCTGTGAAATTGGCACATCAATAGCAATTACCTCATAAAGTTTGAGAAATAAGTGCAGTTTTACATATGAAACACACAGGACAGTGACTGCAATTAATAAGACCTCCGTAAATATCAGGTATTAACATTAAATATTCTATTTATTATTATCATCATTAATGTTATAAAATAAAAGGGGGATCTTTGGGATTGAGTAAATTGGGAGTTTCACAGACTTTTGGCAATTAAAGATAATCTAAAAGTCTGGTAGGATTGTGATCATAAAAGGAAGTATAAATGAATGAATGAATTATATATAACCTGTATATATTTATATATGTATATTTATAGGCTATATAATAGGCTATATATATAGGCTAGATGTATGTATATCTACATGTATCTATCTATCTACCTATCATATGTCACAGAATACAAAATGGTATACAAAGTAAAACATTTCAATCAATGCAATTCTGCTTAGGTAAATTCTAAGAAAAGAAGATGAAAAAAGTAAATTCACAGACTGTAATTAGTCCATCTGCTATCCAGGAAGAGGAGGAGGGAATCAGAAGACAGGCAGTCAGTCAATTAAGATCTTTCCTTATTATGGAGATTTAATTGACTCAGGCACTAAGATGCTTAGGTTCATTATTAAAAAAATAAAATAGTGGGGTACCTGGGTGGCTCAGTGGGTTAAAGTCTCTGCCTTCGGCTCAGGTCATGATTCCAGGGTCCTGGGATCAAGCCCCACATCGGGCTCTCTGCTCAGCAGGGAGCCTGCTTCCCCCTCTCTCTCTGCCTGCCTCTCTGCCTACTTGGGATCTCTCTCTCTGTGTCAAATAAGTAAATAAAATCTTTAAAAAAAAATAAAATAAAATAAAATAGCACTAACATGATGCACCATATGAGATCACTTTCCGTGTAAGACAACGTATAGGTTAAAAAAAAAAAAATCTAGTGGATGAATGAGTGATCAAACACACATGGTAGTAGTTTCACAGATGTAAATACATACTAATATTCTAGTAGCAGATAAAAATTTATAAAATATTTACCCCATTTTATAATAGCTAAAAGATTACCTGTGAAACAAATTGCTACATATCTTCTCATATCATTTCCCTACATATTAATATTGCAAAGAGAAAAGGGAACAAAGGAACAAAAGATAGACAAAGGCATAGAGACAGAGACAGAAAGAGAAACGGAAGTTGAGAGGAGACATTTCCAGGTATGCTCTTGAGATAGACAAGTAAAGATAACCTGGTGTAAAATAGATGCTCACTAAATACACAGCATTAAAATATGATTTTTTTAATTTTGTCTTCATACTATTAGCAAAACCTGTCTTTTTTTTTTTTTTTTTTTTTAGATTTTATTTATTCATTTGACAGAGAGAGAGATCACAAGTAGGCAGAGAGGCAGGCAGAGAGAGAGGGAAGCAGGCTCCCTGCTGAGCAGACAGCCCGATGCGGGGCTCAATCCTAGTACCCTGAGATCATGACCTGAGCCGAAGGCAGCGGCTTAACCCACTGAGCCACCCAAGCGCCCCAAAACCTGTCTCTTTTTTTTGGAAGATTTTATTTATTTATTTGAGAGAGATGGGGAGAGAGACCACGAACACAGGGAGAGGGAAAGGCAGAGGCAGAGGGAGAAGCAGACTCCCTACTGAGCAGGGAGCCTGACAAAGAACTTGTTCCCAGGACCCCGGGATCATGACCTGAGCCAAAGGCAGACACTTAACCAACTGAGCCACCCAGGTGCCCCCTCTCTTATCTTAGTAAACATTCATAGTTTTAAAAAAAAAGAAAAAAACACACACTATTACTATTGTCAGAGTTACTCATTAAAGGACACTTATTTTATTTTGAATTGTTTAGGGAAATACTACAGATTTGTTTCAAACCATCCATTTTGAAAACAAGCTATCATTGCATTCTACTTTTGAGAGAACAAAAATAATGATAATATTCTGGTTGAATATCTGTATTTATATTTTCTATTTCTTTTGTAATCTCTCTTAACTTTGGAATGATAGCAGTCAATACTGAAAAAAAAGCATGTTTAAAGCCAATATAATTTCAACAAAGCATTATGTCATAATTTAAAAACTTATGATTTTATCATTGAATAAAGTGAAAATATAATCATTCAATGTAAGGGTATGACATTTTTCTGAATTTGTTTTTATTTTCGTTAATAGAACTACCAAAAACAAATTCTGTCCTCTGAAGATGGTGTTGTGAGGGAATATGACCAAATTCATTCTGATTATGCTTTGAGTTATGTAAGCAATACTATTTAATAATTTCATACAATTCAAGATCAGTGTCATTTTCTCACTTAAATTTCCATATGATCAAATAAAGAATGGCTTAATAATAAATATCAACATAATAACTTTTTATGGAAATAACTGGAATATTTGGAGAGTTAAAACTCTGATTTGAATTTATATATCTCAAAATGTACTTATATATTTTCAAGGACCACAGACATTCTCTACAACAATAATAATTATTTTTAATTATTCAAGTCATATAGTACATTGGTAACATACAAAAATAATGTTAAAACTTTTGTTTTTCTTTTATTGGTTTATATAAACTATATAATTTATTGGCTTGTATCTAAACAGTATTTTTTTTTTTTTTTGAGAGAAAGAGAACACAAGCTGGGTGGAGGAGCACAGGGAGATGGAGAAGCAGGAGAAGCAGACCCCCCCTCACTGAGCAGGGAGCCTGAAGCAGAACTGGATCCCAGGACCAGATCCCAGGACCTGCGGATCATAACTGGAGCTGAAGGCAGAGGGCTAACCAACTGAATGATCCAGGCACGCCTCAACAGTATTTTTTAAATAATGGTAAAAGCAAGCACATTGTTATTTTTAATGGTTATCTTCCTGGCATTATACTATTAACTAATAATTCGTGTCCAGAGGGCATTAAAAGTGAAAACTATCTCGTGCTTCAGAAGGTACACAAAGGAAGTTACCTTCTCCCCATTTCTACCTGCAGTTCAGGGCTTTGTGCTTTTAGACCCAGGACTCCATGCTAAATTTTACTGACCTACGGAACCATACTGTCATCCGGAAAAGAGAAGAGAGAGGGTGTGACTTAGTAGAAAATCCCTCAGAACACAGATAAAAAAATTCCTTTCCTTTCCATATGTTTCAAATATGACCATTCTATTCCTCAAAACTTCATTTTGTGCTTACAGTGCCTGGTAAATTCCTCAGACAAAAACCTCATTTTTAGTACCTTCTTGTCCTTATCTAAGTATGCGAGCTTTCTCTGAGGTGATACGCATCCGTTTAACCACATCTCTATTTTGTTCAGAATAGTCCTCTTCTCAAATAATTCATTTCTCATTTTAGCAGGTGCCTTCTGGAGACAGTGTTTTATCCAGAAGAAGGGAATTTAATCAAAACGTTGTTTTTGGTCAACTGGCAAAATGTTGACAATGGTCTCTGAAAGCCAGCCACACAGCTGGCCACCGACGCCACTTACACGGAAGTTCTCAGCTGCAGAAAAGGTAAGTTCTCTAAAAAGAGGCAAGAGGGTATTTACGTGTCTTAAGCATCCTTGAATCAGGCTCTCAATCCTAACTTTGCTGCTTCTAAAATTGTCATTCTTAGACCAAAGAAAACACTGAATGGATATTATATATATCTTAATATTAAAAAATGAGTTTACAGATTATGAAATTATCTTAAGTGATAAAAGACAATATATATGACACTCTTTTAAAGCCCTAGTTAAGCTGAAATTAAAAAAAAAAGCAGGTCTGTAAGAACATTTGAATTTTTATTAGCAGTTTATGATATCTAATATTGAATAAATCATAATAAAGAAAAAGGATACAACTGGGAAAAGGGGAAATAATCTATGAAAAATATTTATGTACAAGGCAATCTATTCCATTCATGCTGCTATTGCAGGTTAACAGAGTGAGTATGAATTCAGATTCCAGTTGTGGCTAAGGATAAATACCCTTTATCCTCCATTTTGATGTGAACTAGGACATTTCTTCTAACTTAATTATAATGATTATGATCTGGTTCTACAGTACCAACAAAACAACCAGCATGCGGATTCTGCCTGTTGTTCTATTTGCCAGGCTTCACTATAAATCTCCCGCTGCAGTCATCTCATTGTGTCATTCCCATATCCTGACTGCAAAACATTAATCTTGTAAATTAGAAATAAACACTTTTGGCTATAAAATACTGAAATGCTTTTGAAGTATATATGCAAAACTGGCATTCTGACACAATCATAATTAACACGTTGTCTTTTTAAACAAGTAATAATGAGTTAGATGATTAAAACTATGCATGGGTTAAAAAAAAAACAAAAAAACTCACTATAGGGGCGCCTGGGTGGCTCAGTGGGTTAAAGCCTCTGCCTTCAGCTCAGCCCTGATCTCAGGGTCCCGGGATCGAGCCCCGCATCGGACTCTCTGCTCAACGGGGAGCCTGCTTCCCTCTCTCTCTCTCCCCCTGCCTCTCTGCCTACTTGTGATCTCTCTTTGTCAAGTAAATGAATAAAATCTTTTAACAAATAAATAAATAATGAAAAATAAAAAATGAAAAAAAAAAAAAACCCCTCACTATATAAAAGTGAGTTTTTAAAAAAAATTATCTACCTTCAAACCCAAAATCTTGTAAGAGAATTTCATCCCCAGGGTGCCTGTATGGCTTCTTTGGTTAAGTGTCTGCCTTCGGCTCATCATAATCCCAGGGACCTAGGATTGAGTCCCATAAAGGGCTCCTTGCTCAGCGGGGAGTCTGCTTCTCCTTCCCACTCTGCCCCTCTCCCTACTCCTGCTTTCTCTCTCTCTCCCAAATAGAGAAAGAAAAAGAAAGAAAGAAAGAAAGAAAGAAAGAAAGAAAGAAAGATGGATGGAAGGAAGGAAAAGGAATGAAAACAAAAGAATAGAAAAGGATAAAAACGTAAAGAAAAAAGAAACTTTCATTCCCTCCTGGAAACTGAATTTTAGTGTTGAAGTAAAAATCACTACACTAATGTGAATCTCCATCCAGCATCATTTTCTGAAAATTATAGCTTCATATGACATGTAGAAATTTAACACAAAAGTGACACATTCTGATATATATTTTAAAAATAAGTGGTAATTATAAAAAGGTATCAGCCTTAGGCACTTACTATATTACTATTTTAAAAACCTACCTGCATTGCTTTTCAATTTTCCTTAAACAAACAAACAAGCAAAAAAATTGGATTGTGTTATTAACCTACTGGTAATCATGAGGAAATGGAGGACAACAAATTATTAAATATTAGGTTAAGCCTTATGAGACTGTCATTTTAGAAATTTAAAAATCCAAATATCATCACTTTCATATGGCTCATTCTAATACAGTAATCAAGATCACTCAGGCTGCAAATGGCAGTCAGAATGCAGACATGGGCAACCTGGCTCCTGACCAGGGCCAGTCATCCTATCTTGCTTCAAATACATTTCCACAGATATTGACTGAATATTGACAAGTTAAAGGAAATTATAAAGAAGTTCATTAGACTTTTGGATCACATTGGTTAAAACTTTGGCTTTGTCATGGGCCTTTGAGAAAATTATAACATAGCTTGATCTTCAACTTCAACAACTATAAATGGAGGAGGATAATGTCTATTTTGTAGGACCGTGATAAAAATTAAAATTATTTTATAGAGAAAATATAAGAGTTAAAGAAACTATGCTCATTTTATGAGACTAGTGTAATCTTAACACTAATAACAAATAAGTACAATGCAAATAAAATTATAGGCCTACTTCATCTTTGAACTATAAATCAAAAATCCTAAATTAAATTTAAATGAAAATTTAATTCATTAATAAATATTACACTGAAATTTAAATACTAGCTAACTAAATCTAACAATGTTCTCAACAAGTATGATGTCAGATTCAAGTAGCTTTACCTTTAAATTGCAAGGATCCCTCAACATCAGAATAGTTGTAATGATAATTTACCACATTAATAAGTTAAAATTTAAAATCATATGACTACCTCAAAAGATGTGGAAATAGATCAAAAGTCTTAAAAATTTAAAATAGAAAGTATTGTTGTTAACTTGATAGAGTATTTTACTAAACAAAACCAGAAATTATAAGATGCTCATAGTCCTCACTATTGTTTAGCATAGTACCACTTCCCTGATCACGAATATTACAAAATGAAAATATATAAATGTATAAATATTGAAAAATAAACCATTATATTTACAAAGTCTGAAAATGATTTTAGAAATCCATATTCCACAATTTTTTGTTACTGATAAAATAATTCTGCAAAGTTGTTAAGAAATAAAATCAATTCATAAATTTTACAGTACCTCTCTATACCATACATAATCAAGTAGAAAACTATTCAGAGTATCAGCTCCAGAGATCTTAAGAAATCTTAAAACTCTAAAAATAACATGACCACATGAAAAAAATAATAACACAAAGAGGCTGCTTGTTCACCAGATTATGCCTTACAGGTCTGTACAATGCAATTTCATTCAATATTAAGGTTTGATATTTTTCAAGATTTCAATGCAGTTACTATAAAATGTATTCAAAAAATAAAGATCCACAAATAGCTAACTTAACCTTGAAAAAAATGAAAATAGTAACATGAAGAAGAAGTGCTCTACCAGACATTAAAACACACAGCAAAGTCATAACAAAAAACATCGCATAGCATTGCTGCACAAACAGAAAAGTATCTAATGGAACAAATGGAGGCCTGAAAGAGGGATCTTTAATATAAATGATGTACATGACATACATGATATACATGATAAAAATGACCCAGCAATTCTGGTGCGTGTACAGACTGCTCAGGACATGGCTTCGAAAAACTGACTCATTACATAAAGACAAAGCTGAATTCCTATCTAATAGGACACCCAAGAGCACACAGTGAATAGAGCAAAGACCTAATGTGAAAGAAAAGTATAATGTTTAAAGAAAATGCAAGAAAATATCTAGAGTCTAGAAGATAATTTTTAAACAAATTTTCAAATATACAAATTATTAGAAAATAGGTAAATTTGGCTAAATCATAATTATGTATTTCTATTCAATTAAAACACCACTATCAAAATTAGAGAGAGAATGTGATAGAATGATAGAGAATTTACTTTTTATATAACAGAGACACATGAAACACGTTAAGAATAGTTTGCTAGTCAAAAGGAAAAGTCAGTGTTATCAGTAGGAGAAATAGGACAAAGTTATAAAGTACAGAAAGAAAGTCTTTTAAAGATAATAATATATGCAAATAAGTTTATAATTAATAGATAAATGAATGTTAAATAGTTAAGCAAAAATGGGATATTCTTTGATGCCTACATTCTGTTAAAGTAAAACCACAGTAATGCCTGGTGTTGGCAGGATAAAAAAAACTACAGGAACCATCATGATCTGCTGCTTAGGGACACTGAGCAGCCATTCTGAACAGCAAGCTAGATTTACTCGATCAAATTAAAGACAAGTATATCATATGGCTCAGCAACTCTGTACCAAGACATATTTATGCTGAAAAAACTCCTACATAGAACCTTAAGAAAACATATTTAAGATTCTTATTATATAGTTACAGCTTGCCTTGCATTGAAATGGGATTTTGTGATTTATTCCAACCATAGGAATCTAGGTTAACGTGCTATATTTTACTTATTGACCTGGCTTCTAAACTTCTCATGAAATTCTATGCTTTCTATTTCTCCCTTTATCTATAGGACCGATGCAGAAGAGCCAGTGAAGGATATGAAGATCTACTCTCTGTAACAAACCTGCTAGAAAGACTTTTAAAACCCGCTAGATGAAATCACCACCACCGGAGGGCAAAGCCACTCACTAACAGTCATTTGGACTACAGTGTGAGTTACCTGAGTCAATAAAAATTTAGATATAGTTACCCCTGTATAGCCTAGCCTACTTAATACACATGGGCAAAGGAGAGAAAACCATGTAGGGAAATAATGTCAGAAGTACAAGAAAGGCATAAATATAAAATGAAAATACTTTTAGGATGATGAACACACAGAACAGAGAAATTTTGGACTACAGGGACAGAGTAACACTTTAGAAACTTGGTGATAATTGAGTTGTGGCTTAAAGAATGATTAGCCTTCGGAGTTCTTGTCTCTATAGAGGGTTTTAGTTGAAGTTAACAGCTTTGGTAAAGGCTACATAGTGTGTAGGTTCATAGTAGAAAGAAGAAATCACAAGTACACTAATATCGGTCTGCACAATTGAGATAAGTTCAAGAGAGTAAACGTATTGGCCTGGAAATCACAATTTGTCCAGATCACAGCAAAAATATCAGATTAACTTTTTATAATTCTTTGTCATTGTTTTGATTATCTATTGCTGTGAACAGGTTATGCCAAAATTTAATGCAACCATTTTATTTTGTTCACAATTTAATGAATGTGGGAAGGATGTGGTGTGTTTGTTCATATCTGATCAACATGGAGTCTGCTGGAGCAGCTCAGGCTGCAGGACGCATTCCCAAAGTCTCTTCTTTGCTCATGTGTCTGGAGACGATGGGTTCTTGCTCATGGTATTCCTCCTCCAGATATTTCTCTTTTTGTGTGCCTCCAGCTACATATACCACAGTAATGCTTTTTACATAGGAAACTGTTTTCAAGAGTCAAAAAGCATAACATCCAGAGCAGTTAAGAGCTTCACCAGGAGGTAGGAGAACATCAAGTCTACCTTATTCAGTGGGTCGAAGCTGTAATATGTGCCAAATTCAACTGGGTGAAGAAAGAAACTCATTCATGGTAGAGTGAGCCAACATCAGTAGCAGAAGAGCACGTGTGGGGAGAGATACTTTGGTGTACACATTTCTGAAAAGGGGCCATGGCTGTTAATGGAGAAGAAGATTTTTCAGGATGTACCAGTATCATACTACTTATGTTTTAAGACTAAAATGTCTGGTTAATTATGATGAAGAGATTAGAGGTAACAGAAGCAGGATGAGTGAGAGAAGAAAGCAAGCAGGCAGGCAAATTAAAAGGCTACTACATTGTATTCTAGGTAGAATGTGATGAAGATCTAGATCCAGGCAGACCAAAGGAATGAAAAAGTGTGATACAGGATCAACTGTGCAGGAAAATAGAATTTTTTAATAAACTCAGTGTAAAGAAGTTGGGAAAGTTAAAGATAACTTAAATTATACTTTATAATCTGGATGATTAAAAGGATGGTAGTGCAGTTGATTATTGTAGAAACACTTGGGAAAGAACAAGTTTCTTGGATCTGAAGTACTATTTGAACAAAGTATGCTTCTGTCAAATTGTACAACTGGAAATAGATCCAAAGCTCCTACCTAGGGACTCTAAGATGAAAGTCATCTGTAAAGGGGTGACAGTTAAAGTCATGATACCAGATAAAAATCTCACATGGGTAGAGTTATGAGAAAAAAGACAAGGCCTAAGGACAAAAATAACAACTAACAACTATTTTGACCTCTACTTCTGATGGAAACTTTTAAGTTCTTTAAGTCATACTACTGTTCATTAATTTGGACATCAATCAGTTCTGGGCTACGCAAAGTGTTTTAGTTCTAATATACATGCCAGAGGTATTGTCATGTGAAGTTAAATTTTACATGTGAATGTCAAATAACACTGTAAAAACTTACCTTTCAAAGGTTATTATTTCTGAATCCAAGGTCATGATTTACTTTAGAGAAATGTTAATGGAATATCATCAAATTGATTTTTTAAAACTAATCGTTTCTTTTGTATTTGGATTACAACAAGATGAACAGGAAATAAAGCAAATTGAAAAAAAAAAAAAAGCTCATTGACAAAAAAAGGAGTTAAGGTCCCAGATTTTGTTTATTATGACTCATGAAAACCCAGAATAATCAATATTTATCATGAAAGTCATAAGTGATAAGCTTTTGAAGATTTTTTATATGAAAGTCTGTCAAGGTTTTGACTCCATTTCATGAATCAAAAACATTTCATTTACTATCTACCTGCATTATAGTTTTTGTTTATCTTACTCTTAGAATTGATTTTAAAGAATTACCCCTTTAAATATGTTTTTCCAAGCATTTCTCTAATATCCTCGGAAGTCAGTTCAGAGGAAAATAGATGTGAAAATTAGCCAGCATCATGTGAAGTGAAACTTCAAAGCAGATGCATTAAAGTGTTGAATTCAACTTTTTTCTTTAAATTGGCCATGTATGTTTTAATAATTTTGATTATAAGTTAGACTAATGGCTGTTTCAAGTATAGTATATCAAATATGTTTGCCAATAGAAAGGAAATTGTGAATACAATCTGGGACTAATTTGTATAAATTTCCGAACTTTGAATAAGGAAAAAATGAAGTAAATACATATGTATAGTTAAAATTGTTTCTCAGATTTTCGTAGAGCTGCAGGTTTTAATGTTAAAAATGCACAAGTTGCATTCTACAACAGGAATTTGGTGATAGTATGGAAAGATGCAAAGGGATTAGTGAAGCCATTATGGCAGTTACATTGATAAAATGTGATGATATACACTCATTTAAATAATACAGAATACTACTATTTGAAGTAAAAACACTGAACTTATACTGTTCATGAAAGTTGTCAAGTACTAATTCTGGTTCAAGACGACTAATTAAATATGTTGACTGCTCTTTCCAAAACGAAAACAAAACAAAAATCCTAACACTGGAAGCAACACCAATGCCACTAGCAAAAAATGAGGAGATTTTACATCCAAGAAAAAAAAAAATGAAGCTGCTCAAACACACTAAAGAAAAAAACACTAGTCTCCTGTTCCCTGCCCTTCTTTTCCTTGCTAAAACACTGGAACTAGGGACCATATAATCAAAACCTGCACTCGAAGACATTCCCAAGTGAGCTAAGGAAGTACTGTGTTCTCCTTTCCCTATACAGTAGTCCCACCTAATCATTCCAAGACCCTCAGAGGAAGCCTGACATGGCAGACATTACTAAACCCAATATATACTATGTTTTTTTTTCCTATACATGCATACCTATGATAAAGTTTATTTTATACAAGAGGCACAGTAAGAAAGTAACAACATTAACATACTAAAATAGAACAATTATAATTATACACTACAATAATAAAGGTTATGTGTGAATGTGGTCTCTCTCAAAATATCTTACTATACTATATTCACCCTATTTCTTTTAGTGATGTGAAATGATAAAATAGCTATGTGATGAGATGGTGTGAGGTATATCACATAGATATTATGACTAGCATTTGACTATTATTGACCATCACCTGGCAGCACATCAGAAAGAGGACCATCTGCTTCTGGGCTGCAGTTAATTATAGGCAACTGAAACCATGGAAAAGGCAGGACTACTGTATTGTTCAAATTACAGATCTAAAAAGACAAAAACTGCAATACATAAGATAAAAATCAAACAGCAAGAAGGAAAGGCCATGAACTCCACAAAGTCTTAACTCTCAAAGCAAAAGAATACACCAGAAAACAAGAGAAAATTCTAAAATAATTATAATCAGTGATTAATTTTCTCCAAGACTTTTGAGTGGCTGTCATACCCAGAAACAGAAAAGTCTTTTCAGAAGAAGAAAAACTGCAGATTTTGGAAACTAAAGATATGATTATTGAAATTAGGACAGTAACACTACTTTCAAAATGTCCTGAAAATAATAATTAATACAGCTGAACATTAAAAATAGGGGCACCTGGGTGGCTCAGTGGGTAGCTATGTGAAGCCTCTGCCTTCAGTGTAGGTCATGATCCCAGGGTCCTGGGATGGAGCCCCACCACATCAGGCTCTCTGCTCAGCGGGGAGCCTGCTTCCCCCTCTTTCTCTGCCTGCCTCTCTGCCTACTTGTGTTCTCTCTCTGTGTCAAATAAATAAATAAAAATCTTTAAAAAAATTTAAAAATAAAAATAAAATGAGTAGCGAAAGTAAAGGTCAAAGTAAGGAATTTTCTAAGAATACAGAATGAAAGGGGTGCCTGGTGACTCAGTCCTTAAGCATCTGCCTTTGGCTCAGGTCATGATCCCAGGGCCTGGGATTGAGCCCCACATCGAGCCCCATATCAGGCTCTCGGATCTGTGGGAAGCCTGCTTCTCCCACTTCCACTCCTCCTGCTTGTGTTCCCTCTTTTGCTGTGTTTCTCTCTGTCAACTAAATAAACAAAATCTTAAAAAAAAAATACAGAATAAAGAATCCAGAAATTGAAATATGAAATAAGTGTCGATAAACAGACACAGAGCCTAAAATTCCAACACATGTACTTTAGTAGTTCTTAAAAAAAGAAAGCACGAGTGATAGAAGATAAAAAATTAAATAGTAATGTAAGAAGAAAATAATCATGTGCTACAGAAAGACCCATAAACACTATTAAATATCATGTATGAATCTTGCTAAAATATACTCATTTTGGTTCACGCAGGTGAAATTTCTTGGTTGCAAAGATAAAGAGAAAATGCATGAAGCATGCACCTTCTTTACTAAATATTCATATAGGTAAAACTTTTATTCTTATAGAATAAAGGAGTAAAATCATAACCTATGATTAGTGACATTTAAGATAGTATTGTTTTACATTCTTAATTTATTAAAGTTTCACTTACAATCAAATGTGCCCATTATGAAGTCTTATAATTTGATGAATGTAGCCTATTTAACTTCTACCCTAAAGAAGACTTAATGTCCATCTCATTAGAACATTTCCTCATGTTCCTTTTTAGTTGGACCCTTCCCTATCTCTAATCACAGACAGACACCCCACTGATCTGTTTTCTGTCTCTAAAGGTCAGTTTACCTTCTAGAATTCCATATGAATTGATCAAAAATATACTCTCTTTTGTGGATGAATTGTTTCAGTCGGTATTGTATTTTTTAAAATACATCATTACAGTAGCATATATCAGTATTCAATTTTTATTTTTTAAAAAAAATATTCTATTGACTATACTGCAGTTTGTTTATCCATGTACCCATTGATGGATATTTGATTTCCTCCCAGTTTCGAGGTTTTATAAATAAATTGATTGGGCTCCTAGAAAAAAAATCAATATGCAAGACAATTTCTAGACAAATACTTTAATTTGTCTTAGAAATTCATTTCTCTTAAGAGTAGAATTGTTGGGGTGCCTAGGTGGCTCAGTTGTTAAGCATGTGCCTTCAGCTCAGGTCATGATACCAGGGTCCTGGGATAGAGCCCCACATTGGGCTCCCTGCTCAGTGGGGAGCCTGCTTCTCCTTCTCCCACTCCTCCTCCTTGTGTTCCCTCTCTTGCCGTTTCAAATAAATAAAATCTTAAAAAAAAAAAAAAGAGTAAACTTGGTGAGTCATATGGTAAGTTCGTGTTAGTTTAATATAACTACCAAAATGTTTTGCAAAAAAATGTATGAGTCCCAGTTGCTCCATAGTCTCATCAACATTTGCAATCATCACTGTTATTTATTTATTTATGTTTTTAAAGATTTTATTTATTTGTCAGAGAGAGAGAGAGAAAGAAAGTGAGCACAGGCAGAGTGGCAGGTGGAGGCAGAGGGAGAAGCATGCTCCCCGCGGAGCAAGGAGCAGGATGTGGGATTTGATCCCAGGATGCTGGGATGATGACCTCAGCCGCTGCTTAACCAACTGAGCCACCCAGGCGTCCTTTTTTTTTTTTTTTTTTTTTTATAAATTGTAGGGCATCTAGTAAGTGTGTAGAAGTATTTTAGAGACAAATTTGCATTTCCCTGAAGACTAATGATGTTAATTATTTTTTATGTTTTTAATGGCTTTTTTTAATCTTTTATGAGGTTTATGTATAAACCTTTATCCATTTTTAATTGGGTCATGTGTCATTTTCTTATTGAGTTGTATGATTTTTTTTTATATTTGAGTGAAACTTTTAAATATATGGATATGTAATAAATATAAAGTATAAAATGAATATAAATATAAAATAAATTTTAGTATGATATTGGATATGTAATAAATATTAAATATATAATATATGAAGGTATGAAATATGAAATATACATGCATTTTCATATTAAGGGTATCTTTCAAGCCAAATGTTTCTTAAGTTGGCTCAGCTCAATGTAACATCCTTTTCTCTTAGGATTAGTTTTTCGGTATCCTCTGTTCAAGAAATCTCTGCTTATTATAAAGTCACATAAATTCTTTCTTATGTGATCTTTATTGTTGGCTTTATGCTTAGGTGCACACTCCATTTTAAGGTAATGTTTGTGTATGGTGTGAAACATGAGTTGAGGTTTATTTTTTTATATCAGGATTTAGATATCCCATCAACTTTTTAAAAAATGATTACCTTTCCATATTTAATTCCCTTGTTAATTTTGTCAAAAATCAATTGGGAATATCGTGGGAACCCTCTTCTGCACTTTTTTTTGTTCATTGTTCAATATGTCTATGTTTATAGCACTGTCAAATTGTATTGATAATTGCATTGTTAGAGAAAGCCTTAAAATCATGTAGTTCAGCCCTCCTTGGTCTTTTCCAAATTGTTTTGGTTATTCTTTGTTATTTGTATTGACACCTAAGTTTTAGAATCAGACTGTCAATGTGCATTAAAATAACTGATCTATGGATCAATTTAAGAACTAACACCTTAACAGCATTTAATCTTGCAATTCATGATCATGGACTATCGCTCAATATGTTGGTATATTCTTTATTTCTTCTAACCATGTTTTGTATTTTTTTCCAAGAGTTCTTATAAATATTGTGCTAAATTTTTCCCAAATATTTCTTGACATTGTAAATATTTTTTTCATTCAACTTTTTATTTAAGGTATAATTAGCATACAGTATTATATTAGTTTCAGGTATATAATCTAATGATTCAACAACTTTATACATTACTCAGTGCCCATCAATGTAAGTGTACTCATAATCTCCTTTATCTATTTCCCCCACATCCCTACCCACCTCTCCTCTAGCAACTACTAGTGTGTTCTCCATATTTAAGAATCTTTTGGGGGGCACCTGGGTGGCTCAGTCATAGGGCATCTGCCTTTGGCTAAGATTGTGATCCTGGGGTCCTGGGATCATGCCCTGCATCCAGCTCCCTGTTTGGCAGAAGGCCTGGTTCTCCCTCTCCCACTGCTTGTGTTCCCTCTCTCGCTGTCATTTTCTCACTGTCAAATAAATGAGTAAGTAAATCTTAATAAAAGGGGAGTGGGTTTGTCTGTCTTTTTTTTCTTTGTTTTTTTGTTTCTTAAATTTCACATATGAGTGAAATCCTATGGTATTTGTCTTTCTCTGACTGACCTTTCACTTAACAGTATACTCTCTAGGTCCACCCATGTTGCAAATAGTTAGATCTCATTCTTTTTTAAGGCTGAGTAACATTCCATTTCATATATACAAATCTTCTTAATCCATTTATCTATGTATGGACACTTGTGTTACTTTCATATCTTGGCTGTTGTAAATAATGCTGTGATAACATGCTATAAATAATATTTTTAAGTTTCATCATTCAATTGTTCATTGTTAGTATTATAATAAATATATAAGTAGAAATATATATAGTACAAAAATATAAATGGAATTGATTTTTGTGTATTGATATTTATTATGAACTTTACTAAATTTACTTAATAGCTCTAAGTAGTTTATTTGTAGCTCCATTAGGATGTCTATGCTCAAGATCATGTCCTTTAACTCTTTTCCTTTGTTTTCATATGCATATATTTTATGTAATTGCCTTATTGAACTGTCCAGGGTTTCAAGATTAAATAATAAGGTTGAATAAAAGTGGAAAGAAAGATCATACTGCTTTGCTCCTTATGTTACAGAGAAATCATTTCATTTTTCACCACTAAGTATTTGGTTAACTATAGGTTTTTGTAGATGAACCTTAGCAGATTTTATTTTTAATTTGCTGAGAGATTTTAATCACAGAAGAATACTGACTTTCAATGTTTCTTCTACATATGTATGAAGATTATTATACATTTTTCTTTATTCTGTTAGTATTGTAATTCATTGATATAATTATGTTCAAGGATTTCTCTTCTTTTATTATGTGAAATGTCTATGGTGAAATCCCTCTCTACATTCCTAATAATATTAATTTTGGTGTTTTCTTTTTTTCTTAATTAGCTTAGCTACAATTTTACAAATGTTAATGATCTTTTAAAATAAACGGTTTTTATTTTCACTCATCTCCTCTTTTGTTTGACCATTTTGACCTCTATTGTTTGGCCATATTGTTTGACCAAACTCCTTCTATCAGTTTATTTCTTCCATTGAGTTTGAGTTTTACTTGATTCTTAAGGAAATAATTTAAATGGATTTCTCTTATTTAATTATTTAAGCTGTACATTTTCTTCTTAGTACTACCTTACATCACCTTATCAATGCATTAATTTTGATGGCGGTTGTTTCGTTAACATTTAGTTCAAATGTCTGAATAGAAAATTCAAATCAAAGAATACATTGAGACTTTTGAGCAAACAGAAAAAGACATAGCTGCTTGAAAGAAAAGATAGGAACATAAGACTCAGATTCAAAAATTCCAATATGAATTCTACTAAGTTTCTAAATGGAATAATAAGTGAAATGGAGGGTAGAAAACAAAGAAGTAATTGTTGCAACATTTAGTGTACAGGTGAATAACTGCATTTAAAAAAAGGAAGGAAAGCAAGCCAGCATCTATCACAATAATATTCCATAGGTGATGAAATGAAATTCTAGGTCAGGGCTAGGGCTATGAGGGTATTAAAAAGGTTGACAGTGAGTCTTTTGAAAGTAAAACAGAATTATGCTCTTGCCTGTTTTATACCTTCAATGTTTATCTTTATTCACTTACACTGTTATCCCTATATTCCTCAGCATTCATTATCAAATGGTAGAAATTTCTTAACATTCTAACATTTCTTAACATGTATTTCTTCTTTGAGAATAACCTCTAAAAGTTATTTTAATATTTTTGTCTGAAAATACATCCTTTAGAACAGTTTCTATTTAAAGTGAGTTCTAAGCACATGGAATCCCTGAGACAATTTCTCAACTGTTTTATGGCATTTTGGTGGCTTTCTTACTATGAAATTATTCACACTGATAGTACAAAACCAATGATGGGGATACCTTGACAAAAATCAAGACATTGTCCCCAAGTTGTTCTAGAAGCCATTGTATTCTTTACTACAATATACCACAGTAAATATTAAATGCCAGATTCACTTTAAAATGTTTTTGATAGGGGCACCTGGGTGGCTCAGTGGGTGAAGCCTCTGCCTTCAGCTGTGGTCATGGTCCCAGGGTCCTGGGATCGAGCCCCGCGTTGGGCTCCCTGCTCAGTGGGGAGCCTGCTTCCTCCTCTCTCCCTCTGCCGGCCTCTCTGCCCACTTGTGTTCTCTGTCTGTCAAATAAATAAATAAAATCTTTAAAAAATAAATAAATAAATAAAATGTTTCTGATGGGGCACCTGGGTGGCTCAGTGGGTTAAAGCCTCTGTCTTTGGCTCAGGTCATGATCCCAGGGTCCTGTGAGTGAGCCCCACATCGGGCTCTCTGCTCAGCTGGGAGTCTACTTCCCTTCCTCTCTGCCTGCCTCTCTGCCTACTTGTGATCTCTGTCTGTCAAATAAGTAAATAAAATCTTAATAAAAAATAAATAAAATGTTTTTGATAAAGCATGAAATTATTAGCCCCAATTCTCTCTTGAAACTACAAAAATTATAACAATATGATTAACATAAAGCATTAACCAACAAGTGTAAAGAGAACATAAGAGGATAAAACAGCAATTAAACTATGAGATTTTAAAAGCAGACTTGTAGAAACTCCTTAGAAAACAATTTTTTAAATTTTTTTTAAAGATTTTATTTATTTATTTGACAGAAAGGGATCACAAGTAGGCAGAGAGGCAGGCAGAGAGAGAGGGAAGCAGGCTTCCTGCTGGGCAGCGAGCCAGATGTGGGGCTCGATCCCAGGACCCTGAGATCATGACCTGAGCCGAAGGCAGAGGCTTAACCCACTGAGCCACCCAGGCACCCCAAGCTGCTATCATTTTTGTGGAACACAACATTACTTGCTGGCACTGTAAGATATTTTAATCTCATCATGTGATTCATTGATTTAGCCCTGGAGACAAGACTTTTTCTCCAAAGAATCCTCATTGTTTATTTGAGAATGGCATTAAGCACTGTGTGTATTCATTGCTACTGGCTTTTCTTGCCCCTCATGGGACAGAACTAGGAAACATATGCATGTATAATACATTAACACATGCATATATATACACCAACATTAATCTCTCAATCTGTAGATACAGACAGACAGATACAGATAGAGCATGAATTTCTATGAATACCTCCAATTATGTCCCAAAACCATGAGTTTCATTCTAGCATTCCCTCCTTTCTCTATTTGTTACTTTTTCTGTAACATGACTCTCATTATCTGCAATAACTTCATCTATTTCTCTAATCCTAATATACACATAAATTAGTTTTAGAATTATTAGCCCACATCCCATGTAAAATATGTAGAATAAGTAGATAATACTTTCATAGTTATTTTTGTCTTTATCCATAGAGTTTATACTCAAAATAGTATTTGCCAAACTTTCTTAGGCTAATTCTTTTCTTCTCCACTCCCTGCAGTGTGTATGGTATCCATTTGTAGTACATTAAGTCCATTTATTATTGTTTACAGTCTGTTTTAGGTTCCCACCACATCCTGGTTGATTTTATAATAAATAATAAATAAATAATTTATTTATAAATAATATTTATTTATAAATAATAAATAAATAATTTGGGGGAGTATGTGAAATATTAACATGTTTCTAAGAAGCAGAGCTATATAAAAAAAGGATAATCAAATAAATCTCTATTCTCATTCCTGATGCACTGCATTCATTCCTTTAGTCTGTCCACTCCATTCCACCTCATGCTGTAGATAATCAATCTCATCATTTGCTGGTTTACCCTTCCTGTATTCTGCTCTTTTATATCTTAATCCCCGGCCCCATTTTTTGTCACATGAGAAGGACAGCATTACGTAGATATCCTTGCTTTTTATGCTGTAATAATACAACTTGGAAATAGCTTCACATCAGTTCACAGAGATCTTCTTCATTCCTTACTACAGTTGCATAGTCCATTATGTGGGCATGTCATAGTTTATTTTTAAGATTTATTTATTTATTTTAGAGAGAGAAAGAATGGGGGGGAGGGAGGGAGAGGGAGACGGAATCTCCAGCAGACTCTGCTAAGTACAGAACTGACACCAAGTTGTGGGAAGAGCGGCTTGGCCTCACCACCCTGAGATCATGACCTAAGCTGAAATCAAGAGTCGGACTTAATTGATTGAGCCACACAGGCACCCCTGTGTCATAGCTCATTAAAACACAATCCAATATGTGAACATTTAAGTTTTTTTTTTTTTAATTATTTGAAATGCCCCCAAAGAACGCTACAGTGATTAACTTTCACTGAGATGCTTATGTTCATACTGTGGGAGATATAACATCATGGCAGATTTGCAGGGGTAGAATTGCTCTGTTAGGAATAAACTCACAAGTAAGCTTTTTATCTATTGCCAAATCCCACCTGAGTGGTTTATACTGCCTTGTATTCTAACAACCAACATATAAAACAGTCTATTACCCCAACAAAATGTGTTGTCTTATTTTTAAAATTTTCACTTATTTTGTAGGTAAGAGAGGGTATTTCACTACTTTGATATGCAATTCTCTGAGTGACTTTAAAATTTTTCTCATGTTATCACTTATACATCTTTCATTGAAATATATTTTCATGTGTTTTACTTATTTTCATCTGTTTTTTGATCCTTTGTTCTCTAGTTTCTAAGAGTTCCTTATATGTTAATATTATTAGTCCTCTTTCTGTGCCATATGTTGCAAATTTTCTTTCTCAATTTATCAGATGTCTTTTGCCATTATTTGATAGTTTTGCTGTTGTAGTTTTGCCATGCATATTTTTGTGTCATCACATTTATCAGTTATTCTCAAAATCTTTGGATTTGAGTCACACATCAGCATTCACCCATGTTTTCTGCAAATAGTATGGATTCATTTTTTTCACACTTAGTTCCCTAATAAATTCATAATTAGTTCTTGTGCATGGTGTGAAGCACAAAACTAATTTCATCTTTTTTTTTTTCCAATAACATTTTTTTACAATAACATTTACTACAAAGTCCATTTTGTCTCAGTGATTTGAATTGTTAACTCCACCATATGCTAAATTTCCGTATGTACTGTGAACTACGTCTTTTCTGTTTTTTTTATAATATACTAGTAACTTTAATAGGAATACTGTTATATTACTATTATTTTAAAATCACTTATATATGTAATATATAATACATAATATATATCCATATATTATATAACCTGTATTTCCTTAAAAATGGAAGTAATTTTTTAAAGTCAAGCCAACCAACCAATAGAAGCCAGACAGCAACTGTTTTTCTAAGCTAAGATAAGGATATATTAAAACAGTGTTAAGAATATATTAACAATGAGGACGTCTGGGTGGCTCAGTTGGTTAAGCGGCTGCCTTCAGCCTAGGTCAGGATCCCTGGGTCCTGGGACTGAGTCCTGGCTCTTCAGGGAGCCTGCTTCTCCCTCTGCCTGCCTCTTTCCCTGCTTGTGCGAGCTCTATCTCTGACAAATAAATAAAATATTTTTTTAAAAAATGTGTTAACAATGGACTTCCTTCTGTACTTTTTTTTTCAAATTCTACCTGTTTCTAATCTGAAAGAGTGATGTGTATTCATTTTCAAAAGATATTTTCTCTTGTTTACATGATATCATTATTTAGAGCAACAGCAGCTGGTCTTACTGTGCTCACCTGTGCTAAAATTCTGAGCATAAGGCAACTTGAACTGCAAGATTTATTTTTTAGACTGGAGCACAATGCACATAAATGAACCTTTTGGAGAATAATAGAGCATAACACTCTCACTTCATTAGATTCAGTGGGACCAAATTATGTTTCTACCACCATCCAACATGAAGGATTAAGGCCATGTCCACACATGCAAACTAAAGGAATTAAGTAAACATTTGGATAATTTAAATAAAAAAGGAATGTTGCTTTAAACTAAAGAATATTCTAGGAGGACTTTTGGTAAAATCTACAGGTAACTGCCTTAGTTCTATTTGATTAGGTACTTTCAGCCATTAACTCATAGAATACATCTGTGAAGTTGATTAATTTTATAGGTTAATCTTTAACACTGTTTTATTTATTTTGTTTTTATTATTTTTGGATTTGTTGCTGGTATTTATATGAATTAAAATACACTGTATTTACTGAAATATATTCGGGAGGGTAACATTAAAATTTACTTAGGAATTTATAAATTAAAATTACTCTGTCATTTCCAAGCTTAAATGAGCTGAGTAGCAAGTAAAATTTCAAAATTTCCTCAGTCTTTGGAAACATACAACTCAAATAGGTCAGATAAAAGTTACACACACACGAAAAAGGTTTACAACTATTTTAAAGTCACACATAATTAAGTCCTTTATTCCTAAGAAACAGTATGTGATTAATATTTGATTTTCAGAGAAGTGATATATTTATAAATTAAATACAAATTTATATTTTGGTTTAGAGACATGTTGCATAAATTCAGAAATTAGACTGGAGGTAGTCAAGCTTTAGAAAGTCAAAATTGGGATAGATGTATAAGAATATGAAAATGGTACTATTCATCCCAGTTATATTACTGCATTTGAAATACAGAAAACATCCCTTTAAAAAGGCAACACTGACCCTTTGAAAATAAAATATGCTCACATATCTCCTGCCAACATAATATATTCTGCTATGTTAAAATTAATTTGTTGTGCAGCTAAATATCTTCTGATGTTTTTATTGCCATCAGATATGCTCTTCCATCACTATCATTTTATAGTAATCAAGGATATGTATTATTTTTCCATGCATTATGTTTTGAGCAAAGAATAGATAAAAGGAAAATAGATTGTACTCAGTTTGAGAAGCATTAGTATTTAAGAGGAGAGCATTCTGCTTATAATGAATAGTGTTAGCTTGAGGGGGGAAAAAAACAATGGCTGACAAAGACACCTTCACTAGCTATTAAAGAGGTTGAAACAGGGGCACCTGGGTGGCTCAGAGGCTCGAAGTGGCCTCTCCCTTCGGCTTGGGTCATGATCCCAGGGTCCTGGGATTGAGCCCTGCATCGGGCTCTCTGCTCAGCAGGGAACCTGCTTCCGCCCTCTCTCTCTGCCAGCCTCTCTGCCTACTTGTGATCTCTGTCTGTCAAATAAAATAAAATCTTTAAAAAAAAAAAAAAAAAGAGGTTGAAACAGTTGACAAGATCTACTTGCTACTGCTGAAGCAAAGGAAAAGAGAGATACTTGCAGCCTCGCACTTCTGCTGGATTAGAGTCAACCAGTTGAATGCATAGAGAAACAAGCTGACAGTCCAATGGAACCAACGTGTTTCAGTTGAAGTCAAAATCAAAGTCCTCACTGGTTTTAAGATGTACAAGAATGCTCAAAGGCTGTGGTATTAGTTATCAATCGCTACATATAAAAATTACCCTCCCCCCATTTAGGTACTTAGAACAACAAGAAACCCTTCTCATTACACAGTTAGTTCCTCTGGGACAGGTATTCCATTAGAGCTTAGCTGGGTGGCTCTGGCATAGGTTTTCTTCTAAGGTTGATCAAAAAGTAAAATATTTAAAATCTTAAGAGTTTCGTTGAGCAAAAAATCTATTAGAATTGGGCAATACCCAAACTAACAAAAAGGAGGTCTAAGGAGCTGTACAAAATGAAAAAGTTACACAGGCAGAGGGAGCAAGGGCAGGAAGTGATAATAGGCAAACAAGTGGGTTGGTTGTAGCAAGGTTACTTTCCTTTAGGAAATGGCAGAGGGTTATCAGGCAGATGACCTAAGTGACACTGATCAGGGGATTCCTGATTTTCTGGTTTAAGATGTCGTTCCCAGGAAAGACAAAATTGTGATCAAGTCTGGGTTTGGTGATGTGGGACTTAACATAAGGAACTCCATTTTTATTATGGACCTGTTGTCTGGTTTTTAACAGGTTGTTTTCAAGATAGAGAGAGACCTGGACTACATTCCTTGAAAGCTTGATTGGGGCTGAAGAATCCACTTCCAAAATGGTTTACTAAAATGCCTGGTAAACTGAAGCTGGCTGTCCTGGAGAAACAGTTACTGCCATGAGGCCCTTTCTGCTGGGAGTGTGTTCACCATATAACAGCTGAGAGAGTGGTCCACAAGTGAGCAAGGCAGAAGCCACAAGGGCTATTTTGAGCTTGCCTCAGAAATCCACTTTCATTTCTTCAATATTCCACTAGTTACACAGGTGAGAACTATCCAAAGTGGGGAGGACTACACAGTGCTGTGAACAGTGGGAGAGGAGGAGCAATGGGGTGTCTTGGAAGTTGCCTGCCTTAGGTTGGGTCTTTAAGAAATGTCATTATAGGGGCTCCTGGGAGGGTCAGTGAGTTAAGCCTCAGCCTTCGGTTCAAGTCATGATCCCAGGGTCCTGGGATGGAGCCCCTCATTGGGCTCTCTGCTCAGCAGGAAGCCTGCTTTCCCCTACTTTCTCTGCCTGCCTCTCTGCCTACTTGTATCTCTCTGTGTCAAATAAATAAATTCTTAAAAAAAATCTTTACTAAAAAAAAAGAAAAAAAGAAATTTCATTATAAAATCTCTCTATTCATCATGGGAAAAAAAAAAAAAAACCCAAAACACAAACTTGTCATTATTGTTTTAATTAAAAATAGATAATCACTGAGGATATGCCCTTAATATGGCATGTCTTCTGAAATATTAAGATGGTAGCAAACAATAAAAATTAATTTGCAAGAGGGTCTGGGTGGCTCTGTTGGTTAAGTGACTGCCTTCGGCTCAGGTCATGATCCCGGAGTCCTGGGATCAAGCCCTGCATCAGACTCCTACCTCTGTGGGGATTCTGCTTCTTCCTCTGACCTTCTCCTTTCTCATGGTTTCTCATGCTCTCTCTCACTCTCTCTCTCAAATAAATAAATAAAATCTTCAAAAAAATTAATTTGCAAGATTTCTACTTCTATTATTTGTATGTTTAGGAATTTACAGATTATTAAAATATACAGCTCTATGAATAAAAATATGGCCCTCTTAAATACATACACAATGGCTCTATACCATGGGTGCCCTGTTCAATTAGAACTTGTATGAAGGCAAGCTCTTTGTCTTTTTTCAATGCACTGCCAACAGCATCTACGTAGTGCTATACAGAGGGCATGTCATAAATGTTAGTTAAATTATATTAAAATTTTAGGACACAATTCCTCAGAACAAATACATTAACATTCATGCTGGTCTTGCTAAGATGTATTGGTATTTGATAGCATGCCTCCACATCTATAAATACAAAAATATCTCAGTGCCTGGATTCTGTTGTTTCAACACTGATTTGGAGGTAGGTAAGTCTTATTCTAAGCAAATTATGGAGTAGGCAAAATTATTCTTCATTGCACTGATTTTTTCCAACTCCTGGTTCATTTTTCCTTTCATGGTAATCTCTCTCTTTAGTTGGGCTTAGAATTCATCTAAGGTGAAGGATTGTTTTGCCCAGAGTCTTCCTAATATCAAGCACTGTGTCTTTCATCAAAGTCTGAAAGGATCTGACAGATCTATTTTGTGAGCTTTTGCATTCTCAGGGGGCTCTTTTTTTCTTCCCCAGGGGTGATTTTTCCTCTTCAGATACCCAGTGTTCCCTTTTCTTTAGCTACCTCTTTTGAACACAGAGAAACACTGTCACTCTATCTGTCATGTTCACTTGTTAATTGATGGATTTTCTTTGAAATAAAATAGTTGCTGCCAATGTATTACCTAAACCAGACAGTGCACTTCAAATGTTTCATCTCTGAACGGTAAGTCTGATAGAATCCTTTTAAGCGTTCCTGACAGCCAGAGGAAGGTATTAAAAAGGGTTCTTCCAAAGTATTTCAAACCAATAGACACACACCAGGAAACAGCTAAGCTTGGGTTTCAGAAAGACCATCCGGCCACCACAGCAGCCAAAAGGCCCCAATTACAACCTCTTTAAATGTGAGGACATTCCCTACCCTGTCTACCTCACATAGATGTGTCTTGGAAAAGCCACTTCATACAGACTTCCTCATGCTTTTCACAACTTTTTGTTTTGCTAGTTAAGCTGGGGGTACCTTGCATTCCTCCTCTGGACTAAGATCATTCTTTTCCATGATTTTTAAATATTCTTCTACCTCCTTCTAAAGTGCTGATGCATATTTTCCTTCTTTTCTTGATTGCTTCTACTTCTGGTGTTGAAGCTTTGATAATAAAACATGTTGCAGGGATGTGATGTATCTTCTTTATTAATAGATGCTATTGTACCATGTAAATTATGAAAATGAATTATAAATATACAATGCTGGCTAATTAATCAGAGAAATACATAAATAACAAACATGATAAAATGGGAATTACTATATTGTATAATGAATATAATAATGCAAAAGAGATTAGAAGATAACATTTTATAGCTGGATTTAGATTCAAATGAGGTGTAAGAAATAGACCCAGATACTTGCCTAAGGACATACAGCTCAAAATTAGAGCATTAGGACTTGAAATACCACAAGTCACTGCTGATCAGGTCCTCAGCAATTTTCAGAGTATCTAAGATTTCACATGGGAAAGTGGTGAGCGAGAATTCCTGAACTGAGCATTTACACATGTAGGGAGAAGGGCCAGAAAGAGAAACGAGTCAGTGGGGCTAGACTTCAGCTATTAACTGCCTTAACAGGCCCAGACATATCTATCAAGCAACACTATGAAGGTATACTACAGGTCAAGCTTTGTTCTAGCGTCCTACCCTCTCAGAGTTTACAATCTAATAGAAATAGAACCCAGAGACATCATCAGTCATAGTACCACCTGACATTATAACATAGGGAAAGAAATAAGAAATAAATAGGTGAAAGAAGAGAAAGAAGAAAGAAGAAAGAAAAAGAAATAACAAAGTATTTTTAGAAGCATTTGAAGAGCCATTTATGTTTATACACACTAAATTATCAAAGCATCAGAAGCAAAGGCATCCAAAAAGGGAAGTATATCAAAAATATCAACGATTGCTCTGCCATGTTTTAAGACGAATATGATAAAATAACCAATGTCTGTTTTCTACTTCAATATAAAAAAAGTGGCACTCTTACAAGTGATCATTTTCACATATTAAAGTATAAAATCCAGATCAATGGTTTGGTGTAACTGGCAAGGAACTGACTATCTTGACTGCTGCTACACACATTTGTCTCCTAATTTACATCTATCAGAGTGTTGTAAGCAGTCCCCCAACACCAGGTAGCTCTTAATACCATTTCCAAGGCTGGTATTTCCTTCCTATCATACAGTGCATGCTGTGTGCCTATCATCTGTTTGGATGTTGTTCATCAGGGCAGGGGACAGTGAGAATTTCATATCTGGATTCTTGTTTTTTATTCAGAAGTGAGGACAATCACAAGCTAACACTCTTTTCAATGTTGGGGGAGGGAGCAGAAAGAAGGAAAAATAGAGAATAGAGCAATATTGCCAAGTTAACTTGCTGTTCAAACTTTGTGCTGTTCAATGGATTAGTTACCAACCACATGTAATTATTGGACACTTAAGATGACTAGTGAGGATAAGCACCTGAATTTTTTATTTTATTTAATTTTCATCAATTTTCATTCAAACACCTAACACAGGTATCATTTTACCTTACTGGGCTGTGCAGTCCTAGAGACATTAAATAAATAAAAACACGGATTCTCTACATGTGGTCTACGGATGTCTAAGGCTTTTTTTTTTTTTTTTTTTTTTTTTGGCTGTCTTCCTGATAACCTTTTACAGGACCCACAAGATCAAAACTACCTTCTATAAAATTATTAAGAGGTTCTTTGCTTTTTTACTTCCATGCTGTCACAGTGGCATTTTTCAGAGGCTACGAGACATATGGTGTTCAACAGACTGAATGCAGCAATAGATTTGAAAATCCAACTGTCTTTTCTTAAGCCAAACATTAAAAAAAAAAAGAAAAAAATGCAAAATAAAGCCAGTTTTGGTTTTTTTGTTTTTGTTTTGTTGTTGTTTTTAGAGTGAGGAAGAGAGCCCGTAAATGTGGAAGTGAGGGAGTAAGAGAATCTTAAGCAGGCTCCATGCCCAGCACAGAGGCTGACACAGGGCTCGATCTCACAACCCTGAGATTATAACTGGAGCCAAAATGAAGAGTCAGGCACTTCCAACTAAGCCACCCAGTGCCCCAATAATGCCAGTTTCTATATTTTTGAAAAGTAAAGTTATATTTTATAAAGCACCTGTTGACATACACATTCATGTACTGTTAAAGAATACATATTTTAAATTATCAGTTTTAATTTCTAATATGGTAAGTATCAATAGATGTTAACTCATGTAAACAAATCTCTTTGGGGTCCACAACAATTTTCAAGAGTATCCTCTGACCCAAAATTTGAGGATTGCTGAAGTAAGCAGCCCAGTAATTTCACTGCCTATTTTGAGAGGAAAATTCCTTGCAAGTCTAACAAAGGTTTGAGAATCTTTTGTGTTGGTTGATCCTTTGAGGATGATTGGAAGTAGTCCAAAGCACTTCTAAATGTTTCCCACAGCAATCAATAATCAATATCTCCTCTTGGGTCAGACTCTATCTTTGAGAGGAGCACTTTTCCTACAGCAGCCCTGCTACTCTGGAGGATTTCAAGTATAGAGAGAATGCAATTATTTTTTAATACCAGTAAATAATCCAGCATCAGATATCTAGTTTTAATGAACAAAAATTAATGCATATTAATTTCAGAGATCTATAGACAGATCTGCATCATATGTAGACAGAACACCATGATGTGCAATATTCCACACTGAATAGTTCTAGTACAACTAGAACTGTTTGCTGACCATGCGCCACCACCACAGGCCAGAAAAATCACACCCTATTTAATGACAGCTTCCCTTCTCTCCCCAAGGATCCAAAGTCATTATGCAAGGAATATTCTTTGAATCAGCACCAATTGCTTTAACTGCACCTTTATGAGGTTCCAAATTACTTCATAAAATACTCCATTAAATAAATTAAATGTTTGACTCTTCCTGAGAAGAACTGTGCTTAGTCAGAGCTCATATTACCTTCTTAAAGGCCCAATTTTTGCTTTCCCCTCCTGTCTACCACTTTGAATACTCCCACTGAGCTCTATGTTCAGGAGGGGTTTAGGGTTATAAAACACACAAGCTCTTGTTGATACATCTTATCCTGTGGAGGGGCCTCTAGACATCAACCTTACCAAAACAACACTGCCCTTAGATGTACACCAGAGAGGCAGTTATCCTGGGATTTGTAGTAAAAAAAGTTCCATTTTGGACATCCTGTAACCAACCCTCAACCCCCATTATCATGGGAAAAAGAGTCGCAAGGTCAAGGGATGTATCCAGCTTGAGAACAAACTCCCCACATGCAGACCATGTATACCAAAGGTCTCAGAATTATTTGCACAAATGATCTGAACCTTGTTTCGGGACCTATTCTGGCCTCTCCCCTGGATCTTTCTTCCCAAAAAGATGTATGCGTATCCGTAGTTCCAAGCAATCGCCAAAGGATCAGAAGTTTATAAAGTTTGAATATAGAGCTTAGGTGTTTAAGCGCAAGTATCCATAAAAATACACAGGAGGCCCTTCCTGGTATAATATGGAACTAGATGTGGGAGCAGAAGGGGGCAGGGTGTCATTCTAGCACAGAACAAAAAGCATGATTTGTATTTTGCTTGATTGGCAATGTTTAATATTAATCCATTATTATTTGGACCTCTAGTCATAGTCTTGCCATGAGCCACAGAAATGTTAGGAGTGGCCTGAGCTTTACCTTTCTTCTTTGGGAGACACTGTGATTCTGTCATTCACAGTAGTTCAGATCTATTCACCAGATAAGGAGTCAGTGATCTGAGAAATGTGGACAATAGAGTTTCAACATCCATAGACTTCATGTATGAAAAATAATGACTAAAATTTTAGTTCTCTAAAGAGACAACATATTGTTATCCTTAGGATATGGAAATATTGGATGCCAGAGACTTATTATCAATTCACTTAGAAAAGGTACCTTACCCTGAAACTAATAGTATATTATATTTTAACTAACTTAAATTTACATAAAAATTTAAAAAAATAAAAAGACCTCATACACATACTTCTTATATGTATTTTTGAAAGGCTTTGAATAAAAACAAAAAAAAACCTAAAGTTTGCAGATAGGTCAATAAACAATTCTCCTGTCAATCAACAAATGGAAGTGTTTTATTTTTTCCTAAATTCTTAGATAAAGTTCCTCTTCTAAGCCTTCTGATTTGGCACATCAGAGTGTATAAGCTTCTGGCTGGCTGGCAGCTACATACAAATGCACGTTGATTTATCTAATGTCTCTTCATTCTCTTTACTCTCCCAGGTGCAGAGAATGAAGATAGAGAAGTTGTTTGCTTTTATGTTTATATAATTGGGAAATTTTATATATATATATAAATATATATATGTGTATATATATATATGTGTGTGTATATATATATACACACACACACACATACATACATACATACATACATACACATATATATATAAAATTTGGGAAATAATTGGGATATAACTGGGAAATAATTATTTTCACATATTTCAGAAGAAGATAGTCAACTATAGTACATTAAGTGTCAGTTTCATTCCTGCCTTCTCTAGATGACCAGAACCCTAATGTGTTTTTTCTTTTTTCTACTTCAATGTCCCTACTTCCTTCCAAACAAAATTATATTATTTACATACACCAGCACCTCCAAAAAAAAATCTCAAATTTACCTCTCCTAGTTTTCATTCATTCAGTATTTATTGACTGCTCTCAGTTACACAATGTCATGGGAATAGGAGCTACAACAACAAACCAAACAATGCCTCTTCTATCATGTGGCTTAGATTCTAGTTTGTGCATAATATGTGGAAAGGGCAGGGAGAGTTATGGCAGTAAACATACAATATGCCAATGAGTATTAAGTGTTTCAGAAGAAGGAGAGCAGATTAAGAAGGGAACAGAAGAGCAAGTATTACTGCTTTGTTTTATAAAGGGTTGTCAGGAAAGAATTACCAATAAAGCAATACTTGAACACAGATAAAGGAAGTGAGAGAGAAAGTCAAGTGTATAATTGGGATAAGAGTGTTCTAGGCAGAAGAAGTAGCAAAAAAAAAAAAAGGGGGGGGGTGGGACGAATGTGCCTACCATGTTCTAAGAAGAGCAAGGTCACAAATGTGTAGCTACAGTAGAAAGAATGAAATGGAATGTCAAAATAAGATGAGAAATTTGGAGGGAAGAAAGTTCACATTAGAACTTTTACTCTGAGCCACTGGAGAGGTTTACGAAGAGGAGCGAATGATGTGCTTTAAAATGATCATTCTAGATTCTGCTTTGTGGGTAGAATTTGGGTTTGTAGCAATTAAGATAGACTAAGTTATGGTACCCTGATAAATACCATAGAAGCAAATGATTTGCAACCATAAAAGTAATTCTTATTTGTTCTATATCTACACTGTTGGTCAGAAAGAGGATTATGTTTATTGGAGTTACTCAGAAACCCAAACCAATGGACTTGTTTTCATAACCAAGGTATAACAACAAAGGCATGACAAACCATATATGGTCCTTCACGCCTTGGCTACTGTGTGCAGACTATCACTTCTGCTCATATTTCACTGGACCATGCAAATCTTATAACCCTGACTGCTTGAATTTGGTAAAGAATTTCAACAAAAATTTGTCCAAAGCAGAACAGACATATTTTAACATCCTGACCAACCAACATGCTTCCCTTATGGTCACAAGTATTTAGTTTGCTCCCTTCCCCATATGCAAAATATCTTCAAACCCTCCCCAAGAGAATTCAAGAATTCTGTCCAATAATATCATCAGATTTAAAAGCACAAGATCCAGTAAGTATATTTATGAAAGTCTGGATGTGCCACTTCTTGTTGTAAAGACCTAGAAATTAAAAAATAATAATAACCAACACAAAAAAGCTCTCTGATCTACCTCTCTATCCTACTCCATTGGATTCACAGAAGAGGAATGGAATGACTGAAATAAATATTCCTGGTAAGAAATGGGAACAATGGACATGGGAAAAAGCACCTATAAGTCACTGAACCATAGAAATTCTGAATTCCACTGAGGGGCCACTGAGAGAGTTATGTACCTGAGAAAAGTTCTCAAAAAGGTCCTGGACTCTGACCTCAATACCTTTTCCTCACTGCAAAGATCTGTAGAGGATTTAAGAAAATGTAGTCCACTCAAACCTGAAGAGCTTGCTAAGCCTTCTTTACCACCAAAAGATTTGGGGGCCAGGGACTATTTTAAGTCTTAATTGTCATGGTTTCACAAGCTGGTAGGGTTTTTGACAGTACAATTATGGCAAAGCTATAGTCTTCTTGTTCCTAATGTTTTCAGTCATCTTCATGTGGCGAGTAATCTTACTTACAATTCTTTTGGAGAAGTGCCCTGCTCTCTGGACTTTATTGTGAGTATAAACTTAACAAATATCCTGTGAGAGGTCCAACCCTGATATTCTTTCTCTAGACCTTCTGGTTCAACAACAAGATTTACAAGATGAAGAATAAATTCATTCAGAGACTTTTACGTGTGTCTGATGGCCATTCTTTCGTTTTGGCCCTTACTGCTGCTAGGCTGAATTTTAGTCTTTGTTTTTTAGGGCCTCAACAGTTTTATTTTTACTATATAGAATTGGAAGTCAGTTGTATCTTTATCCTGCCAAGCCCCAAATTTCTGAACCCTCTTTCATCTCTCATTCTTTCTTGCAAACCAGCCTATTCTTTTATCTTTTTTCCTGTCGTAACATGTCAAAATGAAGTTAAAAGTAAGAAACTAGTTGTTGTTTGCTTATTTCCTTGTGTAAAGCTACAAGTCCAGTAGATACAATATTTGCTTTCCATGTGACCACAGGTTAGAATTTTACCACTATATAACATGAATCACCACCCATCTGGCCTTCAATAGTATTTCCGTGACACCTACCATCCATTGCCATAACCAATGACAAATATTTTTGGGTTTTGTTCTTGCTCTGGCATCTCCTGGAATGTTTTATCAGTAAGAACAGGCAAAATTAAACTGGTTGCCAACCTGAAAGTCTCAGTGACTTAAAGCAACAAAATTGATTTTTCTCTTATCCTATGTATCTACCCATAGTCTGCAAGGTTGTAGGGCTTGTAATGGGAACTCTAATGAATGGATTATGTCCATTCCATCAATCACACTGGCTCTTAATGCTACTGCCCAGAAAGGATACATATAAATTCTTATACATTTCATTGGCCAATCAAGTCACATGACTGAAACAGGAGTTTAAGTGGGGGAGAAAAGTAGATTTCTACTATATGGCCACTGTGAGAAAAATGACATTAGCAAAAGGTCCTAATGAATACCACTGTGGATAGGGATGCAACAAGGGAGAACATGTAGAAAGGTACTGGAATAACTCAGGCATAAGATGGGTTGGGCAGATGTTGTAGTAAGAAGTCATCCAAGTTTCAGTGCATGTTGAAGAAAGATCTAATAGTTTATTATTAATTAATATTATTAATGGAATGAGGTATAAGAGAAAACTAAGGAGTCAAGAATCAATCTAAAGTTTTGACCAGAACAAATACAACAGAGGTGTCACATATATGAAGAAGATATAGAAGGAGCCATTTTGGAAGGTAATATGAAAACTTCAGTTTTGTGCATGTTAATTTTGAGAACCATACTCTGCATTTGGCTTTGCACAGGTAACAGTTTCCGAAGAGAGTTCATTTCGTCTATGATGGCTATCTGGTTACATCTACTCTTTAAATCTGAAACTGAAACCATTCATGCTGCAGGCAGTCTCCCGCACCTTGGGCTTGTAATGATGCAGCGATCACTCTCAGTCTGTGTTTTCAGTGTTCTTTTACCCACATATATTCTAATTTTACAAGATTTATTATGTATTCCTACATTCAGTGACCCATAATGCCTGCCAGACTAGAAGCTAATGGCATTAATTAAAAGTTCTTTATTATGCTCTCTTCAGAAAAATTGATCTTGGAGAAGGCAATCATTCTACAGCACTCCCAAAAGTTCTGGGTTATTTTTACTCTATTAAGCACTATTTCTTTTTTAAGCAGATCATGCATGTCTCACTTATAAAGATAGAAAAATACTCCTATCTTGCAACTACCCTTTAAAAAAACAGAGGCTCAGGAATTATTAAAGTTGAATCTGCTTTAAATGTCTCGGAAACTGGGTCTGGTCCTTCCTGATACTTTTCACAGGGCTCTTTCAGCAAGTATGTAATAACATTACCCATCCTATCAGCAACAATAGGATGCAACTTGAGAAACAAATTTTATTTGACTTCAAATAGAACATTTACTCAATTCATGCCTTTCAATTCTGGACACACCTTTGCAGAAGTAGCAATATTGGGTAGCCTCCAGTCTCTTTGGCAAAAGTCCAATTTCAGGACACAGTCCCCCAGGTTATCAGAATCTGTTTGTGGTCAGTATAAAGGACTATAGCTTTGTGAATTATGGCCCAAATCATAGATCAAGTTCCACTCCAATGACTAATAGTGGTGTTAACTTGTTATTCACTATCCAGTAGCACTTGGCATTAATTACCCATAGTTCTTGTTCATGCATCTTTACTGAGACTTCACCAGCCTTAAGAAATCCTGAAACTTCTGACACAGCTCAGAATCAGTGTTTGGCCTCATTTCCTGGACTTCTACTTGCTTTAGTCTGGAGACTTTGTCAGTTTCCCAATACTATTGCTCTGTTGATATTCATATTTTTTTCTTTTTTTTACAATAAGAAGGCATTTCTTGGTTGGGTGGATTCCAGAGTACTCATTCATTCTATTTATACTAGAAGAAAATGGTCAACACTGGTGGTAACTTCCTGAGTCCTACACCCAACTCCACTCCAATTTGAAACTCATAATTTTCTGATACCTACTGTCTTTATACCAAGACTGCAATTACTTCACATCATCTCTTAATGTCTAACTCTCTCCTATGCATGAAGATGCAAATGTGGGTCACAGACCTCACCACAGCCATACAATCTTATCCTTTTGTTTTATTTTGTGCAATTTTTTTCCTCCTCCTACACTTCGATTTTAGTAAGATTAGGCCTTTTATGTGTTGAAGTTGGTCCTGGACTGCTTCTGTAATCACAATGTTTGATCTTTGATTTTGTATCATGTATTTCCAGTATAGGCCACAATACTGCCCCCCACCAAAAAAACAAAACAAAACAAACAAACAAACAAAAAACCAAAAACTAATCTCATAAAATTCTAAGTTCTTTTATCCTTTCTCTGCTGGGTATGGAAAAACTTACGCTTCCGTAGATATTTCTGTCCTGCAGAAAACTTGTTCTAAATTCAGCAACCAGTCAAACACAGACACAAAACCTTCCTAACTTTCACCCCATGCTCCAACTTCAAGAATCTATATCTGCATTATCCAGCTATGTATCTCAATCTCTAAGGCATTTGATTCTTTTCATCTTACCCAAGAATGCTCAGTGTGTAGTCCGAATTTCTGCTTCCCAGGCACACATCTTAGCCACCTGAAAAATGTCTGAACTTTTTGTCACATTGTAATCTATCACTCAGAGATTTTTCTTTCCCCAGGAAACAACAACTAACAGAACAAAACAAACGAGCATTCATTTTACATTTCATGTTAGATAAAGGAGTACATGAATCACCTTCCAGATGCACTATTTCTTCAAAATTCCTGCATATTAGCTCATTTCTGACACTACGAATGTAAGTTCCTGCACTATGCTTGAAACATGCATGTTTGACATTACATCCTCAAATAGGCCCACTAGAGATGACTGCCATCTTCCATAGAAAGGGATGTCCACTGCAACTGCTACTTGTTCTGTCTGACCCCCTCCGCTGAGCCCTACTCATTGACAGTTTAGAAGCTCTCCCTGATTGACACTAAAAGTAAACAGTAATTCTAGCAAGGCAGAAAATACCACAGTTCAGGAAGCAAAGACAGTAAATCCTTGCCAGTGGCCTTGCCAGTTCTATCCTAAGCTTTTAGGATATCCTAAAAGCTTAGGATAGAACTATACACAATTTACTACTAAGCAACTGTCAACACGTGAACTCCAAAGGATGTTTTAATAATAATAATAGATACATATATGGTGATGTTGTGTGACAGAACTACTGAAGTATTTTATATTTCTTAGCTCATTTAATCTTAGTAACATCTTATGAGTTCAATACTATTATCTACGTAGGTGTAGAGTAGGAAACTGGAGGAAAAGAGAGGTTTGGTGATTTGCCCAGTATCACACAGCTGAGAACCAATACAAACAAGATTCCAAAAAGACACATGTATTTTCTACGAAGTTTTTATATAATTCAGATGAGCCTCCTCCCTCCCACATTCCTCAAACAGCATCAGGGAAATCAGTCTACTCACGTCCCCTCCCTCCTATGCCATTCTACTGCTTAACCTACTCCAAATTCCAGAGTTCCTGCTTGCAGACAATTTATTTCATCTAGTTTTTGTTTGATGTTTGTTTCTTTGATGGAGGTATCAAGTTTGACTTCAACCAAATTTGAACATCATTTTTTTTGCTATTATTTACAACTTCTTTTCACTATCTTACTAAAATCCACTGAACACAGGAAGTGGCAGGTGTGGGTTGAAGGAACCCCTAACTGACCCAAAAAACGTTTAATTATTTGTATGTATTTATGTGTATCAAGCAGTCAGTCCAAAGTCACATGGAAAACAAGTGGTGAAGTGAAGCTTTGACTTCAGGTGGCATGACCTCCCCTCTGTGCAGTTAACTCTGGTAGTTACTACTTCTCACATCATCACCATTTTATGAAAATATAATTTACCGTATGGTGGCCACTATGAGCATGGTTCCTAGAAAACTACCATATAGTACTCGATAAATGTTTGTTATTATAATGTTAAGGGTGAGTTTATTTTTGGTTGGCTTAAAAATATTTCATATTGGGTGGCTGGGTGATGGACACTGGGAAGGGCATGTGCTATGGTGAGTGCTGTGAATTGTGTAAGACTGATGAATCACAGACCTGTACCCCTGACACAAATAATACATTACATGTTAATTTTTAAAAAAATACTGTACCTATTTCTCTGGGAGGGGTTTTTTGTTGTTGTTGTTTTGTTTGTTTGTTTGTTTTTTGCATGTCTTCTGCCGTTCTCCAAGTTTCCTTCACACTAACAGGTAAATCTGATTTTTAAAGGAAATTCTATCATGCATTATCCAACTTATTTGAGCAATTTTTAATGGTTACCCTGTGTCCTAAAGATAAAGTCCAAGCTCCTTAATACCCGGCTTCCCCTAACTTCAACTTCATTTATCACCAGTCTCCTTAACCCAGAACGCTGAGCCATGTCCCACCTCCCTTACCCCTTATTCCTCAAAGCTGACTCCTACCTTCCTTTCTTGAATTATGCTCAAATGGCATGACCCCTGGCCCTGCCTCCCATGTAGCCAAGACTGAGTGAAGACCCTTATGCTGTGCACTCTGCAATGTATGGGGAAGGTGCTTAATAATTCCCTTGCAACATGTATAATACTGTACAATAATCTGCTTATTTGTTGAGATTTCCACAAGCTTATTTCTTTCTCTGAGGCCGGGTGTATGTCTACTCTGTTTAGTATCAATAAAAAGCCTGACACATGTTAATGACCCAAAATATTTTTGTAGAATAAATCAACATATAAAAAACAATTTAATGAATAACATTAAAATCAGGTCTATGGAAGAAGAATAATGCTAATTTTGGAACTACAATTTTTTTTTTTTTTTTTTTTTTGTCATTTGCCAAGCTAGATAGTCAATTACTCATATGTAGCACGGAAGTACAAGGAAGGAGGGTACTGCAACTCAGGAGACAAATTCACAATTACCACCAGTGGTAAGTAAGCAGAGTAGACAGGATGCTGACAGGCAAGGCTAAGAGAAGAGCAATTTATCCTGGAACCAAAAGTTTTAAGACAGATTGTCTATAATAGAGACAGAAATAGAAAGGTGAGTATGGCGGGGGCAGGACAATAGGAAAGGAAATGAGGGGGAGGAAAGAAAAAAGGAAAAAAAGGAAGGATGAGAAGAAAGCAGAAAGGGAGGGCAGGAAGGGAGGAGGGACAGAGAAATTAAAAAGGAAGCTCTATAGATAAAATGGAAGGCAGATACCTGTATCTGGTAAGATAAGGCAATGTATTAGCCTGAAAGAAATAATAACTAGGATGATCATTTTAGAAAAGAAGTTGTTTTACAACAGAACCTAATCAATCTATATATTTCTTCTCTTGTTAGGGTCTCTAAGGCTGAACAAAAATTAACACTAAAATGTCTCACCCCTCTTCTCAAAAACAGTGCAAGTGATTAATTGAACCCACAAAATATATGTTCCATCCATGAAACAGTGAATAAGAAGGATACAGTCTCTTCCTTAACTGTATTTATAGTTCAGCCAGGGAGTGGGAGATATGAATTATTTATAATGCTCCAGGCATTGTGCTATGTACTATGCATGCTTTTTTTATTTTTCATTTAATTCTTAAAATAACCCTATAATGATGGGGCTATTGTTACACCCATTTTAAAGATGAGGAAAATGAGGCTTAGAGGTGACATTCTCAGCCCTTACTATCCATTAGGATCACTAAAGGAGCTCTGTGAGACAAGAACCCAAAACCTAAGGTTATGATTTATTTGACCCATAAAGTGTGCTAGTGATGAATATAACTGACCCTTGAACAACCAAGGATTAGGAGCACCAACCCCCTGTGTAGTCAAAAATCCACTTGTAACTTTTGATTCCCCCCAAACTTTACTAATAGCTGACTATTGACTGGAACCTTTCTCAATAACATAAAGTCAATTAACAGCCATTTTGAATGTTATGTATATTACACACTGTATTCTTACAGCAAAGTAAGCTGGAGAAATGTTATAATTTTAAAGAAGAGAAAAATACATTTATAGCACCATACTGTATTTACTGAAATAAATCTGCATATAAGTGGACCTATGCAGTTCAAACTTGTTGTTCAAGGGTCAACTGTACGTATTTTTTAAACTTCCAGTAATTCCAGTATACACACAATTTTGAAAACTTTTGGCTCTGGCTAAGTTTACCCAATTTTTTTTACTCGTAAGTAGTAATCTGGGACTCAAGACCCAAGTCTTTCTGATACCACAGTTGGAACCCTCAAACCCTTGCTATGTACTTATGTTAATATCAAAAGATATCAAGAATAGTGCGCTGTAGGTTGTTCATTGAAACACATGCCTCAAAAAAAAAAAAAAAAAGAAAAAGAAACACATGCCTCCTAATAGTCTAAAGATCCATGATGACTAGAAAATAATATGCATCCAGAGAATGGTATTCAAAAAAAGATATGTTAGATATAAGGATGATATATTTCTTCTGGTTTCTATGAAGAGGCTCGAAAGAAATTTAGGCTCACATTGTCCCACGGTAACATCTCCTTCATGGTGAAAAAATCCCTGACATAAGAGACACTTTATGGTCTCTACCCCATTCTCAATCAACTGGAGATCATAACTGAATACACTCAATGCTCCCCTTCATTCCTGGATGTTAAGTGAAAATTTCCAAAAGATAAATTTCCAAGTGGTTTTCAAGAAATCCATGACTGGAATATATTACAGCAATCTAATGGTAATACAATAATTGTTCCAAAGTAATATTTAAAAGTAAATAATTCCAATCTCTTTAGAGGAACATATTTTAAAATTTCAAGAAACAAGGCTATTTCTGTTACATAAAATAAAAGAATAAAGTGGAGCTTAATGACACCATACAGAAGCAAATCAGCAAAAGAGAATAGCATCCATTTTAAACAATGTCATTTCTCCTCTTATTCTCTTCCATGTTTAAATTTGGCAAAGGTTTTGGTTGAACCTTATTTTCTCATTAACCATGATATCAATAAATCTTTAGTAACTAACAGAAATTAGCAAGTCAAGTTAGTCAACTGGAAGACTTGCAAAAATTCACTCATTTACTTCCTTCACTAAGGGAAGACGAATTCATTTTTTGTCTGAAATTTGAAATGGAATGGCCATGTTGTTTGAGAGATGGTTAAAGACTTATATTTAGTTTATTTAATTTTTAATATTTCCCCTCAATCTTAAATTCATTTTCTCCCCAAATTCCACCTTGCTTTCCATACTAACAAAAGAAATGCCAATAAAGTCCAATGATTCTTTTAATTATTGTCTAAATTTTAGCATATAGTTGATTCTTGAACAACACAACTTTAAGCTGTACAGATCCACTTACACTTACACTTTTTCAATATAGTACTGTGAATGTATTTTCTCTTCCTTATGATTTTTTTAAATCTTCTATCTTAAAACTATCTTTTCTCTACATTACTTTAAGAATGTAATACATATATCATACAATATATGTATAAATCAACTAGTGTTATTGGTAAAGCTTCTGGTCAACACTATGTCATCATTGTTAACTTTTGAAGGAGTCAAATTTATATACGGATTTTCAAAAGCACACAGGGTCAACAACCATAACCCTCAAGTTGTTCAAGGGTCAAGTGTATATCATGTTACTCTTTTTTTTTTTTATCATGTTACTCTTAAACAGATTACTAATAAGTAAGAAATTGTCTTACTTTTATGAATTTACTTTACATTTTAAAATAATATTTTGAAGATTATTACTCACCTATGGAAGATTGACATACAATGGATCTTCTATTCTACACTATACCACAGTAAATGAGATAAAGCAGGAAAACCAAGTATAAAAAAGAATAAGATGAACTTTGTTAGAAGGGAAAAATTTAATAATTAAATCCTTAAAAGGGAAAAGTCTCAAAGAAAAAAAATATTCATGGGACCCTGGACTTAAATTTTCCAGAAAAAAGATGTAGGGCACAGGCTGAAATTAGGGTGGTTGCTTAATAGTCTGTACACAGAGAAGATGGACACCATGGTTCCAGCATCTTGCCCTTGTGCTGAAGAACACATCCCAGCAAATGTAATCCTTATTCTCAATAGAAATTAAAGCTTTTGAAAACAGAACAAAGGAAAAAGCAGAAAATATAAGTGAGACACGAGGCTGAAAAGAGGGATTAACTGAAAGTAACAGTGACCAAGTTCTGTTTACTACCGAGGACTGCTGTTCGCAGAACGCTGGGTTTCAGGCAAACACCGACTAGAGACAGGTCCAGATGATCGGTATGCATTTTCTGCCATCTCATGCCGACCCACACTTAAAAGGATCACACTTTTATTTTAAAGCTCTGTGACTGCTGTCTTGAGATTTTTTTTTTTTTAAGATTTTATTTATTTATTTGACAGACAGAGATCACAAGTAAGGAGAGAGGCAGGCAGAGAGAGAGGAGGAAGCGGGCTCCCTGCAGAGCAGAGAGCCCGATGCGGGGCTCGATGCCAGGACCCTGGGATCATGACCTGAGCCCTGAGCCGTCCTGGGATCATGACCTGAGCCCTGAGCCGAAGGCAGAGGCTTAACCCACTGAGCCACCCAGGTGCCCCCTGTCTTGAGATTCTTAATTTTTAACAAGGAGCTCTGCATTTCCAGCTTGCATTGGGCATCACACATTTTGCAGGGCTGACAAGATAAATATTTGTTGGAGAAGAAGAATGACTAAAGAGAAAAGACCTCCAGCTATTGGCAAACTTTACTACAAATGCTAAGAGTCTAATTATTTCTTTCATACTTCACTCTTATATATGAACAGATACCTAAAAATCAGCAGCGATTTGAGAAAGCTTATTACATGAAAGAAAGAGAAAAAAACACAAAGCAAAATATAAAAATGAATCCAGAGAAAAAAGAATTCAGGGAAAAGAGAAAGACATCCTCATGCAAAGAAACTATAATGAATAACTATGAAAGCTGTAATATTCCATAAAGTAAGAACATGATAATGTAACAATGAATATTCAGCAAAACTAATGAGTTCTTACAAATTAAAATATTATTACTGGAATGATCAATTCTATAAAAGCATGGAAAATAAATGTAAAAAAAATAAGAAGTTAAAATAGAATGATGAAACAATGAAACGTAGGGAGAAAAGATTAAAAAAATAAGAGGAATATTTCAACAAATCCAACAACTGACCTATAGCATAATTAACAGAGAAGGAGGAAATGAGAGAGAAGAGCATTTCAAAGGTATAATACAAACAAATTTTTCCGCAACTAAAGCTCATGTGTATAAACACAAAGGCTTATTAAGCAGTAAAAGAAAAAAGATTCTAAGTCAAATTTTAGGAGACCAGTTAATTAATGTCATTGCTTTAAATAGTGGGGTTTTCAGAGACTGTACTATTAAAAGTCTATCAGAGAACACAACAAACCCACAAACAAGTGAAGGGAACACTCTAAGTAAAGACAAAGTAGTAACAAAACTGAATAGTCAATGAATATCCGTGACTAAATATATAACACATGTGCACGGGAATACAGAATTTATGGAGGGGTAGAAGAACAACAATACTAAAGATAGCAACTGAAATTATATACACTACAGTTTTCAAGGAAAAGTCACATCTGTTATTTTGCTCTTGAAAATGCATTAAAAAATGTAAAGAGAAAAATAAGCTAATAATGTAACAATTGTTAAGTGAACAGAGCCAAAGGCAGCCAACACTCTCCTTTTGTTTCAATTATCTGGGTGTTTCAAAACAAAGGACTTCTATAAATTAGATTATTTGGATTATGTCTTTATATATACAAAGTTATCAAGAGAATATATAGTCATGTAGTCCCTTTATCAACTTAAATGACAAAGAAAAAGAAAATTCATTTAAAAGACATGAAAGCCCTCTAATGTTTTGCTAAATTACTTACCTTCTTTTTAATATGAATCCTAAATCATTAATCTCCTCCAGTCTACGAAGGTCTTCAACATAATCTCCAGCCATTTCAACAGTATTTTGTGGTGTTCCCCCTCAAATACGGTATAAAACTGCTTCACTCTGTCACAGCAGTTGGGAAAGTCTTTGCCATATGATTTCTGTCATCCTCTATAGGCTTCATTTGCATGAATTAAACTGAATAAGACATTTCATATTTTTAAAAGTGAATTTAAACCAAATAACCAGAGTGGAAAGAAATTCTTCTTTCTCCTCAATTTCCCATTTCATTCTCAGCTATGAAAAATCAGGTGGCCTGTTATGCACTTTGCTGTGTTCCAATTGAGGACATCAAGCTGTTCAGCAACACGTAAATGAAACTCCCCTTAGGATTGTGTTTTCCTGCTCTTGGTTCAAGAAGCATGACAATAAAAGTTTAATGTAAAGCCTTGTCACTGAAATGTCAGGAAATTCCTATTTTCCTTCCTCACAAACTTCTGGATATGTTCGAAACCAGAATAAATTTCACTTATAAGAAAATTATTAAAAATTCCAATTGCAAAACTGAAGACAGAAAAAAATCCTGATGCCATTCAAAAATCAAGAAAAGTGAATTCAACTTCTTTTGTTTTAAAATTTATCAAAATCATATTCTTAAAGTCCTCCTCATTAGTCACCTACCATCAGAATCAAGGAAATAATGAAACAGGAGCTTAAACTTCTAGTAATAGAATGCACTTTCTATTTTTTTTAAGTTTTATTTATTTATTTATTTGACAGAGAGAGAGAGAGAGGTCACAAGTAGGCAAAGAGGCAGGCAGAGAGAGAGGGGGAAGCAGGCTCCCTGCTGAGCAGAGAGCCCGATGTAGTCCTTGATCCCCAGACCCTGAGATCATGACCAGAACCACCCAGGTGCCCCTCACTTTCTATTAATAGCACCTGAAAACAACCTTTAATTTGTGGTTTCTCAATTCAAAAGCCTTGTTCAAGGCTATAGAGAGGAAAGAGAGGGAAGACAGAATGCCTAACCAGAATTCCTCTTTTCCTACCATACCTGTGCCAGCTAAATTCTCAAAGTGAAGGATGGACAAGAATAGAAAGATAAGTTCCCTTATCTACAACTGTATATTCCAATGACCATTTAAGTCCCTTGGAGGTCTCTGGACAATAACATTATGAAGATTGGCAAGTGGTGTCTAGCCAGACCTGCTTCGTACAGTTTCAGAGCATTTCCGTGGCCACCTAAAAATAGCAGAGGCAAGATGGACACTCAAGATCATGGAGGGGTTTCACGAATGTAACAGCCCACCACATGCAAAGTAGCACAGGTCATACAACAGAAGACTAACATGAATAGTACAGTGTCTTGAAATGAATTGTTCATTTGTCAACTTCTAAAGCACTAACTTGGCTATAAACAGATATGGTTATATCAATATTCATAAGGTAGAATCAAGTATCATAAAATATTATTTTTACCATTTTACTAATCACTGATGATGATACATATGCATGACATAAAAAGATGAGCAGTGTTTAAAAATTATTGTGCAATTATTCTTTTATTTTTTAACTTATATTGGGTAGATAATGGAGGCTATAAAATGCCAGAAAACCACACCCATCACACACAAAAAAGTAAATACTTAACATAGAGCAATATCACATACAGTAATTCATGCTCAAACCACAGTAGTTACTATCAGGAAAAAACAAAATAAAAATATATTGAAATAGAACAAACTATGTGTATACACATACATACACAAACTCCAAACTCTTTTGAAGGTATAAACATTGAGAACTCATGAAATAGGTATTAAACAAGTTCTTTTCTAAAAGGTATTCAGATGGATTGCTAAAATTCATTAATCAGTTAATGTCAAATACTATTCCACTCATAAAGAAGGAGCACTGAGGTTTTCAAAAAGCATACAGAATTGTCTTTATGTAATATCTTGGGAGAAATCTCATGAATCTCTTTTCTTTAATATTCTGCTCACTCATTCTGATTCGGGCCTGCTACAGCTGTGATGTAGAGAATGAATGCTGCTACTTGTTTTTGTTTTTTTTTTTTTTAAAGATTTTATTTATTTATTTGACAGAGATCACAGTAGGCAGAGAGGCAGGCAGAGAGAGGGGAAGGGAAGCAGGCTACCTGCTGAGCAGAGAGCCCGATGCGGGGCTCAATTCCAGGACCCTGGGATCATGACCCGAGCCGAAGGCAGAGGCTTTAACCCACTGAGCCACCCAGGCGCCCCTGTTTTTGTTTTTTATTTGAATTCCAGCATTGTTAACATACAGTGCTATATTAGTTTCATGTGTACAATATAGTGATTCAACACTTCTATACTGAATGCTACTACTTATAATTACAAGCAAATCATACAATTTATCTCAATCACTGATAAATGGGAATAGAGTAACTCCCAGTTATACATCATCTTTTTGAGGATGGAATGAAATATAAAAGGTGAAAACATGTTACCAAAAAACCTCCAACTAGGAAGGTAATGGAGAAAAAAAAAACAACCACCATTGAGATTAAACTTGTTGTACCTTCCTGTGATATTCAAAAGTAAAATAGGAAGGTATCATTTACAAGTCTAACAATAGACTAGGAATTCGGAGATAATTAACAAGACAGGTAGTCTCTACTATAATGTTTATCTTATTTTTAAAAGACTTGATCACTGCCTTCCATTAATGAGGAACAGGAAATATTCATGCTTGGAAAATTAATGAAAATTAATAGATAATAAATAGTACTTTAAAAGTATACATACATACATACTCGGAGAAAAAACTTCAAGTTCAAATAATCAAAGTAACCTTCACAAAGATATGCTAGTCCAGTACAATAGCTATCAACCTCAGCACATTTTATGTCCTGAATGTGGCTTCCATTACTAACCATAGTTACTCAAACTGGAATCTAATTTTTGGGGGGAGTGGGGGTAAGATTTATTTATTTATTTTTGAAAGGGGTGGGGAGGTGATGGGGAAGAGTGGGAGAGGGAGAGAGTCTTCAGCAGACTCCGTGCCTAGAGCAGAGCCTAACACCGGACTCTATCTCAGGACCATGAGATCAAGACCTCAGTCGAAACCAAGAATAAGGCACTTAACTGACCATGCCACCCCGGTGCCCCAAAAACCTTGAATTAAAAAAAAAAATTCTGTACAGCTCATTTATATCTGAGTCTATAAAACTGGCAGCTACTGAGTGGTTCTATGTATCTACATGGGATGTGTCTCAAAAGTTTTTAATGAGTTTCTCATTTTATGTTATTTCACAAATGAAACCAAATAGAAACCAAAGCCGAATATGGGCAGATGGTATGAGTGCTGAGAAGCTAAGCAGCAGAGAAAACATTTCTTGAATTAATCAAGTTCTGTCAGAAGAAGTGGAAAATGTTTCATTTACTGCCAACTATGAGTTCATCCTTTGAGGTACTGACTTGGAAGTGTAACCTTCTGGCCAACAGTTATCTTCAATTTGCCTTTTGTCTGCCTTCAAATATATTATTAGTTATTATTCTTTTCCAGATAAGATATAATTAAGCTGGGAGTCATATCATATTTGAAAGTATTGACTATTATCAATACTTCTTCCTGATATATATTAATAGTCACCAAACTTCAATGTGCACAATTTCGTGCTCACTGAAAGCAATAAATAAAGTTCTACTTTTACACAAAATCTGAATCTATTGACACTTAGCATAAACAAAAAAATATAATCTGTAAAAATGTTACTGTTATAATTTATGCAAATATTTTCAGGAGTCGGTATATTATAAATCTTGATTCAGGAACATAAAATGACTCCCTTTTCTATCAATTTCCAGGTAATATGAAAAGTTTCTATGTAGTCAGGAAAGTTAAGGAAGATGTGGTGGTGACCTCCACATTTTTCCAGTTCCATGTTTCTAGCTATGCAAGGGAGATTCCTTGGTTGCTAACCTGTGCAGTCCCCATCATTACAGAAGATCCCTCTGTGAAAAATTACATGAAAAGTCAAACTCTACATAAAGTCCTTCTTTGACACAAAGATCTGTCTCCACTTGCTCTCAAGATCCTGTAGCTATCTGTTGGAAAGGAAGCTTGTCCTGGAGCAATCTTTGAAAAAAAGGTCCACCTAGTCAATTAAACTTTAGCCATATCTTATATTCCTATCCAGATAAATCTAATCTTAAAAGCTACCATAGGGGGATGCCTGGGTGGTTCAGTCAGTTAAGCAGCTGCTTTGGCTCAGGTCATGATCCCAGGGTCCTGGGATCGAGTTCTACATCATGCTCCTTGCTTGGCAGAGAGCCTGCTTCTGTCTCCCTCTTCCTGCCACTCTGCTTGTGTGTTCTCTCATTCTCTCTCTCTCTCTCTGTCAAATAAGTAAATCAAATCCTTAAAACAAAACAAACCAAAAAAGCTACCATAGAGGGGCACCTGGCTGATACAGTCAGTTAAGCATCCAACTTGGTTTCTGCCCAGGTCATGATCTCAGAGTCCCAGGATCAAGCCCTTGTCAGGCTCTGTGTTCAGTGTTCAGGGTGGAGTCTGCTTTAGATTCTCTTTCCCTCTCCCTCTGCCCCTCCCACTCGTGCTCTCTCTCCCTCTAAAATAAACAGGCAAATCTTGAAAAAAAAAAAAAAGCTAGCTTAGGAGAGTTTAGAAGCCTCTGGTTCTGAAATCATACCAAACTAGGTATGGTACAATTCCCAACTGACCTTGCATTGACTGTGTTACATAATCACTGTGGGTGTCCTTCCTCCATGTTCTTATCCCAAAGATAAGTACAATCATAAAATCCACCCAAAAATATTATTACAATTGAAAAATGCATGTAAAGTGGTTAATGTAAGATACATCTCAGGGTAGGGGCAACTGGGTGGCTCAGTGGGTTAATCCTCTGCCTTTGGCTCAAGTCATGATCTCGGGGTCCTGGGATAGAGCCCGCATCAGGCTCTCTGCTCAGCAGGAAGCTGCTTCCCGCAAACTCCCACCCCACCGCCCCACCTGCCTCTCTGCCTACTTGTGACCTCTCCCTTTCTGTCAAAGAAATAAATAAAAAGCTTGGGGAAAAAAAATGAAGAAAGGGTAATCTTATGTTCTAAAAGAAGACTGTTTACTAAAAGTTACAATATGCCTGCAATATGGCAATTCCTAAAAAAGAATACTGAATACTTTATCAAATATGTATAGTTACATATATTCACCACTTTAAAGTTTATCAAATAGTAATTATTTTAAGTAACATTTAAAAAGTAACACGTGGGGTACCTGGATGACTCAGCTGGTTAAGCATCTGACTCTTGATTTTGGCTAAGGTCATGACCTCAGGGTCCTGAGACTGAGCCCTGTGTTGGGCTCCATGCTTGGTATGGACCTTTCTTAAGAATCTCTCTTTTGGGGTGGTAGTTGGTTAGGTTGTTATCTCAGAGTTGTAGGATCAAGCAGGCATTGAGCCCTGTATAGGCTCTGGGCTCAGAGGGGAGTCTCCTTAAAAGACTTTCTCCCTCTCTATCTACCCCTCTTCCTCCCCGTGCTTAATCCTTCACTCTCCTTCTCAAATAAAAAAATAAATAAATCCTTCTTAAGCATTCTCTCTCCCCTTTTCCTCTATCCCCCACTAGCTTGTTCTAAGATAAAAATAATAATAAATTAAAAAAATAAATAATTGATATGTATCATAAAATATATAAAATAGTGTACTAATGTAAATGAAAGATGAAGATGACCAATATATAATTCTATCACATTTTACTACTTAATGTTACAGACTAATATATACATACTAATATATACTATATATATTTATATATATGTACATATATAAATATACATATATATGTACACACCAATGCATACATATTAAAATAGTAGCAGTCTTGCCTGGTGGTGGGTATTATGGAGGGCACATATTGCATGGATCACTGGGTGTTGCATAAACAATGAATTTTGGAACACTGAAAAGAAATAATATAGAAAAAAATAGTAGCCGTCTTTCCAATTTCATCAATACTACCATGTGATTAAAAAAGAAGAAACACTGAAATTAGAGTGTCATATGTACTTGAGTATGCAGCTGTTGTATATTTTTATTATTGTTTGCCTATACTCTTGGGGAATTTCTCATGGTCTATCTTTTTTTTTATTGTTTTTATTAACATATAATGTATTATGGTCTATCATTTTTTAGTGAGCAAATACTAATGATTAAGAGTAGAGAATCTGGTAATCTATTTGTTAACAGTATAATTTCAGATAAATCATTTGAAAACTCTGGTCTTCATTTGCAAAGGAAGGAAAAAAATAATGACTTTTTCTTTAAGTGAGATAATAAAGTGCTTGGTATACTGTTTAACACATGACAATGGTTATTGTCACGATCATCATCAACATCACCAGAAGTTCTGTGAAGGTGGAGATGGTGTTTCTTTATCCTCTATAATTCACTGAAGGACCATTAGTGAGATTTTCTTGAAGATATCTGTAGTTAGCTATTTATTAAATATTACTGTTTTATTCTGCTTCAGTTCCCACAGATTTTGCTCCTTTTGACCTCCACATTTTAGGAAGTTTTAGTATACTAATGACACAGTTTTATTGAAAGACTTGTTATGAAAGTAATTTAGTTCATTTGAGAGGTTTCTCCTAATACTTATAATATATTATAGAAACATTTATAGAATATATTATAGAAACACAGTAAGTTTATAATTGGTGCATTTGTTAGAGCAACCGTAACAGAATGTCACAAAAGTGGCTTAATTAACAGAAATTCATTTTCTCACAGTTCTGGAGGACGTAAGTCTAAAATCAAGTTGTTAAACGGGTTGGTTTTTTCTGAGGCCTCTCTCCTTGAATTGTACATGGCCATCGTCTAATTGTGTCCTCACATGATCTTCCAACTCTCTGTCACTGTCTGTCTAAATTTCCTCTTTTTATAAGGACATCGGTCATATTGGAATAGGGCCCACCCCAGTGACCTCATTTTTAACTTACTACCTCTTTAAAGAAGCTATACCCAAATACTACAAATAGTCTACAGTACTAGGGATTAGAACTTCAATATATAAATTTGGAAGGGATACTATTTAGCCCATAATAGTTATTTAATTCATGAAAACCACAGTTTAATTCCTTATAGTTAGATTTCATTCTATATTCTATGCTTTTTTCCCCTTTCATAGGACTCAGTCCTTGCTTTAATCTTTTATAGCATCCACAGGATGACATTCTTTTATCAATCATTACCAATTATTCTAAGACTAGTCATTCCTTTATGGAAATCTCTTTAATAGAAGTAAACTTGACTTTTTATTTTTTTTCTAGTAGAAACATACTTAATTTAATCATAAGCTAGTTTTTCTTCCTAAATGAAATCCATTGCAACTTTCAAAAAATGTTTTTTCAGAACGTGATAAACACCCTTAGACATCTTTAAGTTTCAGAATGATTGCCAAAGGTGGACATTTCCTGTGTCCCTATTATTTTCTTTCTCATTAGATATGTTATTTATGACAAGAATTATTTGTATCCCAATCATAAGCTTAGATGCTTAGTTTTTTATTTTATATATATACTTTGTAAGAGCAAGTTGAAGAAGAGTATATACTGAGGTATATCCTATTTTTTTTTTTTTAAAACCAACAGAGACTGGAAATGCATTATAAATATATTGGATTTATATTAAATTGGGTAAATGCAGTATTATTTAAGTTCTATTTTTATTGTTATAAAGAGACATAAAGTATATTAAGTAATGGGCAGGACTGACCAAAAGGAAAACGACATGCAAACTGCTTGTGCAAGGTCTCTAATTCTCTGAGTGGGATTGTATATACAACCCTTCAATTTGTGTTTGTTATGTTTTATTTATAATATGTAAACACTCACAATGTTATGGTAATTTAATATATTTTAAATATGTCAAGCACCTCAAAATATGGAAATCATCCAAAATTCTCCTTATTCCTGTAATGTACTCACTTGAGGGGTATGTATGTTGTTAAGTGTATAAGAGAAGCAGAAAGTCCAGTAAAAGACTCAGAACATCACCCTAGGTTTCAGCGCTTGGGTTTCCGCTAACATTCCAAGAATAGAATGTTAGCCAGCTTCAGGAGGAATGAAAGCAATGCATTTATTTCAAAAATTGTTTCGCACAAGCAATAGAAAATCTTGGTCTAGTATTATTATTACCCCTTTTCGAATACTGTAAGCCTTAAAATATTTAAAAATCTATGATGAAATAGTAATTTAAAATAATTTTAAAATTGTTCTTTTTAAAAAAAAAATGGTTTAGGAGTTGCAGACTGTAGAATTGACAAAAAGCATATTTAAACATTCATTTTTATCAGCTTCATTGCATGGATAAAGGTGCTGAAGCACATTCATTCAAACAACATGTAGTGTACATGAGCTATTAAATACCACCTCATTTCTAAGCATGTGTGGGTTTGGTTCCCACTTCTGCTTGTAGCCTATACTCTCCCTCCTCACTGATCCCAGCCAACCCCACCTTCAATTGTTAGGCTACAACCTATTTAAGATTCAGTTTGACACCACCTGGCATATTGTCTTATGAGGTAAAGAAACGAATTAACAAGATTAATGGCTAAACAAAGAAAAAAATAAACTTAACCATGCATAGTGGACTGCATGCTTCACAGTTTCATATAAAACGGAATAATCAGGGCATTCTTTATCATCAAAATTTAGCTTGATTTCATTAATTAATTAATTTCACAGTAAATGTTCTTTATCACCTACTATCGTTATATGTCATACACCATGTTAGAAGTTGAGGAAATATTTTTGTTTATAATAGAATAAAGGACAACTAGAGCAAACAAAAATTTGGTTCAAAATAAACTAGCAATTCAATACAAAGCACACTTTTTACTTATTAATATTGTATTAAAAGCTTATTATTCAATCAACCCCTCCTCAATTTTTCTTCATGTGGATTTAAGAAACCTTGACATCAAAAGACTTAGCATGATGGATTACACCAGCAAGAAATGATAGCTTTATGTAATGATCTATTGCCAGGCCATTAAAATTTCTGGGCCATTAAAAGTCTTTTATTGTAATATTGAACATTTATAAGAGAAGGATGCGGTATAATTTAAAGGTTAAATAAGAACAGCTCCAGTAATTATAGCAATAATAAGATGACATCAGTATTTACCAAGTGCTTACTTAGAACAAAAAATGAGCTAATAAAAATATATGAATTATCTCACTTGATAATAACCTAGCTTCTCTTTTCATATTTAGAAATTAATTAATTAATTAATTTTACAGTCACACACACACATATATAGAAAAACCATGTTCATTTTCCTTTCTGTTTACCATATCACCATTTTTTCCTTATTTACACTTTTCTCATAAAAGAAAAAAATAACATTTTAAACAGCTTAAATATTATATTTTCTAAATAAAATAAATACATTTTCTCTGTCTTACAATTAAACATTAATAACTTAAAATGCATAGAGGAATCTAATGGCATTCAATAAAATCAGATTATCTCACTGAAAGCTTGAACTTTTAATTTTGATGGCGGATGAAAACAGCTAAGGGAAAAAATTCAGCAAAAAGTCTCCAAACTTAGATTTTCACTGCTAATGCCACTAACTGGAAAGAATAACAATACAGTAACTTTATTCTTACATAATGATTACAGAAATATATCCAGGTACAGATTATAAGAAAATGCTATGATTTGCATTACTTATTTTTATTTTTTATTTTTTAAAGATTTTACTTTTTTATTTGACAGAGACAGAGCACAAGCAGGCAGAGTGTTAGGCAGAGGGAGAGGGAGAAGCAGGCTCCCTGCAGAGCGGGGACTCCCCCCACACCATGTGGAAGGGTCCATGGATCCCAGGACCCTGGGGGATCAGTACCTGAGCTGAAGGCAGATGCTTAACCGATTGAGCCACCCAGGCACCCAATTTGCATACTTTAAAAAGAAAAATCATTTAAGCACTAAATAGAGTTAAAACATCAATTCTATTTAAGGGAGAAGGAAAGAAGACCCAAGAGTTTGTGAGAATGTGTACTATTTCTTTCCCCCTTCTGGAAAATTTTTCTCTATGTTAGTCAATGTAGAAATGCTCATGAACGCATCTTGTTCATTCATTAAGTTTGTTCATTCAACAAGTTTTTATTGGGCAGGAAATATTTGCCAGATCCATGGCAAGAGATACATACTTTGGTGAACAAAATAGAACTGTCCCTATTCAAACAGCTTATTGTCTATTAAGACTGGCTAGGCATGAATCAAATGCCAAAATAAACACAAAATTATAAATATGAAAAGTGTTCTCAATGGGAGATACATGACGCAATGGAAAATATAAAATAGGGGAATGTTATCTGGTCTGCATAGTTAGGCAAGGTTTCCTTAAGGAAGTGGTTTTTTAATTTCAATTTGCAGGCTGTATTTTCCAGGCAAAAAAAAAAAAATGGTTACAGTTTTTCTCCCAAGAATAACAGGAATATGAAAAAGTTTATGATTCCAGGAAACCTGATTATTAAAAAGAACACAATTAGGTACACTGTGTCTTAAGCAGAACAAAAAAAGAAGGGATGACTAGATAAGCCAGAAGAGAAGAGAAGAGAGTCACATATAAGCTACATTAAAGATGTAGAGTATTAAAAACAAAGGGAGGGGCATCTGGGTGGCTCAGTGGGTTGAAGCCTCTGCCTCCAGCTCAGGTCATGATCCCGGGTCCTGGGATGGACCCCTGAGCCCTGCATCCCAGTCTCTGCTCGCTTCCCCCTCTCAGTCTGTCTGCCTCTCTGCCTACTTGTGATCTGTCAAATAAATAAAATCTTTTAAAAAAATAAAAATAAATTAAAAATAAAAACAAAGGAAAACGATGGAAGTGCTTTATGAACATAATCAGATTTCCAATTTCATAAAAATATTCAAAGGGAAACAAGACTGATGACCAGTTGGAAGATAGGAAGCTAGGTGGTGGGAATAAATTTCCTGGGTCTTCTGGCCACTGAACTCAGGGTGGTTTTCTGGCAAACAAGAGGATGGGGTAGGGGGGATGGAAAATACTAAATGTGTGTACAACTAATGACAGAGTTTCAGAATATATAAAATCAAAATTTAACTAAAAGGAGAAATAGATCTACAATGATATGAAAGGTAGAGAATTTAACACTGTTTTGAACAACTTTTAAAATATTTGAACAAGTAGGTAAAAACTCATTAAGGATATCAATTCTGGGACAGAAGGTAATCCCTGAAGATAAGGAGAGCATTTCTGATATAGCAATCTTGGCAGAAATCAGCCCATGGCTTCTTTAAATAATTTAGTGACATGTGCCCTAATCTTCTGCTATTTTGCTACATTTAAGATAGAAGACAACTTTGAAAATTCCTGGAACTACAAGATAATACTAGTTACCCCAGGAGACTGGGACACACAAAAAATTAACTAGTCTCAAAGTCAGACTCAAAGAAATCACCCAAAAAGGTTAAAAAGAAAGTATCACCTTACCAAGTTAAAATAGCTGTACAAGAATTTCTTCAGTGAGCTAATATGTTCAAAAGGATCTGAACAAAACATGGAATGGATGATTTTAGTATGATAATGATGTTTCAGCTAAGCAATGGAAAAATACCATGGGTAACACAGAAAAGTTGGATGAAGAGTAACTCCCTAGCCCACCAAATAGCAATTTAGCCTTGTCACCAATATAAGTACATCTAAAGGAAGAAAAAAGGCCCTGTAAGAAAGGACAATCATTCTTTTTTTGTTGTTGTTCCTTTGAATGCATATTTTTTTCATTTTATTTTATTTCTTTTCAGTGTTCTAAAATTCATTGTTTATGCACCACACCCAGTGCTCCATGCAATACGTGCCCTCCTTGAGCATACCCACCACCAGGCTCACCCAACCCCCTACCCTCCTCCCCTCCGAAACCCTCAGTTTGTTTCTCAGAGTCGACAGTCTCTCATGGTTTGTCTCCCCCTCCGATTTTCCCCATCTCAGGTCATAATTCTTTTTTTTTTTTTTTTAAAGATTTTATTTATCTGTTTGACAGAGAGAGATCACAAGTGGCAGAAAGGCAGAGAGAGAGGGGGAAGCAGGCTCCCCGCTGAGCAGAGAGCCCCATGCAGGGCTCGATCCAAGGACCCTGAGATCATGACCTGAGCCAAAGGCAGAGGCTTAACCCACTGAGCCACCCAGGCACCCCTCACATCATCATTCTTTTTTTTTTTTTTTAAGATTTTATTTATTTATTTGACAGAGATCACATGTAGGCAGACAGGCAGGCAGAGAGAGAGAGGAGGAAGCAGGCTCCCTGCAGAGCAGAGAGCCCGATGCGGGGCTCAATCCCAGGACGCTGGGATCATGACCTGAGCTGAAGGCAGAGGCTTTAACCCACTGAGCCACCCAGGTGCCCTCACATCATCATTCTTAATAAGAAATAAAAAACCTGGCAGTCCATGAGGTAGAACAAGTAGATTATACCAAGAACTGAACAGACACAAAAAACACCAACCTAAGAAACCAAAAATGTCTAGTTGGGTATTCTCTTAAAAGGTGAAAAGGATTAATTAATCTTCACCAGGAGTTAGGACAAGTATCTTTCAATGCTGTCAGTTCATCTCTTTTTTTGATTCAAATCAATGCCCTCCCCAATCCTTCACTTACTCACCTTCTCCAGTATCATAATGGTAGGACAGCAGATGCTATGCATACTGAACAACTGGGTCATTGAAAAGGATTATCTAGGGGTACCTGGGTGGCTCAATTTGGTTAAGCATGTGACTCTTGATTTCAGCTCAGGTCATGATCTTGGGGTGATGGGATTGAGCTCTATGTCAGGCTCCATGCTCAGTGCAGAGTCTTCTTGTCCCTCTCCCTCCGGCTCCTCCCCCTGCTCTCCCTCTCTCTCTCTCGCAAATAAATAAATAAACAAATAAATAAATAAAGGATCAACTACTGCCCTGGACATATAACAAATTGGCATTCTTTATTTTCTTTTTTTTTAATTTTTTTAAAAAATTTTATTTATTTCTTTGACAGAGACAGATCACAAGTAGGCAGAGAGGCAGGCAGAGAGAGAAGGAAGCAGGCTCCCTGCTTAGCAGAGAGCCCAATGCGGGACTCGATCCCAGGACCCTGAGCCAAAGGCAGAGGCTTTAACCCACTGAGCCACCCAGGCGCCCACAAATTGGCATTCTTAAGAGCTAGTCTCACATACATTATGCCGACAGTGATCTTTCTCACATATTAGCATCCCCATTAACTTTATGGTATATACAAATGAGTGTAAGACCCTGACTCCTAAAAAATTCAACAAGAGAAGCTAACCCAAGAAATATCCTAGTAGTTAGGCTTTCTTGATGACGTCCTGATGATTTAACACACCCCTCGCTTAAAATGTCTATAGGCAAATATCTAAGGACAAATAGAAGATGAACAGCACAAATTCTCTCAAGAAACATTCCTCTTAAAGGCAAGGCTGTAAGATAGAAGTTTAAAAAAAAGAAAGAAAGAAAGATTTTATTTATCTATTTGAGAGAGAGAGAGAGAAGGAGAGCACAAGCAGGGGGAGTGGCAGCGAGAGGGAGAAGCAGGCTACCCACGAAGCAGAGAGCCCTATGTGGGGACTCAACCCCAGGACCCTGGAATCATGACCCTCCATTTATACACATGGAAGAAACATCTAATACAAAGCACTGTACCATTTTCCCAAATCCCAGTATTAAATAAGCACAAGAAAAATTTTAAGTCTCTTCATTTCTAATTTCAATTGACACTTGTAACATTGGGTGAATTGACGGCTTAAGTGGCCACACTTAAATGTTGATATGGAATCACTGCCCACTTTGATGATGTGGAAAGTCACAGAGCCTTATCTTCTATCTCATTAATGAGATGCATTAAAATATTCAAGGCAAGTTCAGAAAATGTGTGAATTATATGAATTTGGTAGGCCTGATGATCATGCTCCAAGATCTTGACAGGTTCAAGTTATGGGCCAAATTTAACAAGACGGATTTAATCAAAATAATTATAAGGTTACACAAGGGATATCTTATGTCCAAAAACCTAATTGCACAAGAATGATTGGAAAGAAATGTGGCTTAGCAGCAAAAAAGTATGGTAGAAAAATGTAAAGCAGCTTAGGAAGTTTTGATCGATATTCTCTCAATATTCATTGTCAGTGTCACAAGATGAATTTTGTAAAAGCAAGTTTCCCCTTCTTTTCAACTGATTACAAATAGATATCTACAACTTGATACCTATTATAGTCAAGCCATACCTGGATTGTTTTCTTTAGTTATACAACCTGCCTTTTAAAAAAATATTAGATAGAGCAGTGCCTGGGTGGCTCAGTCAGTTAAGCATCCAATTCTTGATTTCAGCTCAGGTCATGATCTCAGGGTCTTGGGGTCAAGCCCTGCAGGGGGCTTTGTGCTCAGTAGGGAGTCTGCTTGGATTCTCTCTCTTCCTCTTCCCCTACCCCTGATCATGCACAAACTCTCTCTCTCTCAAATAAATAAAACTTTTGAAAAAAATATTAAAGATAGAAACACATCCAGAGAAGCAAGTTCAGTTCATAAGATTAAAAGTCTTGAAAACTGTCATAAAAATAGTTGAAAGTCTCTAAATCTTTATCTTAAACGAAGGAATTTATGCAAATAAGGTACTAATATTGTACAATCTTAAGGTACTACTGGATGAAAGCTGAAAATAAACTGATTTTAACTTCTTATAAAGTAAAAAAACTTCATGAGTAAATATTTGTAGAATGTTTACTAGGTATGAGGGGCTATGTAATTGAATCTCCAGATAGTTGCTACATTGCCTATTGGATACAGAAAGTGAGTGCCCAGTTGAGCTTTCAACTGCGGATCTGACCATATCCAAAGTCTCTGATAATTCCAATTAACCTTTTTCTTATTACGAAAAGTTTTCCTAACGCTCAGATAGGCCCACAGGTGAAATGAGCCATCTGAAGAGGCAATATGTTTTCACACATTGGAAATGTTCAATCATGGTATGAAACACCATTTGCTATTTAATGAATTCTACTAAAAATACATTTCTCCTAATTTATCATCTTTACAAATGTAGTGTTTCCTTTAGTAAATGTGTTCAAAGCATTTCTATTGGCCATGATTCTTTGAAGATTATATGAATCTGTCAAAACTAAACAAAGAATCCTATTCAACCAGAGTCAAGTGCTACACTAATGTTAATTCATTACTAACTGAAAATAAAAATTAAGAAAGCACAGATGATGTAAGCTCACAGACTTCAGAACTTTGGTCTGAGAAACTCTATAGTTCATGTTTATACACACACACACACATTTCACACATATGTATATGTATTTGCTAGGATTCCTTAATGGTTGTGAATTATAGATGATAATAATGATAGTGCTTATAGATTATTTAGTATGTGCCAGAGATTATAATTCTACTCATAATAAATATTTAATCCTCACAACAAACTCCCAGGGTGGATTTTACAGATGAAGTGACCAAATTATAGAAACATTGAATGACTTGCTCAAGGCCGCACAAATAGAAAATGCTGAAACACTATTCAAACTCAGAAGTCTGACTGCTAAGTACATGCTATTAACTACTAAGGATGCTGACTCTCATAATTATCTGCCACAGTAATCAAAATAACAAATAACTTAAATATAAATGTCTTACATTTTGAATTTTAGTTTTCATTGGGTGAGCATATAAAAAATCTAAATATTTTTAAAATATTGAATAAAATATATTATTAATTTATATTAATATTAATATATTAATAAATATTAAATATTTAAAATCTAAATAAAGATAATATATGAAATTTTTAATAATATAATTTATTTTGGGGGGTGCCTGGGTGGCTCAGTTTAGTTAAGTACCTGACTCTTGATTTTGGCTCAGGTCATGATCTCAGGGTTGTGAGATCAAGCCCTGCCTCATGCTCTGTGCCCAATGCAGAGTCTGCTTCTCTCCCTCTTCCTCCCTCTCTGCCCTTTCCCCTGTTCATATTCTCTCTCTAAAATACATAAATCTAAATATACATATAATTTATTTGAGGTAAGTGCCAACTATTTTGTTTTATATTTTTAGCTAATCTCCTAATGCCTTTATTTATTTAGCCATATAATATGGAGCCCTCATGTGTGATTTTCACTAACCTATCTTACAAAAATCTAATGAGATCAGCTATGCTTAACTAAAGTATACAAGCCCTTACAACAGTCAGGCACTGCATTATATGCTAGAGAATTTTCAACAAGAATATTATAAGGTCTCTGCATATAAGAACCATACTATTTGGGTAAATCAAAGTTGAAAAATATTGCAAATCAATGTTACATATGCTATAATTATATAAAAACTCAGAAATAGAACAGACGGTTTTGGGAAGGGCATGCCAGGCACCGCACTGGGAAATGGTCCAGTGAAACCTCAGCAGTATGTCAGCTGAGTAAGCCTGTGATAAATGGATATGGGTTTAGCAACCAACAGAGACTTCATGCACAATAGGGGGGAGGGACTGTGTTTACAAAACATTAAGGAATAAAACAGCTGAGTGAGCAAGAAAAACTATCTATCGTTCAGTATGGAAGTAAAGAATGAGGGTCACAGTGATATGGAGTTCGAGCCTGTAGAAGATTGGGGAACATGTGAAGAGGTACTGATATGCTTCCTGTAGCCAGCAAGGATCCATGCAGTGTCCCAAATAGGAAAATGATACATGAATTATTCCAGTGGCGGTGGGGAGTACGAACTGCAAGCTGGGCCAGAGAGAACAGCTCACAGTAGTAACAGTTAGAAGCCTATGCTACCATAGTCCATGTAGGGTTTTGAGGACCTGAACTTAAATATGTAGAAATGATGGAGGGAATGGGAGTTGAAGAAATTTAAGGAGGTCTAAAGACCTGGCTTGAGTAATTAAAGGAATGATTGCAATACAAAAAAGATGCCTGGGTTGGATAATTGGAAGGATAGTGGTACAACTAAACCAAATTCTAAATACAAAGCAAATAACTATTTTGGTGAGAAAAAAAAGAAAACATATTCAGTCTTGGAGTTTGAGGTTACCTTGTGTCATCCATGAGAAATCTGAATATATGAATCCGGCACTCAGACCATAGATTAAACTAGTATTTTTGAATTTGTGCTTAGCAGTTTAAAACTATGCAAGTCTTTGCAATCACACATAGAAATTAAGTGAAAAAAATGAAAAGCCCCTCAACAGCTATGAACTTATACACAATTGTACAAAGTTGACGATATTATTATTAAATGCTTGCACACTGGGATTAATAAGAGAAGAGGCACTAATCTCCGGTTTCTTTGGCAGAGACAATACTGCTTTAATTATGATAAGGTGCAAGTCTTCAAGTTACAGATTGAAACAGATGACAAGACAGGTAATTTGTTTTGCCCAGATTCAGGTGTACCCTAGGGTTACCATGGAAGAAACTGGTACTAAATTACTATCCGATTTAGGTCAAAGCAATATCATGAGCTTTCTTAGGTCAGAAATTCAATAAATTTTTGTGGACAGCCTACAGAATCTTTTTTTCCTTTTCATTTTACAGATCAGGCATGAGAAGAGCAGATACTTTTCGATTAGAACTCATTTATCTTGAAGCTTTCCCCTATCAACTTAATACTTCAGAAACCTTTATTTTCCATCTACAGTGATTAATTAGAAAGTGTCCAACTGCTATAGAATAGGACTGAGACTGAGCAAGCAGAAAACACAGCAGGGAGCCTAGCCATTAATATCTCATGGAATAAAGATGTTCATTTAAAAAAATAATAACTTCTGAACTGCTTAGAGAATCCTTAACCACATTTCTCTTACATAGAGCAAACGTGATCTTTACAGAAATGCCTTTAGTTCTTTCCTACACTTGTGTTGACAAGAGCTCCCACTACCTGTGTTACACAACATCATTTCTATAGCAGAAAGTTCTCTGCAAATCAATGAGCAAAGTAGCTGTGCTTCATACTTTGTCTTTGGTACTGTTTTATCTGTTTCAGCAACTACAGAACAAACAATGCAAGCTTAGGTGTGAAATGTCTAAAATTCCGTGGAAAAAGTAAGTTTGTGTATAAATGCAGATGAGAGGCAGGTAAAATTAATTCCATGAAATTGGTTCAGTGGGTTAAGCCTCTGCCTTTGGCTCGGGTCATGATCCCGGGGTTCTGGGAGTGAGCCTCACATCAGGCTCTCTGCTCTGTGGGGAGCCTCTTTCCTCCTCTCTCTCTGCCTGCCTCTCTGTCTACTTGTGATCTCTGTTTGTCAAATAAATAAATAAAATCTTTAAAAAAAAAAAAAAAAAGAACTTTAAAAGACAACTGGAATATCCAGAAAAAGCTTTCTGGTAGAGATCAACATCGGGAAAGGCTTATACGTTGTAAAAAGAAAAGAAGAAAACAAAATCTCAGGTAAGGAGTTGACCAAAGGCTGTTCAGGTTATCAGATTATGGTTGGTTTTGAAAGCTAGCCTAAGGAATGTATAGTTGATAAAGTAAAATATTCACATTTCTAAATTTAATTTTTTTAAGATTTTATTTATTTGGCAGACATAGCACAAGTAGGCAGAGCAGCAGGCAGAGGGAGAGGGAGAAGCAGGCTCTCCACTGAGCAGGGAGCCTGATGCGGGACTCATTTCCAGGACACTGGGATCATGACCTGAGCCAAGGCAGCCACTTAATATAGTGAGCCACCCAGGTGCCATCTCAGTTTAATATTTTGAAGACTTTTTAACCTCCACAAAGAAAGTTATTTGATTCCCTCAGAAGAGAGAGCAATCTCCACTCCATGGCACACAAATTCAACTAAAATGTAAGTTTTGTTTATCTCTAAACCATCATCATATACACTCTAGAATAGTCTATGAAGAAGTTATTCATAATTTCATTAACCACAATGAGCTATAAAAATCTTTAAGAATTTGCCCAAAATGGGGTGTCTGGGTGGCTCAGTGGGTTAAAGCCTCTGCCTTTGGCTCAGGTCATGATCCCAGGGTCCTTGGATCGAGCCCTGCATCGGGCTCCATGCTCGGCAGGGAGCCTGCTTCCCCCTCTCTCTCTGCCTACTTGTGATCTCTGTCTGTCAAATAAATAAATAAAATCTTTGGAAAAAAAAAAAGGAATTTTCCCAAAATGTTCACTCTGTAAGGAATATTTTCTTGAGTTCTCCAATCTATGAAAATTGTAATTTCTGTGAAGTTTCAGTTCTAATACTACCTATGTTATAAAAATTCCTTTTCTTATAATTTATAATTACTTTCTTTGATCTAAGATAGATCTATATATATTCACTTATCTATTTCTGTGTATGTGTATACACTCACATATACCACTAATATAATACTTGTTCATTCAGCTCAGCAATTCAGCTGAGGGTTTGTGTATTAATGTCTTCTCCTATATTGTAAATTTAAAGTCTTACAATATTTTTTAAATTATTTTCTGTAGCCCATATGCTTAACACAATTTTTCCATGAGAAACATTTAAAAATATGTTTTAAACACATACACACATGTACATATATACACACATTCAGAGCAGAATTTAATTCACAATCCATGTTTTTCATAACAGATGTTAAAACAAATCTATATGGACTTTACCAGTGGGACTGATTATGATGAGAACAGATTCAAATAAATCAACAGTGTTTCAGATAGCTAGGGAGACTCCACAGTTTGCGTTCCCCTTCACAGTAAAGAGTTAGAGCTAGGAAGTCGTTTCCCAGCCTTTCGACGTTTAGGTCTGTTGTTCTTACTGATTCTTGCCAACAGTATACAAATAGAACTGGTATGTGTTAATCTCTCATTTTATAAAGAAGCAGGTAGGTGTTGCTTCTCTATGATTTCTCTCTCTCTCTCTTTTTTTCTTCCCCTTCCACAGGCTGAAAACTGAGGTCAACAAAGCCTTGGGGATAGCAGAGTGGGACCCAGAGAATCTTCACATAGAATAAGTTTAAGGCTTACTGGCTCCTGCAGGGAAACTTGAGAGTGTCCATTAAACTTCACTGTGCGATGCTGGCCTTTTCCACTCTCCTATCAGTCCACCAGTCAATCAGTGGCTAAGGGTACCCATTGGTTATATAATTCCCACAGGCACTTCTGACTCTCTCTGCCTATATGCAAAGTGGTTGAAGTAGCTCTTGGAAATTTCCTGGAAGTGTCACAAGCATAGCTGTTAGAAGCAAAAGAACACAGAAACCAGAGGAGGCATGCATAGAAATAGTGAAAGAGACCTCATGGCATCTGAGCAGAGTACCGGTAGCATCTGCTACATGCACTATGTAGCCAAAAATCATTTGGCCATAATGGGTATGAGTACGGCCCCAGTAGTACCTAATATAACTCCCTACCTAGGAGAAGATCCTAACCAGATATCAATGGCCTTTTTTTTTTTAATATTTTATTTATTTATTTGTCAGAGTGAGCACAGGCAGACAGAGTGGCAGGCAGAGGCAGACGGAGAAGCAGGCTCCCGCCGAGCAAGGAGCCCGATGTGGGACTCGATCCCAGGACGCTGGAATCATGACCCGAGCCGAAGGCAGCGGCCCAACCAACTGAGCCACCCAGGGTCCCTCAATGGCCTTTTTTTATACTATTCTCAGAAATCTCAGGAGAAAAATAACTATCAGAAATAATAACTGAAGGGTGCCTGCGTGGCTCAGTGGGTTAAAGCCTCTGCCTTCAGCTCAGGTCATGATCTCAGGGTCCTGGGATAGAGCCCCGCATCAGGCTCTCTGCTCAGCAAGGAGCCTGCTTCCTCCTCTCTTTCTGCCTAGTTGTGATCTCTGTCTGTCAAATAAATTAAAAAAAAATAAAAAATTAAAAAAAAAAAACCTTTGGGCACCTGGGTGGCTCAGTGGGTTAGGCCACTGCCTTCGGCTCAGGTCATGATCTCAGGGTCCTGGGATCAAGTCCCGCATCAGGCTCTCTGCTCAACAGGGAGCCTGCTTCCCTATATTTCTCTCTCTCTGCCTGCCTCTCCATCTACTTGTGATCTCTCTCTGTCAAATAAATAAATAAAATTTAAAAAAAAAGAAATAATAACTGAAAATGAAAAAATTACAGCTTTTAATACTCACAAGCATTCATTTAGATACACATAGGAAGAGGTCATGTGACTCTACCCTAAGAGTAGCACAAATAGAACTCATTATTCAGAGATTACCTCTAGCAATGGGATCTGTCCTAGGTCAGAGCCCTGGAAAGAAGAGTGCTACCATTGAAGCCTCAGTTATGTCAGGTAACGATTTCAGATGTTGAATTTCCATAAGAACTAAAATCTAACTTGAAAACTTCACAGGCATATCCAAATTTAAAGGGTTAGATGGTTCAAAATTAGTTATAAACTAGAATGATTGGAAAAGATCCCCTTTATTTGCCCAAAACCAGACAAAACACTTGTCTTCACTAACAATGACTCCATCAAAGACTGACTGTAACCGTGTGAAGGAAAGCCACGGTGAGTGAATACCCCCACGAGTCATGGCAGAGATATCATCAACAACAGCAGGAGTTGTAAAGACTAGTGACTCTCCTATCAAAAGTAGAGACTTGGACATAGCCGTAACTCCAGGAAAGTTAGTGATGACACCAAGCCAATAGCAAAGCCAACCTCAGAAGCTAAGGGAGGAGCAATAAGCATCTGAGGCCAATTTCAAGATCCATGTTGGTTAGAATCCCTGTCACATATACATGGATATTCAGATACTTCTAGAATGATGATGAGACCTCTAAAAATATCACTGACAAAACCTCTTCATCAACTTTAAGAGTCTCAGAATAGAGACAAAAAGTTGATTCCCATGTGGTTATGTACTGACTGAAAATAATGTAGCAAGGCAATAGTATACCAGAAATCAAAGAAGGATAAGAGCATCATGACAGTGCTGATGAAAATGGAATTAAACAACCAAAAAAGTTGTTTCATAAGGCTGGCCAGAAGGGAAAGATATGTAGGACAAATAATATTATTCCAGTGTTAAACAGAACTGCCTCACTTTCAACTAAAGAGGAGGATCAGATCACAAGGGCACCGTTAGATTTTCTTTCAAGTCACTAAATATGAGGCTCTACATAAAGGATTAATGAGAACAAAGAACATATATAAATCCCAAGAAAATATATAAGCCTCTGGAGCAAATTATAGCTGTATTAGCCAGTTATTGAAAAAGCTAGGTGAGGGGTGCCTGGGCGGCTCAGCAGGTTAAGCCTCTGCCTTCAGCTCGGGTCGTGATCTCAGGGTCTGGGTTCAAGCCCCGCATCGGGCTCTCTGCTCAGCAGGGAGCCTGCTTCCTCCTCTCTCTCTGCCTGCCTCTCTGTCTGCTTGTGATCTCTCTCTCTCTCTCTGTCAAATAAATGAATAAAATCTTAAAAAAAAAATAAACAAGCTAGGTGAAAACTCTTTGTTTTCTAACTTTCAAAATATTGCTCTTTCATGTGTATGATATCATCCATCATTTCACCACCCATTGTTTTCCTTGATTTAGATCCTGAGAAAATGTTTTGCTTAAAGGAAGGGAAAGAAAATATAGACTGGTAAAATTCAGTGGGGGAAACTTATGCAAAAAATTTTAACCCCACAGGCTTGCCTTCCTTTTTCATATTAAATTTCTAGATAGGAAAGCTAGAATAAAGTATTTTTGTTTTTTAAAAAAGTATGCATGTATGGAGATCCAATATACAATGTAACATTTTTAGCAAAGAGACATCTAATTGCACTTTCTTAAACTGAATGTTTCAGTTTGCAGTAATATATCAATAATAAGTATTATTTTTACTGTTCCTATTAAAACCATTTTGGGGGATAGAATCATGTATATAAGCAGTTATTTTGCCATGAAAATTCTTAGGACTTAATTCTCCATATATTTTGTATTTCTTAGAATTTTCTTCTCATTATAATTTTTCCTTATGTTAATTATAATTATATATGTTAACCCAATACTTTTAGGTTCTATTTATGTATCTTTATTGTTATATATTCCTTTTTTTTTTTTAATTTTAATTTGAGAGAGAGATCCAGAGAGATCACAGAGGAAGATGGGGAAGGAGAAGCAGACTCACCACTGAGCAGAGAGCCCAATGTAGGGCTCTACCCCAAGACCCTGAGATCATGACCTAAGCCAAAGGCAGATTCTTAACCCACTGAGCCACACAGGTGCCCCTATTGTTGTATATCCTACTAGCATTATGCTTTCATGGATTCTCTGAGATCTTATCTTCCTACTCTATTCTAGAAATACTATAATTTTCTACTCAGTGGTTAGAGTTAACATCTTCATAAGCAAAGCACTTATAAACTAGAGAAGTATTTTTTCAAAACTAAGGGTCACTTGAATCTTTTAACTAAATGCAATGACTAAGTAGATTATCTTAATATACAATATTTTTCTTTTATTAGTTCTGCTGAAGTTATACATATTTATATAATGTATTATATATTTATATATTACAATAATATACAGCATACTATATGATATTTTATATATCACTATCACTCTTTATCATAAAATATTACTATATACATAGAAAAATTGAAATGATGGAAATTTGATTAATCTCTATAGGAGTGATCTACAATCAGAGAGTGAATGGATTTCTATCTTACATCTATGTTCATATGAGACATAGCTGTAATTTGACTAATGTTTCTATTTTTAGGATTCCCTTTTAGTATTACTAGAGATAAATCATAATACATTTATGGTCACAATCAATTCATCCTATCAAGGCCGATCATATTTCATCTAAATCCGTACTTATTTATGTTCCTTCTTAACCAAGGCCATTTGCCCCAGAGAATACAAAATTAGGTAATGAAGAGTTATCTCCAAGAGCTTGCAACTAACTGTTAAAATTCTACTTTAAATCAAATCAGGAGGAAGTGAAATAAATGAATTAAAGATCAAAAGAAAATGCTATTACACACCTGTGAGTGTACTGGAAAAGCTCATTTCATTAAAATTGTTTCATGAGACATCTACTCTGAAATTTTCAATGACCTTGAGTTACATATCAGCTCACCTACTCCAAGCATGATAGACTGAATTGAGCATGAGATTGGTTGTTCAGAGACTTCATTTCTTTTTTTGAACTTAAGATACCTTAGGCAAATCAGTTCACCTTTTTCTAATATGAATTTCCCCAACTACTGTCCTTAATTTTATATATTCAAAAATTTGTTTAAGAAACTTTCACATCATGAAGTAGAACATGCCACCAGCATTTTAAATTCTGCATTATTGCCTTTTGTCTTGAGAGCTTCGAGGCTACTGTCTTTACATATCCTGGCATTTTTATGATGTTTGGTAAGCACCTGAATTTTTAAGAGAATTCAGGTTTAATTACATATATTAGATCCCCTAAGAATTCTATCTGGAAGAATTCACATTTTCATCTCAAACAGATTAAGGATACATGATTTATCATCATCTCCATAGCCATGTTGAAAGTATGATTCTGGATCTGAGTGTCAAGTCCAGACTGGAGATTTGTTTCTCAGATGTGGTACTCTAATAGGGTACAAAGGAAGGGAAAGAAAGGAAAGGTCATTATAAAAAACTCTTCAGTTCACAAAATCACAAATATTCGTCTTGAGATTGTAACATTTCTGCCATTTTGTATTCTATTTGGCACATGTGGTTAAGGTATAGTTGGAATGAAAATGAGGACATGGGATAGTTATCGGTAAAGTTTACATATAACAGAGCTCAAAAATTTTTGTGAATTCCTCACTGTCCAAATCATGCTTGGACCAAGCCATTATAACTCTCATGTCATAGATTAACACTAAATGGCTAAATGAACCTATGAAGATTCTGCCAGTCAAATATTCTTTGTCATAATTTATCTGAAAGAAGGACATGGCACACTTTTTTTAAAGAAGTTAAAATACATAAATATTCTATAAAAGTGCTTTAGTTGAGTAGAATGTTATAGATGTCCAAGTGACTTGACTGGCTTGTCATGGTTCTTGATCTTGCATTCTCCTTTCCCATAGAGACTCTATCCCAGAGAATAAAATTGAAATGGGAATGTGAGATGAAATGCTATCATGGGGATTCCAGATACAAGTCATAACTTATTTTTAATTCTGACTATAAAATGTCTTCTTTCAATATTTACCCTTTATAAAGGAGGTGGTTTATGAGGGTTGCTGTAAAATATTATGAAATTGAATACATCCAATTAATCTTTTACGAGTCATAGAAAATGCTTTTTTTTTTAAGATTTTATTTATTTGTTTGAGAGAGTGTTTGTGAACTAGGACAGAGAGAAAGAATGAAAAGCAGACTCTGAGCTGCACACAGGGCCCAATATGGGGCTCAACCCCATGACCAGGAGATCATGACCTAAGCCAAAACCAAGAGTCAGCTGCTAAACTGACTGAATAACCCAGGCATCCCCTGCTTCTTATTTCTAAGAAAAATATTTTTTGTCTTAGTTTATAATTACTTCAAGTGACCTGCCAAAAGTGTATGTGTGTGTACATACACATGTATCAACAGAGATCACAATAAAGTTTAACAAACATTCATAGAGGTGGAAAAAACCCTCTAGTTGTCATTTTTCATGCTATTCATCAAGAAAATTAAAATTAAGCACACTACTCTTAACTACAGGGAACAAACTGAAGGTTGCTGGAGGGAAAGTGGGTAGGGAGATGGGGTAATTGGGTGAAGGGCATTAAGGAGGGCATTTGATGTAACGAACACTGGGTGTTAAATTCAACTGGTGAGTCATTAAATTCTACCCTGAAGATAATAACACACTATGTGTTAACTAACTTGAATTAAAAAAAAAAAATTACAGTATGTTTAGCTTCTTTTAGCATCTTGTTTTATAGCTCCATAGAGGAAAGTTTTCCTTGAACATCTTTCAATTGTTTGAAAAGTGATACTCAGAGCACCTGGGTGGCTCAGTGGGTTAAGCTTCTGCCTTTGGCTCAGGTCATGATCTCTCAGTCCTGGGATCAAGCCCCACATCAGGCTCCCTGCTCAGTGGGGAGCCTGCTTCCCCTTCTCTCTCTCTGCCTGCCTCTCCACCTACTTGTGATCTCTGTCTGTCAAATAAATAAATAAAATCATAAAAATAAAGTGATACTCATATCAGGGAGCTCATATGATAGCTGTCTTTCTCTGCTTGACTTATTTCGCTAAGCATGATACGCTCTAGTTCCATCCATGTTGTCGCAAATGGGGGCTTAAGTGGGTAGGAGAAGAATCCATGAAACAAGATGGGATAGGGAGGGAGACAAACCATAGGTGACTCTTAATCTCACGAAACAAACTGTGGGTTGCTGGGGGGAGGGGGTTGGGAAAAGGGGGGTAGGGTTATGGACATTGGGGAGGGTATGTGCTTTTGGGTAAATTGGAAGAGGAGGTGAACCATGAGAGACTATGGACTCTGAAAAACAATCTGAGGGGTTTGAAGTGGCGGGGGGGTGGGAGGTTGGGGTACCAGGTGTGGGTATTATAGAGGGCACAGCTTGCATGGAGCACTGGGTGTGGTGAAAAAATAATGAATACTGTTTTTCTGAAAATAAATAAATTGGGAAAAAAAACTTAAAAAAAAAGTGATACTCAAAACATTTTGCTTAGGTTTCAAATACTTTTTTCCCAAAATTAATTGTTTTTCCTTTATATAATCATATATATGTACCTTTATAATGAATTCAACATTTTATGTATTTATTAAACTGTACTATTTCCAAAGCATATTACATTGAAACAAGCAATTCAAAGATGATGTAACATATTAATATCTGTTCTTGTGCAAAGACATAAATGTATTTAATATCAGTTTCCAATGTTATTGTCCTTACAAACCTATTTCATGATGTTCTACTCAATTCTATTTCTTCATCCTTTATTAAAGCACCATAAACTCCAACTGTGCCGTAATAAGCTCAGATAATGCCTACTTACTACACTATTCGCAGTTAAACTGATTTTTCTTCACATTGCTAACCTTATATGCATTGATATCTCTATCCTTCATTTGATCAGGTACAGACTAAAAATATGATTATCAGTCAGAAGAATATTTCATACTTCAAATTAAACTGATATCATAGGCTAAAAGGAGAGCATAGGCAAAGATACAGATAAAAGAAAGCTCTTAGTGGAGGCACGTGGGTTTGCTCAGTCAATTAAATAACTGAATCTTGATTTTGGTTCAGGCCATGATCTCAGGGTTGTGGGACTGAGTCCCATGTATGGCCCCACACTCAGCACAAAACCTCTTGTCCCTCTCCCTTTGCTCTTGCTTTCTCCCAAATAAATAAATAAAACCTTGAAAGAAAATGAGAGGAGGGGACAGAATTGGAGGGGAGGAGAGAAGAGGGGAAAGGAGAAGAGAGGATAAGATTAAGATAATTATGTGAATTTATATAATTTTAAATATTATCAAGTAACCATTTCAGCAAAAAAATGCACTAGGAATATTTCGTTGCATAATAAATTCAGTAAAATTTTATTCATCTAGACTTCTAAGAGGAAAAGAGAGAAAAGAAAAGAAAAGAAAGTAGGCTCATAGTAGTTCAGGACATGGGTGCACTGATGAATAATTATAGGTTAGGGGACAGAGGTACATGCACATAGGTTAGGTCAGTGGATCCTAAGAATTAAAAAATTTTAAATTCATGATAGTTTATTTGAACTTAACTATACAGGTAAAGAAAAGTTTCACTTTTTTTTCTTTTTGAGAAATAAAATTACACACCAGCTATAAAAATGATGGGCTAGAGATGTAACAGACACATAATAGCAGGATCCTTTAAGAGACCCTTATTTTCAAAAATAAACTTTTGGGACTTCATCAAAATCAAAAGCTTCTGCACAGCAAAGGAAACAGTCAAGAAAACAAAGAGGTAACCCACGCAATGGGAGAAGATATTTGCAAATGACAGTACAGAAAAAAGGTTGATATCCAGGATCCATAAAGAACTCCTCGAACTCAACATACACAAAACAATCATATCAAAAAATGGGCAGAAGATATGGACAGACACTTCTCCAATCAAGACAAACAAATGGCTATCAGACACATGAAAAAATGTTCATCATCACTAGCCCTCAGGGAGATTCAAATTAAAACCACATTGAGATATCACCTTACACCAGTTAGAATGGCCAAAATTAGCAAGACAGGAAACAACATGTGTTGGAGGGGATGTGGAGAAAGGGGAACCCTCTTACACTGTTGGTGGGAATGCAAGTTGGTGCAGCCTCTTTGGAGAACAGTGTGGAGATTCCTCAAGAAATTAAAAATAGAACTTCCCTATGACCCTGCCATTGCACTACTGGGTATTTACCCCAAAGATACAGATGTAGTGAAAAGAAGGGCCATCTGTACCCCAATGTTTATAGCAGCAATGGCCACGGTTGCCAAACTGTGGAAAGAGCCAAGATGCCCTTCAATGGATGAATGGATAAGGAAGATGTGGTCCATATACACCATGGAGTATTATGCCTCTATCAGAAAGGACGAATACCCAACTTTTGTAGCAACATGGACGGGACTGGAAGAGATTATGCTGAGTGAAATAAGTCAAGCAGAGAGAGTCAATTATCATATGGTTTCACTTATTTGTGGAGCATAACAAATAGCATGGAGGACATGGGGAGTTAGAGAGGAGAAGGGAGTTGTGGGAAATTGGAAGGGAAGGTCAACCATGAGAGACTAAGGACACTGAAAAACAATCTGAGGGTTTTGAAGGGGCGGGGGGTGGGAGGTTGGGGTACCAGGTGGTGGGTATTATAGAGGGCACGGATTGCATGGAGCACTGGGTGTGGTGCAAAAATAATGAATACTGTTATGCTGAAAATAAATAAAAATAAACTTTAAAAAAAGAGACCCTTATTTTTGGGGGGTAGGAAAAGAATAAATGAAACAAGATGGGATCAGGAGGGAGATAAATCATGAGAGACTCTTAATCTCACAAAACAAACTGAGGGTTGCTGGGGGAAAGCGGGTAGGGAGAGGGTGGTTGGATTATAGACACTGGGGAGGGTATGTGCTATGGTGTGTGCTGTGAAGTGTATAAACCTGGTGATTCACACACCTGTACCCCTGGGGCTAATAATACATTATATGTTAATAAAAAAATTTTTTTTTAAAAAAGAAACCCTTATTTTTGCACAGTAGGCAAAATTTTACCTCTAGTCTATAAGGGTCTTACGCTGGGTCTGAGGATTAAATTGACATAAGAGAGATTAATAGGAGAGAAGCACACAAATTCATTTAATGTATGTTTTCAGTGACACAGGAGACTTTACAAGGAAATGAATTTTCCAAAGAAGTGGTAAAACCTAACTGCTTTTATATTAGGTTTAACAAAGGGAGGCAGTTGTGGAAAAGTTACTAAAATATATGAAAAGCTAAAGGAAGAGAAGAGTTATTTTAACGAGATTTGTTTGTACAGAATTCTCTCATTCTCTATTCCTGTCTCTGGTGATAAGAATGTTCTTTCATCCTTGTATAAGGAGAACATCTTTCACATGGGAGTTTTATCTCCTGCTTTCAGAAGAAAGGAGGAGGTCAGAACACTCCTCTTATACCTGCGGTCGTTGAAGTACCTTTAGCTCAAAATAATCCTTGTGCCAAAAGGGCATATTTTGAGGTGGTATATTTTGCCATCCTTCACTTTAATAGGACACTTTAAAGAAGTTGAGATCAGAGAAAGTGGGGGTCTAGCTTAGAACAGCAGCAGCAAGTAAAAGAAGAGACATATGACACAGGTTACAATTGTAGATGTGGTTTTTGCTTAAAATATGAGGGTAATTGATAGATGAATAAATCATTACAGTGGTTCTAATCTAAGTAAGGGAAGTTGGTTACTATATTACTAAAGATTCAGAATAGAGAAGAGGGGGTGCCTGGGTGGCTCAGTGGGTTAGGTCCTCTGCCTTTGGCTCAGGTCATGATCAGGGTCCTGGGATCAAGCCCTGCATCAGGCTCCTGCTCAGCGGGGAGCCTGCTTCCCTCTCTCTCTCTCTCTCTGCCTATCTCTCTGCCAACTTGTGATCTCTGTCTGTCAAATAAATAAAGTCTTAAAAAAAATTAAAAATAAAGAATAGAGAAGAGAGAACTGTGTAGAGAGATGGGTTCTGCCTATAATCCCATCATTAAGATAATAATTATGTGGATTTATACAATATAATTATGTGGAAATATTATCAAGTACCATTTCAGTTAAAAAAAGGTATGAGGAATATTTTTATTGCATAATAAATTCAGCAAAATTTTATTTATCTAGACTTCTAAGCATCAAAATCAACCTATATCACAATGTCATGTCCACTTAGTATCTAACAAAACCAGCAAAAATTTTAAGGGCAGAAATCAAACAATAAAACTGATAAAAATCTTCTTTCAAAACCTTCATAAAGCATCTGCAAAAGAAACACAGAGAAGGTCCTAATGAAAATGAGACTCAGTGTTGCTCTAAACCCTACCTGCAACCTTCAGAAGTCTCTAGAACTTGATAACCTCTAGAACTTCCAACCTCTAGAACTTGAAAAGAAACACACTGAAGATTAAACTGTCCTTTCCACCTTCTATCTCAGACAAAGGCTGGAATAGTGCTGAGTTAAGACTGGGGAATTGTAGGAAAGGAAAATGTATATTGTAATTTCTAAGTCAACCACTAAAAAGAAGCATAATTCATACACTAAAAAAGATGACAAAATGAAATAATATAAAAAGCTCAATTAAAATCAGAGAAAGCAGAAAAGAGGAAGAAATAATAAAAGTGCATGAAACGAATTTAAAAAAATAAAACTTTTACAAACAGTGGATAGTAATCCAATGATGCCAATAATCAACTTACATATGAGTATAATCATATTTAAATCATATAAATATGAGATTCTAAATACCAGTTCAAGCACAGAGACTCCCTGAGTGAATTAAAAAGAAAATCCAACTATATATTGTCTAAAAGAAACCTACTTTACGTATAGACTATCAGGGTGGTAAAAAATAAACCATGCTAACATAATCTAAAGAAAGCTGTAGTAACTACATTAATCTCAGACAAAGCAGTTTTCAAAACAAGAAACACTGTGACAGAGAAGCACTACAAAGTAATAAAGTCAATTCTTTAAAAAGAAATATAATACTAAATATGTCCTAACATAACCTAACTACAAAAATGTCAAAATGCCGATACAGAAACTGATAAAACACAAAGGCGAATTAAAATAATTTACCTTTAAAGTTGAAGAATTCAACACCCATCTTTCATTAATTGGTAGCTTAAGCAGACAAAAAAATCAGTAAGAATATAGATGACCTAAGTAATGGTATCAATCAACTTGATCTAATTGACATTTATAGAATACTCCATCCAACAACAGCACAATACATATTATTTTCAAGCTCACATGGAACATTCACCAAGATAACAAATATTCTTGGCCATAAAACACATATTAACAATTCAAAAGACAGACATCATTTAAGTATATCCTCAGATGACAACAGAATTAAACTAAAATTCAGTAATAGAAAAATAGTTGGAAATTTCCAAAACACATTCCATCATTTAATGAGACCAGCAATACCCTAGCAGCAAAAGCAGATGAAAATTTTTAAGAAAATTTTGCTACTATCTCTCATGAATACAGACACAAGAATCATTGAATATTAGCAAATCAAGATCCAATAATAAATAAAATATGTCAATAATCCAAGTAAATGTAAATATACTAATCTTTTCAATTAAAAGTATAAATTTTCATTTTAAAATTTCATTTCATTTCATTTCATTTTAAATAGGAGGTATAAGTCTATTGAAATCACACTATTATCACTTCTATTCAATATAGTATCAGAGGTTCTAGCCAGCACAATTTGACAAATTCAAAAAAAGGTAAAAATTATAATGGAAAAACAAATTTATTATCATTTGTAAATAGTAATATTATCGATTTGGAAAGCTTCAAATAACCCAAAAATTATTGGAATCAATAGATATGATGAGTGTTATTATCTGTAAGGTCAAAAAATGAAATATATCCTATTTATACCAGGATATACCAAATATATCCTATTCTATATTATAGAAAATATAATTTCTAGAGTTTAAAACAGTATTATGTATGATCATTTAAAAGAGCACAAAGAACATAAATACTTCTGTAGGAATAAATATGCAAAAGAAAGAAGAAAATTATAAAACTATTAATTCAAAGATATTAAGAAAGTATATAAAACAGTATTTTTACAGATATTGTACCAATTTATAAAGATGTCAATGGTTCCCAAACTAAGAGTCATTGCAATTCCAACCAACATCCCTACAAAATTTTCATTAACTTGACATGTTCAACTAACTTTACATGGAATTCAAAAGGCCAAAAAATATTCAATACATTTAGGACAAAAAAAAAAAAAACCCAAAACCATAGTGGTGAGTAGATATTTGACTTAGCAGAAATAAAGATCTTACAAAAGGAAGACATTAAGATAGTAAGTGGTAGGATACTGACATGGTGATGGAGAAATAAATAAATGGCACGGGACAGGATGCTAAGACCAATACCTACACATATGTAGAAGCTTAATATATGACAGAGGAATCATTACAGGTCTTCATAGAAAAGATGGGTTATTTAATAAATAGTGATGGGACAAATGAATATTGATATAAAAAAGCTAAAAACCTATGAAATGCCATTTATAAAATTTTATATCAATATGTAAATTCATTATTAGAAAGGAAAATTTTTTTAAAGGACAGATTTTCATATTCGATTTGGGGAATAGAGGGGTATCTATCACATAAAGTGTGAGCACTGGAACAAAGTGAACATTTTGACACAAATTAAGAACTCCTCTCAATAGATACCACAAAGAAAATGAAAACACAAGCCACTAACTGGAAAAAAAATTTGTAACAATTATAATAAAAAACAAATAAATGTAAAATCTCTACTTAGAATAAAAACAATTTCCTAACTATCCTCTCCTGAGCAGTAAATATTCTCTAGCATAGAAGAGGAATGTTATTTTACATTTTATCAAGGTAAAAACTATGGGAATTGATTCTACCAAATCCAGCAGGGACAGAGCAAGATGCAAATATTCTGGGAGTCAAAAGCAATCTAATATCATAGGCTAGATATTAGTAGTGTATTGACTGAAATTCTTATTCAATGCAAAAATCTGTATTCTGTTAATATACTGCATATGGATTGCATATTCTACTTTACGAACGGGATTGCAAAGCATTTCCTCCTTAGTAACACAGAAGTTAGCTGTGTATATAATTTGATATCTTTAGATTGTATAGCAACACATTTACCAAGCACTTCTAATGTGAAATTTAACTTCAAAGTTGCATTTGTATGCTCCAGCTCAAGAACTTGACACTGTTCTGACTACCACCACCAGCAAGTTATTCTCCACATGGTATGGAATTTTGGATTTAATTAGAGATGCTACATGATTTCAGCTACTTGTGAATTGTTGAAATGGAGATATGATAATCCTCAGGAAAATGTTCTGACAGAGAAAAAGAATAGATATGCAGTTGATTTGCATCTTAGTGTTTGATGTTAAGGGTGACTGCTTTAGAGAAAACTACAAAATCGTCTATCATTTATCATTTGCTCATAGGGTCTGTGTCTGGTGTGACATTCCTCCCATGACTATACAATTGATCAGGAAGTTACAGGACAAGGGATTTTGATATCAATGGTAATTAAGTTAAGGCAATGCCAATACCTCTGGGGGACAAGAAAGTGAACTTTTTAATTAAAAAAAAAAAGGCACTCATACAAATCATGGCACGTATTACGCCAAATTATATGTGATTCTGTATCTAAAACCACTCTACCAACGAGGACTATCAAACCTAACTCAGTGCATGGAAGGCACTCATTAAATATTTGCTGAATGCAAAACTGAAAGACTAGATAAAATGATCATTTTCTCCTTGGGGAATAGACTGTATGGAAACAAGGTTAACCGGGTTAAATACAAAGATTATTTTTTCAGTGTTCTGTGGTAAATACTCTATATTCTAGCAAATTTGCGTTCTTAGAGAACCATCAAAACACACTGCCAGGGGCGCCAGAGTGGCTCCATCAAGCTCTGCCTTCGGATCAGGTCATGATCCCAGGGTCCTGGGATCAAGCCCCATATCAGGCTCCATGCTCAGCGGGGAGGGGGAGCTTGCATTTCCCACTCCCTCTGCCTGCAGCTCTCCTTGCTTGTGCTCTCTTGCTCTTGGTAAAATGAATAAATAAAATCTTAAAAAAAAAAAACAAAAAACTCTGCCAACAATGCTGTGGGAGAGGAGGAGAAGGCAGTTAGGATTAGAATTAATTTTAAAATGATGCAATTTCAAAATGTTCTAAGAATAAATGCTACAAGAAAAGGGAGTTATTATTAATTATGGTACTTCCAGGCATCTCTTTACACTATTGTTTAGATGAAGCCAGGTAGCTGCGAGTTAATTATATAAATTTTACAAAGTGCTCTTTAAATATTAGTGTTTTCACTTATAAATCACATTATAAAATGTGTTCATATAAAGCAGAGCCTCATAAATTTGATATTTCCCAAAGACAAATGGTATAATGATATTATAAACCAACCAATAGTATATATTCTAAGGCCCCTTAAAAAAGGGTAACTTAGTGCAAACTTCTGCAAAAAATATAACAGTAAAAATAGACTCTAGATCTTAAACAAAGCACATAATATCTTTTACAATGCACCTAAAATAATAAGTATATATTCAGCACATTAAATAATTGTCTTCATTTACATAATCTTTTGCTTTCTTTTTATTTATTTATTTGACAGAGAGAGCACATGTAGGCAGAGCTATAGACAGAGGGAGAGGGAGAAGGAGGCTCCCTACTGAGCAGGGACTCAATCCCAGGACCCTGGGATCATAACCTGAGCCAAAAGCAGACACTTAACCGACTGAGCCACCCAGGCACCCATATATGTTAAACATTCAGCCTAAAATAACATTAAGTATTTAGGAAGTAATTGCTATGATTTAACATTAAATTTCACAATGTTTTACAGAATGCTCTAGATTACCAAAAAATGATGTTCAAATAAATTTGTTTAGAATTATCTTCTAAGAAATAAACTATTAATCAGAAGCATTCAAAATATTTCCACAAATTTTCTAGTCACTCCCAAAACAGTACAATGCTCACTGTGTATTTTTTCTGTTATTGGTAGTAGTGATAATGATGACAAGCTTTTAAAAGTCTGAAGAATAATCAAATCTGTCTTCTCTTAATCTTTCCTATCAATCTATTTTATTCCAGTCTTAACATATGATGGATATCAGAACTTAAGTCTTCACTGGAAAAACATAAAAGGGATGCTGTTATAAATTTATCTGAAACTTTTAAGATTCTAAACCTCTTTAAGTGATATGTTAAAAATGCATAAATATTCCAACAACATATGCTCAATTGTCATTGTGTCTTCACTCAGAGAATGGATTAAGGTAGCTAGGGTATGGACATTAATTAGGTAATGCTCAAAAGTAGAGTAAGGAAATCAACTTCCTACATTTGTAGGTAAGATTTATACTGATGAGTTCAAGAAAGGCATATTAACTGAATAAAACAGCTAACATATGTAAAGTCTTTATTATATACCAGACACTTATATGTGATTGACATTAACCCCACATCAAGTGAGTAAAGTTAGTACTATTATTCACTCCATTTCACAGACAAGAAAACTGAGGTACAGAGAAATTAAGCAACTTGAGCTGATGTTCAGACCTAGGCAATCTGGTCTGAACCCAGCCTTTTAATAACTAGGCATAATGCCCTGCATGGATTTGAATTGAAACAATTGGGGGGAGCAGTCAGTCATTGGTACTATCCTGTGAAGGAAGCAAAGACAATGCAAAGCAGCTTTCAATCTCATAGCTGTTCATACTGAACACTTAGAAATATATTCACAGATTTTTGGCATGCCAAATTGTCTTTTCATATGACGTGTGATATTATACTTCTACAAGTTTTCATCTCCCTTCTCTGAATTCCTTGGTATTAAGTGGCCTGGATTGCTTATTTTACCATCTAATCATCTACTTTTTCCTGTTGTGTACAGAGTCGCTCAATTGGACAACTCATTGAAAGTCTATATTGTTTGAGGAACTATAGCAACATAATTTTTGTCCTATTACAAGCGGATGTCTTCAACCCAAGTCTTAGGTTATATAAAGACTTTAGTGGAATATTCTTATAGGTTTTCCTTAAAATTTATCTGAGAACAAATCGAAAGTCACATAGTATGTTCCCACTTCATACAATTATAGATACACCTCTTTATTTTACCCCTAATTTTAAGAAGGTATATTAACCTAAGGCTTAAAAGACTCTAGGATGCTAAACAAAGGGATACATTTAAATACTGATTATAGGAAATTTTCCTTTAATCATTATTCAAAGCTGTCTTAAACCTTAAACATCTCTTCTTTTTATACAGACATACACAGAGGCATACAGTATCAATACAAATGCACATGCACAGAGTTTTATATTAGAAATGGATATTCTGACCTATGTCTAAAGACTGCACTCAGAATAGCTAAAGTATAAGTTGTTGATGCACCTTCTTTAAAATGTTAATATTTTGTATTTTCTGCAGGAGTATTAAATCCTGCAAGTTTTATTAGACAAAATATGTTGTGGTTTTTTTGAGGTGTTTTATTCAAATATATATACTAATTTTATAACTATATCAAATATTTATTACTATTTTAATGAATTTTCAGGGTTTTTTTCACACTTAAAAATGAAACATATTATCTATCTCTTGATATTAAGAAATATAGGGGCATATGGGTGGTTCAGTCAGTTAAGCAACCAATTCTTGATCTCAGTTCAGGTCTTGATCTCAGGATTGTGGGTTCAAGCTCCGTTGCTGGGTTCCATGTTGGGCATGAAGCCTAGTTAAAAAAATCTGTGTGTGTGTGTGTGTGTGTGTGTAAAGAAATCTACTTATTTCACCTTAGGATTAAAAAGAAAACCTCATATGTGATCTTAAAATATGAAAGCACATACATAGTTTTCTTCAATTATTTCAAAAGTAGTAAAAAATTTGAAGAGAAAAAATTGGAGAGAGCCTAGAGAAAGCTATTACTATTTAAGTTCTTAAAGAACAGAGCTCCTATGAATCCATAGTAAAATTTTATAAGTGAGTCTCCACTTTTTAAGCTGGACATATATGTTAAAAGATATGAAATATTAGAAGTTTAAAAAAACATAGTCCAATACTCCATTGTGAACATTCTATAGTAATTAGTTTTGCTGGGAGTGAAATAATATCTATTTATATGTCAATGGTTGATACAAATCTTTCTCTATAGTACTGATAGACTATTTTTTGCCACTGCAATTACCTGTAACATACAGAACATTATAAGGTTACATGGTAAAAGTCACAGTTACCATAAGTAGTAAAAAATTGTAATCAAGGCCAATTTTGCCATCGAGCAAATGGCAGATGTATACATACTGGATTACATTGTTTTTCCTTATTTTCCCTATCATTTTTATAGAACACTGAAACCTCAGTTTGCCTAGATATTAGATTGGAAACATTTTTAACAGCTTTTAATTAAAGTGACAATAACCTCAATATTCTTATCTAGGAAAAAAAAAAAACCTTCACTTTATACAGAATCACAATTTCCAAACTATAAATTTTAATATACAGGATAATTAAAATAGGGACTATTTTGTTTAGAAAAGAGGTAAAGGAGACACTTCACAACGTCATAGGGCCTACAGTTAATTTGGTTAGTCTTCCTGTTCTTTTATATTTGCTGTATTTAAGACCTTCCTATTACATATGGATTTTTGTCTCTGCTTATCTATTAATATAATGATTATGCAATACAGCTATAATAGAAAAATTATGGGTCAATAATCAGAAGATGAAAATGAGTTAATTTTAATACTTAATCTAAGTCTTCATCTCTCTAATTGAATTTCTTAAAGTGAATGATCTTTCATTTTATCTTCTCTGCCCTCAGATATATGAATTGGTATAGCACATTAGCAGTGTAAGGGACAACAAATTTTCTGACTAAATGGTGATGTTAAAAGAAAATTATGTTTGGGGCCCCTGGGTGGCTCAGAGGGCTAAAGCCTCTGCCTTCGGCTCAGGTCATGATCCCAGGGTCCTGGGATCGAGCTCCGCATCGGGCTCTCTCCTTGGCGGGGAACCTGCTTCCTCCTCTCTCTCTCTCTGCCTGCCTCTCTGCCTACTTGTGATCTCTCTCTGTCGAAAAAATAAATAAAATATTTTTTTAAAAAGAAAGAAAGAAAGAAAGAAAATTATGTTTGTGAGGAAAATCCAGAATGAGAAGAGAATAATTTCACTGTTTAGGAAAAAGAACAGAAATATTAAATTACTACTTTCCAACTATGGACAGGAATCTTTGTATGATATCAGTTGAGAAATGTCAACAAGAGAAATGGTGTATTCACATGGGGCTTCAATTATAAATCTACTATCTGGCCTTTGTCTATGCAAATATTTATTTAAGGTGATCTTAAGAAAAATTGGCATTAATCTTGAAGCTCTATATTTCATGGAATAGGCTATTGAGAAATAACCCAATCCAATGTATTTTTCCTCCAGTAAATCAATAACTGATGAAAGCAACAAGCTCATGACGGAGAATCATCTTCCATTTCCTCCAGAAAATACACTCTTTTCTAGCCTTGAAGTCCAGTTTTAAATTCCATTAATGTAACACCATTCTGTAAACACACATTTGATGACTTCTACATGAAAAGCAATGGACTAGACATTCAGGATAAAAAAGGGGGGCTAGAAGTAACCAAGGGTCTCCCCTTAAAGTTGCTTATAAATTATTATGAGAAATAAGACATACATGCAGATAACTAAAAGACAAATGTCTATTCTTTATAAAAAAAAGAAATAAAGTGGTCTAGAGCTTCAGAAGAAGGACAATAGTACCACACAAAAGCAAAACCATTACTGGTTACCTCAGAAAATAAAGAACATAGTTCAGTCAGATAAGCAACAAGTATTTTCAAGTTTCCTCTCTGGCCCCAGTAATGTGCTAGCAACTGTGGTAGAAAACAAAATAAAACAAAAAGACAAGCACAGCGACTGCCCTCTTGATTTGTCTCTAGCTACCTTGATGAAGTACACAATGCGAGTACATTTGGGGCCAACAAAAAAGAGATCAGTGGAACTTGGCAGGAAATGCTTCAGGAAGAAATGAAACCCAAAGTGAGGTGGAAAGACAAGGGAAGACAATGTCTGAGGTGAAGGCAAGGCCATGAGCAGAGATGGAGGGTCTATCATGAGCACCTGCGTTCCAGGAAGAGTAAGTAGATACATTGATTTTTATAAATGTCTCTTTGGAGGAACTAACAGTGAAATAAAAGTTTATTATAATAAACCAAAGGGCTGACAAAAGGAGAAGATGGAATTTAAATAGTAACATTTGATTCAAAATGCAGTCAGGAGAACTTGTAGTTTTATAAACGAGTCAAGATTTGTTTGGCAGCTAAACGCAGGATGGATTAGAAGAGGCAGAGGGAGGAGAAACAGATGTCAGGAAAATTTCAAATTCTTTTGCCAGTATAAAACTATATTCCATTCATCACTCCCCCTTGAGGAATGAAGGATTTGTTTCCCCATCTGCTATGAGTGCTGCCAGCAGACAACTTTAAATTGTCAGCCCCCTTTGGGGATTCCTGCAGCAAAAAGGAAGGTCCCTGCCAAACATCACACCCTTCCCAGGGTGGTCTGAAACCAGTATTTTTGCCTCACCTGGGGAGATCTCTGAAAGGTCATGCCATCTTCAGAAGTTAACAAGCTTAACTTCCTCCTCAGTCCAATCCTGCTTCCTTTTTTTTTTTTTTTCCTTTCCTTTCCTTCCCCAGGACATCTCAAGAGAGCTCTCCTCAGAAGACCACCATCTTAGAGTCTGTTTCACAAGCAACCCAAGTTGTGAACATTCTCTTTCGCTTCTCTTTACAGAACTGTAAAACTGTTCTTTGAGGCACACAACACTTCCAGAATGGATATGGTAACAGTGCTTTGGCAGCTGTGTTCTCCTGTTCTTGTCTCTGTTCATGCCTTAAGGAACTATACTGTTACGCTGACATCTATACTAAGTACTTCCACAGGGCAAGAAGCACTGAAAAAAAAAAAAAAAAAACAATGGCAATAGCTATAGAAATGTTAAGAAAAAGAGAGTTCCTTTTTCAGTTCTGAACAGTCAAGAGTAACTATATCTTAAAAATTTTCCCTCACTCCATTTCCCCTTGAGCCATCTTTTTTTGTCAAGAGACATTATTTCAGAGAAACTTAAACAACATATTGTTGATTCCCTCCACTCTTCAAGACCCCTCCCCACTATCACCATGACCTCACCTCCATTCTGGGCAATCTTGTGTGCTGAATTATTCACTTTATGACCCAGTTCTACCTTCACCATTTATGATAGATTAGGCCCATAAGAATTGTGGGAAAAGAAGACAGATTTATTTGTTGGTAAGTTGGTTTTCTTTTACAAAAGGTGGAGGGGGCTCACCACTTCTTTTGGAGACTTTTACTGATAGCAAGCTTTAACAAGTAGAACTAAACAAATTAAAACGTGCTATTTATCTACCCATGTTCACTTTTTATTTTATTTTTTTTAAAGATTTTATTTATTTGACAGACAGAGATCACAAATAGGCAGAGAGACAGGCAGAGAGAGAGGAGGAAGCAGGCTCCCTGCTGAGCAGAGAGCCCTATGCGGGACTCCATCCCATGACCCTGGGATCATGACCTGAGCCAAAGGCAGAGGCTTAACCCACTGAGCCACCCAAGCGCCCCCCATGTTCACTTTTTAAAACAAAAATTGTTTTATGTGTTCGGAAGCCTTTTTTAAAATGTTTAAAGCTGTAGTTTGCAAAATTTAACTATATTAAATTTTAAAATCATTTGACCATCAGAAAATACTATGGATTTTAATTAAGATATTGGACAGACCCAAGTGATATTTAAAGTGAAAGATAAAGTGAGGCACCTAAGATGAGCCCGGCCTCTAGCTGGTGCTCAGCTGGGAGTTTGCTTGGAATTCTCCCTCTCTCTATCTGCCCTTCCCAGACTCTCTCAAATAAATTATATCTTTAAAATAAAATAAAATGAAAGATAAAGCAAGCATACCAGGTACTACTGGTTCTCTTCATATTCAAGGTGCAGAGCTTTTAAGGAGCTAAAAGGAAAAAACAAGAGGTGCCTGGGTGGCTCAGTGGGTTAAAGCTTCTGCCTTTGGCTCAGGTCATGATCTCAGGGTCCTGGGATGGAGCCCAGCATCTGGCTCTCTGCTTAGCAGGGAGTCTGCTTCCCTTCCTCTCTCTGCCTGCCTCTCTGCCTACTTGTGATCTCTGCCTGTCAAACTAATAAATAAAATCTTAAAAAGAAAGAAAGAAAGAAAGAAAAAACAAAACACCATTACTCCTCTCCAAAATTGTTTACTCATTGACTCATAACAAGAAAAAAATCCACATTTTTTGATAGTGCAAATTCACAAGCAAAGATAAAATGTCACAACTACTATCATTTAATTCATTTGAAGGAGAATGCTCTAATTAAAATAAGAATGGTTCAAACTGTTTTCGGACTGGGAAACCATTAGTCTGCGGTCTGGTCTTCTGGAGAAGCTAATAGTTTGGAGTCTTTGGACCTAGGCATCGGAAGCCAAAGGGTGAACAGTAAGGAGGTGAGGGTGAGGTGGGGTTTCTGGAGGAATGAGAGCCCTCGGGCGTCTGTCCCAGGGAGCTTTGATTCTCCTGGATAACTAAGGCTAACCCAAGGGCCTGCAGGTGTGTACCCTGTTAGCCCTGCCGCTCCCTCTGCAGCCCAGCAATCAAGGCCCCTGCTCCCTGTCTTTGCCCTTGCGCGGCGGTGGACGGCTATCATCCGGGTTTCCAGGGCTGCGAGTAGGGGCTGATCCTGAGTGTCCAACGTGGCGACCAAAGCTCTTGGAACCCGAACCCGATGGAGCAGGGCTCTTCCCCTCCTGGCCAAAACTGACAGGCAGAAACAGACCCCAGCACTCCGGAGCTGGGTCTCCACCTGGGATGGGGCCTGCATCTTCCCAGGCCACCTTAGAGCTCCCAAGAGTCTGGGCCCCTCTGTCTCTGGGCACAGTCAGAGTGGAGGGCAGTGACCTGAATGAGCAGATACGGCCCTGAGTCTTACTCAGGCGAGAGAGAGAAGAGAAATGCTACTTTGTTTCAGCCCCTTTGTCCAGATGTCCCCTGTTCTGCAGCTTCTTGCGCAGTAGGGGAGTGAAGACAGAGATTTCATCAGCCCTGAGTCTACCAGGCCAATGAACACACCCTCCCCTCAACCCCTAGGTTACATTTTCTGGTTCTATTTTTTTCACTTTGGAGGGAATTGGGTCCTAACTAATGAGGAAGAAGGGAGGGAGGGAGGGAGGAAGGAAGGAAGGAAGGGAGGAAGGAAGGGAAAGGGAAGGAGGGAAGGAAGAAGGAAAGAAGAAAAAACATTTTCTTTCCTCGAGGAAAGAAAACATCATTTTGCTAAGATTAGATTGTGTACCTAAGCAGCATGTCTGGACGTTCTATTAAATCCTTGTAAGTCCTGTAAAACTGAATCTCTTGCATTTGTGGGGAAACTTCGTTTTAACTCCCTCATCATATTTGCATCTATAGTACACCCACCCTCCCCCCATCCATTGGGGATGTTTCTTAGACCAGGAGTAGATGTCTGTAACAGCAAATAGTACTAAACGCTATATATATTTTTTTCTCATAGATACCTACCTATGATAAAGTTTAACTTATAAACTATGCACAGTAAGAGATTAGTATAAAATAGAATAATTTTAATAATATAGAAGTTATGTGAATGTGTACTCTCAAGCTTTCAAAATAACTTATTGTACTGTACTCATCTTTCTTGTGATGATTTGAGAAGAAGTGAGAAGAAGGAGGTAGGCATTGTGACTTAGTATTAGGCTACTAGCAACCTCAGGAGAGGCAAGGATCTTTTACTTCCTGATTGTGATTGACCCTGGGTAACTGACGACACGGAAAATGGAAAACTTGGATAAAGGGTAATTACTGTATTATCTGTAGTCACTAGGGCTCTCTACCACTACAAAAATGCAAATTAAGTAAATTTCACATAAATCCTGCAAGCAGGCAGGCAGGAAGAAAGAGAAGGAAGGAAGAAGAATGAGAAAGAAGGAAAAAAAAAAAAGAAAGAAAAGAAAAAAGGCAAAAAGAAAGAAAAAAGACATTAGCCCTTAGCCCAAGACCCAATCGTCAGATTAATTGTATAGAGCAAAATCAACCAATTAAGTACTCATTTCCAGGGAAGCACCCAGCTGAAGTTAAAAAGGGAGCAAGGGTTATTCAACAGATTTCCCTTCTCGGATATTATAAATTGATTTAATTTTTCTGGGTTTATGCCTGGAGACTAACAAAACAAACATTTTTGCTACATAGATTTTAAGCTACATTATACTGTTAATTTTGTGTGTAAAGAAATCTAAATGTAAATGAGTCTCTCCTATTTGTACAGAAATTTGGATAAATAATAAGTATTTGTTAAGTAAAAAGTTCTATTATATTTATTTTCATATGTTACAATACTGAGTTCCTCACACAGTATTGAGCAAAACCGTCAGCCTTAAAGATAAAGGCTAAAAATTAAACAAAATAAATAAGAATAAAGGCCAATCAGCAAAAAGCACTTTAGTATTCTCTGGTAACCAATTACTGAAAACCGCTCTTCGACTGGGAAAAGAACCAGGAAAGCTTTTACAATCTTATACCTAGACTGATATTAAATAAAGAAGACTCACCTTTGAACACGATATTTATATCCCTTCAAAAAGGGCAAAATGTCTCCTTTGTCTCCGCTCCAGCAGGAAAAGGAGGCCACTGAGTCAGGCGGCCCTTCTAGGCCATGAACGTGAAGAAGGGCTCAAGGACGCGGCTGGGATGGGGGCGCAGCCTGCTCCCTGGACCTCAGACCACACCTGGATCGCAAGCTGGAGCCACAGCTGCAGGCAAAAACCGAATTGGGTCCGAGTGGGAGCCAGCTGGTGGTCAGGTGGCCAGGGCTCAGGTCGCTGCTGCTGCAGAAACTTAGCTTCCCTTGGGGCAGGAGGATGTGGTGGGGCTGTGGCATATCGTGGGCGATTTACCTGTGCTCCCCTGAGGAGATGATCTACAAAATCGATGTCATCAGGTTCAAGATTCGAGACATGGATTCAGGCACTGAAACCAAACTCAACCTCAGAGCGGTTTCCATCAGTCCACAGGACCTGGACCCCAATACTGAGTGCTTTGTCCAGCTGTATGTGATTTTCAATAAATTCTCCTTCTTTTCTGTTTAAATAAATAAATAAATAAAATTTAAAAAAGCGAACTGTTGGAAAAACAGGGGTCTGAACAGTAAATAATTTAAATGTGGCAATTTTAAACATATTATCTTGTTTACTAATATCTTCATTCCCTTAGGTGAACTGGCTCACATTTATATGGATTTTATTCTCAAAATAGCTTCTTCTATTCATAGTTATTCAGCACTTCTGTCTATTAATTAGCATATCAAAGTTACTACAACTTGTAACTGTATCCTGCTAAAATTGTGAAATAGTGTATTTAGATAATAAAAACATACTCATAAAGAAAGAGCATATATTTTCTATTTTCTGTGTAGAAGAATTTTCCAAAAAGGACAACACAAACTTAAAGGATTAATTACAAGAGGATTTGTTTAATAATCTCAGAATAGTTCAAGAAACATCAGAAAAGTTAATGAGAAGATTTAAGTTAAAAATGGCTTCTAATTTCAAATATACAAAACCATAAACATTTTTTTACTAAAAAATATCCATTTTTATATCTGCTTTCCTCCCCTCTTCCTAGAGTGTTTACACCCTAAAAATAGACATTGCTTTGTTAAATGTGTTTCTAGTAGGTATTGGTTGTTACTTTCTTTCCTCTTGATCTTGATTGTTTCTTAGTAAAAGGTAAATATGTATCCTTTGACAATGATAAGGTCTACTCAGTGTCTTGAAGTACTTGAGTTTTGATACCCATTTCTCTGGATACACATTGGGTATAATACAGCTTTGCAAAGATCAGATGACTCTGGAAAGGTTCACACTCAATCTCCTGGATCCCTGGAGCAGCAGAAAGCCTAATAGCAGAGAGAGTAAGGTTCAAGAAAGCCAGAAAGCCACCTGGGGAGCAATGTGGTTTGTTAGGTCTATGTACTTACAGCCTGAGTAATTGCAGGGTGCTTGCTACGGGAGCAATTTAGTTTTCTAGGTCTCTGGAGCCTTACAACAAGAAATAGATCAGACTAGCCACCAAGGAAAGAGCTCATGTTACACAGCCCTACATATGGCAAGAAAGGCAAAACAACAAAGAATAGGAATCAATCTTTTTTATGACCTCCATTGGAAAACCCAAGTAACATCATATGGTACAAGACTAAGTGACCCACCTTGGAAGGATGCGATTGTACCAATTCTTTGAAGCATGAAAAGAGCTCTGTGGATCTTTTGTTGAATGATACATGGCTCCTAAGTATACTGTTGGGAGAAAAGTGTCTCATCCAAGAGTGAAATGTTTTGCACCATTATTTTCTAGGTTGGGTTGTAGAAACAAGGCTGTTCTAGTTTATTCTCTCTGTTGTGGGTTTAAAAATATATATGCTGATTTCCTAATCTTTGATATTCAGTTGGTAATGGGTCTGTATTCTTTCCAAAAGACACTGTCTTCATTTAAGAAATTCCATTTTTTTAAAGACTTTACTTATTAGAGAGAGAAAGAGAGAGCGAGCATAAGCACGGGGAAGGGGCAGAGGGAGAGGGAGAAGCAGGTTCCCCACTGAGCAGGAGCCCGAGTCAGGATTCCATCCCAGGACCCTGGGATCATGACCTGAGTTAAAGATAGATGCTTAACCAACTGAGCCACCCAGGTGCCCAAGAAATTACATTTTTATAAAGGGACTGAGTCTATCTAACACTTAGCATTGAGTTAGCTTAGCTGAGGAATCATTTATCTAGAATTCATCTTCTTATAGAAAATGACAGTGTTTCAAATGCACAGTTATTAAGCAGTCGGGTATCCAATCAAGAAATCAAACAAGTGAAAAACGGGTAAGATGAAAATGAATTTTATCTGAAATTGGTCCCAATTATTACATTTTGGATTTCATAACCACATTCTTCTTAAAAAGAATAAACTCTCCTATAATTGCATTAAAATCATCACAGCATGAAAATATATGCGGGAACCTGAAGGCCCAATAAAAACAGCAGAGAGATGGTTTATCTCTCTTCCACTCAAAGCCATGATTGAGACCAAAAAGAATCTTTAGCAACTGCCCCATCCACTGAGATAGAGAGCTCTGTATAGAATTCCAAAGAATGGAAGGGGCCAAGGCTCTTTGATAAGCAAAGTGAACTCCGATGACTTAAAACAAAGCTTAGGACAGTAAATGGAGATAGAAACAATAGGAATGATGATAGACAAAATTTTGAGAGTAGTAGAAATGTCTTCTGTGCAATCATCTCTGGTGTTAAGGTCAAAGTAACACAGTATTATTTTCTCAGTTGTAACACTTAGAGTCAGGTTATAAGGACAAAGTGAACAACCATTAGGAAAAAATGAATCACAAAAATAAAGTAACTTGTTTCCATACAGGGAGGGTACTTTCACCTTGTTGATAAAGAGAGAAGTCAAAGGAAGGGCTAATTTTATGTATGTTTTTCAAGTATTTTACAAAAACTTGGAGCAGCTTGATCTTTGAGAATTATATAGCCATTACCACCAGGTTTTCTGGCCTTGGGGACAGATTGACTCAAGGAAGCTGACTTAGTAACACTGTCTCTTGATTATGGCTCTGGTAAAATTCCAGAGGGAATCCCCAACCCAATACCATTCTTTTTTCTGAGCTTTACAGCCAGACTTTTATATTATGCCCATATAAATTATTCAAAAATAAGCAATGTAATTCCAGTGAGGCAGCAAATAGGTACTATTTACCTCCGTTAAATGCTAGAACATTAGCATTAGTGCCTCCCTGGCTCAGTGGGTTAAAGCCTATGCCTTCAGCTCAGGTCAGGATCCCAGAGTCCTGGGATCGAGCCCCATATCAGGCTCTCTGCTCAACAGGGAGCCTGCTTCCTCCTCTCTCTCTCTCTCTCTCTGCCTAATTGTGATATCTGTCAAATAAATAAATAAAATCTTAAAAAGAAATGCTAGAACATTAGACATCAGGTTAGTCTATGTGGTTTCAAAATAATGGAGTTGTCTGTTCCTGGTAACAATCAAATCAAAGATAATCTTAGTGTGCATAAAACTAAGAAGGTTTATACATCCTCTCTATCCATAGTCACAAGAAATATATAGATAATTTATAATTTAGTCTTATGTACAAAGTATAAAACCTAGGTATGTATATGTTATAAAATGTTATAAACTGTTATAAAACCAAGAAAGTTTATACATCCTCTCCATCCATAGTTACAAGAAATATATAATTTATAATTTAGTCTTATGTATAAAATATGTAACATATGTTATATATACATATATACATGTTATATATGTTATGTGTAACATATGTAACATATGTTACATATACATGTGCTATAGAATACACACACACACATATTGTGTATGTGTGTGTGTGTGTGTGTGTGTGTATAATGAAAGAAGACTTCCACTGCCTCCATTTCAACCTCAAACTTTCTAATTCAGTGAAAGCTAGTCTCTTGGCTCAGTTATAAGACCCTGAGGTCAAAGCATCTGGTGTTAGAAACAGAAACTAATCCCTCAAGCAAGAAGGACTGCCTGAGCCAAAAGACCCCATCCATGAGTGACTCCAAGGCAATGATCTCTTTAACTTTCATTACCTACCTGCATATACCATTCCACCTTTGTCCCACATTTTCCTTGTTTAAACCTGGAAGAACTTTCGGCACTTTGGAGGGGATAGTATTTGAGACAGTAGTTCCCCGTCTTCCCCGTGTCAGTCTCACTGAAATAAATTCCTTTCTGGTTAAACACTTATCTCTCTGTCCTTGAATTTTATTGACAGCAAGTGGTTGAACCTGGTCTGAGACATCCAGAGCCAGGAACTCTTGTACTCCTATGCCCTGCCTATAGTAAGAGGCTTGCATAGAAATATTTCAAATCATTTTGAGGCATTGGAATCAGAAAAAAAATGCATGAGCTTAACTGTATTGTTATTAGTTTCACAGCTAGCATTTTGGTATCAACCTGGAATTGACCAGTAACAAAAATTAGGTCAGAAGTATCAATTATAGGGGCGCCTGGGTGGCTCAGTGTGTTAAAGCCTCTGCCTTTGGCTTAGGTCATGATCCCAAGATCCTGGGATGGAGCCCCACATCGGGCTCTCTGCTCAGTGGAGAGCCTGCTTCCCCTCCTCTCTCTCTCTGCCTGCCTCTCTGCCTGCTTGTGATCTCTGGCTGTCAAATAAATAAATAAAAATCTTTAAAAAATATTTTAAAAGATTAAAAATTAAAAAAAGAAGTATCAATTACAATATCACTGAAGTGCTTAAAAGACTAAACTTTCAGTATCACAAGGGAACTAAACCCCTTAGTACACATCTTCTCTGGATGGCAGTAGGAGAATGAGGAGCAGCAGGAGAGAGATAAGTAATGGTATAACATTGATATAATAATTATTAACATTTACTTATTACTTATAATAATCCAGGCACTATTTTAACATCACATGTATTAACTCAATTTTTTTTTTTATTTTTTAAAGTTTTATTTATTTGAGAGAGAGAGAGAGCATGAACAGGAGGAGGGGCAGAGCAAGAAGGAGAAGCAAATTCCCCCTCAGTAGGAAACTAGATGTGGGGCTTGATCTCAGGACCCTGATATCATGACCTGAGCCAAAGGCAGGTACTAAACTGACTGAGCCACCCAGGTACCCCTATATCAACTCATCTAATTCTCTATCTGCACTATAGGAACTACTGTTAGATTTTCCAAATAAGAAAACTTGGGCAGTGAGAATAAGTAACTTGCTCAATATGACAGAGTCATGTAGCATCAGAGTTGGGATCTGAACTCAAGCATTCTGATACAAATGCCTATATGAAAATGAACAATCTAAGATGTGTCTAGATGAGCATCGAATAAGGATTTCTTCTTTTTTTCTTTTTTTAAAGATTTCATTTATTTGACAGGGAGAGATCACAAGTGGACAGAGAGGCAAGCAGAGAGAGAGAAAGAGAGGAGGAAGCAGGCTCCCCGCGGAGCAGAGAGCCCAATGTGGGACTCGATCTTAGAACCCTGAGATCATGACCTGAGCTGAAGGCAGGGGCTTAACCCACTGAGCCACCCAGGTGCCCCTTTTTCTTTCTTTCTTTTTTTTTTTTTTTAATATTTTATTTATTTGACAGAGAGAGATCACAAGTGGTCAAATAAGGATTTCAAAGGAAATAGAGAGATCCCAAGATTTTGTGTAACTGGATGGTAACCCAAAGTTATTAACGACAGTAAAGATGAACTAATAGTTAACAGTAAATTCTTCTGTAGTGTTAGTTGTCAAGTACTTAATGTTATCACAAGTAAGATATCTATTTCTATATCCTATAAACAGTATGTAGTTCACCCTTTGCTTAATTAAACCATGTTGTTCCCTCCATAACATTTAAAAACTAAAGAACCACATCAGACAACAGGTAAGACGATGTACCTAAATATTTTGGTTTAAACCACATCTGTAATTTCTATATTTTATTTATTTGACAGAGAGATCACAAGTACGCAGAGAGCCAAGCAGAGAGAGAGGGGGAAGCAGGCTCCCTGCCGAGCAGAGAGCCTGATGAGGGATTGATCCCAGGACCCTGAGATCATGACCTGAATCAAAGACAGAGACTTAACCCACTGAGCCACCCAGGTGCCCCTCTAATTTCTATTTTTATATTCAAAATGAGAAGTCAGAAAAAACACACCTTTACACAATGACTTTGCCTGTGACGACTTCTTGGTACAATTTGTATCTGCCTATGGTTGTATTTGTTTACTATTCATTGCCACCATCTGCTGAACTTTTGAGCTTAAAAAAAAAAAACAACCAAAACTAAAAGTGTACCAGATATGATGTCACATGATGCTTTCATTTGTACTATCACAAAAAGCTTATTGCATCTCCTTAAAGTATACTTTGTAAAGTATACTTTTAAATCATATTCTGAAAGTTCAGCAGTTTAAATTTCATTGTCATTAATGGAAATGGCCCTGCTGAAACCCCACACGATGGCCGCATAATGTGCACTACAGTCTCTGGTGACCAATATGGCCTATAACGTATTGATCTACTCAGAAGCAACTAATGCACTATTTTCCCTAGTTTTATTATTATTCTCCTTCAAAATAAAAATATTTCTTCTATTAAAATTAGAACTTGTAACTTAAGAACTACAAATAAAAGCAGTTGTATTCCAACTCGTGTTAAAAAACCAATATTGAATTTTTAAAAAGTAAATTATGATTTTGTTTATCAATTATATCTCAGTAAGTCTCGGAAAAATTCTTTGAGACAGATAAGGAATTGTAATAGCTATAGATGACCATCCAAGGTAACTCTTTAAGATATAGAAAATTCTGGTCTGGCTTATGAGATGTCTTGTGCAGTAATCCTCAAACAGCTTCTAGATAAAAAGACATCATATCCTGTTTGACACAGAACAGTCCAGGCTATGCCTGATGGCCCACCATAATTGTTAGTAGTAATCCTTACCTTCTCAAAAGTGTCCCTGTATGGACTAAAATTATGTGGTTACTCAAAAATAACCTTTCCGTTCATCAAGTTAGCCAATATTGAATTTGATCTTATTCAACAAAATCTTACTGCATCAAGTTGGAGGACAACAAGTAGCCACAATTCCATGGCCATAGAGTAAATATTATACTACTGCAGAATAGAATTCTGAAATATAAAGCAACTGACTTGAAATTTTTTTTGTTTGTTTGTTTGTTTTTAGGGGGTTTTTTTTGGACAGACAGAGATCACAAGTAGGCAGAGAGGCAGGCAGAGAGAGAGGAGGAAGCAGGCTCCCTGCTGAGCAGAGCGCCCAATGAGGGGCTCGATCCCAGGACCCTGGGATCATGACCTGAGCTGAAGACAGAGGCTCAACCCACTGAGCCACCCAGGTGCCCCTGAAATGTTTTTGGGTTTTTTTTTTTTTTTCAAGTGAACAGATCTAAGAAGCATCTCCAAGTAATTCTACCTTGCTTAGTACTCGCTCAGATTTCTGTATTGTTTTTTTTTCTGTTCTTAGTACTTATAAAATTGTGTTCATTATAACACAAAATGACTTGCAGTATGTGAACAGTAATTCAAGAAATCCATTTTACTGTATTTTCTAGCCTATTCCTCTTTTTAAAAGTGAAGTAATTAATCTTCTCTGAGGGGTTTTAAATCAAATCTAAATGTATATAAAATCCTTAAAAAACTAGGGCTGCCAGTCAGGAACACAAACAGGTGTGCAGGTTAAATTTCTTAGTTGAGAGAATTAAATAGGTTGTAGAAAGTTGGGTTAGGCATTTCATTAAATATAGTTCTAGAGAAAAAATTTTAATGTTAAATACAATCTATATGAACCTTTTAGGAATTCTGTGAATGTCAAGAGCACTCAGTATATCATGAGAAGAGATGAGTGGAAGATGGAAAAATAGATGGAGTTTAAACTGAGATGGATTCAGAACACCAAATTTAAAAACATTATTGTGTAATTTTCAATAGTAAATCCACTTTCTTGATAGTTGCCCATTGTATTGTTTTCAGAAGTCCTTTTACGTGTATCTACATTAACCAAAATATTCTTAGCTGTACCCTAAAAAGAGGGAGACCCAGTTTTCTAGTGCTTTGGTCCTGGGATCATGCTGTTAAAAATGTATAGTCTTATTCAATGAGAGGTTTCAACCCTAAGTTAGACCAGCTGTAGCTCTGAAATAATTGGCTGAAACTGACACCTCGTTCTCCTAATTGGGTATGATTTGGATTTGTACATAATACAAGGAAGAAGGTAAAGGAGAAGATAACATCTAGCACAGTTCTTCTGTGGAGAATCATAACTCCATAAGATTTGTTAACTCCTCCCATGTTTCTGGGAACTACTGTCAGTCTTAAGGGGAAGAAAAAAAGAGTATCTTCTCTTTGGAACACAAAGTGTTATGTACAAATCCAAATCACATCCAATTAGGAGAACGAGGTGTCAGCTTCCACCAATTATTTCACTGTTTATTCTTCAGGTTAACAAACCCAATCCCTGAATCTCTCCTTCTTCCTAACACTATTTGTATGAATCTTTAGTGGCATCTCTATGATCATTGGTTCAATCTCATTAAATTATTTTCTCATGTATTATAGAGCAATAATTACTTTTAAGTAAAAGAAAACAAATGCTATGGATAGATCTATCAACATGCTGCCAAAAATTAATTTCTTAATCTTTAGGCTCTAAACTATATCATCTGAGAGCAATACCATCACATTTGTCTCCCAGCGAGGATCGATTTAATCATTTTACAATAACTACTTGAAGATATTTGGTACATAGTAAATGATTTTAGTAAAATAAGAACGATGCCATAGAGTACTCAGCCAAGTTGTGGTGTATGTGTGTAATCAGAGGGAAGATTGAGAGAGGTTGGGAAATGGGTAACTCCTGACAAGGCAAAGTTGCCTTAACTTTAATACTGTTAGGTCATATATAGATGTTCCCTTGGTCATAGGCAATGCTTATCTTCCTTAACAGCGTTTTGCAAACATTTAACTTGGAGGAAGAAAGGAAGAGTTTATTAGAAGTTAGAAGGAAACACGTACTAAGTAACTTGGTGTGTCATGCTGTATATTAACTGAAATATACAATGCACTCTCATTTTAATCCAATGACCCCGTGAGGCAAATACAACTCACAATTGAAATTCTGATTTCTAGAAACTTTTCTCTGCGGTCCTATACCCCTTTGCCGTTGCAAACCTCTTCCACTTAGAGGTCAAATCCCCCATTTTTCTGTTCAACCTTGAAAAAAGAAATTGAGTGACATCTCTGAGTTTTCAACATGCAAGTTTCAAACGAAACGAAAGACATTTTATAATCCTTATGTGACTGATCTAAGACTGAATGAAGCTGATTTTCCTGTGTGCATCATGGACGTTCTTTTGCTACATAATAGCCACATTTGACAGTCTCCACATTTATTAATGATATTTCTCTCATACCCAAAAAATCATGTATTTTCTAGCATATGTTTTTGGGATACCCTTTTAATTAAAAAAATAAATTAATTAAGAGTACTGTCTCCACCTTTATAGTTTCTTTGCTTAAAATCTTCTAAACCTCATGGTTGATGTTATTGTTTATCAGGTTTGAAAGGGAAGGATATTTTATCCAGTCCCCAAATCAAGTGTTTGCATCCTCTCCTCAGTAGCCTCCAGGACACATCACTGTGTGAGCACGAGCTACGCAAGCTGGGGGCTTGCTTCTGTGAGTTATAATCAGGAACAAACAAGCTGCTCTGCACTGATATAACGGGAGTTTGATGAAGCTTCCAGCTTTCTCACAGAGAACTTCAGAGAGGTGAGATTCTGTTGTGATAACCATAAAAGCTAGAGAACAAAATAAAGGAAAAGAATGTGTCTCTTTGTTGTCATAGTTATGTTTTCTAAGTAGGAAACAAATGGCAGTAAAATTAAAAAAAAAATGTAAGGCATTCAATAGCAGCTTTATTCTGAAATACATTTTTTCACCACGATACTTGGCTTTCCTATTATGCAGCACCACTATCATTCAAGAATCTCCTGGACTTTACCTTTTCCATCACGGAATTCATGTCCAGGTTCATGCAACAATCATACTCTACTACTCTTTATGACCTTCCTGAGAATCTTACCACCAAGATCCCTTACATTTGCGTCTATTTAAATCATTGCATCAGGTAAATACTCAACAATACTCTCAGAATATATGAGAATAGAAAAAAGTACAGAAAAGGATGTACAGACTGGTTTTAAAAGCATTTAATTTCATCGGCAACACCTCAAAATAATTCCTTTTGAGGAGTCATGATTTACATCCAAAAATACAAATTACCTAAAGTTTTAAATACTACTTATAGTATGTGTTCTATTTGTGGGTCGTATTGTTTATTTATTATTAGGCTTGGAGTAGTAGTAACAAAAATAATATGCTTCCCAGGGCATCTGGGTAGCTCAATAGGTTAAACATCCAACTCTTGGTTTTGGCGCAAGTCATGATCTCATGGATCATGAGGTAGAGCCTGGTGCCAGCTGATGAGAAGGGGAGGGGAGTCTGGACTCAGCAGGGAGTCCATCTGAAGATTCTCTTCCTCAGCCCTCCCCAAATTCAGTCTCTCTAAATAAATAAATAATTCTTTTAAAAATATGCTTCTCTTTCAGATGATGAAGGAGGAATACTTGTGAAAAGATATAATCTGTACATAGCATCTTCAGCTTCTCATTTTGAATTACTAACATAATTGATTTTGTCATAATAAACAAGGAAGATTGTCCAGCAAAATGAAAAAAAAACCTTTAAATGTGCTACTTATATACATGAGGATGTACAGAGGTTTCTTAGGTACATGTATATTCACATGGATGAATGCAGATAGAAAGTTTCACAGAAAGAAAATATTTGTTTGAAAGACTGAAAGTCAATAATCATGGAATTTCAATCATTATCACAGAATGGAGCTGTAGGCAAGATATGATTATCATAAGAAGCTACATTTCTGCATTTCTTGACTATAATGGTTTGCCAATCTCCATCTGCCACACTGTAGAAAACCTCATCCCCTGTTGCCTTCCACAGTAAATCATGCCTGATTGCTCAGCACCAATCTTTATAATTTGAATCTCTGGGCCAAAACATTTACTAATGATCACTGTTCCAAACAGGAATAATCAATACAGCCCTACAATTGCAGCACTGGCCTTTCTGGCTTTAAAAAACAAACTGTGTTTCTGCAGCTAATTATGTTCCATTTTAAGCAAATACAACATTTGCCTTTAAAAATTAATTTGCGCCCCTAATAGGCAGTCACAAGTAATTTATTTAAAAAAAAAACATGCTCCTGAAAGATACAAAGTGAATTGAAATCCTATAAGTAAGATGCTAATATTAAATAAAAAGCTTAAAAGTAAAATCTTGACTATCACAAAAAGACAGGAAACTCTAGATTTTTCTTTGCGTATTGTTTTCATTCAATAAAATAATTTTCTTCTTTTCATATTTTTCCATTTTTGTGCTATTTTCTTTTATAAATTTCATCATGTTTTATCAATTAAAAAAATCACTTTTCTTGTGTATATAACATAACACCATCTTAAAGACTCTAGATATATCTAAATTGAAGATTCTGTACTATTTTTTACATTTTTTAAAAATTTAAATCAATTAATTAACATACAGTGTATTATTAGTTTCAGAGGTAGAGTTTAGTGATTCATCAATTGCATAGAACACCCAGTGCTCATTAGATCACGTCATTCCTGATGCCCATCACCAAGTTACCGCATTCCCCTGCTCCCCCCCCTCCAGTAACCCTCAGTTTGTTTCCTACAGTTAAAAGTCTCTTATATTTTGTCTCCCTCTCTGATTTCATCTTATTTTATTGATCCTGTACTATATTTAAGGGTCCATTCAAGTAAAAGATAGCTGCTATCACTAAAATAACTTAAAGTCTGTCAAATGCCTGTTGATCTTGAAAAGATCAAAGTAGTTAATGTCCTTCCTTTTTGTTCCCTGACTGGACCAATGCTGACACTAAATGTGCCTGTTGATTAGAGCCTTGTCGTCGTTATAGGGACAATATTCTAATCAGCTGATTGTTAATGGACATCATTTGATAATTCACTGCCACATTTAACAGGGAAATTCTATTCTCATAATTTCCTTTAGAAACTTACTTAATGCACCTCTATTTTTATGTGCTTCATAGACTGAAAATTGTCATACAAACACTAATTTGCTCCCTTATGTCAATTTTCTTTTGATAAGAAATTTCAAAGACACGAAGAGAGCAGTTAATGCGTTAGGCAACATTTTGAGAAGCAAGCTGTCTTACCAGGATACCACTTAAAATTAAGTAAGCCCATTTCAAACCACAACATGTTTCCATCTTCCAAAATATCAGAAGTGAAGATACAAAACCATGAAAATTCCTTTTTCTCAACATTCCAGGGGATTTCTGGTTGTTTTCAAATTGTAATTTGTGATGTAATTCATGAGAAGAACTATATTATAACAGTTAAAAGACATTTTATGCCATCAGTTTTTTTCTCTAACCATCTATTTCCATCACAGTTTCCTAATTTGATCTCAAACCATTTCTACATTAATACTGTAGATCACTCACAGTGAGACATGAAAATACAAACTTGAGTTCATGCATACACATCATTTATACATATGAGATTCTTATATTTGAGTTGTTTAAAAGTTAGAACTGGCAAAAGGTTTTTTTTTTTTTTCTTTTCTTTTTAGAATGGGAGAGAGAGAGAGAGAGAGAACATGAGGGGATGAATAGCAGTGATGGGGCAGAGGGACAGGGAGAGAATCTCAAGCAGACTCCCTGACGAGCAGAGTCTCACGTGGGGCTTGATTTTATGACCTGGAGATCATGACGACCTCAGCTGAAAGGTAGCTGCTTAATCTACAGAGCCAATCATGCATCACTGGAAGGTTTATTTTTTAATAAGAGATTATCTCTCCCAACTTTAACCTCGGTTTGTCTGATTTATTTATTTATTTGTTTTTTGTGAATGCAATAAGAATCGTGCATGAAAACTAAGAAATTACAACTAGGAAGTAAAATAAAAGGAATAGACATACTATTTTACTTCCTTCTGAATGCTTCTCTCAATAACTACTTTGGGAATCAAGTAATAAAGAGTTTGAAGTTCTTATAACCATTCCTCCCATTTCAAAAATACACAATAGCTTCGTACATTATCTTAGTTAATCCATTTAATAATCTTTGAAAGTAGTCATTATTATTCACAGTTTACTATAATACAAATAGGATTCAGAGTTTAAATTACTTGTCAAAAGACACAGAAACAAAATACCAAATACTTGTCTTAGGGATTGAACTCAGTGATCTCCATAGTCCAGTATCTGGTCATTTCCAGGCCAGGCCACATTCCCAATGTGAACTGTCAGACTGCGTGGTATATGAAGTGGGTACCAGTTATAATAGCAAAGAGCCACTCAGTGAGAGTAGACCATGGCACTACATAAGCCCGTTTCCACCAATCAACACCTTCACCTCAAACCAGCTCAGCAGACCCATAGGTACTGAGGTTAGTTTCATCAGTTTAGGGAGGGCTGAGAAAAGTGCTTTGCTTTCTTCCTACAGCAAGAACTGCTGTAGAACTGCCTGCCATTCTTCCTGCAGATCTGAGTTGACTAGGGCTGTCTTGAAAATATCAAAATTCAGAGACTATTTTATAATTTGGTTTTCATGTCGATAAGTACTTGTATCTGTAGACAAAAAGACAAAGACTTTTTAGAATCTCCTAGAATAGAGGTGTTTGGGAAGGATTTTACATGCTAAATAATGAAATTAAGACTTGTTTTTAACAGATTATCCCAGTCACTCATATGGGAAACAATGAACATCAAATTGTCCTAGCCAGAAAAATTTATATACAGATTTTTAGCTTTTATTGCTGATATATAAGTGTAAATATTAATATAAACCTATATATAGAAGGGAGACACTATTTTCCCTAACCTAAATAAATTATATTTTGTAACTTGTATATATGTTACAATCTTATTTCTGAGGTAATGTTTTTCATTTTAATGATTGATTACTGATATGATGCATTTCTTTTATAGCTTTGTTGAGTCTCTGGATATATTTAGATGAGATATTTTATGAGACTGACGTGCTACCTACTGCACTAACGAGGTACCTAGATGAGATATTTTAAATAATATTCACATATGTATTTTGCTGCTTGCCCATTTTACTGGGAAAATGAAGTCAAAGTAGCTTTCAAATCAAATGGAGACTTTTTAAAAAATGACATAAGCAAAGAGACATATTCAAAGAGGAACTTTAAGATGATTTCATTGTAGCCATAAATATGTAAACTTAATGTGGAAGAAAATACACTCTACGACTGTGAAACTAATGAGATTTCATTAAAAACAATGTGCCTATAGTTAATACTACTCTTCTGTAGATAAGAAGATAAATTTTGTTATTTTTTTTTACCACATTAAAGAAACTGGTGAGATTTTAATGTTTCAAATTCATTTTAAGGATGGAAAGATTATGAAAATTTAAGATTAACCCAATTAAAAAATAAATTTTAGCTCAGGATTATTATTGGCATGCCTAATAAACAAAATTATGACATTATCATGGAAAAATTTATAAGTATAAATATATTTATAGAGAATCAATAGAAATGTTACCAGTTTTCATGATTTACTTAAAAAATACACACTCTAGCTTAAGTTTTATCTTTCATGACATTAAACCTGGAATATTTTGTTTGAAAAATGAAAGCATTACAATCTAAACTGAACTACCAATGTGAAAAATAATAATACAAAAACATAAAGAAAGATATTTTTCTACTTATTTATTTATTTCTAAGATTTTATTTATTTATTTGGCAGAGAGAGAGTGAAAGAGGTAACACAAGCAGGGGGAGTAGGAGAGGGAGAAGCAGGCCTCCCGCTGAGCAGGGAGCTCCATGCAGGGCTCAGTCGCTGGATCCTGGGATCATGACCTGAGCCCAAGGCAGACGCCACCCAGGTGCCCCAAGAAAGGTACTTAATAAATCACCTTTTATTTGAAGATTAAAGAAAAACTACAGAATCCTTCCTTGGGATTTTTATAACACCAAGACTCAAACAGAGACAGTACGGATTGTGTCATTTGAAAGTATTTGATCATTTGCTTTGTGCTATTGTTGTGTGTGTGTGTGTGTGTGTGTGTGTGTTTAGATTTTATTTATTGATTTGACAGAAAGACAGATCACAAATAGGCAGAAAGACAGGTAGAGAGAAGGGGGAAGCAGGCTCCCCATGGAGCAGACAGCCCAGGGCTCAATCCCAGGACCCTGAGATCATGACCTGAGCCAAAGACAGAGGCTTATCCCACTGAGCCACCCAGACACCCCTGTGGTATTGTTCTTATAAGCAACAAACTTCCTGAATATTATTATTAGTAGAAACAATATGCCTACAGAACTTGCTGAGTTTTCTAGATGGACATGTTCATTCATCACAAAGTGTTGTTTTTGTCCCTTTATTTTCCTTGACTTGGTGCTACTGACTGCAATTTCTAGCACACTGTTTATTACAAAAGGCAGGGGTGGTATCTGTGTGTTTGCACGTGAGGTTTTAATTTAGGGATGATGTCTGTTTAGGTTTTTGTGATCTCGGTATTCATAGTGAAAATTGGCTTATAGTTTTCTTCTTGTACAGTTTTATTTTCCTTGTCTTTGTTACTAATATTATCCTTAACATAAAATGAGTGAATGAAATCCTTCTTGTCCTATAATTTAGAACAATTTGTATTGTATAGATTATCTGTTCCTGAAGTTTGGTAGCATTCTCTTAAAAATCACATGCAGTTCATGTGTGTGAGTACTTAATGGTCTGTTTTGTTTTTCTTTTGTTACCAAATCAATTTAAATAATTGCATCTTTCTGTAATAGTTGCCTTTCTTTTAGGATTTTAATTTTATTAAGTGAAATATAACATATTATTATGTAACTAACATATAACTTACTATCATATGATTGGTTTAAAATATCATTTCATATTTTAAATTTCTGATATCCTATATACTATTTGTAACTTCCTTTATCTTTCTTGGTCAGTCATCCTAGATGAGATTTTTCTTTTTAATTCCATTTATGAAGAAACAGTTTTGGTTTTCTTGTCACCTATATTTTCTTTCAACAATCACATGTATTAATTTCCCTCCATATCTATCAATTTGTCATCTCATTCTTTTGTAGCTTTTTGAGTTGCTATGCATGAATATTCAATCTTTCTCCCTTTCTAATATATAAATCTATATTTATAAATTACCTTCTAAATGCCATTTTAGTTACATCCTAGAGGTACTGTAATGCTATGTGCATATAACCATTTGTCTAAATTTTCACATGAAATTTTTTCTTCAATAAATTATTTTGCAGTATATTTTTAAATTCCTGAATGTAAGACATTAATTCCAGCTCTTCATTACTGACTTCTGATAATCTATTGAGAAAGAGATCCTATATGGTGTAAACTCAGTCATTTAACCTGTGCTGAGATTTCTTTTACAGCTCAATACTTGGTCACTGTTTATAAATATTTCATGCGTGGTTAAAGGAAAGTGTTTACTTAATTTTTTAACAAAATTCTCTATATATGTTCTTTAGATTAAATTTATTAATTACAATATTAAAATATAGTGTATCTGGGCGCTTGGGTGGTTCAATTGGTTACGCATCTGACTCTTGATATTGGCTCAGGTCATGATCTCAGAGGAATGAGATTGTGCCCCACATCTGGCTCCGTACTCAGTGGGGAGTCAGCTCCACCCCTCTCTGACTCTGCTCCTTCCCCTGCTCGCTGTCCCTAAAAAATAAATAAATAAATATTTTAAATAAGTATTTTGTATCATTGCCCAATTTTGTCAACTTATCTATCTGTTGTAGATAGATAGATAGATAGATAGATAGATAGATGATAGCTTGATTTTTAAGTAAGCTCCATGCACAGCATGGAGCCCGATGCAGGGCTTGAACTCCCAATCCTGAGATCAAGACTTGAGCTGAGATCAAGAGTCAGATGCTAGATACGTTCGTTAGATTACTCCTTTCTGCCCGTGGACGCCGCCGAGTAAGCATCGTTAAAGTCTCTTCTCCCACCGTGGAGTCAGAGTCTCGCAAAGAGCCTGAACAGCTGCGGAAGCTCTTCATCGGAGGTCTGAGCTTTGAAACAACCGATGAGAGTCTGAGGAGCCATTTTGAGCAATGGGGAACACTTACGGACTGTGTGGTAATGAGAGATCCGAACACCAAGCGCTCCAGAGGCTTTGGGTTTGTCACATATGCCACTGTGGAGGAGGTGGATGCAGCCATGAATGCAAAGCCACACAAGGTGGATGGAAGAGTGGTGGAACCAAAGAGGGCTGTCTCAAGAGAAGATTCTCAAAGACCTGGTGCCCACTTAACTGTGAAAAAGATTTTTGTTGGTGGCATTAAAGAAGACACTGAAGAACATCATCTAAGAGATTATTTCGAACAGTATGGGAAAATCGAAGTGATTGAGATCATGACCGAGGCAGTGGCAAAAAGAGGGGTTTTGCTTTTGTAACATTTGATGACCATGATTCTGTAGACAAGAATGTCATTCAAAAATACCATACTGTGAATGGCCACAACTGTGAAGTAAGGAAAGCACTCTCTAGGCAAGAGATGGCTAGTGCTTCATCCAGCCAAAGAGGTCGAAGTGGTTCTGGAAACTTTGGTGGTGGTCGTGGAGGTGGTTTTGGTGGGAATGACAACTTTGGTCGCGGAGGAAACTTCAGTGGTCGAGGTGGCTTTGGTGGCAGTCGAGGTGGTGGTGGATATGGTGGCAGTGGGGATGGCTATAATGGATTTGGTAATGATGGAAGCAACTTTGGAGGTGGCGGAAGCTATAATGATTTTGGCAATTACAACAATCAATCCTCAAATTTTGGACCCATGAAAGGAGGCAATTTTGGAGGCAGAAGCTCTGGCCCTTATGGTGGTGGAGGCCAATACTTCGCCAAACCATGAAACCAAGGTGGCTATGGTGGTTCCAGCAGCAGCAGCAGCTATGGCAGTGGCAGAAGGTTTTAATTACTGCCAGGAAACAAAGCTTAGCAGGAGAGGAGAGCCAGAGAAGTGACAGGGAAGCTACAGGTTACAACAGATTTGTGAACTCAGCCAAGCACAGTGGTGGCAGGGCCTAGCTGCTACAAAGAAGACATGTTTTAGACAATACTCATGTGTATGGGCAAAAAAACTCGAGGACTGTATTTGTGACTAATTGTATAACAGGTTATTTTAGTTTCTGTTCTGTGGAAAGTGTAAAGCATTCCAACAAAGGGTTTTAATGTAGATTTTTTTTTTTGCACCCATGCTCTTGATTGCTAAATGTAATAGTCTGATCATGACGCTGAATAAATGTGTCTTTTTTAAAAAAAAAAAAAAAAGAGTCAGATGCTTAACAGACTGAGCCAACCAGGCACCCCATAGATAGTTTCTAATAAAATCTTCAAATCTGACTTTCAATTTCCATTTGTCAATGTTGAAATGTTTACTTTATGAAATTAACCTTTTACTTAAGGGATACATAGTTTCAGCACAGTTTTATCTTTCTGTGAAATTACAGAAATAATCTAAGTAATTCTTCCTTCTCTCACCAATTTGTAGACACATATAAATATATACTGGTTTGTATACATACACACAGATTCACACACATGCATATGATTTTATGCATTTCATATTTTTATTCTCAGTTCTATCCTTTATTTCTAAATATAATGAGTAATATATACCTCTATATATCATGAATATATAAATAGCATGTATTACCAAATATACTTACCTGCCTGCTATTTAATTTATTATGTTTGCTTCATTTTTTATTATTTCCTTTCCTGCATTGACAATTAAATTTTGTATATTTATATTTGTAACAATATGTTTACACTTTCACAATTATTCTTGGCTTTGGAAATTTCATAATTTAATCATTGTCTCTTCTAACCTCCTTCTGAATAATGTAGAGTTTGAATGTTTTAATTTTAATCAAACCAATCCTATCTTATTTATCATATTTATTTACTCCCAAAGAGGTAATTATTATCATTACTGTTTTCCACAGTTTGTGTTTGCTCAGATTTACTCATAGACTTAGAAATTTATTTGTGCAATATTGCTTCAAACATTTCTCTTAATCATCTGGATTCAATTCACTTTTTTATGGATGTACAATCAATAACTTTTTTCCTAAAAAAAGGTTTTTACTCTTATATTGAGCTTATGATGTTAACTCAATGAGATATAGAAATATAAGTCTTGGAGGATTGAAGATGGCGGAGAAGTAGCAGGCTGAGACTACATCAGGTAGCAGGAGATCAGCTAGATAGCTTATCTAAACATTGCAAACACCAACAAATCCAACGGGAGATCGAAGAGAAGAAGAACAGCAATTCTAGAAACAGAAAATCAACCACATTCTGAAAGGTAGGACTGGTGGAGAAATGAATCCAAAGCGATGGGAAGATAGACCGCGGGGAGAGGGGCCTGCTCCCAGCAAGCCGCGGAGCAATGGAGAAAAAATCGGGACTTTTAAAAGTCTGTTCTGCTGAGGGGCCTTGCTCCAGAGGCTAAACTGGGGTGAAGCCCATGCAGGCTCAGCGTGGCCTCAGGTCCCGCAGGGTCACAGAAGGATCGGGGGTGTCTGAGTGTCGCAGAGCTTACAGGTATTAGAACGGGGAAGCCGGCTACAGAGACAGAGCCAAAGAGTGACTCTCAGCTCAGGATTACCTTGAACCAGTCGCAGCCTAGGTGAGCTCGGAGCACGGCAGGAGGCCAGGGAGATGGGAGTTATTGGGTGCTAGTCTCTGAGGGTGCACTGAAGAGCAGAACCCAAGCTCTCGGCTCCTCTGGGCCGGAGACTGGGAGGCCGCCATTTTCATTCCTGTACTCTGGAACTCTACGAAAAGCGTTCAGGGAATAAAAACTCCCGAAAGCAAACCCAAGCGGATTACTCCACCCGGCCCCTGGTAAGGGCAGTGCAATTCCACCTGAGGCAAAGACACTTGAGAATCACTACAGCAGGCCCCTCCCCGAGAAGATAAATAAGAAATGCAGCCAGGACTAAGTTCACCTACCAAGGAGTGCAGGTTCAGTAACAAGGAGAGCAGCGGAATTCCAGAGGAGGAGAAAGCAAAGCACTGAACTCATGGCTTTCTCCCCATGATTCATTAGTCCTGCAGTTAATTTAATTTGTTTTCTTGTTGTTGTTGTTTTTTTCAATTTTTTTTCTTTTTCTTGTTCTCTTAAATTTTTTTTAACTTTTACCCTTTTCTTTTTAACATTTTTTAACTAGTTTATCTAATATATATTTTTTTCTTTTGTATATTTTTTCTGTATTCGTTTTCTTTTTTTAACTGTTTCTTTTCTTTTTTCTGAACTTCTTTTTATCCCCTTTCCCCCCCCCCCATTATTTGGGGTCTCTTCTGATTTGGTTAAAGCATATTTTCCTGGGATCTTTGCCACCCTTTTAGTATTTTACTTGCTCCTTCATATATTCTTATCTGGACAAAATGACAAGGTGGAAAAATTCACCGCAAAAAGAAGAACAATAGGCAGTACCAAAGGCTAGGGACCTAATCAATACAGACATTGGTAATATGTCAGATCTAGAGTTCAGAATGACAATTCTCAAGGTTCTAGCCAGGCTCGAAAAAGGCATGGAAGATATTAGAGAAAATCTCTCAGGAGATATAAAAGCCCTTTCTGGAGAAATAAAAGAACTAAAATCTACTCAAGTTGAAATCAGAAAAGCTATTAATGAGGTGCAATAAAAAATGGAGGCTCTCACTGCTAGGACAAATGAGGCAGAAAAAAGAATTAGTGATATAGAAGATCAAATGACAGAGAATAAAGAAGCTGAGCAAAAGAGGGACAAACAGCTACTGGACCATGAGGGAAGAATTCGAGAGATAAGTGACACCATAAGACAAAACAACATTAGAATAGTTGGGATTCCAGAAGAAGAAGAGAGAGAAAGGGGAGCAGAAGGTATATTGGAGAGAATTATTGGAGAGAATTTCCCTAATATGGCAAAGGGAACAAGCATCAAAATCCAGGAGGTGCGGAGAACTCCCCTCAAAATCAGTAAGAATAGTCCACACCCTGTCACCTAATAGTAAAATTTACAAGTCTTAGTGACAAAGAGAAAATACTGAAAGCAGCCTGGGAAAGGAAGTCTGTAATATACAATGGTAAAAATATTAGATTGGTAGCAGACTTATCCACAGAGACCTAGCAGGCCAGAAAGAACTGGCATGATATATTCAGAGGACTAAACAAAAAAAAAAAAAAAAACATGCAGCCAAGAATACTATATCCAGCTAGGCTATCATTGAAAATAGAAGGAGAGATAAAAAGCTTCCAGGACAAACAAAAACTGAAAGAATTTGCAAACACCAAACCAGCTCTACAGGAAATATTGAAAGGGATCCTCTAAGCAAAGAGAGAGCCTAAAAGTAGTAGATCAGAAAGGAACAGAGACAATATACAGTAACAGTCACCTTAAAGGCAATACAATGGCACTAAATTCATATCTCTCAATAGTTACCCTGAATGTTAATGGGCTAAATGCCCCAATCAAAATACACAGGGTATCAGAATGGATAAAAAAAACAAAACCCATCAATATGCTGCCTACAAGAAACTCATTTCAGACCGTGAGGGGTTGGAAAACAATTTACCATGCTAATGGACATCAGAAGAAAGCAGGGGTGGCAATCCTTACATCAGATCAATTAGGTTTTAAGCAAAAGACTATAATAAGAGATGAGGAAGGACACTATATCATACTCAAAGGATCTGTCCAACAAGAAGATCTAACAATTTTAAATATTTATGCCCCTAACGTGGGAGCAGCCAACTCTATAAACCAATTAATAACAAAATCAAAGAAACACATCAACAATAATACAATAATAGTAGGGGACTTTAACACTCCCCTCACTGAAATGGACAGATCTTCCAAGCAAAAGATCAACAAGGAAATAAAGGCCTTAAATGACACAGTAGACCAGATGGACATCACAGATATATTCCGAACATTTCATCCCAAAGCAACAGAATAGACATTCTTCTCTGGTGCACATGGAACATTCTCCAGAATAGATCACATCCTGGGTCATAAATCAGGTCTCAACCAGTATCAAAAGATTGGGATCATTCCCTGCATATTTTCAGACCACAATGTTCTGAAGCTAGAACTCAATCACAAGAGGAAATTTGGAAAGAACCCAAATACATGGGGACTAAATAGCATCCTTCTAAAGAATGAATGGGTCAACCAGGAAATTAAAGAATAATTGAAAAAATTCATGGAAACAAATGAAAACAATGGTTCAAAATCTGTGGGACACAGCAAAGGCAGTCCTGAGAGGAAAGTATATAGCCATACAAGCCTTTCTCAAGAAACCAGGAAGGTCTCAAGTACACCTAACCCTACACCTAAAGAAGCTGGAAAAAGAACAAGAAAGAAACTGTAAACCCAACAGGAGAAGAGAAATCAAAAAGATCAAAGCAGAAATCAATAAAATAGAAACCAAAAAACAAACAAACAAACAAACAATAGAACAAATCAACAAAACTTGGAGCTGGTTCTTTGAAAGAATTAATAAGATTGATAAACCCCTGGTCAGACTTATCAAAAAGAAAAGAGAAAGGACCCAAATAAATAAAATCATGAATGAAAGATGAGAGATCACAACTAATACCAAAGAAATACAAACAATTATAAGAACATACTATGAGCAACCCTACGCAAACAAATTTGACAATCTAAAAGAAATGGATTCATTTCTAGAGACATATAAACTACCACAACTGAACCAGGAAGAAATAGAAAGCCTGAACAGACCCATAACCAGTAAGGAGATTGAAACAGTCATCAAAAATCTCCAAACAAACAAAAGCCCAGGCCAGATGGCTTCCCAGGGGAATTCTACCAAACGTATAAAGAACTAATTCCTATTCTCCTGAAACTGTTCCAAAAAATAGAAATGGAAGGAAAACTTCCAAACTCATTTTATGAGGCCAGTATCACCTTGATCCCAAAACCAGACAAGGATCCCGTCAAAAAAGAGAACTACAGACCAATATCCTTGATGAACACAGATGCAAAAATTCTCACCAAAATATTAGCCAATAGGATTCAACAGTACATTAAAAGGATTATTCATCATGACCAAGTGAGATTTATTCCAGGGCTGCAAGGTTGGTTCAACATCTGCAAATCAATCAATGTGATACAATACATTAATGAAAGAATAAGAACCATATGATATTCTCAATAGATGCTGAAAAAGTATTTGACAAAGTACAGCATCCCTTCCTGAACAAAACTCTTCAAAGTGTAGGGATAGAGGGCACATACCTCAATATTATCAAAGCCTTCTCTGAAAAACCCACTGCAAATATCATTCTCAATGGAGAAAAACTGAAAACTTTTCCGCTAAGGTCAGGAACACAGCAGGGATGTCCATTATCACCACTGCTATTCAACATAGTACTAGAAGTCCTAGCCTCAGTAATCAGACAGCAAAAGGAAATTAAAGGCATCCAAATCGGCAAAGAAGAAGTCCATCTATCACTCTTCGCAGATCACATGATACTGTATGTGGGAAACCCAAAAGACTCCACTCCAAAACTGCTAGAACTTGTACAGGAATTCAGTAAAGTGTCAGGATATAAAATCAATTGACAGAAATCAGTTGCAGTTCTCTACACCAACAAGAAGACAGAAGAAAGAGAAATTAAGGAGTCAATCCCATTTATAATTGCACCCAAAAATATAAGATACCTAGGAATAAACCTAACCAAAGAGACTAAGAATCTATACTCAGAAAACTATAAAGTACTCATGAAAGAAATTGAGGAAGACACAAAGAAATGGAAAAATGTTCCATGCTCCTGGATTGGAAGAACAAATATTGTGAAAATGTCTATGCTACCTAAAGCAATCTACATATTTAATGCAAATAACCTCATCCATTTTTTTTTCAAAGAAATAGAGCAAATAATCATAAAATTTATATGGAACCAGAAAAGACCTCGGATAGCCAAAGGAATATTGAAAAAGAAATCCAAAGTCAGTGGCATCACAATTCCAGACTTCAAGCTCTATTACAAAGCTGTCATCACCAAGACAGCATGGTACTGGCACAAAAACAGACACATAGATCAATGGAATAGAAAGCCCAGAAATAGACCCTCAACTCTATGGTCAACTAATCTTTGACAAAGCAGGAAAGAATGTCCAATGGAAAAAAGACAACCTCTTCAATAAATGGTATTGGGAAAATTGGACATCCACATGCAGAAAAATGAAATTGGACCATTTCCTTGCACCATACACGAAAATAGACTCAAAATGGATAAAGGACCTCAATGTGAGAAAGGAATCCATCAAAATCCTTGAGGAGAACACAGGCAGCAACCTCTTCGACCTCAGCCGCAGCAATATCTTCCTAGGAACATCGCCAAAGGCAAGGGAAGCAAACACAAATATGAACTATTGGGATTTCATCAAGATCAAAAACTTTTGCACAGCAAAGGAAACCAAAAGACAACAGACAGAATGGGAGAAGATATTTGCAAACGTCATATCAGATAAAGGGCTAGTGTCCAAAATCTATAAAGAACTTAGCAAACTCAACACCCAAAGAACAAAGAATCCAATCAAGAAATGGGCAGAAAACATGAACAGACATTTCTGCAGAGAAGACATCCAGATGGCCAACAGATTCATGAAAAAGTGCTCCACATCACTCGGCATCAGGGAAATACAAATCAAAACCACAATGAGATATCACCTCACACTAGTCAGAATGGCTAAAATGAACAAGTCAGGAAATGACAGATTTTGTTGAGGATGTGGAGAAAGGGAAACCCTCCTACACTGTTGGTGGGAATGCAAGCTGTTGCAACCACTCTGGAAAACAGCATGGAGGTTCCTCAAAATGTTGAAAATAGAACTACCCTATGACCCAGCAATCGCACTATTGGGTATTTACCCTAAAGATACAAACATAGTGATCCGAAGGGGCACATGCACCCGAATGTTTATAATGTTTATAGCAGCAATGTCCACAATAGCCAAACTATGGAAAGAACCTAGATGTCCATCAACAGATGAATGGATAAAGAAGATGTGAGATATATATATATATATATATATATATATATATATAGTGGAATATATAGTGGAATACTATGCAGCCATCAAAAGAAATTAAATATTGCCATTTTTGATGATGTGACTGGAACTAGAGGGTATCATGCTTAGCAAAGTAAGTCAATCGGAGAAAGACAACTATCATATGATCTCCCTTATATGAGGAAGTGGAGATGCAACATGGGGGGTTAAGAAGGTAGGAGAAAAATGAATGAAACAAGATGGGATTGGGAGGGAGGCAAACCATAAGTGACTCTTAATCTCACAAAACAAACTGAGGGTTGCTGGGGGGGAGGGGGTTTTTGAGAGGGGGGTGGGGTTATGGACATTGGGGAGGATATGTGCTATGGTGAGTGCTGAAAAGTGTGTAAATCTGGCGATTCACAGACCTGTACCCCTGGGGATAAAAATACATTATATGTTTATAAAAAATAAAATAAAATATGTAAAATAAAAAAATGTAACACTTTAAAAAAAGAATATTTGAATGTGATGTTAATTGAACGTTGATTGTCAGCTTTAGCCTAGCACTTTATAGTTATTTATATACCACTGTAGTTTAGATACTCAATAAAATTTTGAGGATTAAAAAAAAAAGAAAAAAAAGAAATATAAGTGGACATTATTTTTAAAGACTTTTTATTTTATTGGTATTTGGTTTAGCAAATTTAGGTCTTTTTAGCTGAAAATTTATAAATGTTCTTAGTCCACTATTTTTCCAGAATCAGGAATGAATATTTTATTATCAATTTTTATGAATAAAATAATAAATGCCAGTTCATTTACTTCAAAGTTTAGTTGTTTGTGTCATTATTCAAAATGCTCTTTTTTTCAATAAAATAAGATCTATGAAGATAAATTAAAACATTGGTTTTACTCAATTGATGCATTACCAAGAACTTGTGTAATTTGCATTAAAAATAGCATAGAAATATAATAGTAAGAAAGTAATTATAATACTGATGAACAAACTTTTTTCACTGTACTAAAATAATTGTCACTAGAGTTTGAACTCCTTCAGCTCTCATAGATCCTGCTTCCAGAATCAAATGATGTTTTTGCTTGTTTTGACAGGAGTAATACACTTCTAGATAGCTCATTGTATGTGATGTCTAGATGACTCAGTTAATTAATTTGACTAAACACATTGACTACATCACAGCTCCTTTTCTTCATCATACTAACTTACTAATCATATAAATAGTCTCATTATATTTTAGTAGTAAGAGATAAGTCTATCTCTTACTACAAATAACAGCTAATATCTTACACTTGAGCACCTAAACAAAATAAAAACTTATAATTGAGCACTTCCAGTTGGTTAGCACTGTTCTAAGTATTCTAGTGTTATTAACTTATTTATATTTTATAAGAAACCTAAAGAAATTTTTCTGTTAATAACTCTATGTGATAGATAAGAAAACAGAGGTAAAAATAATTTAAATATCTTGTTCAAGATCACATATTTATGAATGCTGAGATGTGTTTACAAATATGCTGGATTCCTGAGATATCTGAAAAGCTCTGTGATATTACTCCACTATTCAGTGTCATGCAACTGAAAGAGACACTTGCAGAAATTACCTTGTAATTCAAGTATCAGATAATTCAGAAAAAATAACAAAAATAATATCATTTCACTTTTGAAGTGTACTCACTAAGAAATGTACAAAATCACAGGAAAAAATTAAAAATTTTAACTCTAAGACAAAAGAGAAGACTTGAAGAAATCACATTATATTCCTGGTTTGGAAGGTTCAAATGTATAAAAGTGTTATTTCTCCTTAACTCTTCTATTGATTCATTAAGAAGAATACAAGACACTTTTGGCAAATGAATGCATAAAATAAGGAGTTTTTAAAAACTTTGCATTTAAACATGTAGTATAAAGTTAAATAATGTGCCCCCAAAATAGGAAAATTGTCATGACAGTCAAGTCAATACAACAGAATCGAATGTGTAAAAACTGACTGTGTGTATGTCATTGTTTTCATATAGTATTTGGTTTCTGAAAAATAATGGGGAAAAAAGCATTAAATGATGGAGGAATTAACAAATAGTGCAAATGAGAAAATTTTTATATTTTGAAAAATCGAAAATACACTCATCTAGCATATATTATAGGCCAAATATAGATTTCAGAACAGAAAGATAAAAGGAAATTTCTAAATAATACAGCAATTTAGAGGAAATATTGGTGAATATTTATTATCAAGATAGTGAAGAACTAAGCATAAAAACAAAGAACTACACAGAAATTAATTTCCTTGCATAAATTTGCAAATTATCACATGAAAGTATGAGGCAAGTAACAAGCTCAAGAAATAGGTCAATATACATGACAATGAGTTATTGACACTATGTTTAAAGTCCCTAAAGTCAATCCAAAAAAAAATTACTGTCCCCATTAAACTATGACAATGTATACAGGCAAATAAACATGTAAAAATGACCAAAATCATTACTACTTGGTATTTATGCACATATTTACAATATTTTTTCAAGGCTAGAATTTGATTGAAGACTTTCTTTTCTTTAATGATAATTCCCTTTTTTAATGAGAGTTTGGTATGAAATGCGATTCTAGGCACTATTGGTGGATTGATAACTCAGTCCAACCCTTCTCAATGTTGTTTTTTCATATGCATCAAGAATCTTTAAACTGACAATAACCACTGACTGCTAGAAATACTTGTAGGAATTTCTCACAGTTGTGTTTATACTATACATAAAAAATTTAAAAAAAACTAAATTCAATAGGTAAAGTGTATAGTGTGATTAATAATGATCCCTTTATTTTTTAAAAATCATTCCACATTATTTTATACCATATTTTCAAATAGTAATGTAACAGAGAAACAGAGAAATATTCATGGGTCACTGATCTAGAAGTGAAGTGAACAGAGTGTTACATTGTGTACAATAAAAGGAAAATAGGCTTTGTTGATATGTACTATTATTAATACATATAACATACATATATATTATAGATACAAGTTTATAAGAGGGTGATAGATAAAAAAACTTATTCTCTGCTTCTCACAGCTCCAGGAAAGGAGGGATAAAACTGAAGAGAGGGCTGGAGCCAAGACAGTAGAGGACTAGCAGACTGAAATGACATCAAGTCACAGGAGTTCAGCTAGATAGTTTTAAAACCATGCCAAACACCTAAAAACTCAATAGGAGATAGAAGAGAAGAAGAGCAGCAACTCCAGGAACAGAAATTTGACCACTTTCTGGAAGGTAGGACATGCAGAGAAGTGAATCCGAAGTGATGGGAAGATAAACCATGGGGAGAGGGGCTGGATCCCAGCAAGCAGAGGAGCACAAAATCAGAACTTTTAGAAGTCTGCTCCATACAGGGACATTGCTCCATAGGCTAAGCAGAGGCCTTGTGGGGACAGTGTGGTCTCAGGTCCCACGGGATCACAGAAAGATCGAGGGTGTCTGAGTATGGCAGAGCTGCCAGGTATCAGAGCAGGAAAGATGACTACAGAAACAGAGCCAAGGAGTGAGCTTCCAGATTGGGGTTACCGTAAACCATAATCCAAGACACAGTGGCAACACACCTCTTTTAGCAGGGACTCCACAAGTGGCAGATCCAGAGAGACCCCCTCCTTCCTCTTCCAGGAGGAATGGCACAGGAATGTGTGGCAGGAATTAGCTGGGTTTGGAGACTCCAAATGGGACTGTACACCAGAGATAAAAATGCTCAGTCACAGGCCAGACAGCACAGATAGCTGGACACCAGGGAAAAGGGAGTGATTGCTTTTCTGTGAGGCACACTGAGGAGTGCGGCCCAAGCTCTCGGCTCCTCTGGGTTAAAGATTGGAAAGTTGTCATTTTCATTCCCATCCTCCAGAGCTTTACAGTAAGCGTTCAGGGAACAAAAGTTACCAAAGGCAAAGGAAACAAAAACGAAGATGAACTTTTGGGACTTCATCAAAATCAAAAGCTTCTGCACAGCAAAGGAAACAGTCAAGAAAACAAAGAGGCAACCCATGGAATGGGAGAAGATATTTGCAAATGACAGTACAGACAAAAGGTTGATATCCAGGATCTATAATGAACTCCTCAAACTCAACACACACAAAACAGACAATCATATCAAAAAATGGGCAGAAGATATGGACAGACACTTCTCCAATGAAGACATACAAATGGCTATCAGACACATGAAAAAAATGTTCATCATCACTAGCCATCAGAGAGATTCAAATTAAAACCACATTGAGATATCACCTTACACCAGTTAGAATGGCCAAAATTAGCAAGACAGGAAACAACATGTGTTGGAGGGGATGTGGAGAAAGGGGAACCCTCTTACACTGTTGGTGGGAATGCAAGTTGGTGCAGCCTCTTTGGAGAACAGTGTGGAGATTCCTCAAGAAATTAAAAATAGAACTTCCCTATGACCCTGCCATTGCACTACTGGGTATTTACCCCAAAGATACAGATGTAGTGAAAAGAAGGGCCATCTGTACCCTAATGATTATAGCAGCAATGGCCACGGTCACCAAACTGTGGAAAGAACCAAGATGCCCTTCAACGGATGAATGGATAGGAAGATGTGGTCCATATACACTATGGAGTATTATGCCTCCATCAGAAAGGATGAATACCCAACTTTTGTAGCAACATGGACGGGACTGGAAGAGATTATGCTGAGTGAAATAAGTCAAGCAGAGAGAGTCAATTATCATATGGTTTCACTTATTTGTGGAGCATAACAAATAGCATGGAGGACATGGGGAGATAGGAGAAGGGAATTGGGGGAAATTGGAAGGGGAGGTGAACCATGAGAGACTATGGACTCTGAAAAATAATCTGAGGGTTTTGAAGGGGCGAGGGGTGGGAGGTCAGGGTACCAGGTGGTGGGTATTATAGAGGGCACGGATTGCATGGAGTACTGGGTGTGGTGCAAAAATAATGAATACTGTTATGCTGAAAATAAAAAATAAATTAAAAAAAAAGTTACCGGAGTGAACCAAGCAGATTACTTAGCCTGGTCCCTGGCAAGGGCAGTGAATTCCACCTCGTACAAAGACATTTGATACTTACTGCAACAGGCCCATCCCCCAGAAGATCAGCAAGAACATCCAGCCAAGACCAAGCTCACCAGTTAAGGAGAACAGTGGAAATCTAGAGCTAGGGGAAAGTAATGCATAGAATTCATGGCTTTTTCCCCATAATCCTTTAGTCTTATAAAGTTAAATTTTTAATTTTATTTTTTTCTTATTCTATTTTTTAACTTTTTTTCTTTCCTCTATTGTTTTTTAACTACTTTATCTTAATAATAACTTTCTAAAAAAATCTTTTTAAACCTTCATTGTTATAATCATATTTTATCCCATCATTGTATTTAACCTTATTTTTGTATACATAAAGGTTTTTTTCTTTAAAATTTTTGGAGACAATTTCTTCTAATAGATCAAAATATACCCTAAATCTAGCACACAGCTTCGATCTAATCTGCAGCTGGATCACATTCTCTCCTCTTTTTTTTTTTTCCTGTTTCCAACCAACTTATCTTATCAATTCCTTTTTTAGACATTTTAAAAATTTTCATCTTTACAGTCATATTCCATCCCCTCGTTGTGTTTATCCTTATTTTTGTATTTATATAGGTTTTCCTTTCTTTAAAATTTTGGGATGTAGTTTTGTCTAAGAGACCAGTATACACCCCAAATCAATTGGGTGGCTCTGTTCTATTCACCAGTCTATCATTCATATATATATATATATATATATATATATATATATATATATATCTCTTCATTTTTTTTTTCCTTTTTCCCCCCTTTCTTCTCCCCCTGGATTTGGGTCTCTTCTGATTTGGTTGGTATACATTTTTCTGGGATCTTTGCCACCCTTTTAGTATTTATTCTCTTGTTCATATATTCTTATCTAGATAAAATGACAAGGCAGAAAAACTCACCACAAAAAGAAAAAAAAAAAAAAAGAACAAGAGGCAGTACCAATGGCTGGGGACCTAATCAACAAGGACATTGGTAATATATCAGAACTAAAGTTCAGAATGACAATTCTCAAGGTGCTACCTGGGCTCAAAAAGGCATGGAAGAGAATAAAGAAACACTTTCTGGAGAAATAAAAATCTCTTTTTGAAGAAATAAAAGAACTAAAATCTAACCAATTTGAAATTTTAAAAATGATATTAATTAATTAAATAAAATATTTTTAAAAAAGCTATTAATGAGGTGCAATAAAAAGTGGAGGCTCTTACTGCAAGGATAAATGAGGCAGAAGAGAGAATTATTGATATAGAAGACCAAATGCTGGAGAATAATGAAGCTGAGCAAAAGAGAAATGAACAACTACTGGACCATGAGGGGGCAATTTGAAGGATAAGGGATACCATAAGATGAAACAATATTAGAATAATTGGGATTCCAGAAGAAGAAGAAAGAGACAAAGGAGCAGAAGGCATATTGGATCAAATTATAGTAGAGAATTTCCCTAATATGGAAAAGGGAACAAGCATCAAATTCCAGGAGAAAAAGAGAACCGTTCTCAAAATCAATAAAATAGGTCCACATGTCATCAACTAATAGCAAAACTTACACATCTTAGTGACAAAGAGAAAATCCTAAAAGCAGCTCAGGACAAGAAGTCTATAACACACAATGGCAGAAATATTAGATTGGCAGCACACTTATCCACAGAGACCTGGTGGGCCAGAAAGAACTGGCATGATATATTCAGAGCACTAAATGAGAAAAATATGCAACTAAGAATACTCTATCCAGTTAGGTTATCATTGAATATAGAAAAAGAGATAAAAAGCTTCCAGGACAAACAAAAATTAAAAGAATTTGCAAACACCAAACCAGCCCTACAGGAAATATTGAAAGGGGTCCATTAAGCAAAGAGAAAGCCTAAAAGTAGTGGACCAGAAAGCACAAAGACAATATACAGTAACAGTCACCTTACAATACAATGGCACTGCATTCATATCTTTCAATAATTACCCTGAATGTAAATGGGCTAAATGTCCCAATCATAAGACAAAGGGTATCAGAATGGATTAAAAAAACAAACACACACAAAACAAACAAACAAACAAACAAAAAAAACAAGACCCATCAATATGCTCTCTATAAGAGACTCATCTGAGACCTAAAGATGCCTCCAGATTTAAAGTGATGGGGTGGAAACCAATTTACCATGCTAATGCACATCAAAAGAAAGCTGGGGTGGCAATCCTTATATCAGATAAATTAGATTTTAAGCCAAAGACTAACAAGAGATGAGGAAGTGCACTATATCATACTTAAAAGTTCTGTCCAATAAGACCTAACAATTTTAAATATCTATGCTGCTAACATGGGAGCAGCCAACTATATAAACCAATTAATAACAAAATCAAAGAAACACATCAACAATAATACAATAATAGCAGGGGACTTTAACACTCCCCTTAATGAAATGGACAGATCTTCCAAGCAAAAGATCAACAAGGAAAGAAAGGCCTTAAATGACACACTGATCCAGATGGACATCACAGATGTATTTGGAACATTCCATCCCAAAACAACATAATACACAATCTTCTCTAGTGCACATGGAACATTCTCCAGAATAGATTACATTCTGGGTCACAAATCAAGTCTAACTGGTATGAAAAGATTGGGATCACCCCCTGCATATTTTCAGACCACAATGTTCTGAAGCTAGAACTCAATCACAAGAGAAAAATTGGAAAGAACTCAAATACATGGAGACTAAAGAGCATCTTACTAAAGAATGAATGGGTCAATCAAGAAATTAAAGAAGAATTTAAAAAATTCAAGGAAACAAATGAAAATGAAAACACAATGGTTCAAAATGTGTGGGACACAGCAAAGGCAGTCCTGAGAGGAAAGTATAGTGATACAAGCCTTTCTCAAGGAATAAGAAAAGTCTTGGGGTCCCTGGGTGGCTCAGTGGGTTAAGCCTCTGCCTTCGGCTCAGGTCGTGATCCCAGGTCCTGGGATCGAGCCCTGCATCAAGCTCTCTGCTCAGCGGGGAGCCTGATTCTCCCTCTCTCTCTCTCTCTGCCTGCCTCTCTGCCTACTTGTGATCTCTTTCTGTGTCAAATAAATAAATACAATCTTTAAAGATAATTTAAAAAAAAATAAGAAAGGTTTCAAAAACACAACCTAACCCTACACCTAAAGGAGCTGGAGAAAGAACAGCAAAGAAAGCCTAAACCCTGCAAGGAAAGAGAAATAGTAAAGATCAGAGCAGAAATCAATAAAATAGAGACCCAAAGAACAGTAGAACAGATCAATGAAACTAGGAGCTGGTTCTTTGAAAGAACTAATAAGATTGATAAAATCCTGGCCAGACTTATCAAAAAGAAAAGAGAAAGGACCCAGATTAATAAAATCATCAATGACAGAGGGGATCACAACCAACATCAAAGAAATACAAACAATTATAAGAACATATTATGAGCAACTATATACCAGCAAATTTGACAATCTGGAAGAAATGGATGCATTTTTAGAGACATATAAACTACCACAACAGAACCAGGAAGAAATAGGAAACCTGAACAGACCCATAACCAGTAAGGAGATTGAAGCAGTCATCAAAAATCCCCCAATAGGGGCGCCTGGGTGGCTCAGTGGATTAAATCCTCTGCCTTCAGTTCAGGTCATGATCTCAGGATCCTGGGATCAAGCCCCACATCGGGCTCTCTGCTCAGTGGGGAGCCTGCTTCCTCCTCTCTCCTCTCTCTCTGCCTGCCTCTCTGCCTACTTGTGATCTCTGTCAAATAAATAAATAAAATCTTAAAAAAAAAATCCCCCAACAAACAAGAGCGCAGGGCCAGAGGGCTTCCCACGGGAATTCTAGCAAACATTTAAAGAAGAATTAATACCTATTCTGCTGAAACTGTTCCAAAAAATAGAAGTGGAAGGGAAACTTCCAAACTCATTTTATGAGGCCAGCATTACCTTGATCCCAAAACCAGATAAGGATCCCATCAAAAAGGAGAATTACAGACCAATATCGTTGATGAACACAGATGCAAAAATTCTCCCCAAAATACTAGTCAATAGCATCCAACAGTATATTTAAAGGACCATTCACCATGGTCAAGTAGGATTTATTCCTGCTTTGTAAGGTTTGTTCAACATCCACCAATCAATCAATGTGATACAATAGATTAATAAAAGATAAAACAAGAACCATATGATACTCTCAATAGATGCTGAAAAAGCATTTGACAAAATACAGCATCCTTTCTTGACAAAACTCTTTAAAGTGTAGGGATAGAGGGTACATACTTCAATATCATCAAAACCATCTATGAAAAACCCACAACGAATATCATTCTCAAGGGGAAAACCTGAGAGTTTTCCCCTAAGGTCAGGAACATGGCAGGGATGTTTATTATCACCACTGCTATGCAACATAGTAGTAGAAGTCTTAGCCTCAGCAGTCAGACAACACAAAGAAATTAGAGGCATCTGAATCAGCAAAGAAGTCAAACTCTCACTCTTTTCAGATGATATGATACTTTATGTGGAAACCCCAAAAGACTCCACTCCAAAACTACTAGAACTCTTAACAGGAATTCAGTAAAGTTTCAGGATATAAAGTCAATGCACAGAACTCAGTTGCATTTCTAAACACCAACAGCAAGAGAGAAGAAAGAGAAAATAATGTGTCAATCCCATTTACAATTGCACCCCAAACCATAAGATACCTAGGAATAAACCTAACCAAAGAGGTAAAGAATCTGTACTCAGAAAACTATAAAGTACTCATGAAAGTAATTGAGGTAAACATAAAGAAATGAAAAAATGTCCCATACTCATGGATTGGAAGAACAAATATTGTGAAAATGTCTATGCTACCTAGAGCAATCTACACATTTAATGCAATCTCTATCAAAATACCATAGATTTTTTTTTCAAAGAATGAAACAAATAATTATAAAATTTATATGGAACCAGAAAAGACCCTGAATAGCCAGAGCAATGTTGAAAAAGAAAGTCAGAGTTGGTGGCATCACAAATCCAGACTTCAAGCTCTATTACAAAGCTGTCATCATTAAGACAGTTTGGTATTGGCACAAGAACAGACAAATAGATCAATGGAACAGAATAGAGAGCCCAGAAATAGACCCTCAATTCTATGGTCAGCTAACCTTCAACAAAGCAGGAAGGAAAGTCCAGTGGAAAAAAGACATGGTGTTGGGATAATTGGACAGCCACAGGCAGATGAATGAAACTGGACCATTTCCTTATACTATACACAAAAGTAGACTAAAAATGGATGAAAGACCTCAATGTGAGACAGGAATCCATTAAAATCCTTGAGGACAACATAGGCAGCAACCTCTTCAAACTCGGCCATAGCAACTTCTTCCTAGAAACCTCACCAAAGATGAGGGAATTAAGGGCAAAAATGAACTATTGGGACTTCATCAAGATCAAAAGCTTTTTCACAGCAATGGAAACAGTCAACAAAACCAAAAGACAACTGACAGAATAGGAGAAGATATTCACAAATGACATATCAGATAAAGGGCTAGTATCCAAAATCTATAGAGAGCTTATCAAACTCAACACCCAAAGAAAAATAATTCAATCTAGAAATGGGCAAAGGACATGAACAAACCTTTCTGCAAAGAAGACATCCAGATGGCCAACAGACACATGAAAAAGTGCTCAACATCAGTTGGCATCATGAAAATGCAAATCAAAGCCACAATGAGATACCACCTCACACCAGTCAGAATGGTTAAAATTAACAGTCAGGAAACAACAGATATTGGAGTAGATGCGGAGAAAGGGGAACCCTCCTACACTCTTGGTGGGAATGCAAGCTGGTGCAGGTGGGAATGCAAGCTGGTGCAGTCACTCTGGAAAACAGCATGGAGGTTCCTCAAAAAGTTGAAAATAGAGCTTCCCTATGACCCAGCCATCACACTCCTGGATGTATATCCTAAAGTTACAAATGTAGTGATCCAAGGGGGCATGTCCACCCAAATGTTCATAGCAGCAATGTCCACAATAAACAAATTATGGAAAGAATCTAGATGCCTATCAACAGGTGAATGGATAAAAAAGAAGTTTTATATATATATATATATATATATATATATATACATATCAATATATATATATGGTGCAGCCATCAAAAGAAATGAAATCTTGCCATTTGCAAAGACATGGATGGAAATTATTATGCTGAGCAAATAAGTCAATCAGAGAAAGACAATGATCATATTGTATCCCTGATATGAGGAATTTGAGAGGCAGGGTGGGGGTGTTGGGGGTTAGGGAAGGAAAAAAATCAAACAAGATGGGATCAGGAGGCAGACAAACCATAAGAGACTCTTAATCTCACCAAACAAACTGAGGTTTGCTGGGGAGAGTGGGGATATTGCGAGGGTTGTTGGGTTATGAACATTGGGGAGAGTATGTGATATGGTGAGTGCTGTGAAATGTGTAAGCCTGATGATTCACAGATCTGTACCCCTGGGGCAATAATACATTATATGTTAATAAAAATAATTAATTAAAAAACTCATTAAATTCCATTTAAAAAAAACCAAAAAACTGATAGAGGGCCTGGTTTGGAACTGTGGAAGCTACCATGGACTTCTTTCTAGTGGTGGGGAGGGGACTAGGCTGGTACTTAGGCCAGCACCCTTGCAGTCCTGAAGGGTGAACGTGGCTCTCAGGTACAACAGGTTAGCAAAGCCCCAGAGGTAAATAGGTATGGTAGGATGCCTCCTTCATCCAGAAATATTAGTACTGTCTGGTTTAGACAATACAATGTTTGTCTTTGGATATCTTTCTTTACCTGTTATAGGTTACTTTATGTTTTTTAGAGTAATTCTGTTTTACTGATTTAGAATAGTGTTATTTTATTTTTTAAAAGATTTTATTTATTTATTTGACAGAGGGAAGCACAAACAGTGGGAGTGGGAGAGGGAGATGCAGGCTCCTTGCAGTACAGGGAACCCAATGCAGGACTGGATCCCAGGATTCTGGGGACATGACCTACTGAAGGCAGATGCTCAACTGACTGAGCCACCCAGGTGCCCCTAGAATAGTGTTAATATAAGAATCCAACTTCAGGAGAAAAGCAGGATGGTGCTTCAAAACTGACTTGTTACATTCTTCTATTCACACCTGATTTCAATATAGTTATATGAAATTATAACCAAGTGCATGGGTCTATATTTATAAATAGAATGATGTAGACTTTCTTTGCATAGCTTAACTAATAAATACCACCAAGAATCTGATCAATTTCCTTAAATAAAATCAGATTATCCTATTATGTCATGTAAATTAGAACAAGCATCCCAATAGTCATTTTCTTTTAATGTTCTTTAGGTTAAACCCAATCAAGGTAATTTAAGTATTTAGGGAGGAAACTTATTTTAAAGGTAAAACAAAACAAACCTACAAACAAATTATATTATTTCCATATAATTTAGATTGCTTACTTTAGAATGTTTGAAAAACATTTTTCTTCACATTAATTTTATTTATTCATTCAACAAATATTTATTGACTTCCTACTTTGTGTCATGCACATTTCTATGGATTATCACTCACATTTAATTTAGTAAATTATCTGCCCTCTTTTGGAAATGTAGTGGTCATAAGCCCTCCAAATGGAAGAAAAAAAATTTTTAAAGCATAAAATAATGAATTAAGATTTTCTCTTCCTCTTAGCTTTTAAGTTTGAAACTTTGAACTTTCAAACACTTTCAGATACTTTTGTAGTGTGACTTTTGGCTTGGATTTTTTATTTGAAGTTTATTCAATCTGGAATGCATAGTCTAAGAGGGTCCAGAAAGAGTCCTGTACATGCAGGTGTACTCACCTCCATGCATTCTGTTTGTGGCTAATTATAAGTCATTTAATACTTATAGATTTATGTAACAGCTGTTTGCCTGTGCTGATTGCTTAATATTTGGTGACTTATAAGTTCAGTTCAGTTTAGCCTACCGCTAGGATCTAATCTATATACAAGTGGTGTTCGATCTTATTAAAAGCAGTTTCTATAATGCCATGGAAATTTACCTTTTACTGAATTTTCCCAGGATTTTCATATCCCAAAGATTAAGTTCTTACTTGTTGGTGCAGGACTCTCCTATTTCTTGAGTGGATTTAGTCTTCTGAACAAATAGTAGTGGCAACAAAAGATGGCTGGATCTCCACTGGATCCATCCATCCCCATTCTTGCAGACAGACAACTAAAATAGTCTCAATCTCATGTCTGATATGAAAAACACAGCCTCAATCTGTGCAGTTTCAACTATATGCTTTAAATAGACTGTGGCCATTGTATGTCCTCACATAAAGAATATTATTTTTTTTTCACATAAATAATTTTTTGAGCTGCCATGGAGTACTGGCAAGAACCCTACAGATGAGCCATCTAGTCACACTTCAGGGATTATCCAAAGGTGATGAAATGACATTTAAAATATACTTGCTTGCTCAACATTTCTATCAAGACTGTGAGTACCAATGAGAATAAGGCTGAACACACTGTACCAGTAAGTATATAAACATTATTGTACCACCTGAGGCAAATATTAAATATTAATTAAAATAATTAAATAAATATCAAATTAATATAAATTATTAATTAAATATTAAAGAATTATATTAGGGTTGGAGAACTTTAAATTTCTGTCCTCTAAAATACGTCAGCTTCCTCATGCTAAATAAATTTTTACAACCAAAGTAGGAAAAATAATGCTGTGTCAACTTTTCATGGTGAACCCAGGTTTCCATCTCCCATACAATGAGAAATTCTATTTTTGGAGACAAAAGTTTCAACTGGAATTTGGTATTGAATACATTTATAAGTCATGCTTAAATAATTTAAGCTAAGTGAATTAGACCACACTTACAACTAAAATCAATTTATATTTGTTGGATGAAGTAGCTGCCTCTCTAATACACATGTCTCCTGGCTCTAAACCCCAAATACTAGACTATGGTTTTTAAAACTTTATAAATTATTTATGGTGCCATAAAATGTTCATCAGCATGTGCTCTAATGGTTGCATTCAAAAGTCAAAAGTCTTGAGTTATAGTCTCACTATGTAAGTGATTTTTTTAACACTCTAGAAATATCAATCAAATAACCAATAGCCAAATATAATTAGTTTTGAATAGAGCCTGATGATACTACACTCGGGCTTCTAAATTAGGGTATTTGATTCAGCCTAACTTCATGTTCCTCATTCTAGGGTACCAGGCTTTGGCAGTTTAAGAAAGGAAATATGGGTAAGATTAAACAAAATTTACAAGTGAAAAATATCTATTGTTATCTGTCTAAGCATAACAAAAATCTCTAGAAGATACAGAGGCACATGTAAAGTTCATTGCTATTTCAATTTTAGCTTATTGTCTCCAAGTCACAGTATCCTATACTATTATGTTGTTCCTCTTTGGAAATTAAACCTATTTATGTTCTTTCATACCTGGTTTAGTCTCTAGACAATTCAAAATTGACTACCCTAGATACTCATCCACTGTCGGTAGCAATACAGTCACTGTGGAAAACAGTATGGAGGTTCGTCGAAAATTTGAAGATGGAACTAGCTTATGATCCAGCAATTACACTACTGGGTATTTACCCAAAATTGTAAGAACATTAATTCGAAGGAATACAAGCATCCCTATGTTTTTAACAGAATTATTTACAATGGCCAAGATATGGAAGCAGCCTAAGTGTCCATGATTGGTAAATGGATAAAGATGTGGCATATATATACACAATGAAATATTACTCAACCATAAAAAGGCATGAAAACTTTCCATTTGCAACAAAATGGATGGAGCTAGAGAGTATAGTGCTAAGCAAAGTAAGTCAGAGAAAAACAAATACCATATGATTTCACTTATATGTGGAATTTAAAAGCAAAACAAACAAGCAAAGAGAAAAGAGAGAGAGAGAGAGAGACAAATCATTGGACCAATTATGGAAAACAAATTGATGGTTGCCAGAGGGGAAGGGATGTGATGATAGATGGAATGGGTGATGGGGATTAAGAGTGCACTTGGGATGTTTACAGGGTGATGTATGGAGATGCTGAGTCACGTGTTGTATACCAGAAGTTAATGTAGCACTATATGCTAACAGGGATTGAAGTAAAAACTTGAAAAAAAATTTAAAAAGAAACAAAAAATTGACTATCTTATCAAAACTTAAGTGTTATGTGTCTCATTTACTGATTATGCCTTGAGTCTAGAAGAACCTCCTATAAGTTCATTATCATACTCTTTTCCTTATTCACTAATTTCCCCATTAAGTACTTTTGAAAATTTTCTATTCTAATCTGCTCTCAGATTCCATATAAAGTTTGCAAATCCATCCTACAGATCTGGTCTTCTATTATTTTCTTTAATATACCTCTTCCTCCTGTCCATATTCACTCTTTTCATCTCTGTATTTATATACTGTACTTAAAATTATGGATCCAGTTCCCTACCTGTTTTCCTCAGTTACAGCTTCTCTTCTAATCCAATAAATAAGAAATTCCATTTTCATTTACTATTTCTATATGACTTTTGCATACTTTGTAAATGGCATTTTCTCATCTACTGTATTAGTACATTTAACCTTTCTCTTATGCATACTTTTTTGTTTATTGTTAAATTGAATTATTATTACCAATAGTAAAATAATTCATTTTAGGGACGCCTGGGTGGCGCAGTTGGTTGGACGACTGCCTTCGGCTCAGGGCGTGATCCTGGAGTCCCGGGATCGAGTCCCACATCAGGCTCCCAGCTCCATGGGGAGTCTGCTTCGCTCTCTGACCTTCTCCTCGCTCATGCTCTCTCTCACACTCTCTCTCTCAAATAAATAAATAAAATCTTTAAAAAAAAAAAAATTCATTTTAAGGACTGTAACAATAATAGAGTTACAGTCAAAATTAAGAAAGAAACATGTAGCCAACTAAAAGAAGAAACAAAGAATCATGTAATTAAATCATTGTTAAATATTTTGAAGTAAAAATATAAGAATATAGTTGGATATGTAAATTATAACTCACAGAGTAAATAGTACAATTTAAAGATAATTTTATAGATCTTATTTTAAAAACCCAAACTGTGGAATATCACATTAAAATCTATACCATAGAACAGAAGAAGAATATAAGTAAAAAAAATGAAAAAAAATTAGTGATGGTAGAAATAAGATATTAATTTAAATAATCAGAACTCAGGAGAAAGAGAAAAATTTATCTTATTTACTTACCTAAAACAACTGGACATTGATTAATTATCCAATATTTTATCTTGACTCTAACTTCAAAGACTGTCTGGAAAGAACTCTCCTGTGTAAATTTCCCTGGATGCTAATTAAAAATATAAATACAGTGTATTTGATGCATTAAAGAGTTGATTGACTTAACATCTAGATGTTTCTTGTCAAATACAACCATTTGAGGCAGCTTTATGTTTGAAAAATACAGAGCATTAAATGTTACATAATAAATAGAATTACTATTGACATAGAGACACCATATATCTTCACTGATTTAAAAAAAACTGAGAATAATTTGACCATTTTAATGAAGCAAATGTCATTACTGTCATTGGAATATTTTCTGAATTACTAATGTTGATTTGTTCTTTTCCTTTGTGTCAAAGACTTATATTAATCACCATTTTGGCCACATTTTTAGATCTGAGGAAATTTGAAATTCTAGGGAATGCAATAATAGTGACTAACTTGATATTTTTTCCTTTGGAAAATTTTAATGCTGCCTGCTTCCATTTTCCTCTCTTGTTAGATAATGCTCAAAATAATGGTGAAGCCATTGTAATAAGCATCTTCAGACACAAAATAATTTAATTTTTTTTGCATTTGGAGTTTGTTTAGTGTATTAGAATATTACCTTTATATAATTAAAAACCACAATCAATTTTTCAGTAAAGTGTGATTTAAGTGATGGATAGCAGATGCAAACTATTGATATAGTCTGCTCCCCACCCCCCACAGATTTCCTAAAGCAGGAATTAATATTCAAAATAGATTTATTTCTGAGTTATTTCTCATATCCACTAAAGCTTGAGAAATGTTGTAGAGACCAGTGTCATTTAACAAAATGTTGAAAATGCTCTTTTGAAAAAAGGGCTTGTTTATATTGTGTTATTCATTCTTGAATAAAAGAGAGTATGGAATGTAATAGGACAATTGGACCATAGAACTGGAATTTAGAATAATCAATTTGTACTGTTTCAAATAATCTTCCCAAAGCAACATCCAGGTGTTGGTATCTAGTTATTATGGATTTTATTTACCACATAAACCAGTAAAATGGTTTTTGGGTCACAATATTAGAGATATAAAGTGATAGTTTATTTGCATACAAATAAGAATCACTACAAATTTTAATTTCCCATATTGTTGGAAATTGTATTTTAAAAATAAAAATAAAATTATCATTCTAATTCTTGATTGCTATTTATCCAAGCATTTGTCAGTGAGTTGATAGAAAAAAAACAGTGAGTACTGAAAGGAGACCTGCATGAAATTATTGGCAAAAACTCCTATTCTTGAGGCATTTAAAGTAAAATGAGCTTAGATTTATTTACCTTTTACAATGATCATTTGTTTATTTCCTTATTTAATGAAATAAAACACAAATTAGTACTAACAAAAACAATAAGTAAAAAACTTGATGAAAAACCCTACAAAACATTGAAATATATAGAAAACATATATAGCCAATTTTAGTTATTCACAACTGCCAAGGATGTATGGTTTAATTCACTTGGCTCAAACCAATCAGAGTAGCCACCATAGAGAAGGGAGTATTAAGCAATTTTTGAAAGGAGAATCTAGAAAGTAATTTAAATAAATTAATCATAGAGAGGACAACAGAAATATTGTGTGAAGACTGCAGTGGCTTTTGGAAAGAAAAGTTTCTTTTCCTAGAGAAGAGCAAGAGAAGGGTACTTAAGCACCCCCAGAATGGTGGTTTAAATTTTCTTTTATATCATATATAGTCACATACATATCCTCAGTATCAGAACTCCAAATTTGTATTGCTATTATTACCAATCAAAAGTTTACATGTTAAAATAGATTCTGGTTACCAGTTCCCGTGGGGGGAGGTTTCCGATACCAACAAGCAATTTTTGAACATTTACTGGGTGTCTCTACAATTCTACTCAATCTTGACCCCATCTACCTGAAGATAGCATCAGATTTCACAGGTTAAAAGTCTAGTTCTATAAGACTGCTTCTCTCTGTAGACACCACTCACAATTCCAGAATGTCACCTGTGCTCTGACCTCCCAGCTACAAATTGGAGGTTCCAATAATTCCTCAAACTCAGAATACCAATCACAAGTCCAGGTTATTATCTGTACTTCTGACCAACCTGCTGTAGATCAGGGGTTCCCATGACCCCTTTCTTGGGTTTAATTTGCTAGAGGAGCTCACAGAACTAAGGAAATCATTTCACTCATTAGACTACTGGTTTACTATAAAAGTATGTAACTCAAGAACAGCCAGATGGAAGAGATGCATAGGGCAAGACATGGGGAAAGGACAGAATTTCATGACTTACTCAACATACTATTCTCCCCAAATCTTCATATGTTCATCAACTTGGAAGCTCTCTGAACCTAAATCTTTTGGGTTTTTATGAAGGCTTTATTCCAGAGGCATGATTGATTGAGCCATTAATCATTGGCAATTGATTAAACCTTCAGCTCCTTTTTGCTGCTCCTATGTTGGGGGGCAAGTGGTGTGATGGGTGGGTGAGATTGAAAATTCCAACCCCCTAATCACATGGCTTATTGTCCTGGTAATCAGCCTCCTTCCTCAGCTATGGGACAAAAGTCACCTCATTAACATAACAAAAATACCTTGATCACTCTCATCACTTAGGAAATTCCAAAAACTTTAGGAGAGGAGTGCCAGAATTAAAACAAAACAAATATATTTTTCTTATTATAAATCACAATATATGCATGCTAAGAAAGTGGAAAAAACACTTTAGATGAAAAGATGAGTGCATCTTTTCCATCACTCTCAGTGTTAATCACTCCATACTTTGGAGTATCAAACTCAGAAACACATACTCATTTGTAATCATTTATTCTCGTTTCTCACAGTGTGTCTCTTGTGCTTATAGCGCATGTACTACGGCTTGTTTTAGACCTTGCTGTTGCTTGATCTATCTAATATGAAAATGAGCTGTCTTAGCCCAAGAACAACATTTTCTATGATACTTATTAACTTCATCTGATACAAACACATAGATGTTTATATCTATTCGATCACTAAAAGATTAAGAAGCATAAAATTTTAATAAATATGGATTAAATAAAAATAAATGTTTATCTAATAAATAAATGCAGGTTCTACTGGTACTTTTGTATCTTATTTCAAATTCTCTTTGCTAGGTATTACCCTAATCTCATCACTGACTTTTCCCTGTCATCATAGCTGACTCCAAATTTGCCATTTCTCAGTTCTCTCTAGCTACTATTACAGTATTTTTATACAGAAAACATATATGACTTGACTTGTATATCCAAAGCACTCTTCTGAGCATCATAGAAGATCCAAAATTGAATGGAATATAATAGCTGATCTTGAAAGGCTTTCAAGTCTAAAGTGGTACACATTTCTAATAAATAGCACAAAAGGACATAAAGTTCAAGGTTTGGTGAAGGTGGTTTGAGTTGATGTGGCAAAGTACTGAGGGTAGTTTCAAAATAGGATTGTAAAGTCTTGTGGTTCCATAGATGGAATTATGATTTGGGGACATTATTCAATCTTCTTCTTCTTCTTTTTTTTTTTTTTTGACATTATTCAATCTTACTCATTTTAGTGGTCATGAATTCTTTAGTTTTTGTTCATCTGGTAAATTCTTTATCTCTCCTTCTATTCTAAACGATAACCTTGCTGGATAGAGTATTCTTGGCTGCAGATTTTTTTTCCCATTTAGCACTTTGAATATATCATGACGCTCTCCTGGCCTGCAAAGTTTCTGTTGAGAACAATTTTACTAATTTTAAGTAGCACCATTGGGATAAGATTTTTTTTTTTTTTTAACCTCTCTTGCTCAGGTAGTCATTGGCTTGGTTTGTACTGTGCTTCCACACAGCTGTGGTTCTGAATCCCTAACAATGCACTTCTTACTTAAACGTTATGTGTGCTGTGGTCTTAAACTTTGTGTTTCTTCCCACACCCAATTAATACGTTGCAATCTTAATACCAAGATAAGGGTATTAGGAGTTGGTGGGCCTTTGGGTAGTTCTTAGGTCATGAGAATAGAGCTCTCTTGAATCAGATTAGTGCCTATAAAAGAAGGTCTGGAGATCCCTAACTCCTTTTACCATATGATTGCGAAGTGATAAGGGATCATCTATGAATCAGGAATTAACCTGAATGCAACTGTATTCAGAACTTTGAGCAACAAATTTCTGCTGTGTATAAGTTACTGAGTTTATGGTATTTTGTTAGAGCAGCTTTAACAGACTAACACAAGATGTCTACACATTTATCTACCACCTAAATATGAACATTTGTGTCATTTATTTCTTTACCCCAGTGGACAGTACCAGGCCGAGTACAAATTAAATGTTTAACAAATGGTTGCACAATTGAACAAGTTTGATAAAGGTGGTTGGAGATTTTTAAATCTTCCCTTAGAAATAAAAGAGTCTTTCTAGGGATTAGAGATTCCCTGTGAAAATCCTCTAAGTGACTCTCCTCAGAAATTTGTTCAAATAAATTATCCAATAACAGTAATTAAATATTCACATCTAAATTGTTAAATATGATAACATATGAATCTTAATGCACCAATTTGATTTGTTCAATTCAAGTTGGAGAGTTGTACCCACTTTATTGTTTTTTGTTCTAGACATTTGCACATCTCATACTTCCTGGGGGTCATGCAATATCTTATGCCATACCTCAATAGGCACCCTTGATATTACTTTGCCTTATAAAGGCAGAACAACAAAAAGATAGCTTAAAACAACTCTTTTAAAAAGATTTCATGACCTTCAATTGACTGGCATTTATGCTACAATAATATAATTTGACTACTTATTGTTGGCCTTTATAGGTATTCACAATGTTATGCTACTAAAGATTGTGAAAGATTTATGTACATAGATAAATTATGCATTATTTTGGAAAGCATTATAGTTTTTGTGGCCTCTTTTAATTTTTATATTGGTATTCAAATCATAAGGGCAAATAAAATTATTTATGACCCAGTCTACTAACCTATATAGAGAAAAAAATCTTTGCTGGTGACTTGATGAGGTGGCATTTGAGAATGCTGGTTTGCGGGAGCAGTCTCCAAGAGGTTGGCATATGTCATTGACAAAGAAATTAGCACATTGGTTAGTTGATAAGACTCAAGTGGGTGATGAGAATTAAGTCTTAAAACTAGATTTCATTTAGGAGGACAGAAATGAAAGACTAGGTTACTTGATGATGTAAGAAAGAAACCAATGATAGTTTGGGTTGTAAACCAGTGAAATAGATGTGACAATGAACATAGTGAACTCAAAATAAATTCATTCAGTTAACAACTAGGGTAATCAAATTTGTGAGATTGAAAAACATTCTAAAACCAATCATATCATCAAGAGAGTATAACAATTGTAACTTATATATACTAGCAAGCAGTGTCTTAAAATATATGAAGCAATGCTGGACAGAATTCAAAAGATAGACAGTACTACAGTAACACTTAGAGACTTCAATAAGCCACTTTAAAAAAAATGGGTAAAAGTGACCTTACATAAACAAAACGAATTATAGGAGAATATTAGGAACAACTGTACATCAACAAATTAGATAGCCTAGATGAAGGTGATGAACTCCTAGAAACACATAAATTACCTAACCTGACTCAAGAGTGAAGAGAAAATCTCAACAGATCCATAACAATAAAAAAATCAAATAAATAACTCACAACCTCCTAACAAAGATACTCAAGGCAGATGACTTCCCTAGAAAATTCTATTAAACACTGAATGACTTCACACCAATTCTTCTCAAACTCTTCCAAAAAAATAGAAGGAATATTTAGAAGGAAAATAGAAGGAAACACTTTCCAACTTATTCTGAAGGGCCAGCATTACCTGATACCAACATCAGATAAAGACACTACAAGGAAATAAAACTACACACAATATCCATAGCATATAGAGATGCAAAAACCTTAACAAAATACTAGCAAAACAAATACAACAGCAAATTAAAAGGTTTATCCACCATGACCATGTGGAGTTTATCCTAGAGATGCTAAGGTTATTAAAAATAAGAAAATCAATGTAATATACCACATTAGTAGAATGAAGTTAATAAAACAAGACACATGATAATCTCAGTGATACCAAAAATCATTTGAAAAAAAATTTAACACACTTTCACGATAAAAACACCAGAGACTAGGAACAGAAAGGAAATTTCTGAAGACAATAAAACCCAGTTTTAAAAAATCCACAGTCTATATCTTACTCATCTTGAATGACTGAAATCTCTCCTTTAAGATAAAAAATAAGACAAGAATATCTATTTCTACCACTGCCCTTCAATATTGTGGTGGATTTCTAGAAGGAGCCATTAGACATAAAATAAAAAGCACCCAAAATAGGAAAGGAAGAAGCAAACTATCTTTATTCACATATGGTATGATTCTATACACAGACATCCAAAAGATTTTGTAAGAAAGTTACTAGAGCTAATAAACACATTCAACGAGGTTGCAGGGTACAAGAAATTATTTGTTTTTTAATACCTGCAATGAAGAATCCACAAAGAAATTAGGAAAGCAATTCCATTTACAAGAGCATCAAAAGAATAAAGCACCTAAGAATAAATTTATTTAAGAAGGTGAAAGAGTTGTGTAGCAGACACTATAAAACATTTTTGAGAGAAATTAAAAAAGTCAGAAGTAAATGGAAAGACATCCCATAGTCATGGATTGAAAGTCTTAATATTGTTATGATGTCAATACTACCCAAATGATCTACAGGTTCACTCAATTCTTATCAAAATTCCAACTGCTATTTTGCAGATATGGAAAAGCCAATCCCACAATTCATTTGAAATTTCAAGGAGCCCAGAGAAGCCAAATCATCTTGGGGAAAACAAAACAAAACAAAACAAAACAACAAAGTCGGAGAACTCATACTTCTGGTTTCAAAACTTACAAAGCTACAGTGTTCAAAATATTGTAGGGGGCGCCCGGATGGCTCAGTGGTAAGCCTCTGCCTTTGGCTCAGGTCATGATCTCAGGATCCTGGGACTGAGCCCTCCATTACACTCTCTGCTCAGAGGAGAGCCTTCTTCCCCCACCTCTCTGCCTGCCTCTCTGTCTCCTTGTAATCTCTTGCTCTGTCAAATAAGTAAATAAAATCTTAAAAAAACAAACAAAGGTAGTGACATAAAGACATACATAAGATCAATGAAATAAAAATAAACACATCTATGGTCAGCTTTTGATAAGCCTGTCAAATACATTTGATGAGGAAAATATAGTTTTTCTATAGATGATGCTGGGACAACTGGATTTTCACATCTATAGGAATAAAGTTGGAGTTTTACCTCAAAATGTATACAAAAATTTACTCAAAATGTATCAATCACCTAAATGTAAGAGGTGAAACCATGAACTCTTAGAGAAATACATAGAGATAAATTCTGGTGACCTTGGATTGGGCAATGAATTCTTATATATGACACCAAAAGCACAAATGCAAAAAAAAAAATGCATAATAGGACTTCATAAAAATTAAACATTTTTGTTCATCAAAGGATAAAATATCAAGAAAGAGAAAAGCCCTGCAGAATGGAAAACAATAATTGCAAATAATATATCTGAGAAGGGTTTAATATCCAGAGGATATAAAGAATGCTTTCAACTCGATAACAACAGATAATCCAGTTTAAAAATGGTCAAAGTAGGGGCACCTGGGGTGGCCCAGTAAGTTAAGCATCTGACTCTTGACTTCAGCTCAGGTCATGATCTCAGGGTTCTGGGATCAAGTTCTGCAATGGTTCCATGCTCAGCGGTGAGTCTGCTTAAGTATTCTTTTTCCCTCTCTCCCTCTGCCCCACCCCCTACTCTCTCTCTCTCTTTCAGATAAGAAAAAATGGACAAAGAACTCGAGTTGGTATTTCTCCAAAGATATGCAAATGGCTGATAAGCACATGAAACACTCAATATTGTTAGTGATTAGGGAAATGCAAATCATTATCACAATGAGATATTCCATACCTACTAGAATGACTGTTAAGAAAAATTGAGAATTATAAATGTGGAAAAATTGGAACACTTACACACTTGTGCATTACTGGAATGAGTATAAAGTGGTATAGCCACAGTAGAAAACAGTCTGGCAGTTCTTAAAAAGATTCAACATAAAATTACCCTATGACCCAGCAATTTCACTCTCGAGCATATAGTTAAAAGTACTAAAAACTGAAACTAAAATATATACTTGAATAACAATGTTCATTATTGAATTATTCACAGTGCCCAATAGGTGGAAACAACACAAGTGTCCATTAAAAGGTGAACTGAGAAGCAAAATGTGCTACATATATTCCTGGAATATTATTCAGCCATAAAAAGTTCGATATATGCTTCAACATGGATGAAACTTGGAAACATTACAGTAAATGGAATAAGCCAAACACAAAAGGACAAACATTGTATGATTCTCCCTGGTATGAAATATCTAGAATAGTCAAATTCATAGAGAATATGATTAGAATTCACCAAGGACTGCGAGAAGGGGAATGGGTGTTATTGCTTAATGGCTACAGATTCTATGTATGGGGTGATAAGAATGTTTTTAAAATAGTGGCGATGAATGCAATTTACACTAAAAGTGGTTAAAATGTCAAATTTTATGTCATATATATTTTCCACACTAAAAAGATAGTTTTATAAAATATCTGATGTGGCTAGTTTCCTTATATATTATAATTATTTAATCAAATAAAATAATCCTGTGCTAGGGCCTTTTACTTTGGTTGTACATAATATATTCTTCATCACTTGAATTTTTAGGCACATGTACACATACACACACACACACAAACACACCATTTGATAAGTAGATTTATGATATATCAGTATAAGTACATTTTGGAATTAAAAAAGGAATAATTTCCTAACATATGGAAAGCAGAGTAAAAGTAGAAATAATCTGAATATATTTTGGAGAAAATGAACCAAGAATTTGTTAGAAAATATCCTATAAATATGAAAGGGGTGTTATATCATTGAGCAAACAACAAAAATTTGTAAAACTAATCTTAGAGCTACTAAGTTATAAAGAGGAAAATTTAAATTATTTGAGTTTTCATTTCCAGGTGTAAGTTATTCCTTTCAATACTAACGATAGTGCTTTATTATAAATCTTTGGTTCGATAGACCATGGGTTTCAAAAATCATGACTATAGATTTTCAAAATACAAACTATAGTTTTCAAGCCATTTTCATGTGTCACAAACTGTACCTTTCCTGCATTCAAAATATTTTTGATTTTCTTGTGTGTTTGATGTAATTTATATTATGTGTAAGGTATGTCACAAGTTGAACTGTAAATATTCATACTATTATAATATATGTTTTTAGCAGCTGGATTACTTCCAATATTACCCAGGATTATAGAATAACAGGAAAATGGAAGTGGTCTCCAATGTATATTCAATAGCTTTACAGTTGAGACTTTTTACTATCCGTTAGATCACCCTATGATACTAGAAGCTTAGCTAAAGAAATTGTTTCTGCTTATCCTCAAAATATGTCATCACTTTTTGGGCAAAACTTATTTTATGATCATTATTTCTATTAGTTACTGGTGTACAAAGGTGTTCTCTTAATTTCATAGTATAAGAAATAAATACCTGGGGCACCTGGGTGGCTCAATTGGTTAAGCAGCTGCGTTCAGCTCAGGTCATAATCCCAGTGGGACTGAGCCCTGCATCGGGCTCCCTGCTTGATGGAGAGCCTGCTTCTCCCTCTCTTTGCCTGCTGCTCTGCCTACTTGTGCTCTCACTCTCTCTCTCTGTCAAACAAATCAATAAAATCCTAAAAGAAAAAAAAAAAAAAGAAGAAGAAGCAAATATCTGTCCTTAAACAATGGAATAGTGTACACTTACAAAATCAGAGACTGTGTCTTAGTCTTCCTTAAAAATGGCATTTCAGAAAGAGGGGAGCCTGGGTGGTTCAGTCGTTAAGCGTCTGCCTTGGGCTCAGGTCATGGTCCCAGGGTCCTGGAATCCAGCCCTGCATCGGGCTCCCTGCTTGGTGGGAGGACCACTTCCCCCTCTCTGTCTCCGCCTACTTGTGTTCCCTCTCTCGCTGTCTCTCTCTGTCAAATAAATAAATAATCTTTAAAAATAATGGCATTTCAGAAAGAAAAACTAGGTGCACCAGGAGGGCCTCATTACTCTTGTTTGAATGTGTGCATAAGGGGAAGTTTTAAATTTAGGTGTGGGGGATACAGGGCAAAGATTTGAAATGATTGTCATTTTAGTCCTAACACACTTGAATTACATGAAAAATCATGTTCCTTGTAACACAATAGTGTGAGCATCCTAGAGAGGGGAGGAGGTCAGGCTTCATTATCATCAAGAAAAATATCAGAATAGACAAGAATCAGGCCCAAGGGAAAGGGAGAGATACAAACAGGAGAATGCCCCTAAGGAAAAGTTAGCAGGTTTTCCCAAAACCTTAAAAGGTTAAACTCTGCACAGAGATCCAGGAAAGCCATTTGTGTTCCTGACACTTCGTATTTGAGGAGAAAAGTTGTAGATAACAGGAAGAGATCAGCAGATGGGTTGCTCAAGTTGTGTCTTTTTTGTCACCTTTGCACCAAAAACATTTATCCATGCATATATACGCATACACACACATAAACAGGATTGCTCCAGGGCATGAGAGCTGCCAGGAAACAGAGAGAATGAAGCCATTTGCCCAGAGTCACAAATTAACTACATTTCAACTCAAACTTGTTGCTTCTATTTCAAGCATGGCATTGTGTGTGTCTGCAAGCATGTGGGTGAACCACTTTAAATGGTTTTAGTTAGGCTCTGAGCACAGATTCCAAGTGCCATATAAAGGCTAACATTCTATGACTTCTCTTTGGATGGTTAGATATTTGTAATAGTCTAAGAGACAGGGAACAGATAAGCTAAATTTCTTGAAAGACAGTTTCCTGGCTCCTTAAAAGCTTTAAACAACATATTGCTTTTAATGATCACTAACTAACAGAACTATAAAGGAACAGAAACAAAATCTCTAATGTTTGAGATGTTTGAATCTGAATTCAGATTCAGATTTTTTTTCAAACATTTTCAAACATTCAAATACATTCAAACATTTTTTTCAAACATTTTTTCAAATGTTTGAATCTGAATTCAGTTGCTAGTGGCAATGCTAATACTATTTTTAAATTAAACTTATTGCTTACACCAAGTACAGTGGTAAGTCTACATATATTTTCAAATTCTACAATATATCTCCTGTAAGAATATGGAAGAGTGGGTAACTGACCAAATTTGCTCAGATCTAGAATTCAAACTCAGGTCTGCTTGATAGCTAGACCAGCCCTTAAATGCTAGGCTTGGATACTGCCTACATTTGACTATATTAACATTTGCCAGCCTTTGAAGATGTCTTACTCCTATTTTTGCTGGTGTTAAATCAGATGTTTGTTCTTCTTTATTTACCCTGGAATTCTGCAAAATGGGTTAAATGGGCACTTACAATGAAATATAAGGCTTGAAACTATTAAGTTTTAAACCTCTTTGTCCCAGCTCTCCAGAAGCTCAATGCATCAGTTTGGATTAATTACCATATGTGCCTACTTTGAAGCTTTCTGAAGTTCTACTAGGAGAAGAGATCCCTCATCACCTCTGTCTTACACTGAAGCATCAGATTGCTTTAAAACTTTTAAAATAGCTGCACAGCTCTCACACAGACGTGGGTGTACTCTACTCATGGCAGAAATAGGTCCAATATTATAAAGCAAATTTGATTCCTTAAGGTTTTGCATTACATAAATGTAAAATAGTATTATTAGTTCTTACAGTCATCATTGCACCATTCATACTTGAAGCAATTGATACTTCCACAAATCAGGCACTGTACAAATTCTGTCATAGTAAAACATTTATTTGTTAAAGTGATATAGATTATTCAAGATTCTACAGTCTTAAATCATGGATGGCAATGTAACATGGACTGATACAGAACTCGATGCCAATGTAGGCTTTTCTGTTTCCTTCTTTAAAAAAAAAAATACTTGTAGGCCAGAAGAAAACAAAAATTTTGGCTTTTAAAGGGGATGAACCATGGTCTGATCGAGCCAGTTGTGCCAGCATCAGAGACTTCTGCTTCGGTTCCTGTGGACAATGTCTTCTAGGGCACCAGTTCAACAATGAGCCTTTGTGAATTGAAACGCCTTAATTTTATCCAGTAAAAATATCAGTGGCAACTTTTTTCAGGAGAGAAAGAAGTAGTGCTCTTCAGATTAACTCCAGCCTCTGAAAAGGAAAGAAAAAAAGAAAAGAAAAGAAAAAAAAAGAAAAGAAAAAAGAAAGAAAGAAAGAAAGAAAGAAAAAGAAATAAAGAAACAAAGAGAAAATACATAGGTAATAAGGCCATTGTGCCAGTAATTCAGAAGTTACTAAACTAGAAGCACCCTGGCAGGAGTTTATTGCTATACAATACAAGATACACCCTTAAAAGCCATCTAGACATGCACATCGGCTCTTAAAATGTTGCTTGGTAACTTCAAATTCTGAATATGTAGAAGAATCTCATTTTAAAAAAAGGAATCTAAATGCATTCAGCCTAAATAGTTAAGTAAGTCAAAGCCAAATTGTGGAACAGCACTTTCCCTTTCTTTGTTTTTCACATTTATATTCTCAAGGAAAATAAAATAATGATTTGTTCATTAATGCATGCCATTTAAATTTTAACAAATAATCATGCTGGCTTTAAAACTATGAACATATTAGACCAATTTTGTTCACATATAAAATCTAAGGATTTCTACTTTTCAAATAGTTTGTTGGGGGTTTTGTATCATATTGAAATTTTATAAAATTTAATTATACGTTAAATGTTAGTGAAGACTATTACTCCTCTTCATAAATGAGTTCCTCACTCACAGAAGAAACAAATGTGTAAACTCTCAATGACTTACAAGAAAGGCATTCCATAGTTAATGTGATTTTGAATAAAATAATATAAAACCATTTAAAATATTTAAATATCAAGCTGTATAAATATTCTTCCTCTAATGTGGGTTCTCAACATCATAGATTTAAGATATGTCTATAAATTCCATCTTGAATAGAGATGAAAAATGATTTTTGATAAATACAGAATTTCATAAATATGAAGTAGAAGTAATTTTTGTCCCTTCCCATTCAAAAAGAATTATGCTTACAAGTTGGAGGTTATAAAATGCATGGCCCCAGATGAATCATGAAATATGGAAGAATATTCTATATAAAAATGCTGATGTAGAACATATTTGGTGTAGAAAAAACTTCATGTGATAAAGGTAGGAAAAATATTGTAGAGATGTTTCATTCAAGAAAACATTTCATCTGGGGGCACCTGGCTGGCATAGTTGGTAGAGTCTGTGACATTTGATTTCAGGTTGTGGGCTTGAGCCCTACGTTGGGTGTAGAGATTACTTAAAAATAAAATCTTTTAAAAAAGGAAGGGTGGGTGGAGAAAATATTTCATCTGAATAGCTGAATAGCTGAAGTTACTTTTGGCACAAACAATAGTCCTTGAAAATTATTAAACAAAGGATTTACACAATGTTCGGAAACTTAATAGATAATAGATGTGTAAAGTATTTATAAAAAATAATTACCTTGGAAATGACTGAAATATAGATCTCATCATCATTCTTTACCTGGAATGTTCTAAGAAAAACATCGCAACATCACTTTAAATTACAATGGGATTCTACCTAAATTCCTATCTATTGGTTTCATAGCATAGCTTATTTCGGTGAAATTGCATTACAATGAGTTTATTTCTGTTTGTATTTCCAATTATATGCTTCTTTTGACAGAAAAAAGATGTAGTTATACTATACCAAAGTTCAAGTTTCAGGAAGCTGTAATATAGAAAAGACTAAATGCAAATAGAAGAAAAATACAGTGCACAATATAACTAGTTTGACCTTAGAAATAATAAATTCTTCCAGAATAAAAAACTATTTTAATATCAAGTTAATGAGGGGCATCTGGGTTGCTCTGTCATTAAGCATGTGCCTTTGGCTCAGGTTATGATCCCAAGATCCTGGGATCAGCCCCAGCTGGGACTCCCTGATAAGCAGGGAGTCTGTCTCTTCCTCAGCCCCTCCCACTTTTGCGCTCTGTCTAGCTCTCTAAAAAAAAAAAAAAAAGTCAAGTTAATGATTATTTAAGTTTACATATTTTAAAGAGATTCATTTCTACATTACATGAAAAAAACCTATTTTTTAAAAGATTTTATTTATTTATTTGACAGAGATCACAAGTAGGCAGAGAGGCAGGCAGGGAGAGAGGGGGAGGCAGGCTCCCCGCTGAGCAGAGAGCCCAATGCTGCCAGATCCCAGGATCCTGGGATCATGACCTGAGCCGAAGGCACCCCTACATTAAAAAAAAAAAAAAAAAAAAACTATTAACAAACTATGGAATTATGGCTTTTATAAAAGCTGTTAATTTCAAAGACTAGACAAGTAGCAATCAGTTTTGGAAACTGCGGTATGAATTCACCAGTCCTGAACCTATAACTATGATTGAAATGATGACATAATGTTAACCTGCAAGAAGTTGTATATGATATTCAAAATAACACTTTTTACTTCACTTATCAATAGACAACTCTCACAATGATTTCATAAAGATCTAAACATGAACACAAATTACAAGAGAATCACAAAGGAAAAAAAACAGACTATAACAATTATCTAAAATGTTACAATGAATTTGAGATAGGCTCAGGATGTTTTGATAATGGTCCTTTTTTAACAGTGAAAGGTATGCAAATATTGGGGACAGATAGTTTTATTAACAGTACTACAAAGAAAAAAGGAAATTAAACTATCCAATATTAAAAGAAGGAAAAATGTCCTGATGTTGAATGAATGGTTAGAAAATGCTGTTACTGTCTTTACTCTGAATGCAGTTAAGAACTCTAAATGATTCTTATCTTATATTATTTAGGATATCTAAAAAAAGAAGGAAATGATTTCTAAAAGTCATTCCTGATACCATGGTTCTAGATTTTACTGATTTACTGTAATGTTCAAGCAAATGTCAAAAATGGGTTTAATTATTATAAAAATAGTTAAAAGTTATCTCCATATGTGTATATGTACCTAGTCTATCACTCTTATTTTTAAAAATTTCACTTAAAGGGAATATCATAGCAAAAAACAAAGCTACAGAACCAAATACTTTATAGTATTAATTTTTACTGGGAAATAACATTGGAAATATATCTGGATCATACATACACATTTGCTTTGCTGTTTAGCTCTTACTTCATATTTTTTCCTAACCCTATGTTAAATGTTGCTCTTTCTTTATAATCAGCATTACTTTTTATTCATTTATACCTTAATAGTTTCTCTTAAAAAAGTGTCTCTTTTCATAGTTATTGCACCTGTAGCAGGGGTTTTATGACAAATTTTAAATTTGTTAAATACCTTAATTGATACTATGCAGAATAACCAGAAGTCAAATCTGTTAGAATCAGGAAGCTATTTTCTTAAAGGCTAGTGCAAGCAATTGCAGATTAAGGGATATTTCTTGTGCATACGTATACACACAAACACACACACACACACAGAGTACACATATTTTGTTGATCTGAATGTAGCAAATACTTTTCAAGAAAGTGTACTTAAGAAATTTTCAGTGTAAATGCAACTAGGTAGGGGAAGCTGGGTTAAGTGTGTTAAGTCAGTTAAGTGTGGGATTCTTGATTTTGGATCAGAACATGATTGAGTCCCCCGTTGGACCCTGCACTCAGCGGGAGTTTGCTTGAGATTCTCTCCCCCTCTTCCTCTGCCACCCTCCATTTTTCTAAGTAAATAAAAAAATGCCGCTAGTCAGTTGTTCCTATTTTTAATTTCTAAACATGGCATATGAATTGTTTTACAGATTTAACAATCTTTTCAAACATAAGGTTAACACATATAAGTGCCAGTTTACACATAATTACCACCAGTTATTATTATCAATGTTTCTTCTTTGTTCTCAATTCATCTGAGTGTGATTAGGATTTTAAGATTTTATTATAAAAGGATCATATGTAATATATTAAATATTTTAAGTTCATTCTATTTCTATACACATGCAGGAAAGGTCCTAAGGAAAAAAATTGGCATAGGACATATTCTGGCTAATGGAAATGAAATAAATGTTATTAATTCTTCACCCTTAGGGAAAAAAATGATCTTAGCAGATACCTCAGTATGAGGAATACCTACACCACTAACTGAATGAAACCTTTCTGTCTTCTGTATACCTTCTTACTAGAATTTGATGCTATGTGAGGGACTGTGGTATAATTAATTTAGTAAGGTTGCCATGGAGATATTTTGTTATGTTAAAAACAAAAATGTGTTGTAAGGTATTTTTTGTTTGTTTTTTGCTTACTTTTGAAAGAATATTTTATTTGTTTATTTGAGAGAGAAAGAGAGAGAGAGAAAGAGGGAGAGAAGGAGTGAGCCAGGGGAAAACCAGAGGGGGAGGGAGAGAGACAAACAGATTCTCCACTGAGTGTAGATCCCAAGACAGGGCTCAATCTAAGGACCCAGAGATCATGACCAGAGCCAAAACCAAGAGCTGGATGCTTAGCTGACCGAGCTACCTCGGCACCCCAGGTTTTTTGCTTACTTTTATTGTATATATATACACAGGTAGCATTTTAATTTAAATTTAATGCAATGGGCAGCATCCAAAATTTTGGAAAACATATTTGCCCTTGGGTAGGAAACCACATTTGTTACCAACCTGTGGAAATAAAAACTTAAAATAAAAATTTATATCCCTTCCTCCCCCCTAAGAAGGAGCAGGGAAGCTGGAAGCACAAGCTCTACCTCACTCCCCTCACACCTGGTGAAGAACTGCTGACCATGGGAAGGGCACAAGAAGACAAGCACGTTGGTCAGTCTTTTCCAAGGGGCTTCACTGGTTGTATTGAGAGGGGTAGAAATGATAGGTCTGCTAAGGCAAAAATCATTTGCCAAGTACCAAGAATAGTCACACTGAGGTTTCATGATACTTGAATTGATAGTTGAAAAATGACTTAGATTGACTTTCCTACTTCCAAATCTTGATAAAACATTTAGCACCATTCTGGACAGTGCCTCTGATAGATCAATCATTTACTTTCTAATCCCTTTCTAAAGATACTCTCTTTCAGAACAGCTAGATGTCCAAAGTTACAGGATAAATGAATTTTCAGAAATCAAAGGCAAAGAGAGAGGCCAGGAGAGAAAGAGAGGTTCAGAGCGAGAAAGGGACACACTGGGTGATGATGAAACAATGCACCTTCACGCAGGTCAGTTCGGTACACAAAAACAGAACACAAAGTGTGTGCCAGACACTGGGCTACTGATTGTTTCTAGTGAGCCATCTGTTCATTTTTTGCAACGTGGGATTGGGATCCTGAACTCAGAGACATGATGCATGAAAACTATGGTGATTAATTTGGGAGTGGAATTCATTAGGGGAAACCCTGAATGACTGTCCAAGTTATTATCTTTTAAATACAAAATGTATTTAAAAAAAAAAAAACCCTAAACTTTTACCCCTAAAAAATTAAATCAGTGGCCTTTTTTAGAACTTTTAAAAGCAGAATATTTTTTCTGTGCCAAACCTTGAGCAAATGGCTGATGCTTCCAGCTGTTTGAACAGATTGCTAAAGTGCTATTCTGCTCTGGAAACACACTTTCTGATCCAATTAAAATGCAGGAATCAAATACTCATTTGAAACTTCCAAAAAGGAAAAAGAAAAAAAAAAAGGAGAAGAGTAATCAGTTGCTGACAAAAGGAATACCATGAATATTTCAAATGTAGTCTTTTGCTCCATTTTATAGTGGCTTCATTCATTTTGGATAATACTGAAACACTTCTGTTCATCCACTTTCAGGGAGGCATAATGTATCATTTCAGCTCCTATTAGGATGTAGAGGTCAAGGATAGGAATGAATACATTCTTATCAAGCTACTGTCTTCACACTGGGAAATATTTGTAAAAAACGCACATTATTATCATGCATGAATAGAAGACTGACTCCAAAGTCACATTAGTATTCCCTATATTCTTACAGTATGGATCAGAAATGTTCAGCTAACCAGAAATATGTCTAAATTTAGCAACTGGAAATTCATTTAACCAAACTGAACTTTAGTTTGTACCATTGAGTACTGAGTAAGTTTTAATGGGAAGTTTCAACAAGTTACATAAGCTTGCAAGAAAATTAAAAAAAATTATTTTTAAAAGAATATACCCACTTAATGCGGTATTATAAGACAGGTAACAAAAATCTCACCTGTGTTTCCTGGACAATCTGGTCAACATTAGTCAGCAAAGCATCTGGGAATAAAATTTTCAGTGTCATAAACAAATACACAAATTCCATTTTTAAGAAATAGACCCTAAAACACTTCTCACTGAAATCTTGATAAGATTTGCCTTAACAGAGAATTATCTAGACTTTTATCTAGATAATCTAGATATTATCTAGACCTTTTATTTATTTATTTATTTATTTATTTATTTATTTATTTTTTACTTACCTGTTCTTGGGCAAATTGCAATTGACTTTTGTAAATACTCTGTAGTTGTCTATGGCTACTTCCTGATACATAATACTATAAAAGTAGAATTTTAAAAATATTGTTCTAGTTGCTGAAGTGAGTAATTACTACAGAATGTACTCTTCTTCAAAGTGTTCAAGAAGTGAATCAGGCTTCTACTCATTTTTCCCTACTCAAAGTTAACATTTCAACAACAGAGCTGTATATGATTAATATGGAAAGATACACCAAGGAAAAGAGAAACCAAAACAGGAAACATGGCTTCACTATGTTCAACACACAGAGTATTAAATAATCATTTACAAAAATCATTATTCAATAACCCCCAAAATAATATCAAGTTTTATGAAGTACCCAGTATCCTCACATAAAAACACTAATGTTCTATATGCAACCATTCTGCCTTTTAAATGTCCATATATATGTTCCAGTTGGCTATGAATGTTTCATACCATTACCTAGCCCTGCATAGCACACATTCTATTTCTTTCCAATATGTCCTCTTTTCAAGCAAATACTCCTAGTATTTTCTTGAAATATTCAAGTATTCATTAAGAAGTGACACAATGATAAGAAAAAAATGTTGGGAAAAAATTATTCTCAGGGTTCACAGGTAAGTGTGATGAGAAAAGAACAAAATACTTTTTTTATAGAGCTTCCAGGACAAATATTCATAGAAACTTCTAATGGCCTCTGGAGATTAGGTTTTACATGAAAGCAATAATAAGACATGTTCACAATATACAGAAAAAAATGTTTAGGAAATGACGTTATGGTAGAGCCAACATAGGATATTTCATAAGCCCTTCATGCTACTTGAATAATTTATTGGACATACTCTGAGCAGAATCACAATAGCTATCTAGTTCCTGTTTCAGGCAAGATCAAATGTACATCCACTTCCAAACACAAAATGAAAGGGATGTTATGACTTTCCCGGAATGTATTTGAAAAAAAAATTAATTTTTTTCCCAACGCTTTCACCCCATGGAACTTTTATTGTAAAAAACAGAATGCCAGCAGTTTAGTTAGCAGAAAAACTATTCAGTCTACTGAGAGGAATGACTCTCAAAGTCTATATATATGGATTTGTCACCTAATTTTATGTCAATTTTGCTTTCTCAGATGAAATGGCATAAATTGATACTTCTACAAGCCTAGTAAAAAATTTTAATTTTTAAAATTCATGTACATAATAGTCCTCTATTTGAAAAGAGTGAATGAAATTAGACAAGGTATAGAGATCATTATCATTAGGAAGTTCAGAAAAATAAATTTCTTCTAGAGAGTTTATTTCCTGTTGTAATCTTATACAACTAAGAGGTATAGCTTGTACAGTTATTCTGGGAGAAGTTCTCTGGTTGTTAGCCCATACAAATATAACTTTGCTCTATCAATTACAATCTATGTTGCAGGACACAAAATTCTGATTTTAACTGATTAATCTGATAAGCATACGTATTAGTATATCTATATATATGTATATATACTTATACATAAGTATATACCATGTATATATTTTACCAATGGTAACTTTCTATCTTAAATTTTGACTTTGAGAAATAGCTGACAAAATCAGAAGACAATGGTACACTATTTATTATACTGACTGCTTGTAGTATTTGATAAAATTGCAAATACATTACCCTTATTTAACAAGGAAATTTAATACTTAAATAGACTCCTAGGTAGAAATTGCCACCTTCTGTGTCCCACACTTCAGACAATACCACATTTTTAGGAAGACTCAGTCACAGTAATACTTTTACAGTTCTTTCTATATTAAGTGATCCTCTGTACTGCTATAAGAATGATTAATTTGTTTCCAAAAGAAAACAAACAAACAAAACCCCCCAAATCTGAAAAAAGTAAGTGTATGTATAGTCCCAGCATACATTTATCTACGGTGGGAGGAAAAGGACTCAACAATCTGAAAAGACTGAGCTCTGAAACCATTACAAAATCCCAGTCATTCCTTTTGGTTACTTTCTCTTTTTTCTATGAAATTTTGAAAATAAGATATTTCTTATCCTTAAATTTGACTCCCCCAAAATGTTTCACTCACAACCATTATAATGTAAATAATAATAATGACTATATAACGATGATGATTAACATCATCAACTATGGAGGATAAGAAAAATATCCTTTTCTTATCCAGCCCACCTCTGTGCTGAAGTCCTTTCCCCAAGCACCACAAACACTTACAGACAGAAGCATCCACATTCACTATTAAAGAAGAAAGTCTGAACGCTTCATGAAACACGAGGGATGACTGAGCAAGAAAAAGAGAATAGATAGTCTTCATTCTGCATAATATCAAAGAACATTGTTTTCTTAGCATCATAAAATAGAAACGGAATTTTGTCATACCAATAAGAAAGTGGGTTCATATCTGCAGTCCTTGAAAAATGCCCCCATTTGCCTTTGTAATTCTATGTTCAATGAGATGCTTTATGCTTTCTGTACTTTTTTATTTTTGATAAACTATTGGCATTTAAATGATTGTTGTTAAGCTTCTCATTGTGAATAACAGGGGAAAAAATGGGAAAAATTCAGAACTAAGAGGCAATTGTTGTAGATCTTGTGATAACTGCTCTAGTTTTTTACCTTTCTAAATGAAATATTTAGTTTCCTTTCAGTAATGTGAGCAAATAAAATAGAATTTAGTTTGGAAGTAAGTACTTTGTGAGTACTTTAAAATGAAGGAGAAAGTACTTCTCAAGAAAAGATAAAAAGAGATTTCTGTAGATAAATAGAATACATTTTTCTTTTAATTTCTCAACTTCTTGTGGGAAAGTATGTATCATTCAAATAGACTTGTTATGTCTGTAAGTGGTTTACAATAGTTCTACAACTTCTATTCTAAAAACTTTTTAGTAAATATCTACAGCTAAAGTCAACTGTCTGAAAGCTAAATTAGCTTATTGTGGCCTCAATCTAACTAACTACATTTAATGATTCTAAAAAAAATTTAGGAAATAAATTGGTTCCAGTGAGGGTATTACATAGTTAATTTATTTATTTAATATACTGCTGTTTCGGTCTATTTGTAGCATAAAAATAAATAGTATCCATCAAACCAAATTTTGTTTCCTCTTAGGATTCTAAGGCAGCACTGGATGCTTCATCAACACTTTACGATGCTCAAATATTACATATATTAAATAAAAAAGACCTACTTTAATAATAGTTGGACATTTCCAAATTGGGGGATATTTATCCAAAAGAAAAAAAAAACCACAGGAAGACATATAATTTAAAAAAAATGTTTGGAGCAAATATCTGTAAATATATTGCTTGTTAGTTGTCATATTGAACAACCTGAAACTATTGTGTAGAATGGCTAAAAATAAAAGAAAAATAATTTAGGACATGGAAATAAAAAACAATATATATACCTTTTACATAATCAGCAACAGCAAACCGCATGCTTTGGATCACATATACACAGTTGGTTAAATGAGAGGTGTAAGAAATAACAGAAAGAAAAACAATGAGACACAGAATTTCTTGCTTATAGTAATAAAATAGCTAGATCACAAATCAATATTGTGCATATAATCAAAGTTCTTATTAATGCACCTTCCTCACTGGCCCCATGCATTTATTTATATATATATCCATTCACTCATTCATTCAAATAACTACTGTGTTTCAGAAAGTATACCAGGTATGCTTAATAACCCCAAACTGTGCCACAGATTTAATCAGTCACTTCACACTAAAACTGCCCTGAGCAAAAAGTTTTTCATATACTTGTAAACAAAAACAAAAACATTTGTGATAGGCCAACTTTTGTTGATCTCTCAAAATATAAACTTTTTAGAAAGACAGAAACATGAGCCTTCTTTTTTTTTTTTTTTTAACATGAGCCTTCTTATCATTTTTAAAAACAAGTGTTCATGCACTTGGTTAATATACCCTGAAAACAGTCTTGTAAAACTAATAAAAATTTAAATGGTTTCAATGACTTTAGTCAAACAATAAATTTCACATGGTAAGATATTATAACATTCTAAATGTTTATAAGAAATAAAAGATATGGAATTAAAGTTTCATTTGAAACATAAGCAGAAAATTGATTTTTAAAAATACAGGCAACTGGAAAATATAAAATAAGCTAGTCAGTAGCTTGGAACAGATATGCTAAACTGTGGCCTTAATGCATGATTTCAGAGCCTCCTTGTCCACAATCTTCATAATGCCAGAGATTTCTTCCTTGGAGATTCACTTGCTTAAGTCTCAAAAGCGCGTGCGTGTGTGTGTGTGTGTGTGTGTGTGTGTGTGTGTATTGGGGACTTCTTAATACCATGTATGTAAAAACTAGGAAAGGGAGAACCAATATGCTTTTGTCAAGCACCACCCTTTGAAGAATTAAGTAATGATGTTAATTAGAAATGTTAAATTGGGATTAGAACATTATTATAGAAATAGTATTGAAGATACACTTCACTCTGTGTAATGCTTTCGATTTTACAAAACACGACCACACACGTAATCTCATTTATTCCTCAAAAGAACTATACACTTGACCCACAAAAGCTGATTAGATTTTCAAAATGTGAAAGGAAATCTTTAGAAAGGGAACGGGGACAGAGGAGGTGTTTATGAAACACCTATGATAATACTAGCCCATTAGATAATTTTTTTCAAGATTGGCATGGAAAATAATCTCTGGCTGCTTTAATTTTACCTGTTTCTGAATGTCATCATGATAAGTCATGTATAAGATGTGCCTGTGTCAAGCTAAAATTAACTGAAATTTTTACATATGCTTCTAGTAGAAGAAAATTACACTAATGACTACAATTCCTTATCTGTGTTTTAATATTTCCAAGAGATCTGTAAAAGATAATGAACTTACTCTGTGTTTCACTTACTCCCATGGAGCATGTTGTATAAATAAAATACAAATCTTCTTATATTATGGCTAAATTTTTTTGTGCAAGATTCTCATATGAGCCTTATTTTCAGCCTCCCACCCCAAACATCAAAGAATGCCTGCAGGTTAACCTCATTTAATAATCTTTAGTAAAACACCATCAAGTTGCAATATAATGTAAGATTTTCAATGAGTAGATAGGAACATTTATCTATAGACCTTGATTTTAATGAATATCCAGGAATGCCATATATCAAGGAGAAATATCATTGTCTGATTAATTTTAAGATTTTGTTTAATGATAGATTCCCCCTAAGCTGAATGATTTCTAATTAAATTTCACCACTGGTTTTGGTTAAAAATAAATGCATTTACTCTAAGAAAGAAACATTCCAACTGAGAATTACAGGCAAAAGGGAAAAACGAAACCAATATCTGGTTAATGAGCAATGACTTTATATTGCTTATAAATGTATTAAGAATTCCATTAGAAGTATTTTTTAAATCTCACTTAGTGATAAAAATAAACATTCCTTTAATAAAGGGAGACTTGTATTTTTGTCTCCCTTTTTAACTTGCTTAAAGAAAAACATAAAACTCATTCATTCTGCAAATGTGTACCGAATGAATGAAAACACATTCCTGCGCCCAGGGTAGCAGCATGTAGAATCTGGCCTGTGACTTAAAATTGAACTGGATTAAAAAAAAAAAAAAAAAAAAAAAAAAAAAAACTGAACTGGATTTTCTTGATAAATGCAAAATCCCTTGAGTTTCCTTTTGCTCCCCACCAAAAAAGCTTTGTCATGGATAAGAAATACCATAAATCCATTAAGGCACCTGAACCAAGAATGTTGTTTAGAAGGTACCTATTTTAGCACTGTCTGGGTATACTTATTGAATATTTTATTTTAAACACCATAACAACACAGAGTCATTCTTTTTAATATCTGCCTAAAAACAAATGCCACCATCCTTGAAAGAATATATACAGTCTACTCACTGAAAAATACTAATCAGCCTGGGTGGTCCTTTGTAAGACTGGAGGAAATATCACTATTTAGGAAGAATTCCTTGTCCGGTGACAACCTTTATTTTTTGCTCTGCTATTGTAGAACCTGGAAGCCAGTCCTAGGGCAGGGGAAGGCACTGCTCTGTCATGCTTTTATCCCTAAACCATCCTGTCTATGTTACCTTCATAGATCAAACTATACCTAGGAGGTTTATGCACCTTGGCTCTATGAGGCTTGTATCAGAGAAACAAAACTGGAATTTCAAATTCCAACTTCCTATATGAGTTTTCAAAATAATTTCTTCATTAAAAAGAAATAATAGGTTACACAGTGCTTTCCAATATCCACTCAGCATCTGAGAGAGTTGATTTTCCACTATGCCCGTCAGAACCGTTGGACTGAATTAACATCGCATTCATAGACATGCTTCTTTTAGAAAACAGTCCACACGTGTTCAGTGAGTTACCATAACAATAGTATTCCTTTAATTCTCCATTCAGGGAGTACCTGTGCCTCGCTCTGGATCTCTCAGCAGGCAAAGTGAGAAACTTACTTGGCTTTGAATGTGCTCTTTTAGATGAGGGCCCCTCTGTGACAGAATCAGGAGGTCGACTAGCTAACTGCAATGCAGTTGAGTTGTTCCTGTTAGTGTTTTGGGACTCAACATTTGTGACAGCTTCATTCTGTGGTTCGGCACTTGGCTTTGTGCCAGTCTTTCTTTTCTGCTTTTGGGACACAGAAGCGCTTGAAGTCCAGGTAGGAGGCAAAGCAGAGGTAGTGGTAGAGGAGTCCTGACTTGAACAAGTTTCTGAAGACTGTATCACATTGTCACTGGCAACTTTACAACACTGGGCATTCTCTTCATGTCCCACAGCTTGTTTGGACATGGACTGGGGCAGCGTGACACTGCAGCCTTGTATCTGAGCCCCATTAGTTTGAGAGTAGACATTGCTGACCTTGGTGACCTTGTGTTGCCCGTTATTGTTACAAACCTTATACCGGATCATGAGGATGATGATGAAAACCAGCACGGATGCTACAATTATTCCACCAATAATAATAATCATGGTGCCTCCCAAAAACTGGGACTGCATGAAATGGCATCGCACGTAATCCTGTTCCGTCGTAAACTGGATGCAACCCACGACTCTTGTGGCAGTGAGGGAAGTGATGCCATCATCATATATTGCCAAGACACACAAGTCATACATAGTTCCAGCAGCCAGGTTATTGACAAGAAAAGTTTTGCTTGTAGGAGGTATCATTCTGAGGGACAATGGAATTTGTGTTAATATTAAAAACAAAACTTATAGACACACAGAGCCATTATGACTTCAGTCCTGTTTCATTTTAGTACTTATTAAGATAAGCACATTTATAACAGACATGAAATTTGGGAAAAATGATCTAATCTTATATTTGCCTAGGTAAAACAGTTCAAAGTCACTGTTGTATTCTGCATTGTATTAATGGTGCCTGCACCATGCCTTGACAAGCTTACTAATTACATTGCTTGGCAAAGCAGAACTCCTAATAAAAGCCCCTGCTAAAAAATCATTTATGACAAATTGCTTTTGAAAGGTGTGACTGTGACATTATCTGACTACTAAACAAATCCATTTAGCACTTACAACACTTCTGTGACTAAGACCCAATTTGAAGGAAGGGAAAACACTGACAATCACATTAGAAACCAGAATGGAAACGCATCAGAGTATTTATTTTCCAAATCAGTTATAAGATGCTATGGAATGGTACCCAGTAAACCTATCTTTTGTAACTACAATAATTACTAAGATTAAAGTACTTTATTTACAGATCTTAGACTACTCTTAATGCCGTCAACACTTGGTTCCTAGCATGTTTTTATCTAAAAATGAGGTTGATGGGAATGTATGAGAAATATTATCCTAAAAATAGAAACACGGCAAGGCTGTTGACAGAGCCTAAATCCCTCATCCCACCCATTATGGGCTGATGAAATTATCTTTAGAACAGTTGCTAAAGTTTGATAAAAGTTTACAGATACCTCTGAATCCACTGTATCACAAAGCTCTTCTGTGGGTGCTTTCTTCCACTACCTTTTTTTCCATAGCAACCAAATATGACCTAAACTAAGATTTCACGTAGAAAAAAAGGCTTGAAACTGTATTTTCCTTGAAAGGAATTTTTTAGGACATTTGAAAACTTGGCAATGCTAATCTATTCTACAACCTAAACAATGTGTTCTAAATGAACCAGGAAAGTTTTAGGTCAGAGTATGTATTTGTGATTTGTGATTAAAATCACTATCATTTAGTGAGTGTATGATAAGTACCAGGCATTACTAAGCACTTTATACACACTGTAATTTTTTTTTTCTGGAACACTATAATTTTTATCCTTATAATGACTATATAAGGGTGGCATTACTATTTTATTCATGACAAACACTGAAGTCAGGAAATTTAAGCAATTTTCTGAAGGTCACATGGAATTTTCTTGTCATGGAAGGATTAGGTTTTAGAATTTGGAATGTAGAAACTGGCCTATGGCTATATATATACAAATATATATACACACACACACAATGATAGAAGCTACAGGAAGGTGAGGGGTAGGGGTACCACTCTTCTTTGACAATGGGTTAAATACTGGGTAACCCAGGTAAAGAACTGAGTATGAGAAGGACAAACTACTTTATGTTAATATGCATGCTTCAGAGTCTATATGATCATACATTTAGTGATGAGAGGGATATTAGAAACCATTTACTTTAATCTCTTGCTTTTAAAGATGAGGAAATTAAAACTCAGCCATGTAGAACTTTGCCCAGGATCGATCATATGGCTAGCTGGGCCAGTTTTGTTTTTTTCTACCAGCCCATGCTCATTTTAAAAAAGTTCTCTCATCTCCATTCATGAATGAAGATCAAATTATCTTCAAGAATTCATCTGGGTATATAAGAATTGAGTAGATCTTATTTCAGAAAAGCTTCAAGACAAAAAATATATATATATATATATTTCAAAACCACAATTTTATATCATTTCTTAGGACTAATAATAGTCTACCATGAGTGAAATTATATGGAGAGGTAAAAATGTATATTTCCAACTGAAAACTGGACAAGATGTGACTATAAATCAATGAGGCTGAACTTCAGAAAAACATACCAGAAAACCTATAGTCAGACACAAATTCTCCATCGGATTCCTTATGAGGAGATTATGTACTTAACTCCAGTGATACTTTCACTGCTCAAAATATTTATAAACTTTCTCTTTGGAACTGTCTTAAGAACCAGTGTATTATATGAAACAATACACATGCACATAACTCAATTACTCAAAAAAAATCAGTCTCATTATTTTATAGTTACATCCTATTTTTTGACCAAAAATGGCAATACCCATCTTGATCACCCACCTTATTCACAAGACTTGGCTCCAAATGGCTTTTGCTTGTTTCCAAAATTCAAATTCACCCTCAAAAGACGAAGATTTGCCACCACTGAGGATATTCAAAATAGTATGACGAAGGTTCTAAAGATAATTCCAAAAGTGCTTTGAGCAATGCCAGCATCATTGGGATAATGGAATAGCCTCCCAACGTGACTTCCTTGAAGGAAAGAACACTCATGTGGATGTGTAAGTTCTGGTATGTTTTTGAATTTTTAAAATAAATCAATCTTGTTCTCTGATAGTCACATCTCTTAGATGAGGGGAAAAAAGTAAGTAAGCATAATATTAAATATAAATTTGAACTCTCTAAGAATAACACCATTCAAAGTATTTCCCCACAGGTAATCTCCTTTCACAAACCTTACATTACACACTTTTAAAAAAATGGAGTGCTATAATTACAACACAGAGTAGCACTGTCAATTAAAACAAAACAAAACAAAACAAGTCAGTAGTACGATAACAAGCCCTACAGTAAGATGCATAGTAAGTATAAAAATTTGGTTAATTTTTCTTACCTGTAAACAAGGGTGTCATCATAAGTACCATTGTACTGGATTTGGAACATACGTATTCCGGGAATATTCCTTTGAAAATTAAATTTAAGTAGTGCGGTAGATGATGTCGCTTCTGCTACTACAATTTTATCTTGACTCATTTTAGTATCACCATTACTACTGCTTGCATTAGAACCTGACTTAGTAGAAGTTGAGATATCTGAAGAACCCGGATCAGGCTCATGGATATGATTTGTACTGTTTAGTAAGTGAGGGAGCTTAATTATATGAAGGTCCACTGTTTGTGTTGCTTCCCCAGCAGGATTAGAAGCAATGCAGGTAAAAGCACCTGTATCCTTTACAGTTGTTATAAGAATATCAAGTGTTCCATTATCATACACCAGAGATCTTGTTGCATTTGAAATCAGCTTCCCTTCAGGAGAAATCCAGTGAATTGCAGGTTCAGGGTCCCCCCTGGCTTTGCACCTCAAGGTTGCCCTTTGACCTTCCAGGACTCTCATCTCATGTGTATGACGAGTAATGAGAGGAGGCTCACATAAAAACTCTTCCTCGGGAATTGACCAAAAATAGCGACCAGTTAAAAGTGCTGGAGAAGCACAAGTCTCTAAGTCATCTTCTCTGGACAGACGCCGCAACCACAACAATTCACAATTGCAATGCAAAGGGTTTCCACCAAAACTTAATGCAAAAGTTGATGGGCTGATTATTCCTGAGGTTGCTAGTACCTGAGCTCGCTGAAAGAGAGGGTCAGGTGGTAGCTTCTGCAATTTATTTGATGTTACATCTAGCCGAGTCATCTTGTGCAAGTGGGAGAAAGTCCCCTTAGGAATGTTATCAATCATATTGTGATCCAAACTAAGGGTGTGCAGGCTAACCATCTTCTCAACAGCATCCCAAGGAATTGTTTCTAAATTATTGTAGGACAGATCCAGCTCCTCAAGGGCAAAGACATCGTCAAATGCTGTAGAAGAAATTAAAGTCAGTTGATTGTTGTTCAGTATCAAATGATGGAGATTGGAAAGCCCACTGAACATATCATTTGTAATTTTAGTCAATCTGTTGCTATTCAAATGCAATGCCCTCAAATTTCGTAAGTCGGCAAAAGCATGAGGTGTAATAAAACTTATTGTATTCCTGGATAGAGTCAGGTCCACCAAGCTGGTCATATTGGCAAAATCTTTCCTTTTAATATTTGTAACAAAATTGTCTGCCAACCGCAGTTCCACAGTTCTTCTGTCAATGTTTGGTGGAACAAATAAAAGCCCTTTCTTGGCACAAAGGGTTGCGAGATTAGGAGACAAAATCTGACAGACACAACGCTTTGGACAGATCTGAGCTCTCACTGCTATGCCAATGAAAAACAGATAAAAAAGAAATTTTTCCATTGTAGATCAGATTTAAGAGCCTGTAAGAAAAGATACAAAATGCAGTGTTAGCATCTAATCATTTCACTCATGTTCATATTCCTACTGGAATAATCCTTTTGACGCAAACTGCAATACAGAAACAATTTACTCATTTGTTTACTCAACAAACAAGTATAAAATATCTACTCTGTATTGCAGGCTATAATTGACACTAGGATGAAAAATATGCCATTCCTGGCCTCATGGGATTTAAAATCAAATGGAGGAAAACAAATAAACCACCAGATTATTATAATTCTGTAAATTATGTGCTATTTTTGAGATATGTCCAGGGTACTCAGTGAATGCACAGAAAATGTGACCTTCAACTGAGACTAGAGGGAAGGAGTTAAGAAACTTGCCCATAACCTTGAAATACATCTCATACATTCAAAAGATTAAAGATATATTTGAGGATTTGCAAGTACTTCAATTTACTGAGTAGAAACAATAAAAGACAATATTTGTTACTGTTAACCTTGTGGCATGATATTTGAAAGTAAATAATTGTCCATTAGATTTTACTCATTTTTACAAACGATCTTGAACATAGTACAACTTTCACAACTTAACTGCAAATAAATACTCTTATTCTCAAAAATAAAAAGGCTAAAAGTTTACCACAAATGCTCTGAGCTCCTAAAATATTAGAATATTTTATTTGACATAAAATTGGATTTTAAAAGATAATTTATGAAAAGTAGTCCTCAAAATTCTTGACAGTGAGTCCCAAAAGATGCTATAATTCCATCTTTTCTTTTAAAATCTTAATGTATTTAAATTTAATCCAAATATAATTTTAAAAAATCTTGATAGTTTCATTTTCCAGTTTAATCTGAAGTATTTGTTCTTGAAATTAATCATCAAAAATTAAAATACTAATACATATGCAATCAAAAGTTCTCATAAATTACGCGTGGTTTTAATGCCAAGAAAAATAGCTAGAGAAAATCAATTTTTAAAAGATGAAAATACAAAATATGGAATTATTCTAGAAATAAAGTGCCTAGTTTTCTAAATAAAACATATTCTTATAGTTTTGATTTATTTTATGCCTATTTTATATCATATTCAATGTGGTTGTAATGAATAAGAACTGTCATGCTCAACAAATGAAATAGTCTTACTCTCCTGTTTATGATGGAATAACTGGTACTAAACTAGCCTTTCTACTATAAGCAGCAACAAAAAGTAAAAAATATGTATAAAACTATAGTTTTCACACATTGGAAAAGAAAGAAGCACAGAATTGTGATCCTTGAGAAAAGCGAAAAAAAAAAAAAAAAAAGAATGAATCCTATCATTGCTCCCAGAGACATTTTCAAAGCATAGCACAAGGAGGGAAAACAAGGTGACACATGAACAGTTGAAGAGGATAGAGTGGATTGCAGGGAGTCTCCAGTGGCTTGAATTTATGAGGAAGAATACCAGAAAGAAGAGAGTTAGTCAAAGAAAGAACTTCAGTAGTCCTGCAGGTAGAAACAGGGCAATAGATACTAACCATACCAAAACACTGTGGGGAGAGGGGAAGAAGGAGGAGAAAGTAAACAAAAACTCAATGACCTATGGAAAAATATTAAATAGTCAAAAATAGTACGAAGCACATAATTGGGGTATCAGAAGAAGGCTATAAAGTAGACATAAAAGCAGACACTTTTCACATTTGTAATAAAAAGCAACCCATAAATCCAAGCTCAAAACAAGGAAAACTATACCAAGACACATCATAATCAAATTACAGATAACCAAAGGAAAAAATAATAATCTTAAAAGGAGCGCAGAAATAAGACACATTACAAGAAGATAAAGTGAACAAAATAAAAAATAATGGCTGACTCCTCACTGATTTTGCGTTGGAAATAAAGCAAAATGGAAGACAATGAAAAATATATGTCGAGAATTTCAAGAGAATAAAGTCTGTCAATCTGCATGGGGACTTATATATTCATTAAAAAATGAAGGTAAAATAAAAACATTTTGAGACAGACAAACTGAAAAGTTTCATTACCATAAGAACTGCACTATAAGAAAATATAAAGAATATTCTATTCAGGTTGATGGAAAATTGTACCAGATGGAATCTTGAATCTTTACAGAAATGATACATCTGTGGGTAGATATAAAAAATTTTGCTGTGTTTAATCTGTTTATAAATAGTACTTCTGGTTTGGATATTAAAAGTCACAAAACAAACAAAAACCAACCCCACATTATTTGTACCCTAACAATCAAGTAAGCTGGATAAGCTGGACATCGATTAAAAAAAAAATCAAAATGCTGAGGGTATAGATTTACAGTAACTATATTCCAGGAAATAGTAAGTCTCTGATGGAATGAAGAGTTCCATAGATGTCCCACGCAAGAGAAAAGTAAATAAGAGGACCTATCTGTCATAAACTGGGTTAGGGTGAAAGCAGCCTACCTTTCAAAAGTTTAACAAGCTTCTTTTTTTCTTAAGATCTTAAATTTATTTATTTGAGAGAGAGTGATAGGGAGCCAGAGAGCGAATGAGCAGGAGCAGGTGGGGGAGGGGGGGACAGAAAAAGAGGGAAAAGCCGACTTCCTGTGGAGCAGGGAGCCCAACATAGCCCAGGACCCTGAGATCGTGACCTGAGTCAAAGGCAGATGGTTAACCGACTGAACCACCTAGGTTCCCCTTAACAAATTTCTTTTTAATGCTTTCTTTCTTTCGTTTATTTTTAAAAGATTTTATTTATTTATTTGACACAGAGAGAGAGAGAGAGAGAGAGATCACAAGTAGGCAGAGAGGCAGGCGGGGGGGGGGGAGCAGGCTCCATGCTGAGCAGGGAGCCTGGTGCAGGACTCGATCCCAGGACCCTGGGATCATCACCTGAGCTGAGAGGCTTTAACCCACTGAGCCACCCAGGCGCCCCTAATGCTTTATTCCTTAGTTTAGTTTTAGGTTTACAACAAAAATGAAAAGGAAGTACAGAGATTTCCTATATACCAACTGCTCCCACAATAGTCTTCTCCATTATCACCATTCCAGACAGTGTGGGATATTTGCTGCAATCAGTGCATCAAATTTGACACATAATAATCACCCAAAGTTTGTAGTTTATATCAGGGTACACTCCTGGTTTTGTACATTCTACGGATCTGGACAAATGTACAATAGCAAATATCCACCACTGCAGTATATACAGATTACTTTCACTGTCCTAAAAGTCCTCTGCACTCTGCCTGTTCATTTCCTCCTGGTTCATCCCTGACAAACACTAACTTTTTTTTTTTTCTTTTTACTGTCTCCCTAATTCTGCCTTTTCTTGAATATCATATAGTTGGGATCATATAGTATGGAGCTCTTTCTGGTTGACTTCTTTCACTTAAAAATAAGCCTTAATATATGTTCCTCCATGTCTTTTCATGGTTTAATAGTTATTTCCTTTTAGCATTGAATAATACCCCATTTTCTGTAGGTACCAAAGTCCATTTATCCATCTACATAGTAAAGGATGGCTGGTTGGTTCCAACTGCTTGAGCCAACTGCTTGGCAATTCTGAATAAAGCTGCTCTACACATATGTGTAGAGACTCTTGTATAGACATAAGTTTTCAGTTCCTTTGGGTAAATACCATGGAGTGTGGTTGCTGGACTGTATAGTAAGAATATATTTAGCTTCATAAGAAAGTTCCAAACTGTGTTCCAAAGTGGCTTCACCATAATTCCCAGCAGCAATGAGAGGCTTTCTGCTGTGCCATAGCCTTGTCAGCACATGATGTTAGTGTTTCAGGTTTTGGTCATTCTTTTTAGGTTTATTATTATTTTTTATTTTGGCCATTCTAATAGGCGTATACTGGCATCTCACTGTTTTAATTTGCATTTCTTTGATGACTTATGATGTGGGGTATCTTTTTATATTTTATTTGCCATCTGGATATCTTCTTTGTTGAGGTATCTATCAAGGTCTTTGGCTCATTTTTAAAGTATGGTGTTTTAAAATTATTGTGTTTTAAGAATATTTTGTATATTTTGGATAACAGTCTTTTATCAGATGTGTCTTGTGCAAATATTTTTCCTTTGTCCCTAGCTTGTCTTCACATTTTCTTGACATTGACATTGTCCTTGGTCTTCACATTCTCTTGACATCCTTGGTGGAGCTCAAGTTTTTAATGTTAATGATATCCAGCTTATCAATTATTTCTTTCACAGATCATGTCTTAGGTGTTGTACATAAAAAAGCATCACCATACCCGAGGTCATTTAGCTTTTCTCCTATGTTATCTTTTGGGAGTTTTATAGTCTTTCATTCTATGCTGTGCAGTTATCTCCGTCTGTCTTTTGTTACAGTATTATCGTTATTCAGTTCATTGCAGTTTCTTGAACTGTGTTTGAAAATTTGCTATTTGAGAAGACATGGAAGCACTAGGATGGTTTTGAAAATGTGTCTGTTTTGGAAACGAGCTATCTGATTTTTTAAATATTTGGAGACCTCAGCCAACTTTATATCTCTGCTTCCAGCTTTTTTCAGTAGCCAAGGAGAGCTCTTCGATCTTTCATCTTATCCTTGCATTTCCTTGCTTTTGGCTGCGAATGAGCTACCCTAGAGTCTATGAAGGTAGAGGTTTCCTCTAAGAAGTTTCTTTTATCTCACCAATGCCACCACCCCAGACATTCTGCTGTTGAAAGTCAGACACACTTGTGTGGGAAGAAAAGAACTGTGCTCTCCATTCCCTCTCTCAAGTCTTTTTATAGCTTAAAGCCCTGAGTGATTGATTTTTTCCTTGTGCTCTTCTACTTCTTACCTATCATTCTTCCAAAGCTGCAAGTCTGAGTTGCCTGGAGGATTCATTCCAAGTTTCCTTTCCTCCCCCAATTCTTCTTTCATTTTTTTCTTATCTGAAAATATAGAGTACCTAGGGAAATTGTCTCAAAGAAACAGAAAATAAAATGGTAGTTACCAGGGGTTGAGTGGGGGTTGAGGAACTGGGGAGATGTTGAATGAGGGTACAAACTTACAACTCATAGATAAATGAGTCCTGGAAATCTAGTGGACAGTGTAGTAATTATAGATAACAATATTGCATTATAAATATCAAAGTTGCTAAGAGACTACATTCTTTTTTTTTTTTAAGATTTTATTTATTTATTTGACGGAGAGAGATCACAAGTAGGCAGAGAGGAAGGCAGAGAGAGAGGGGGGGAAGCAGGCTCCCAAGCAGGGAGCCTGATGCGGGGCTTGATCCCAGGACCCTGGGACCATGACCTGAGCTGAAGGCAGAAGCTTTAACCCACTGAGCCACCCAGACGCCCCTCTAAGAGCCTACATCTTAAATGTTCCTACCACAAAAGAAGAAATAAGCATATGACATGATAGTGGTGTTAGTTAATGCCATATTAACAATCTTATTTCAATATATGTGTATCAAATCGACATTGTTTTAAACCTTGAATTTAAACAATGTTATATGCCAATTATATCTCGAAAAAGCTGAATTGTTCATTTCCAGTGCACCTGAATGTCAGTATATTTGGAAATAGGATCTTTGCAGATTATCAAGTTAATGTGAGGTGATTAGTGGAAACCCTAATCCAATATGATTGTGCCTTATAATCAAAGGAAATCTAGACACAAAGACAGATATGCACAAAGGGAACACAGTGTGGAAGTACAATGAGAACATCATCTATAAGCCAAGGAATGCCTAAGGATACCAGAATCTAGGGGAGATGAATAGAACAGGTTCTCTTTCACAGCTTTCAAAAGGAATCAAATATGCCAGACACCTTGATTTTGGACTTCTGGCTTCCAGAACTGTGGGCCAATAAATTTCTGTGCAGGCCACCCTGTTTGTGGTACTTTCTTATGACACTCCTATCAAATTAATTAAAGTCTTAAAAAAACCCATTTCTGAACAGAAGAATTTCAGAGATAAAACAATATGTGTTGTATGTTTCCAAGTATATGTGCATTTAGAAAGGCAAAACTAATCTATAGTGAATGAATTCACACCAGTGGTTGCCTAGTTGGGGGATGGTTGAGTGGGAAAGAATACAGAAAAATTTGGGAGGTGGGGTGATCATGGAAATAGCCTGTATCTTATTTGAAATAGTGATATCCAAGTGTATGTATTCATCACAATTCACTGACTATGCACTTAGTGCATTTTATATCAAGTGTACTTCAATATAGTTGATTAAGTTTTAAAGAAAGAAACCCAGAAGAAAATCTGGGTTTCCATTATGTTTTCAAATACCGGTTCCAAAGGAAGAAGAATTTATAAAGTGACACATTATTGGTGGCTAATCAGAATTTAGTCATATTTTAGAAAGAGGTATTTTCTTAGTTCCTCCATATCTCTTCAAAGATGTGATTCCATTCCAACTTAAATCATGCATCCTATTTCATAAGCTGATTTACTTCATCAACATACATACTGCCTGATATGATTTCACTGCCCATATGGTGATTTAGAAAGTAAGATTAAGTTTAGAATAAAATGTGGGCCACTTTCTTAATTCTATGTTTATTTTTTGCTTAAGTGAGACCTGTAAGTAATGAAAGAATCCTATGAATTGTGATTAATGATGTTTCCCACATTATTTTAGGACAGAGTGGAGATTTCAAAATTTGCGGAAGACGGAAGATAAGGAATCATGTAAAGAAACAGCTTTCATTTCCTGTAAATTCACAAACTAATCATTGATATATTTATTAAAATAATGTATTACCACTTGAGGAAAACGAGTGTGAATGGAAGAGCAGAGTGGTTGTCATGTTTTGTTGGAATTCATGATTTAAAAATTCATGAAAGTAAACTTTAAAATTTATTCTTATCTAGTTAAGTTAAACTCTTTTAAAACTTCTGTCTATTGCCTTCTCTAACTGGTTAAATGCAAACAACACTGATCTGTTTTTAATATTTGAGTGGGGATATAACTCAGTAAACAGTCATACAGCTGTAGCTGTCTAGATAATATTTACACATCTCTTCATTATATGTTCTTTCGAGCTAATTCTTTTCAGACACAAAGTGACACATTTATAAACAAAGAAGAGTCTATCACACAAAACTGGAAAATAATTTTCCAGTACTGCATCCTTCTTTCAGCCCATGGCCATTACACAACATATGCTCAAGAGAATCAGTATTTATTTGGCAACTAGAACAGGATATATAAGCAAATTTAGATTTTACAACCAACTGAGAGTATAATCTATTCTCTGCAGAAACCAATATGGTACCAATTTATATGTTGAGTTAAAGGAAAGCTATTGGACTCCTCAGGAGCCGCCTTGCCATCATTCAACAGAGCTCTACCGATTCAATTAATGTCCCTTTGCCCAGGCTAATGCCTGGGAACAGATGCTGATGCCTATTGACACTGATGTGTTGTTTTAAGATGTGTGAAAATGGCTACAGTGCTGCAAAGGACATTTTATAATACAGTTTAGATAATGGAACATATTTGATATTCATTTCTAATATTTTAGGTTTTCTGCTTATTTTTTCCAAGGACTATAAATGAACAACATTATCATTCTTTTCTCTACTAAAACCTATGCAAAGGTCATTACTATTGAACCTGCTAAATTTGAACCTCAAAACAAGACAGCTATACCTTGAACAATTATCCTTTGATCCTTGATTTTATTTTATTATTTATTTATTTTTTAAGATTTTATTTATTTATTTGACAGACAGAGATCACAAGTAGCAGAGAGGCAGGCAGAGAGAGGGGGGAAAGCAGGCTCCCTGCCGACCAGAGAGCCCGATGCGGGGCTCGATCCCAGGGCCCTGGGATCATGACCTGAGCTGAAGGCAGAGGCTTTAACCCACTGAGCCACCCAGGCGCCCCTGATCCTTGATTTTAATAGTCTCTAACAAAATTCCTATGTACATTGAAAATTAAGTCTTAAAAAATTCACTCATGCATCTAGTCAATCATTCTTTTGCTAGTTTCTTCAGCAAGAATTATTTAGTGTCTGCACTACCGGAAAGGTGCTTTGCTAGAATGTACCAAATTTAGAAGGCTGGGATCTGACCAGGACAAGCACATTCACAATTATAATAGCGGGCAGACTGTGAAAAGTTTTAAGTCAACATACATTTTAATATTTAAATTTACACAAATAAATTGGGTTTTGAGGATTGTATATTTTTGCTCTCTGTGTTTTTATACATGTATTAATTTTTTACTCAACAAGGCCCATGTATACAAAAACCCATACTATTTACACTAAAGGAGTACAGATAAGAGTCCAGTTACTAAAACAATTATTTAAAAAAATTAATAGTTACCATTCAATGAACATAGGTAACATGAAAGAAGTAGTGGTCTCTTTATTTTATAGATGAGGAAATGGGATCAAGATACTGATAACAAAATTTAATCAGCTTACTAAATGGAATATTTGCCATGTTCTATCTAACCAGTAGATGTGTACATAATTTTAGTACTTCTTTGTTTTTTAGAATTAAGGTGAAAGCTACAAAGAGAGATGCCATTTCTTTTGAAAATGTTTTTAATATTAATTTTGTTAGCTTATATCAGAAACCTTAGATCGACTTGTTATACAATGTATTTATTATACCAAATCCCATTTCATTTTTATATAACTCCATATAAAATGGTTATTTTTTTCCTCATTTCATATGAAGAAATAATATTTAAGAAATCTTAAGGAATCCCCCAAGGCCATACAGAAAGAAAAAATAAGGCAGGTTACAGATGGAGATCTGTTTCCAAAACCCATGTTTTTCCTAGGATAAGATGATGCTTTATATGTATTATTTATATTGTATTTTTCTGATTATGCAGCACTTGGACATAAAGTTTTGTTGATTTTAACAATAATGACTCCTTAAGTTCATCAGGTGTTTCCTCATTTATGTTCCTGGTCTCTGTTCATAATCCAATTACATTTAAAAGGTGCTAGCAGATTACTACAGTGCAGACTTAAGAGCATCTTGATAGAGACTTAACGACAACCCAAACAACACTTTTCACTATCATCATTCGTTTCTTTTCGGCATGTCAGGACATGAGTGAAGTTACCCAAATACTGAAGTCCCTAATACTAATTATTCTTTTAAGAATATAAAGTCTAGGGGCGCCTGGGAGGCTCAATGGGTTAAAGCCTCTGCCTTCGGTCTACGGCCATACCACCCTGAATGTGCCCGATCTTGTCTGATCTTGGAAGCTAAGCAGGGTCAGGCCTGGTTAGTACTTGGATGGGAGAAGCCTCTGCCTTCAGCTCAGGTCATGATCCCAGGGTCCTGGGATCGAGCCCCGCATCGAGCTCTCTGCTCAGTGGGGGAGCCTGCCTCCCCCTCTCTCTGCCTGCCTCTCTGCCTACTTGTGATCTGTCTGTCAAATACATAAAATCTTAAACAAAAAAAAAGAATATAAATTCTACTTCATAGAAAGGAGATTGATTTTTGTGTATAAAGAGGTCTCAGTATTTTCCCACTGATAAGGATTGAGCTGTCCCTTTTTTGGCCCACTTGGAAGTCTGCCTGCAGAGACTCTGTAATGCCATCATTGAGCGCCCATGGATTCTGAGAGTTAATACTACTAAGATCTCTGAAAGAGAATGTATTCTCTCTTGCAGAAAATAGCTTGGGGAGAGAAAGCAGCCTAAAACAGCCTAGTGCTAAGAGGCTGTGAAGATTCCCAACAGTGAGATCAGCAGTAGTTTGAAGTTGGGTCAGCTGGCACAGGTGGCAAGTGGTTTGCTAAAATGAATTTCTGTTGATTGTAAGCACTCCTTATGGATGTTCAGATACAAGTGGGAAATATGTGGGAAGTGGGAGGGGTGATGTGTGTATCAAAGTGTAAGATAATTTATATTTAGAACTCCAACTAATTAAGACAGTAGTGCCTCGAAGGAATAGGTATAACTTATCTGGGGAGTAGATGGTTATTTCTTTAGCAAAATAATTTGAGAATCTGTTTTGTATGTGAATGGTGAGTAGCCCGAGGCACGGATTTTAAAGAGGGCAATGAAACAAGAGCTAGCCAAATTCCAGCTTGATAAATTAAACAGAAGTTCACTGTGTGGAAAGGGAGGAGAGAGGATTGAGCAAAGTACACACAGAGAGAAGATTCTGTGTAAAGTGTGTAAGGGACTGAGGCCTTCAAATAGACAGTAGCAGAGAAGGAAACTCTGAGATACAGAGATATTTGCCAAGATATGACACTGTTGCTTCTCATCAACTTCACACCTGAAGTGTGTACTCCCCCTCCCCCACCACCCAACCCAATGTCAAGTCTGTGGAAAACATCAGGGTAAAAACAGCTTGCATGCCATGCCTGGGCTGGCATTGAATGATGATGAAACGGAATCTCAGTTAAAATCAGAAGACATTGTTAGTCATCTAAGACTCCAACCTGGATATCATACCCCCATTTCTCCTTCTGTTGCAACTCATCACAGAATTAGCAGGTTTCAGTGGACACAGAGGACAAGAAATGTCCAGGATAGGGAACATTATCACAGAAGTGAAATGCAATGAAATCATTATCCTGCCATTGCAAAGTAGCAGTTGACCCCCGTTTTCTCCTAATTTCCAAGAATACAGCAGCTCCCGCCTCAGAATTTCACCTTGACTTTATGACAATTTGAAAGGGCATAAAATGGGTAATAACACAAATGTAAATGTCACTAATCAGTGTTTCAAATCTAGTAAACGATTTAACCTTTTTTTTTTTTTTTGAATTTTGAAAGGTGAATCTCTGAGCCTTTAAGATGTCATGCTATCCATTATGTTTCTGTTTCCTAATGGTGTTTAACATTTCATGTAAGGAGTCTCGAGTATTGGTGGTTATTTTGGCTCTATTGTGCTGTTGCCATAGCAATTAAAGAGGCGCCCTTGTAGAGCAATGCAGACAGGATGATCAGCACAGAGATGCTATTTGACACAATTCAGGCAGCTAGAAATCTGGATACTTCTTCAGAAAAAAAAAAGTGGTTTACACTTTCTCTTGATATTATTATGGGCATTGAGGCAGCCAAGTTATCACCAGTGGAAACTCTAATTGAAAATCCCTCCCCCCAAAAAAAAAATTGGAGAGGAAAGAAAGATCTACACATATACAGAAGAAGTAGTGAATTTACTGAGGGTTTAAATACTAAATATGTGCGGGTGGAAAGTTCCGGCAGTTCTCCTACAGAGATGTTTTGACAAACTGAGACCATATGGAACCTTTTACATCACTGAACGCAATGTGTTTTTTTTTCTTTCTCCCCTCTCTCTCTCTCTCTCTTCCTGTCCCTGTCTTTTCTCCTCTTCCTTTTTCCCCCCTCCCTCCTTTGCTCCCATCTCTCTCAAACACACTTACGCTCCAGATCTTACTAGATTCTCCTACTTTTTGTGTTAATATTGCTTTGCTTTTTATAACATAATGATCATTTCAATTTGACATTATGCATATTTCAAAAAGTAACATGATAGTATTATTACATAAAAAGCCCAATTATATAAAAACTTAAAAATTTAAGAGATAACTGAATAAAAGACACAGACAGATGTTTCTTAGAAGCCTGGACCATTCTCTTTCTGTATTAAACTGCTACTTATCCATTCCACTTTGATTCCTAATATTCTCAAAATTAACATGTCTCCAACTGAGCTCTTAATTTTCTCTCTCAAATCTGCTTTATTCCTACGATAGTAATTCTCTATAATTATTTAAAACCTACTTCTTTATTTTATTTTACCCTTTATTTTATTTTACCTTCCTTAAGTAATCACATCCAACATGGAGCTTGAACTCATGATCCCAAAATCAAAAGTCACATGCCCCACCAACTGAGCCAGCCAGGCGCCCCTAAAACCTAGTGCTTTACAAAGTCCAGACCCAGAACACTGGAATTATTCATCACTTCTCTCTTTTTGTCATATACCATCCAGTTCAGTAATAATGCTGTACACTATACAGGAAGAATATATACACGATTGGATTATGTCTACTGCTATGACTTTTTATCATCTTACCCTTGGAACATAAAAACAGCTTCCACACTAGTTAACTGCTTCAGCGATTATCCCCCTTCAATCTGTTTTCCACAAACTAGTCAGACTGATCTTGTTAAAACTTAAAGCAGATCAGAAACTTTGCACTGGCTTCTCATCTTACTTTTTTCACCACTGCATCCTCAACACTTAGAGGAAGGAACGGCACAAAATAAGTTCTAAGTAAATATCTGTTGAATGAGTGAAGATCGAAATCCAACTATTTAGCAACTGTCTAAGAACATGTTCGAGTAATTAAAATGTAAATAAAAATACTATTTTTGTAAAACAATTTCAAAATTATAATGTCAGTGCTGGTGACAATACAATGAAGAGATACTCTTACATATTTCTGGAGTTTGTAGACATTTAGAATTTTATGCCCTCTAAAATTTAAAAAAAAAATAAAAGAGTACTTGAGGCTGGAGAAAAGGATATAGTATAGAATGAGGGAATAAAAGGGAAAAAAGGGAGAAGGAAGCAAAACATGAGAATCTTAACTATAGATAATAAACAAAATGAGGATTGATGGAGGGAGGTGTGTGGGGGATGGGTTATATACATGATGGGTATTAAGGAGGGCACTTAACTGGGATAAGCACTGGGTGTTGTATGTAAGTGATGAATCACTAATTCTACTCCTGAAATCAATATTGTATGTTAACTAACTAGAATTCAAATAAAAACTTAAAACAAAGGAAAGAGAGAAAGAGAGAGAGAGAGAGAGAAAAGCCCAATATTGGCAGGCTCTTGACAAGGGAGATAATTGATTGATTCCCTGCCTTGAGTTGTGAAAAAAGTGAGGAATTAGGAGCATTATAGGATATTTCATTGTATCTTGGGGAGTGCAATTTCCTCTTATACTCCCTAAGAAAATCTTGAGAAAAATCTGCATAATTTGTAAATGGCTCTGGATTTGGAGTTTGTGTTAACTTTCAGTGCAGCACTATGCTAGCCCATGCCTGCAGATAGGTATAAAACAAAGTGACCAGTTCATGATAAATGCTCCATGATTGGAAGCAGCAGCAAAGAAGGTATTTAGTGAAAAATGAAACAAAGCAGGATAACAATCATATATATATATATACACATACACACACACACACATCATATATGTCCATGTACATCCCAGGCTATATGTCTATCTGTATGTGTGTATATGTATACAAGTGTGTGTTATGTGTGTGTGTGTGTGTCTAAGTACTAGTTGTCTTTTCAATTTTCCATTCTTCCCTTTTTTTTTTTTTTTTAAAGATTCTATTCATTTATTTGACAGACAGAGATCACAAGTAGACAGACAGGCTGGCAGAGAGAGAGAAGGAAGCAGGCTCCCCGCTGAGCAGAGAGCCCGATGCGGGGCTCGATCCCAGGACCCTGGGATCATGACCTGAGCTGAAGGCAGAGGCTTTAACCCACTGAGCCACCCAGGTGCCCCCCATTCTTCCCTTCTTTAGTAACAGAAACCTAATTTCTACCTGTTATACTGTTTCCCAGAATGAAGAGTTTATTTTCTAACTTCTTCTGCAGGGAGTTAGAATCATGTGAGTCATTTTCTTCCAATGTGGTGTAACTGAAAACAGTGACAAGATCTTCAGAGGCAGCTACTTAAAGGGAGGTGACTGAAATGGGATGTACCTTTCCTGTCTTTTTATCCAACTACCTTCTTCTCAACTATAATTTAGACATGATTTCTGGAACTCCAGTAGCCAACTTGTACATTGAAGTGACCTTGAAGATGGGGGTCATGAGTTGGGATGATGGAGGAGGCATTCCATCTCATTCCATGGAGCTGCTCTATCAGTCCTGGTTTACTTTCCATCATGTTTAAACTATGGTTCAGAAATGTCTCTGCGACTCATGGCCAAACTGTCTCAGCTGGTTCCAGTATGATTAAAGCAACAAATAGAAGTATAATAAAAATGACTAGGATGAAATATATCATGCATTCAACTATATGATTATAGATATTTCCGATATTTTAAAAACATTAGATATAATGAGCACATATTTTCTGTAAAATAAAAAAGTTAAAACTTGGATTCCTTTAATACTAATTTATATGTGTTAGCAGTGAGTTATATGACTATAAAAATTGTCTATTAATTGACAGATTTTTGGCAAACCCCACAACACTGCTAAAAACAAGTATTTTATGATGATCTAAGTGAGTATACACATTTAGCATACATCTATCATATATCATTAGTCAATCCCTGGGGCATTTCTTGATAGTATGTTGGTTTAAAAAGTTCCTTGGGGCTCCTGGGTGGCTCAGTGGGTTAAGCCTCTGCCTTCAGCTCAGGTCATGATCCCAGGGTTCTGGGATCGAGCCCTGCGTGCTTCCCCCTTTCTCTCTGCCTGTCTCTCTGCCTACTTGTGACCTCTGTCAAATAAATTAAAAAAAATATTTAAAAAAGTTCCTTAATTATTTCAAGCTAACTGAGGAAAATTTTATAACATTCAGGTATTGGGTGAACCACAAATATTCTCTGATTATGTGAATGAAATGTAAAAATATCTTTTTTATGGAAAGATATTAACTTCAGATACAATTTAAGATGGTACTACTAATCTAAAGGATCTAAAGCTGCAACAGAACATCTATAAATATTCCAGCTGCTTCCCCCCCCAGAAACTAATATACTGCTCCTAAAATTCATATGGAAATGCAAGGGACCCAGAATAATCAGAGAAGTTTTGAAAAAAACAAAAATTTGTGGAACACACATTCCTGAATCCAAATTTGCTCCAAAGATACATCATTAAGACGTGATACTAGTATAAATGTTGAATATAGGTTAGTGGTATAGCTGGTAGCTCAAAATAAACTTATACGTATAAACAACTGATTTTCAACAAGTATGCCAAGACCATTCTATGTTTTGTTTGTTTTTAAATTAACATATAATGTATTATTTGTTTCGGGGGTACAGGTCTGTGATATATAAAACTTAGTGTTCATTACAACATCTACATTCCCCAATGTCCATCACCCAGTTACCCCACCCCCTGACTTGTAAAAATGTTTCTGACTTAGTTATTGATTGTATGTGTAGGTAAGTGCAAGTCTTGGCTTACTTCCTCAACTTTGGCTTGGGTGGATCAGGTAACATTGACTATAATATAGAGCTTATCTAGGGGAGAAAAAGTTTGGAGCATATATAGGAAGGAAAAGAAATTTGGATGTGATGAGAGATAATAAGTTTGGTTTGAAATAATCTATTTCTGGAAGCTGGATAAACTTTGAAATAAACAAGACACTGGTATTAAAATCTATAAGCATGCCATCCCTGAAGGATATGATGGAATGGCTGGTTTGCAGACAATGGAAATGCATTATTTTAAATTTCTTGACAGCACTCTCTTGTCTAAATTTAGGGACATTTTTCATTGTTATTTGTTTACAAAATAATAATTATTTTTTGATTTATGATTATTTTTCAAGTGTCAGCTGTCAAAGCTCATGGCACAGACATTTATTAAATAAGATCAACCTAGTATCTAATATTTGCCTTTAGGATTTTGAAAACAGAGGTAGCTAGATATCAAGTAGTATTTTTTATAATGCAGCTACTCCTCATTTTTTCCAGTTTTTAAGGACCACTGATCTATAGCTGAGAAAATTGACTAGAGTCTTACAAACCTTAAAAACTAGGCATAACAGAGACATACAAATGGTCAACAGACACATTAAAAGATGCTCAGCATCACTCATCAACAGGGAAATGCAAATTAAAACCACACTGAGATATCACTTCAACCTGTCTGAATGGCTAATATCAAAAAGGCCAAAAATTACAAGTGTTGGTGAGGGTGTGGTGAAAAAGGAACCCTCATTCACTTTCAGTGAGCATGGATACTGGTGCAGCCTTGTGGAAAAGAGATTCTCAAAAAATTAAAAATAGAATTACAATATGATCTAGTAATTCCACTATTGAGTATTTATCCCAAGAAAATGAAAAAATTAATTCAAAAAGATATATACACCCTTATGTTTATTGCAGCATTACTTATGATAGCTCAGATATGGAAGCAACTCAGACATCCCTTTAAAGATCAACAGATAAAGAAAATGTGGTATATACAGAGAGTAGAATATTATTCAGCCATAAAAGGCAAGATTGTGTCCTTTGTGACAACATGCATAGAGATGGAGCGTATTAGGCTAAGTGAAATAAATCAGAGAAAGACAAATACCATATGATTTCACTTAAATGTGGAATCTGAAAAACAAAATGAACACAAACAAACAGAAAGCAGAATCAGACCTATAAATACCGAGAATAGACTGATGGTTGCCAGAGGGAAGGAGAGTTGGCGAACCAGATGCTTTATCTATCACATGGAGACCATATCCAATCCCTCCATTACCCACAAATAAACATAATCCTGATTTTTATATTAATCACTTACTTGCTTTTTTTTAATGGTTGTATCACTTTTTTAATATGTCCCTAGTTTTTCAAATTTATATAAAGAGTCCATTGTATTTATTCACATGTCTTATGTCCTTTATAAAAAGATCTCAGTTTTCCTCTCAGTCAGATATTCCAAGCAGCAGAGAAGAAATGTATTTTACCAACAACTTGAGGAAGTTTGGAAGTGGTTCTTCTCTAGAGAAGCATCCAGATGAAAACTCAAAATAGCCAAAGGTTTTTTAATACCCTTATGAGATCTTGAATATAAGAATCAGCTAAGATACATCCAGATTAATCCATGAAAACTCTGAGATCATAAATGTGTATTTCTTAAGCCTGACATTTATTGTAATACCACAGCAATAGAAAATTAATTAAATATATTTAGATGAAAAAGCGGGCTGTAAACTTTGATGTGCAGTATGATCACAATTTAAAAATAAAAAACTAAACTAAAACTATAATAGTTGATAGAATTTATTCCTATAATGTGGGATTAAATACTATGGTTCCTTTCACTAACTATAACAACAAAAACTGAATGAAATACTAATGTAAAACTTAAAAGAAAACTCCATAAAGTTAACAAGGCAGTGAAGCATACTAGATTAAATTTTAGGAGAAGTAAAATCCCACAGAAATAAATCCACTTCTCAAAAACAATTCTACCCTGAGGGCTTTTTCTGAACATGAAAACAGAGATTTCCTCAAGGACCTGTGGTGTTGCATGTTTGCTCAGAAGATATGCAGAGAAATGTTTTTACTAGTATTATTTGTAATAACCCCAAACTGGAAACAACTCATTTGTCCATCCATAGTAAAACAGAAATATACGTTGGAGTATATTTAAACAAAGGAATATTATAAATCAATGAATATGACTGTACCTATGCTACAGAGAGAAGCATATTATTTATAAACATAATGACAACAACCAAAAAAAGACATATGAATAAACACAATGGATTCCTTATTTATATAAATTTGAAAAACTAGGGACATATTCAAAAAGTTATACAACCATAAAGAAAAGCAAGTAAGTGATTAATATAAAAATCTGGATTATATATTTGTGGGGCATGGAGGGGTTGAATATAGTCTCCATGTTACAGATAAGGCATCACGGGTACTGGGAGGTTCAATTTTTTTTTTTTTAAAGATTTTATTTATTTATTTATTTGAGAGAGAGAGACAGTGAGAGAGAGCATGAGAGGGGAGAAGGTCAGAGAGCGAAGCAGACTCCCCATGGAGCTGGGAGCCTGATGTGGGACTCGATCCCGGGACTCCAGGATCACGCCCTGAGCCGAAGGCAGTCGTCCAACCAACTGAGCCACCCAGGCGTCCAGAGGTTCAATTTCTTAACTGAGCAGGAGGCACTGTGGATACTCATTTTACAATTACTCATTGTACTATACAAGTATGTTTTACGCACTTTTCAGTATGAATGATATATTTCACAAAAAAAATGTTTAAAAGTGCTTCGGATATTAAAAAGCAGTCAAAGTGTCCTATGATTAATAATAGTCTTTATCAAAGTAGTTTTTCTCTTTTAGGCCAAGAGGGTACCACGAAGGCAATAGAAGTATCAGAGGAGTGGGGTGGGATGTGCTCCAAAGATACAATCCATGCCCGGCGTATTTCATTCATAACATGCTTCATTAGTTAGTGAGATCCTAGAGAGCAGAGCTCACTGTCTGTGACCTTTGGAGAAATCAGAGGGTTAGGAATTTATTCAGGTTTTGTTACATGAGTGAAAGACTACTACCACTATTAACACTGCTAAATTTAGAACTATTAATACTGTAGCTACCATTTTCTCCTTGCATTCTTTATGCCAGGAACAGTGCTAAATCTGAGGAAGCATGAAAGTTTAAAATACCAGCCAATGAATCTTTTCTCTCTCTCTCTTTCTTTCTTTCTTTCTTTCTTTCTTTCTTTCTTTCCTTTTGTGGTGGTGGTGTTGTTATTTTGTCTTGTAATGGTTTAATACCTTTGTACATTCAATTGTTCATTCTTTTCCCCAGTTACTTATTTGGAACCCTGTCATTCACTAATAAAGGGGAAACCGAAAATAAAGAAAATGCAAAGAAAAATAAGAACAAGTTAAATCTTACCTTATGATTTCAAAGGCCTATGTTTTGAAAAAAATATATATATATATATTTTATAATGTACCCTAGCATATACTTAGTTTGGTGTTGTCTTTTTTTTTTTTAACTCATAGTCTAAGATTTTTTTATAAGATTAATTTATTTATTTTAGAAAGGAGGGGGAGAGAGAGAGAGAGCATAAGCAGGAGGAGGGGGAGGGATAGGGAGGAAGAGAATCCTCATTGGTAGCAGAGCCTGAGACAGGGCTTGATCCCAGGAGCCTAGGATCAAGACCTGGGCCAAAATCCAGAGTCATCTGCTTAACCAACTGAGCCACCCAGGTACCCCTATAGAGGAATATTTTGAAAATACTTTGGCCTAGAGAAAGAGTACAAAAGCAAATGTATATACAGGGACAGCACCTCCAAGGTGAATATAAAAAGAAAATTATAGTTAAAACATTCACACTGTCTCACATTTACTGTTTGGATCCCTGAAAGACATCATGGCATGAGATGTATAAAAAGGACAAAGGAGACATCAAGTAGTATACACAAATAGCATAAAAAAGCACCAAGGACTTGGGATGGTGGTGGGGATGGAAGGAGAAAGGGAGGGAAAGAGACAGGAAAGGTGAGGAATGGTAAGTGTAAAGAATGTGTGTGAGAGGATTCATCAGTCAATTCATTGTCAAACAAAATGGCAAAGATAAGACATCTGAACAAAGGTTAATATAGAGGTTTGCTATTATCTGAGAATAGCTTGGATGATGTATACAGTAAGCACCAATGCCAGTGTTGATTCATATTATAGACGTAACTCCCATCCCGATAAAATTTAGTTGGCACTCTGGAAAAAAAGAGTTGCAAAGGAATGAAAAATAAGATGGAATTAGGTTAAAAATGGGCTGAAATATAGAGATTTTGATTTATATAAATTATAAATTAACTTTTTTTAAAGACAGAGTACCTAGAATAAAACATTTTTCCCACTATGCACATAAACACAGGTTTTTTTCTTGTGTGTAATATATCAAATCTCATTCACAATTACACTATGCTATAGGTATTACTATCACCTTTTTTTTTTTTTTGATTTTATTTATTTGTTTGACACAGAGAGAGAGAGAGTACAAGCAGGGGGAGCAGCAGGGAGAGGGAGAAGAAGGCTCCCACAGAGCAGGAAGCCCAATGTGGGGCTTGATCCCAGGAATCCAGGATCACGACCCCCTGCTGAAGGCAGATGCTTAATCAACTGAGCCACTCAGGCGCCCCTTACTATCATCACTTTAAAATTAAAAAAACAAAAGGTTTAAGTAAATTATCAAGAGTCATAGTTCTGTTAAAAGGTATAGCTCCAATTCTACCTACAGTTGCAACAACATACATAAAGGCACTTGGCTTATACAATAACATGATCTAATACTGCTTATCTTTAATGATCTAATACTGTTTATTTTTATTAATTGTGATTGCTCATTGATCTTTTGAGAGACAACAGGGATAGTTGTCTCTGTTATTGTTCTTAGAGTTTAAATATTAAAATCAGGTACATTCACACTTCATTACTTAAATGCAACCTTTTAATGATGAGATAATTTTAAATTATGTGATATGCTCCACAAGGAAGATGTTCTGTTTCATATAGATTTTTTCCATATAATTTATAACATCATGATAGAGATAGCAAGAAAATGCAAGGCTTTTTTTTTCTCCTTTCTTATATAATAATAAGAACCCCCCCCCAAAAAAAAAGAAACCCTGCATGGGGTTATCAGGGTAGGTTAAAGAGAGGCAGTCACACAATAAGAACAGGTACCAAGGGGGTCTGATCAATATGCTCATGAATAGCATAGTATCTTCTGGAAATTCTTAGGCTGTGTTCAGATACACCATGACTTGGGTGAAGTGTTCTTCCTACCAGAGAACAAAGAGTAGAGAATTTAATAGTGGCAGTGACTACAACCTTTATAATGATAACCTGAACTTGGTCCTCATGCATATCTCCTCTGAGCCTGCAAAAGACAAGGACCTCCTTCAAAGTTGTTATCCTTCTGGTTGGCTAGAGCATGAAGCAGCCTGTTAGCACAATCTGTAATCACCAGACTTCCCAGGGAGAGAGAAAGATAAAAGACGGAGAATGAATCCACTTCCTTACACATCCACAAAAATGAACTCACTGACCTAAATGTAAGCCCTAAAACTATCAAACTGAAAACATGGCAGTAAATTTTTGTGACCTTCAATTAAGAAGAACACTTTAGATGGGTAAGTTGTTTGACATGTGAATCTCAATAAAACTGTTTCAAGGGGCACCTGGGTGGCTCATTGCCTCTGTCTTTGGCTCAGGTCAGATCTCAGGGTTCTGGGTTGGAGCACCACATTGGGCTCTCTGCTCAGTGAGGAACCTGCTTCCCCCTCCCTATTTGTCTGCCTCTCTGCCTACTTGTGCTCTCTTTCTCTCTCTCTGTCAAATAAATAAATAAAATCTTAAAAAAAAGAAATTAAAAAAAAACTGTTTCAAAGTTATGCTAAATTGTAGTAGTGACATTATGTCAAAACAAAGACAATAATTTCTAAATGTTGGGTGGTTTGTTGCTTGAAAAGTGGCAAAATAACTGATATAGTTTTCTTACAATAAATTAAGAATATGTGCTATACAACAAAATAAAATAAGAGAAAAGTTAATAGAGAAGAAAAAATAAATTTAAATATTCAGCATATTTAATCATAAATCATATAAACATCAATCTAATAATGTAATGCATAATTTAATCATATAAAATCATATAAATATTTAGTATATTTAAGCCAAAACTGTCAGTTCATACATTACATGAAGTTTAAATGGGGTAGATGCTTTGTTATGCACTGAATTGTGTTCCCTTATAATTCATATGTCAAAATCCTAATCCCATATCTCAAAATGTGATTTTATTTGGAAATAGGGTTAATGCAGAATAGCCAAATTGAGGTCATACTGGAGTAGGATGGACTCCTAACCCAATATGACCGGCATTCACATAAAAAAAGGGAAATTTGGAAACAGACACACAGAGAGACCACCAAGTGAAGATGAAGGCAGAGCTCAGGGTGATGTTTCTATAAGCCATGGAACATCGAAGTATGCCAGCAAACCACTAGAAGGTAAGCAAGAAGCATAGTATAGATTCTCTCTTAGAGCGCTCAGAAAGAAGCAACCCTGCTTATACCTTGATCTCAGACTCATGGCCTTCAGAACAGAACTTCAGAATTTATGAGACCATACATTTCTCTTATTTAAACTATGCAGCTTGTGGTACATTTTGGTGGCAGAAGCCTTAGCAAACTAAAGCATACTCTAAATAAAAGAAAAAGTTTGTCTTACTGAATTTAAACTTCATACTGCTGACAGGAGATACATATACAATGTGAAAATATATAAATGCTGGGGTACCTGGGTGGCTCAGTCAGTTAAGCATCAGACTCTTGATTTTGGCTCAGGTCATGATCTCAAGGACGTGGGATGGAGCCCTGGTTTGGGCTTTGCACCCAGCTCAGAGTCTGCTTGTCCCTCTCTCTCTACTTCTTCCTCCCTCCTCTAAAATGAATAAATAAATATAATCTTTAAAAAATATATAAATGCTGAAAAGATGAAAAAAATATTTTCATTTGAAAAAGCTAAAAGAATAAAGTATAGCTATAGTACTATCAGAAAATGTAAACTTTTAGTTAAAAAACATTACTGGGGAAAAGATACACTTCAATAGAAAAATATACAAATGATAAAATTATATGGTTTTTTAATAATTTTACTTCAAAATATATGAAGCAACGTAAAGTCATAATCATCAGGCATAAGTTAATATTCCCCCATCTTTTTTATGACAGAATAAAGAGAAAATAATCAGTAAGGATATAGATTAGATGAAAACAGTTAGCTAGTTGCTCTAATACACATTTCACATATACACACACACACACGTATATTACACTCGTGCATCAACTGAAAAATACACATTGCTTAAACACAAAATATTTTTAAAAAACAAATTTTTTTGAGTCAAAACAGGCACACAAAAATTTCAAAGGACTAGAATTATTGAGAATAATTTTTTAGGCCACAGAGCAGTTAAGAAAAACTAGTAAGAAATTAATAAGAAAAACATCTATAACATACACACATGTATGGAAATGGACCTACACATTCTAAATAACTTATGGGTCAAAAGAGAACTAAAAATACAAATCAGAAAATATTTTGAATTAAATGATAATGAAAACTCTACAAATTGAATCTTGAGGGATATGTCTAAAATTACAAAGAGGTAAATGTATATCCTTAAAGACATACTTGGAAGAGAAGGCTGAAAAGCAATGATTAATCATCATTCTTAAGATGTTTTAGAAGAAACCATACATTAAACCCAATGAAAGTAGAAGAAAGAAAATAGTGAAAACAAAAGCAGAAGTTATTGAAATTGAAAATATGCATATAATTTAAAAAATCACTAAGTCAATGATATTTAAAATAACTATTAAAAGTGATTATTTCTTATCAAGACTGATTAGGGCAAGGAAAAGGGATTTCATTGGAGCTAATAAAGTTATTGAAGTTTAAAGATTTTATTTATTTATTTATTTACTTATTTATGAGACACAGAGAGAGCAAGTGGGGGTTGGAGCAGAGGGTGAGTGACAAGCAGACTCTGTGCTGAGCATGGAGCCTGACATGGGGCTCGATATCATGACCCTGAGATCATGACCTGTACCAAAACCAAGAGTCAGACCCTTAATTGACTGAACCACCCAAGTGCCCCAATAAAGTTATTTAGGAAGCTATTAGAAGAACTGGAGCCATATATCTGAACATTTACATGACATGGACAAATTTTTATAAAGATATAATCACCAAGTTTGGCATGTGAAAAATAATATTCCTATAACTATTAATGAAGTAGAATCCATAATTAAAATCTTCCTACACGGACACCTTTAGGCACAGATGGTATCACTGATAATACTTCCAAACAAGTATAGAAAAAATAATAGCGATTTTATGCATTCTTTCAGAGAATAAAAACAAATAAAACACTCTCAATTCATAACATGAATTCATAGCATTAATTCTAAATACTGATGAGAATGTTGTTAGGAGAAAATTATGAACTGACCTCACTAAGGAACATAGGCACAAACACTCTTAACACGTTATTATTAAAATAAGTACAGTAATGATACATAATGATGAATTTGGATTGAAAATGAAAATATGTAATATGTAATATGTAAAGAAAATATAATATATAAAAATGTAATATGTAATGAAAATGAAAATATGTAAATTTGAATTTGAATTGACCTCAGGATTTTGTTTTAGTATTTCAAAGTTAGTCTAATTCTTCAATGCAGTAAAGGTTAAAACATGGTGATTTCAATAGATAACATAAAAGATTTTTTTAATAAAGATTTTTTTTAACTTATTTGACAAACAGAGATCACAAGTAGGCAGAGAGGCAGGCAGAGAGAGAGAGAAAGTAAAGCAGGCTCCCCGCTGAGCAGAGAGTCCAATGCACGGCTCGATCCCAGGACCCTGAGATCATGACCTGAGTCAAAGGCAGAGGCTTAGCCCACTGAGCCACCCGGGCACCCGATAACATAAAAGATTTTAATAAAATTCAACATCCAATTTGATTTAAAAAAAAAAAAAAACCTTTCTAGACTAGGAATATATAAAAGTACTTAACCTGATAAATGGTTTCCTAAAAATGTTATTCTTCATGATGAACTATTGAATGACTTCTGTTTGAGAAAGTAATAGGATGACATTGTGTCCACTATCACTACTTTTATTTAACAATATACTAGATGTTCTAGATGGTAAGACAAACAAGAACACAAATAAAAGCTATAAATAATAAAAAAAAAGAAATAAAACTATTATTATTTGAAAACTGATAATAGAAAGAAAAGCTAAAGCTGCAAATAAATATGCAATAGGAAAAAAGTCAAATAGTTAAGATTACATTTACTGAGAATAATGTAGTCAAAACACAAACATAAATAAAATATTGAATTAAAAGTAAGTTAATAAAAACACTAGAGGATTCAATATTCCAAAAAGTGCCATTGATTTAAACTCCAACCACCATCACAAGATGTGTGGATTCGTCCTATCACACAGAATGGCTTATTATAAAGCTGTGGTAATTAAAATAGTATGACACTGGGCCCCGTAGAAACAAGCAACTATTTAAACTTTTTTTTACTACACATATAATAATAAAGAATTCATATTCAAATTATGTAAATAATCCCTATAAAGCTCTATAAGAAAAATAAAACCAACAAAAAAATAAGTAAAAAGATGTAAATAAGCATTTTACTAAAAGTAGCTCCTTAGAGGTCAATATACATATGAACAGGTATTATACCAGATTAGCCATCAAGGAAATGCAGAATAAAATTGCAATGGGTCATGACTACACATCCACAAATCCACCACCACCAACAAAAAAATAACACTAATTCTAAGCATGGTAAGAATACGGAGCAATAGGTACTCTGGTATCCTATAGGCAAATTGCATTAACATGACCTGGCATTTTCTACTTAATGTGGAACATATATATACATATATTATGACCCAGCCATTTCACACATGACATATATCCAACACCAATATATGCTCATATGTACTAAGAGGTATGTATTAGAGTTCTTATGAGTATTATAAACAGTAGTGAAAAAAAAAAAAAAACCCAGAAGGCATTCACAGGTCCATAGGTCATGGATATTCACACAGTTCAACATTACACAAGAGATACAATGAATTGGACCACTTCTAACATGCAAAAATGTGGATGAATCTCACAAGCATAATATTGGGCAAAAAAGATTACATACAGAAAGTACTAGATGATTCTTCTATGTAGACTACAAGACCAGGAAAAAATAATTCACGGTGTAGAAGTCAAGATACTTGATATTTTTGAAGAGAAAGGATGGATTACTGACTGGGCAGGGCAGGAGGAGAGTTTCTGGAGGGTTGGCAACAATCTTTTCTGGACAAAGCAGTGTTTACAGAGATTTCCACTTTGTAATAATTAATTGAGCTGCATATTTACTTTTTGCACTCTTCTCGTTTTACTTCAGTAAGCATTTAAAATAAAAGCAATTCACATGACAGCTGTTGCAGCCCTTTTTCTATCCATTCAACAAGAGTTTGTTGACCACTACTACAATCCAAGTTTTCTGTCAGACACAGGAGTTAGAGATGAATGAAACAAGGTCCCTCTCCTTAGGAAACTTTAGTAAAGATAAAACAAAACAAAACAAAACATTCATTAAAAGGGCAGTGCAGTATTTCTTAATTGGCTAGGACCTTGCTGCTCAAAATATGTTTGAATATCAAACTATACAATAGCAATAGATTATATTCAATTGAATAAAATAGGAATCCAAGAATCAATGCTGATAACACTAACAGAAATGAATAAAGATATAATAAAGTGGGGCAGAAGGAAATAACATTTTTTTAATAAATTTTTTTAAAGATTTTATTTATTTATTTGACAGAGATCACAAGTAGGCAGAGAGTCAGGCAGAGAGAGGAGGAACCAGGCTCCCCGCCAAGCAGAGGGCCCGATGCGGGGCTCGATCCCAGGACCCTGAGATCATGACCTGAGCTGAAGGCAGAGGCTTTAACCCCCTGAGCCACCCAGGCACCCTGGAAATTACATTTTTTAAGATAGTAAAATGTCAACTGATAAATGTAGAAAAAATAATAGAGCTAGAAAAATCACCATTGTGCAAACGTCATGGTAATAATTGAGTCAGGCATAATCACTAACAGAAGTTAAAATGGTCAATGAAAATTTGATGAAAAATAGGAAAAATAGCCTAAAAGAGACTGGAGACCTGAAAATTCCATGCAGTGTGGATTGGACCATGGAATAGAATTCTTTTTTTTTTTTTTTTTCCTATAAAGGGCAATATTGGGATACTTGGCTTTAAAACACTCTTTAAAAGTATATTGTTTGTCTTTAATTATATTTCAATAAGTATTAGCAGAGATTTCACTTCGTAGTAGATGTCAGTTGCTTTTCTTTGTCAAGCTTTCCTCCCTCCATATCTATAAAGAACGCTGTCTCCTGGAGAACCACCAATGCCAGGTGGTCCTGGGAAAATGACTAGTCACAGAACTCGGCCTACCTGCCCCAGACACAGGGTGGGAATGTGAGCCAAAAGAAGCAAATTTGGGTCACTGCCTTAATTATCTGAAGTTGGATGGAAATGGAAAATTTCCCTTTCCTCATTTAATTCTTACATAGCAGTTCCTGCAAAGTAGTTAAATATAACATGGAAAAAGTATCTATGAACAGTTGAGTAAAAAATGTTGTCTTTGGGTAAATTGGAAGGGGAGGTGAACCATGAGAGACTATGGACTCTGAAAAACAATCTGAGGGGTTTGAAGTGGCGGGGGGCTGGGAGGTTGAGGTACCAGGTGGTGGGTATTATAGAGGGCACGGCTTGCATGGAACACTGGGTATGGTGCAAAAATAATGAATACTGTTTTTCTGAAAATAAATAAATTGGAAAAAAAGATGTTGTCAGTCTTGGTGTATCCTAAAGAAAAATGTCCACAATAAAATGTTAATGAAAAATGATTAGTTTTAAAATAATCTCCTTTGCTGAATTCATTTATATTAAAAATGTTCTCTATGTGGGTATATTTGTATTTGTATAGAAACAGATCTAAAAAAAATATAAGTAGAAAGCAAAACTGCTAAGATTTGGAAAAGAAAGAAAATCATATTTTTCCTTCTAAAGCCCTTGTAGTATTTGAAATGTTCATAATTATTTTGTAAATAAGGCAAATGCAATAAAAGCAAGTTTTTTTGTTGGTGTCAGTACCGTATGAAATGTACAACTTTTTTTTAAGCTAGGTGTCTTATTATGCCTTTAAATGTCCTGTTTTGCTTTGTTTTCTGGGCTGGAGTAGAGATTCTAGGCTTTATTCTTTTTAGCAGCTGGCATTACGCAAAGGTGATGCCAGTGGTAAGAGCTGTTGGGATCCGTAGTCCTGGAGTCAGCTTTGGACCACTTGGACAAGACTGAAGCAGAAAAATGTCTGATGATTACAGACCCCCATGTACAACCCATGTATCTTTCTGTGTCTAGGAACCACAGTAGCTGGCTTCAAGACCCATTGTGGAAGGTACAGGAGAGTGAATGATGTGATAACTAGTTATAATGTAAAAGAGACCTAGCATAAGTAAGAGGAGAGAAGAAATCAAGATTTGGGCACTTACCTGCCTGAGCTAGCCAGGTGCCCCAACAAGTACTTTTTATAAACATATAATGTATTATTAGCGCCAGGGGTACAGGTCTGCGAATCGCCAGGTTTACACACTTCACAGCACTCACCATAGCACATACCCTCCCCAATGTCCATAACCCCACCCCCCTTCTCCCAACCCCCCTCCCCCCAGCCCCTCAGTTTGTTTTGTGAGATTAAGAGTCTCTTGTGGTTTTTCTCCCTCCCGATCCCATCTTGTTTCATTTATTCTTCTCCTACCCCCCAAACCCCCTTGTTGCATCTCCACTCGCTCATATCAGGGAGAGCAAATGGTAGTTGTCTTTCTCCGATTGACTTATTTCACTTAGCATAATACCCTGTAGTTCCATCCATGTCATCGCAAATGGCAAGATTTCATTTCTTTTCAAAAACAAGTACTTTTAATATGGTAAAAATCAGAGAGGCAGTGTTAAAGTGGACCATAATAAAAATAAAATGTTGTAATATTTATTAAAATATTATTGGAGATAAACTCAAACAGAAATGTCAAAACTACCACTTTTTTCCTAAGTACTTCCTGCCAGGATGGTCTTGAATTTCTTTTCTTTCTTTTTTTTTTTAATTTAATTTATTTATTTGACAGACAGAGATCACAAGTAGGCAGAGAGGCAGGCAGAGAGAGAGGGGGAAGCAGCTCTCTGCAGAGCAGAGACCCTGATGTGGGGCTTGATCCCAGGACCCTGGGATCATAACCTGAGCAGAGACTTTAATCCACGAGCCACCCAGGCACCCCTGGTCTTGAATTTCTATCCTATCCTCTACTCCAATTGTGTTCTATATAGAGATGGCCCTCACTGTTTTGTGAGAGACACTTGTTAAATTTTCAGGAATTTTGTGAGCTAATTCACCTCACAATGTAACTTGAAATTGGCCTTGGAAAGAATAATCACATTATATAAATTCACAAATGCTACTAATCAGGATTTCTCCCCCAGTTGCTGGCCAGCAATTTATTATACATTTGCCAAAACACTATTTTTAAAAGCCTGTCAGTTAAATAGTCTTTGTCTTAATTTATAACATCATTAAGACCACATGGACCATGATTCTAGGACAGAATTTGTATAGGAAATAAATGTAGAACAAAAAGTAGGAAAAACAGTGTCAGTGAAGAGAGAACAGCAGGAAGCATTAAAAGGAATAAACAGTGTGAAATGTCTAGAAAGCCGAAATAAGACTGTGATTGAGGGTCACCTTGGTGGCTCAGAGGGTTAAGCCCCTGCCTTCAGCTCAGCTCATGATCTCAGGGTCCGAGGATCAAGCCCCACATCAGGCTCTCTGCTCCACGGGGAGCCTGCTTCCTCCTCTCTCTGTCTGTGATCTGCCTACTTGTGTTCTCTTTGTCAAATAAATAAACAAAATTTTAAAAAAAGGACTGTGATTGAGATATAGCCACTGCAGTTTACAGTTAACAGTTCATTAATTTTTTGTACTGGTGAAGAGAAGAAAAGTTTGCAGTGAACAGATGAGAACATGGCAGGACAGGAAGTATAAAAGTGAGTTTCTTTGGAATACTGAAAAGTCTGGCTTTAAAGAGAATGCTGAAAGAACAAGGCCTAGAGAAGCATGTAGATCAAAAGGTTTTTTACTTTGTTGTTTCGTTTCATTTTGTTTTTGGCATAGTCCAAGCCCATACTAGGCTGAGGAAATGAGCCAAAAGAGACAGAACAAACCTATGACAGAAAAAGCACTTGTTAGAGCAAAGCTGCTGTGAGGCCAAGAGGTGATTAAGTCAAGAACAAAATCTGATCAGGAGACAGGAAATAAAGAATGAGCTGTCCACGGAATCAGGTAAAGTTTGTTTGGAAACAGGAAGTTGATAGAGTGTGTCTGTAAGGCTTCTTTTCTCAGAGAGGAAGAGGTGACACATTCTGCTGATTCTGTCTGAAGGTGGCATGGACTGGGTGATGATCAGAGAGAGAGGAAAAGGTTTAGAATAGGCCTTGAGGTTGGTGAGCAAGGACACTGCCTAGGGAACAGCTAAAGTGATGAGAAGATAGTCTTCCTGCTCTCGTATTTACTTTTGGTTTTTTCTCCTCTGGTTTATCCTTAAGTGGGCTCAAGGAAGTGAAGTTTGAAATGGAAAACTTAAAATGTCATCCCTCGACATAAAAATATTTGCAAATACTATATAATATATAGACTTACAAGATAAAGTTATTAACTTTCTTCAATGATGGCTCTGACCTGTTTTGCTGCTCTCTTCCAACATCACCCCTACCCCTGCCAAATCCCAACTATTTGCTCTAAACACCCTGGCCAATTTGTTCTTGGACCACTCATCTGGCTTTTTCATCTCGTTTCCAAAGGAAATGTCCCTTTTCCTTTCTTGTCTAGTGTAATTAATTCTCAACCTTCAAGTTCCAGCTTAAATATTCTCATCTCCACAAGATACTTACTGACACTCCTGCTGAGCATAAATTGCTATCTCTTTTATCTTCTAATAACATTTTTTATAAGACTTCTTGTCAAGAATTCACAAGATTGCATTATTATTTGTTTCTATATTTGTGTTTCCTTCCTAATTATGAGCTGAACAGGTGTGTATAGGACGTGTTTTATGCTTCTTTTTTATCATAATACGAGTACAGAATCTACAATGCTGTTTACTACATGGGATGTACAAAAGAAGCATATTTAATAAATTTAAGGTTGAATGAATGAATGAAAAGATTTGTTCTACCAAATAGTAGAAGATCAGAATTATAAATAGCAGTGCCACCAACTATAATAACATGTTATCTGATGGTGGAAAAATGAATAGCATATATACTGCAAAATCAGAATCTGTAGAAAGATCGTTTCTAGGAGTTTTATAATTCCATCTGCCTATTTCCTGTGTTTTACTGCAGAGGTAACAAAATTAATTGTTTTCTGCTTGAGGGAAACAGTATAGTTAAAATTGTGGGCTAAATTTATTGGGCTCTATCAAAACATGGCTCTGTCACTGAACACCTAATGGGCTTTGAGTATGTCACTAAAACCTTCAGTATCTTGGATTTTATCAATAAAATGAGAATAATAATAATGATATTATTTAATTGTGAAAATAAAATACATAGATGAAGTACTTAGACATAGGTTTTTTCAGAGACAGTCATTAAATGTAAACTATTATTATTGGCTATTTATAATTAAGATAGTATTCAAGTATACCCATAATGTTCATTAACAGAGGTGGACAATTCAGTGCCACGCATACACACTTGAGTGTGTGTGTGTGTGTGTGTGTGTTCATTAAATGGCTCAGAAAACACAAGTTTGAAATGCTGGCATTCCAGGGGAGCACACTTTCCAAAATTCTTTCTCCTATTATTGCCCCCACTGGGCATTAGCTCCTTGAGGAAAAGTGCTATGTATTATTGAAATTCCTATTTCCAGCATCAAGTACAATACCTAATACATAATATATAATTGAGGACTACCTGTGAAATATATGAATTGACAGGTTAAATTCATACATTCAGTATCTAAATTTTGGTCATGTGTTTATAGAAAATGATTCTGTTGACTGGACCTGTAACTATGGTCAGTAGTTTCACAAAGACAGCCTTTCCACTCTGTTGTTAAAAAAACAGGAACAGCAGAGTACATTAGCGGATGCATGCTACATTCCTTTCCTGAAAAAGACTCCTGAGATTTGACTTTGCATTGGTGATACATAAAAATTTAACTTTCTGTGTTAATATAACAGTCTCAAATACATTCATGGAGGGCAACTCCTCTTATGGTACAAAATTAATTGCTTACAGATGCCTGAATATCAGTATAGTGAAGGGGGAGACAAAAGGATTACCTGGGGGACCAGTGGGAGAGAGGCGGAGGTGGGCAGCGGAGACCCGCAGAGTTAGAGAAGGAGCAGGAGACAGCCTGGGCTGAGCGGATCGGCACGGTTGCAGGTTCCGATTTTTGGGTACTCCGGAAGTTGCTCTCCAGCCCCTGCTTCTGAACCTATGGATTCTCCAGCTAGCGTTTCCTCCTGTTCTTCCTACTCTCTCTCTTCCTCTTTTTCCACCTCCCCAGTGAACAGTGACTTTGGCCTCCCCTCCGATAGTGAGGGGGAGGACAAGGAGACCCATGACCCCAGGTCCGACCCTGTCGGGCAAAGGGGAGGTTCTCGGCCCAGCCCTGGTCCTATCCGCTGCAGATAGGTTTCCAGCAACCAATAAATATACAGTATCTCACTTGGAACAACGGGGCTTGGCCTCTCCTTTGGCAGGATCTGGGGTCAAAAGATCAAGAGATGGTGAATTACAGCCCAACATAAACATCCAGGGTTGTACCACAGAAGGAGACCTGCTTTTTGCTCAGAAGTGTAAAGAGCTTCAAGGATTCATTCGCCCTCTCACAGACCTACTGAATGGGCTGAAGATGGGTCGATTTGAGAGAGGATTGAGCAGTTTCCAGCAGAGTGTGGCAATGGATAGAATCCAGCGTATTGTAGGTGTTTTGCAGAAGCCACAGATGGGGGAACGTTACCTAGGAACCTTGCTACAGGTAGAAGGGATGTTAAAGACTTGGTTTCCTCATATAGCTGCCCAAAAGTCATCATTGGGTAATAGCAGGCATCAGCTGACCAAGCATTTTCCAAGCCACCACAGTTCCTCAGCTGCTTCCTCTCCTGCCCCTCCCATGGAAAAGACGGACCAGACAGAGCTAGGACATCTACTGTTGAAACCAAAGCAGCCTTGGCATCTCACTGAATGGCCAACTATGCACCTGACTTGGATCCACACCACTCCAATTTGCAACCCCCCCCTCAGTTCCCCAGGTACCATTTCCTTTAGCCATGGTCCTTTAGGCACTGGAGCCAGCATTGGTGTCATCCTTTTTGTCCAGCATGGAGTGCAGCCCTTCACCCACTCTGCCCCAGCCTCTCCAGTTCCACCCACTACAGCGTCTCCTGTCATCCCTGGTGATCCTAAGAAACTCTCTGGAGATGGACCTCATTGCCACCACTTGCCAGTAACTGCCACCAGACTGGGGCTGTCCCCAGTCTGGTCCTAGTCTACCCACCATGGTCAGAGAGATGACTGTGGGACATCTAGAGCAGTGGAGAAGCCATCCTCCAGTTGCTCCTGATGTCCATTCTCTCAACCCATAATCCAGGACTTGAGACTGTGGTTTCTGATTTGTGTAAATATATGTCTCTGTCATCTATTTTTTTTTTATTTTTAATGTGTGCATTTGTGTTGAGGGAAGAGAAGTCCTTTTTGATTAAAGAAATTTTATACCAAAAAAAAAAAAAAAAGGGTTACCTGTTGGTTTCTGAAGAACTTCAAAAAGAAATGATTATTAAGGATTTTCTAAGTTGTATTATGAGGCTTCTAAATATGAAGGAAAAAATCTACAATGACACATAATTTCATAAAATAAATTTTTATTTGATTATATCCTAAGAGGTAGAACAGTTTTTTGGTGAAAATATCCAGTTTACTAAACTCTTTTAGGTTGTTATAGGTAAATCAAAAATTTATTTTAGCCAGTAGGCCTAATTAAACATTTATAAAAGTGTATATTCAGCTTGCTAACAGTAATCATCAAGAGTTTTCTTAGTGCACAAGGGTCCCTTTGGAATTACATTTCTCAGAATGAAAATTTGCCTGGGATGCTAAGTGGTTAAAATATTTAGCTTTGTTTTAACAGACAAAAAAGTACATGTATATCTAGGGCATCTTTGACAGCTGTACAAAAGAGCACTGTCCTCAGGTGTTGCCCTAAGCTTAGAATAGAAAGGAAAATTACACCAACCTAAAGTGTAGCTAGATAAGTTCAGTGGTATTAAAATATCATACATTCCAAATTACCAAATAGTAAAGCTCATTATCTACTTCCAAATATATTGTCTAATCACTCTACTGTTCAAAAGCCTCCTAAGTTTTTTGGTTTATTACAAAATAAATCTATACTCAGCATGATATTCAAGGCCCTTCACAAACTGTCCTTAATATTGTATGTGAATTATAAACCTACTATGTAACTTTAAACTTTATTCATCCTACATTTAAGCCACATCAGCTTTATTATTTCTGATCATGCCTTTGCTCACCCTCCCATCTCCATCTGGAATACCCTTTCCTCAAAATTTTACCCATCTAAAGCCCATTCATTCTAAGAGTGTCAGCGGAAATGTGTTTTTCTCTGTGAACCTTTCAAGATCATTGGGCTTAAATGCACCCTCTTTTGAGCTTTGATAGAATTTTATCTTTCACTTAGAGCATTTAATTAATTCATGTCTCAAGTCAAGGTTCCCTGGAGACAGAAATTCATGCCACAGATACTTGATCAGTATATACTATTTGTGAAACATTGTTTTATTGAATGGAGATGTAAAGATTCTCAGAGCCGTGAATACAAAAAATCTACATGAGGCTCAGTTTCCCATCCACAAACCTATCCTCTTTGATTATTTTCAATAAAACAACAAAAAGAAACAATCAAAAGAGAATTATCTTCCCATATAAAAACTATATACCAAAAATGTAGTCATATTGTACATTTATTCATTGTTTCTTCCCTCCAATTATACTGATATCTTCAAAGACTGACCTCTTCTCTTGAGTTCTAGATTCTGGATTTTCTTTCTTTCTACCTTCTCAAGAACATGATTTAAATAGTTACATCTTGGGGCACCTGGGTGGCTCAGTAGGTTAAGCCTCTGCCTTCAGCTCAGGTCATGATCGCAGGGTCCTAGGATCGAGCCCCACATGGAGCTCCACATTGGGCTCTCTGCTCAGCAGGAAGCCTGCTTCCCTCTCTGTCTCTGCCTGCCTCTCTGCCTGCTTGTGTTCTCTCTCTCTCTGTGTCAAATAAATAAATAAAATCTTAAAAAAAAAAAAAGTTACATCTTTTTCTTACAATAGCAATTTTCCTGTCTACCAGGTCAGAGCATACAATGTGTTCCAGTGTCTCCTTATTAAAAAATGAACAAACAAGATCTCACTTCATGCTGGAAAAGTCAATTTACTCCTTTGTGCCTTAACAGTCCCTCATGCAAAATAAAGATAACAGTGCACACATTTGGTTGCCACGAGGATTAAATAGGTGTTCTAGAATAGTGTAAAATGCTTAGGATGCTGACTGGCTCAGAATAAGGACACAGTAAATCATAGGTGTTACTGTTACTCTTGTCACTACTGCAATGCTATTCTGTCTCCTATTCATCTCACATCTAACATTAATGTTCTGCCAGGGTTCTGAAGTTTCTTTGCGCTTCTATTCTTTATCTACATTCTTGCCTTAAGTAATTTCATCATTCCCAATGGTTTTAAATAATTTCTGTAAGATTATTTTTCCCTTCCAATATATGTCTAGTTCTGACTTCCATTCTGAGTTTCTGACACTTATGTCTAATTGCTTTTTGACATCCACATTTAAATGTTGAAGAAGTAGCTCACATATATCACATCCAAAAGGAAGACTGATTTAATTCAATAAACCTACTCCCCACAACGTCATTTTCCCCAGCTCAGGTGCTAAAAAGTTCATATAAAGTTATTGTATTATTACCTTTTCCATGTACCAATATCCCAGTCATTAGTAAATCTTAACAATATATAACCAAATATAGCCTGAAGCCATATGCTTATCTTTACTGTCATTTTCCTAGATCAAGATTCCATTACTTCTTGCTTAAAATGATGTTTTTCTAACTGGTCTTTTTCCTATCTAAATTGGTACTCCACTCACTGTATCTAGAATAGATCTGAGCACAACCAGCTCTAAAGTACTACCAGTGACATGAACAATGAATAAAAGCATGCTTTCCTCCCTTACACATAAAAGGTAATTTATTTGAAAACTTTATATTGATTCTAATTAAAAAAAAAAACTATTTACTTAGAATCCTCTCCATTCTCAAATTGAGAGAGTAAATTAAAAAATGCTATGACACTGGCTTTAAAGATAAATCAGCAGGGTGCCTGGGTGGCTCAGTCTGTTAAGCCTCTGTCTTGGGCTCAGGTCATGATCTCAGGGTTCTGGGATTGAACTTTGCCTTGAACTGCACATTGGGCTCTCTGCCAAACAGGGAGCCCGCTTCTCTCTCTTCCTTTGCCTGCCACTCCCCCTGTTTGTGCACTTTCTCTCTCTCTCTGTCAAATACATAAATAAAATCTTAAAAAAGAAATGAATCCACATTAACTCCAGATCCTTTTTCTAAGATTAATGTTTTGTTTTGTTTTGCATTGAAGTACTTGCTATGGAGATATATTAATATTCCTTACTTATCCCATAAGGTATAGCCTGGCAAAAAGAAAATGCAATAATGATTTCAGTAGCAAAAAATAAAAATAAACAATTCCCCTTTGAAGCACCTTGCTAGAAGATGACCAGAGAACAAGAAAAGACAGAATCATGGCACTTATCCCAATATGATAATTTACTGGAGACAGTAAAAAATGCAGATAGTTTCAAGATGTGATCATCCAGTACTGTCAAAGAAGAAATAATTTCTAAAAGAATGTTAGCATAGAGGTTTTTTGAAACCTGTTGAGTTTAGGAGAGTAACATTTTGGCAAGGGGCTTGGAACTTAATAGGGAAAGTTAGTACTAAAGCAAAACCTAGTTTTCAAAAGGACAAAGTATTAACTATTCAATTCAGGTAAAAGTATATCAAAAGGAAGAGAGGTAGGGGAAATGAGAGAAACAAATTTTTACATCACCATGTAGCATCTAAAAGCCTGGGCTCCTTTCACCATTCTTTTCACCAACTTTTAAGTTGTTTGGGTTAAGGTAAGGAAAGAAATTTAATTGTGAACTATCTAGGAACTAATGAAAAGAAACAAATAAATATATTAAAGAAAAAATTACATGACATACTGAAAATTCATTTGTCATAGATTATTAAAATGTTGTATTAATGTTCATGGCAATAATGGAATAGAATGTTGTCTTCCTTTAAATATGTGTCTTTGATTTTGAATGTAAAAACACTGAAGAATAGATTCATTTGATTATCTTGTCATTTGACAGTTTCTGGGAGTGAACTAACATAATTTCATCTTACTGATAGAGATACTCTCATATAGGACGGTATTAGCAATAATAAGTAAGAAGAAGGTTGAAAGTTATGTATTAATCATTACGATTCATAGTAAATGGCAATTTAGGGAGTTTAGATGTAGCCACAACTAGCATTAGAAAAGAGAATGTAATGTGAAGCAGAAAAGAAATGATGTCATGGTTTTCAGGTTCTCTTCCTTTCCCTGCATTAAGTTACAGTGACGCTGACAAGAATAACTGTTGCCAGAGAATGGAGATCAAGCTGGGCATTGGTTTTTATGTTAGAACTGAATCATTAATAAAACATCCCCATTTCTAACTTTTCTCAAGTGCACCAGACCCATCAATTTTGGTTTATTAAGTATGTGGAAAGAACTGAAACTGTCAAATGCTTGGACTTAAATTTGCAATTCTAATAAACTGCCCATGTAATGTAAATTGATGTTTTTTTAATCAGCTTTGCTATGTCATTTGGTACTTTAAGCCACCCAATCTGTTTAGGAAAATTGAACTAAAAATTACATTTACAGTATTTTTATTCAATAACCCTTGTTGTGAACAGCTTCAAAAAATGAAACAACTGCCATAAGTTTCCATGTTAAACAGATGTACCTATTTAATTTAAATTCATTTATGTAAAAAAGTACCTTTATACATATTTTTAATTTTTCACAAAATTATGTTTCCATATTGGGGAATATTTGCATAAGTGTTTTATGCAAAAATTTAAACACCATATGTAACAAAATAAAAAACCCAGCTTTTTACTCTTTGGCTCTTATATTTCAAGAGAGATTTGGCTTTAAAATCAGGATATTTATGATGTATCTGTAATCATATTTAAAATTCTTTCCATATAAACTGGAGAATTCATTTTCCAGACTATAACTCATATGTTAGAATTCTAAACCTGCTTTGAAAAGTCTCTGATAAGAAATGTTCTCTAGTTTTGCTATTTTGTACAATTTATATTGCAGTATATTCAGGTGACGTTTCCACAGTATAATTAGAAGCAGTGGATGCACTCTGAAACTCTTCTGAATACATTTCTTAGTTCTAACAGTTTTTAGTGGTGTCTTTAGGGTTTTCTATGTTTAGTATCATGTCATCTGCAAATAGTTTGAATTCTTCTTTTCCAATCTATGCAGCTTTGATTTCTTTTTCTTGCTTAATTGCTCTGGCTATGATTTCCAATACTCTGTTAACTAAAAGTAGGGAGAAAGGGAATCTTTGTCTTGTTCCTAACCCTAGAGGACAAGGTTTCAGCTTTTACTGTTGAGTATGATGTTAGCTGTGGACTTATCATATAAAGCCATTATTATATTGGCATATGTTCCCTCTATACCCATTTTGTTGAGGTTTTTTTTTTTAATATTTTATTTATTTGACAGACAGAGTTCACAAGTAGGCAGAGAGGCAGGCTCCTTGCTGAGCAGAGAGCCCGATTCAGGGCTCAATCCCAAGACCCTGGGATCATGACCTGAGTCAAAGGCAGAGGCTTTAACCCATTGAGCCACCCAGGTGCCCCTGTTGAGGTTTTTTTTAAAATCATAAATAGATACTGAATTTTGTCAAATGTCTTTTCTGCATCTTTTGAGATGACCATGATTTTTAATTTTCCTTTTGTTAATATGGCACATCATGATGATTGATTTGCAAATGCTAAACCATCCTTGGATCCCTGGAGTAAATCCTACTTGATCATGGTATATGGCTTTCTTAATGTATTGCTGAATTTAGCCTGCCAAAATTTTGCTGAGGATTTTACTTCTATTTCCATTATGATATTGGTCTGTAACTTTCTTCTTTTGTGGTGTCCTTGTCTGGTTTTGGTATCTAAGTAATGCTTACCTCATAAAATGAGTTTGAAAACTTTCTCTTTTATTCATTTTTGGAAGTGTTTGAGAAAGTTAGGTATTAAATCTTCAAACATTTGGTAGAACTCAACAGTGAAGCCATCTGGTCCTGGACTTTTGTTTGCTGGAAAGGTTTTGATAGATTCACTCTCCTAGTAAGAACAAGTAATTGGTCTATTTCCTATTTCTTCATGATTCAGTCTTGCAAGATTGTAAATTTTGAGGAATTTATCCATTTCTCCTAGGTTGTCCAAATTGTTGGTATATGATTGCTCACCGTAGTCTCTTTGATCCTTTGTAATTCTGTGTTATCAGCTGCAATGTCTCCTCTTTCATTTCTGATTTTATTTATTTGAGCCCCCCCTCTTTATTTCTTGGTAAATTTAGATAAAGGACTATTACTCTTGTTTATTTTTTCAAAGTACCAACTCTTAGTTTCTTTTCTTTTTTTCCTTTGTAAGATTTTATTTATTTGTCAGAGAGAGAGCAAGTACAAGCAGGGAGAATGGGAGGCAGAGGGAGAAGCAGGCTCCCTGCTGAGCAAGGAGCCTAATTGTGAGCCTAAGGCAAACACTTAACCAACTGAGCCACTCAGGAGTCCCTCAACTCTTAGTTTCATTGGTCTTTTCTATTGCCTTTTTAGGCTCTGTTCCATTTATTTCCACTCCGGTCTTTATTATTTCCTTCCTTCTCGTAACTTTTGGCTTCATTGTTTCCTTTTCTAGTTCCTTTAGATGTGAAGATAAATTGTTTAAGATTCCATTTGTTCCTTGTAGGCCTGTATCACTATAAATTTCCCTGAGAACACTTTTGCTGCATCACCTAAATCTTGGAGTGTCGGGATTCTGTTCATTTGTCTCTAGGTATTTATTGACTTCTTTGATTTCTTCTACAACCCAGTAGTTGTTTGGTAACATATTTTTTAATGCCCATGGGTTTTTTAAGTTTTTTTCTTTTTTTCTTCAGTTTTCTTCTTGCAACTGAATTCTAGTTTCATACCATTGTGTTCAGAAAAAGATGCTCAATATGATTCCAGTCTTATAATTTATTAAGATTTGTTTTGTGGCCTAACATGTGACCTATCCTGGAGAATGTTCCATATGTACTTGAGAAGGAGATGTATTCTGCTTTTTTTGGATGGAATATTCTGCATACATCTCTTAAGCCCATCTGGTCTGTCAGTTAAGACCAATGTTTTCTTATTGATCTATCTCTTGATGTCAGTGGGATACTAAAGCCCACTACTATTATTGTATTGCTATCAATTTCTCCATTTAGGTTTGTTAACATTTTCTTTATATATTTTGGTGCTCCTATATTGGGTACATACATATTTATAAAGGTATATAAATTTATACTTACATATCTTACCCTAAAAATATATATAAATTTATATCTTCTTTTAAAAAAAAAAGATTTTATTTATTTATTTGACAGAGAGAGAGAGAAAGCATAAGTAGGCAGAGAGGCAGGCAGAGGGAGAGGAGGAAGCAGGCTCCCAGCTGTGCAAACAGCCCAATGAGGGGTTTGACCCAGAACTCTAAAATCCCAGAACCTGAGCCAAAGGCAGAGGCTTAACCCACTGAGCCTCCCAGGTGCCCCAAGGTTTTATCTTCTTGAAGGATTGACTCTTTTGTCATTATATAGTGCCGCTCTTTGTCTTTTGGTATAGTTTTTGTTTTAAAGTCTACTTTGATATATATATAGAAATTCCAGCTTTCTTTTTGTTTCCGTCTGCATGGAACATCTTTTTCCATCCCTTCATTTTCAGTCCATGTGTGTACTTACTTCTGAAGTGAATTTCTTGAGTTTCTTATATATGTGTCCTATATTTTTATCCAGTCAGCCACTTCATGTCTTTTGATTAGAGACTCTACTCTATACACTTTAATTATTGATAGATATGTACTTATTGTCATCTTGTTGGTTGTCTTACCAATTATTAATTGGCTACTTTTACACTTCCTCTCTGTTTCTTTTTCTCTTTCTCTCTTTGTGGTTTGATGTCTTCCTTCAGTGTTATGTTTAGATTTCTTTCTCCTCATCTTCTGTAATATTTACTATAAGTTATTGCTTTGTGATTACAGTGAGGTTCACATATATCATCCTAGGTATATGGCCATCTATTTTGAGTTGAAAGCAACTTGAAATTTGAACACAGCCTGAAACCACATTTTTACTCTACCCCTCAAGTTTTATATTTTTTGATGTCACATTTTACATCTTTTTATTTTATGTATCCTTTAAATAATTAATGTAGTTTTAGTTGATTTTACTACTTTTGTCTTTTAACCTTCTTAGTATCTTTTTTTTTTTTTTAAGATTTTATTTATTTATTTGACAGACAGAGATCACAAGCAGACAGAGAGGCAGGCAGAGAGAGGGAGAGGAGGAAGCAGGCTCCCTGCAGAGCAGAGAGCCCCATGTGGGACTCGATCCCAGGACCCTGAGATCATGACCTGAGCCGAAGGCAGTGGCTTAACCCACTGAGCCACCCAGGCGCCCTAACCTTCTTAGTATCTTTTTAAGTGACTAATCCACTTTCTGTATCATATATTTACTTTTTACAGTAAGATTTCTACTTTTGTATGTTTTCTTGTTATTGTTAGTTCCATTTCTTTTTACCTTAAGTCCCTTCAATATTTCTTATAAGGCTGAATTAGCAGCAATGCATTCCTTTAACTTAAGGTTCTCTGGAAAACTATGTCTTCAAATATGAACGATAACCTTACCAGGTAGTTATTCTTGGTTGGAATTCTTTGTCCTTTCAGCACATTGAATATGTTATGTCACTCCTATCTGGCTTGCAAAGTTTCTGCTGAGGAATCTGCTGATAGCCTCATGGGCTTTCTCTTGTATGTAGCAGGTTTTCTCTTAGGGATTTTAAGATTCTCTCTTTATCTTTAATTTTTTACATTTTAATTATATTGTGTCTTGGTGTGGCTCTCTTTGGGTTCATTTTACTTGAAAATCTCTTGGCTTCCTGGACCTGGATGTTTGTTTCTTTCCCTAGGATAAGGAAACTTTTAGCTATTATATCTTCAAATAAATTTTCTGTCCCTTTCGCCTCCTCTGGGACCTTTATAATGTGAATTTTATTCTATTTGATGTTGCTTCAGAGGTCCTTTTTGTTTTTTCCAAGTTTGCTAATTCATACTTATACTTCATCCAGCCTGCTGTTGAACACTTCTAGTGCATTTTTCTATTCAGTTATTATATTCTTCAGCTTTGTGACTTGTTTAGTACTTCATGTTTTCTGTTTGTTGAAGTTCTCACTGTGTTCATCCATTCACCTCCTGAGTTCAGTTGAGAATCTTTATGACCATTACTTTGAATTCTTTACCAGGTACACTATTTATCACTTTATCATTAAGGTCTTTTTCTGAGGTTTTTGTCTTGCTTGGAACATAGTTTTCCTTCCTCATTTTACTTGACTCTGTGTTTCTATATATTGGGTAAAACAGCTACCCCTCTGTCCTGAGGTGCCCTGATTTGGTGCTGTTCCCTCTTGTTCAACTTTACCCTCACTCTTGTTTGACTCTTGAACCTTTGTGATGGTCTAAACCACCTGGTTATTCTTGATATGCTCCTGTTGTTGAGGGTATGCCAAGACCTGTCAGTGACCCAAGGGGAAAAATTTCATTTAGTACACAGTTTCAGGTTGATTGGAAGTCAGACACTCAGACAGCAGTTTTTGAAAGTACACAAATGAATACAGTACTGTCAGTTTGCAATTGTAATACCTCCTGGCCTCCAAATCAGGATATCTGGAGGTGCCCTCTGGGCAACAGTTGCAATAATTGCATTCCAGGTGAATGTATAAGCTCCTTTCTGGAAAGGCTTGTTGATTTGTAGTGAAGCCTTAGAAATGCACAAGGATTGTGTTTTCCTGCTTACATTTCCTGGGATTACCTCCTTAGCTTCCAGATGTGTGGGAAACCTGAAGCCTGTCCCTTAGGTGAATCCCCAGTATAAAATAAATAGAGTTTTTTCACAGGAAGACTGGGGTTGTGTTTCAGTCTGTGGTCTGCGCGGTGCTCTGGAGGTGGTCACCTGCCAAGGACTATCATTTTGATTGTTAACATCCCATGGTACTACAGAACACCAGATCTCCTGGCCACCAGGACCAGGTGATCAAGAGGTGTCCCCTGAGTGGGTTAAACATACCTGCTAGCTTAAAGCAAGGCAACTGGAGAATGTATTGTGTGGTGTGCTTGCCAGCTTCAGAATGCAGGGGTGGGAGAATGCACTGACTGCTCACACTTGCATACTTGGGCTACGCAGTTAGAGAATTCCATGACCGTTTGCACTCAGGCATCCCAGCCAGGGAGCAGAGGAGTGCTGCTACCACCTGTGCTTTACAGGCTCAGCAAGAACTGCCACCACCTCACCCCATCTGTCTCAGTAAGGCAGTGTGAAGGTGCCACATCTGAGCTCACCTGCCTGTGCTAGTAGGTTATGTGGAGAGTGGAACAATGTTGTCCACCAGCATCTCTGTCCCAGGAAGCATCTAAACTGCTACCTCCCTCCAGCCAATGTCCCCAAATCAGCAAATGAATCTCCATCATATATAACCTAGGTACTTTTCATATATATATATATATATACACACACACACACACACACACACACACATATACACACAAACACATATATATATTCATTTCACATATATTTCATATATATATATATATATTTGTTGGGTCTCAGGGTGAACAATATCATACATGTGACCTCCAAGAGAGGTAGCTCTGTTTCTTATAGCACTTTGGAACCCCCAGACATTAGCTCCATTGGTTTTCTGAGTCAGGTGTTCTGGGGACTCATATTTCCAGTACTGATCCTAGGGGCCAGGGTGCTCAGTGTGGGGCACCAAGCCCTGGCTTCTTCAAGACAAGTACTTGTCTAGTGAGGTCCCTCCTTATTGTGTGTTGGCATGGTGAGGATAGGGTTATTTGTGACAGTCTCTACCTCTTGTATCTGTCTGGATATGGTCCTTTTACCCTTTGTTATGGGAACAGTTCATCTAGTTTTCAGATCATTTTCAGAGGAGAATGATCTGTACATAGCTATAACTTGGTGCATCCATATTAAGGATTTTGCTCTGCCATCATCTTGGACACCCCTCTCCAATGACCACATATTATTTATAGGACATAAAGGTATATGAAAGATTGAGAGCTAAAGATATAAGCTAAGCCATTGTTTCTGCCCTCACCCTTGAGAAACTCACCATCTACTTTGGGGAAGTGGTAGAGGTATCAGTTATATAACAAGTAAATGAAAATCTAGTTTGGAAAATGAAGTATCACTTTTTATACAGTCTTCTTTTCACAAAGTTGAATCCACCAAAAAGAGAAATAAACATCTAAAATCTCTTAATTAAGTAACAGATTATGGTATTTACTTTTCAATGAAAAATAAAACAGTAATTTAGAAGTTAGGAAGAGAGGATGGATACAGAACTGTTTTATAATTTATCAAAGTATATATACTACCCCCCTTTGAACCAACACACAAAGAAATGAAATAAATTCACATCAGCAAACACAACTAAACAACTGGGGTGAGAGCACATAATAATATCAAGGGGAGAGAGGGACAATTTCACAGAGATGATGACATCTGAGGTGGTTCTGGAAAAATGAATAGAAGTTTATTACTTGGAACAGAGAGTAGAAGAACATGAAGGAAAGAGGGAAGTGTGAAGAAGCAGGTGCATAAACCAATGATCATAAGAGAGTTATAGTATAGCATCTGGAGAGGCTTAACACAGGCCTTCTTTACCACACTACACCCATCTGATATTATCTTACAGGGTTGTAAGGACTTGGTGGAAACGTTTTAAGCAAAAAAGTCAAATCAGTATTTTAGAAGGAAACTTCCATCCTAAAACAGAAGATTGTATGGGGAAGGGTAAAAAATGGAGACCAGGAGATGTGTTAAGATACACTGGAATTAGCGTTGGGAATTTGGGAATATTACTTGACGGTGGTTTTCTCATCTGTGAAAGGGGGTTAATAATTCTGCAGAAATAGCACATGTAGAACAATTAAAATAGAGTAAAAGTGCAACTGATGTTTTTAACTAAGCAAGAAAAAGTGAGACAGTAGTAGTGGTGATATAAGGAAAGATAATTTCAGAGATATTGAAGAGTCATGTTCAATACCAAGATCAAGGAAAATCATTTTTTATGAGTGATGTTAATAGTTTCACAGGGTATTTTTTTTATGTTTCATGTTCAAGTATATTTGGGGAATAATGCATTAACACAACTAAGGAAATTTCTTTACTGCAGAATATCTCAGAACCTTTCTATATTAATGCATATTATGACTCCCCATGAGGAAAGATAGCGGTCAGGGTTTCCTGGGCTTAATTAAACATTTTTAAAAGAAGTACTTGGTTCACTTTTAACATAAAATCTGGTATGATCTCAGGTAGCTCATGAATCTGGGGGAGTTTACGGGCAAATGGTATAGGCCCTTTGGAAGACTCTAGCTCTAAGGAAGAATAATTATTCTAGAATTACTCTTGTCAGGATATGGTTTTAGAGATACTTTTGTGAAAGGTTTTAATTCGAAATTTAATATTGTGGTGGGCAGACTAATCACAACCACAATGATGTCTCAGCCCTAGGTCCTGGAACACAAGACTGTTCCTTTACATGCCAGAAAACACTTTGCAGATTGAAGTTATAGACCTTAAAATGGATAGATTATTCTTAATTATCTGGGTGACTATAATAAAACCTGGGCCCTTAAAAGCAAAAGAGAGGGACGCCTGGGTGGCTCCATTGCTTTGCATCTGCCTTTGGCTCAGGTCATGATCCCAGGGTCCTCAGATTTAGTTCTGAATCCAGCTCCCTGCTCAACAGGGAGTATGATTCTCTCTCTCCCTCTATTCCTCCTCACTGCTCGTGCTCTCTCTCTCATGCTTTCTCTCTCTCAAAAAAATAAAATCTTAAAAAAAAATAAAAGAAGGTTGTTAATATAAAGAACAAACTGAGGGTTCATCGATGGAGAGAAATGGAGAACATAGGCTAAATGGGTGATCGGTATTAACGAGACCACATGTTATGATGAGTACTGAGTGTTATTTGTAAGTGATGAATCAGTAAATTCTGAACTTGAAACCAATATTACCATATTGTTAACTAGAATTTAAATAAACACCTGAAATAAAAAAATAAAAATAAAAGATTAATTTTATTTTTTGTGTAACAATTTACTATTTAAAAATAAAAGTAAAAGGGGCACCTGCGTGGCTCAGTTGGTTAAGCATCTGCCTTTGGCTCAGGTCACGTTCTCAGGGTCCTGAGATCAAGCCCCACATCAGGCTTCCTGCTCAGCAAAGAGTCTGCTTCTCTCTCTCTCTCTCTGACTCTCCTCCCTGCTTGTTCGTCCTCCCTCCCTCCCTCCAAAAAAACAAAACAAAACAAAAAAGTTACATGCATCGGAATCCTTGTGTTGGCTTATATTAGTTTGTAATAGACAACTGTGAAATTTTGTGAATGGACTGCTTATCTATTAGCGGCTTAAAATCAGTCATGGTAAAACCTACCTCAATAATACTGGCCAATGTTACAAATCAGAGGTTTACTTTTTTCAGAGCTAATTATCTGCATATCATGATTATGTATAACCCCTGGCAGGGTAGTTTAAGCAGTAAGAATGTGACATTGGTATTCCTAAATTGTCTTTAAAATGTTGGTAATGATTTTTAATTAATCAGGAACTTAAAAGAATGCCCATTTTATCACAAAATCAAAACCATTATAAATCAGGTCTGTGTATCTAATGTGTAACATGGTGAGAACAGTTGACAATACTATATTGTATAATTGAAATTTGTTAAAAGAGTAAAACTTGAACATTCTCACTCCCCCACCCAAGAAAAGGAAAATAAGAGCTGATAATTGTGTTAGTTAACTCATTTGGGTGAGGGTTCCCTCCCCATGTATACATATATCAAATCATCACATTGTACACTTTAAATATCTTATAATGTATTTGTCAGTTATATTTAAATAAAGCTTAAAAAATAATGTATGTGAGCACTTAGCACCATTCTTAATAAATCATGATGATGATGACAACACAAAATTCTCCTCTACATGGCAAAGGAAGCAAAATGAAAATACTCTGTGTTAATACATCCATATGAATTCCACTGTATCATCAGTGGAAAGAAGAACAAAAAAAAAATTCATTGTGAAAAATATTGTGAAACTATTCATTAATTGGAGAGCTGAATTGTGACACTGTAACAGTTTGCATATTTCTCTAATTATTGGCGCAGCCAAAACTTCTCATGAGTTTGTCGTGTATTTTCCCTCTATTATGTATGAGTTATCTGTTCATCTCCTTTGCTTTTTTATCTGTTGGCCTTTTCATGTTTTTTGATACTTTACATAAACTATTTTTTTGTGCAACAAAGGCTATTAAGAATTCATTTAACCATTTGTTGTCTCCACATCTGATTTTCTAAGTTGTTAATTTTAATGAGATATAATTGAATATAACATGATATTAGTTTTAGCTGTAAAACATAGTGACTTGACACATGTAAATATTGTAAACTGATCACCACAAGAAGTTTAGTTAACATTAATCACCACAGTTAGAAAATGTTTTATTTGTGTGAAGAACTTTCAAGATCTATTCTTTTAGCAACTTTCAAATATACAATTCAGTGTTGTTAACTATAGTCATAATGCTGTACATTACATCCCTAGGACTCACAAATGAAAGTTTTTATAAAAGATTTTATTTATTTGAGAGACAGAGAGAGAGAGAGAACAAGCTGGGGGAGTATGAAGGGAGAGGGACAAGCAGACTCTCCACTCAGCAAGTAGCCTGACAAGGGACTCAATCCCAGGACCTTGGGATCATGACCTGGTTGAAGCAGAAGCTTAATTGACTGAGCCACCAGGTGCCCCACATCTGAAAATTTTTTTATCATTTGTCCACTTTCATTCATTTCATTCACTCTCAACCCCAAGGTCTGGCAACCACCTATCTGTTCTCTATCTGAGTTTGGTTTTTGTCATTGTTATATTTATATTCTACATATAAGTGAGATCATACAGTATTTCTCTTTCTCTGACTTCTTTCACTTAGCATAATGCCCTCAAGTTCCATCCATGTAGTTGTACATGGCAAGATTTCCTTCTATTTTTGTGGCTGAACAATATTCCTCTGTGTGTGTGGGGGGGGTTTGATCTTCCTTATCCATTCACCCATTGGTAAACACTTAGGTTGTCTTCCATGTTAAGGAACATAGGGGTGCAAATATCTTTCTGAGATACTGACTTTTTCTTTTTTCAGATAAATATCCAGAGGTGGAATTGCTGGGTTGTATGGTAGTTCTATTTTTAGTTTTTCTGTAGAACCTTCACAATGTTTTCCACAGTGGTTGCACCAATTTATATTCCCACCAACAGAGCACAAAGGTTCCCTTTTCTCCCCACCCTTGCCACCATTTGCTTTTTGTCTTTTTAGTAATAGCCATTCTAACAGGCATGAGGTGATTTCTCACTGGGCTTTTAATTTACATATACGTGATGATTAATGATGTTGGGTACCTTCTCATGTATCTGTTGGCCATTTGCTTATGTTCTTTGGATAATATCTATTCAGATCCCCTACTTGTTTCATAATTATAACTTATAATCTACTTGTTTATAATTTTTTATTGCACTCCTTGGGCTTTTGTATATATTGAATATTAACACCTTATCAAACACATGATTAAAGAATATTTTCTCTCATTCTGTATGTTCTCTTTTGATATTATTAATGGTTTCTTTGCTATATAGAAGCTTTTTTAGTTTGATGTTGTCCCGCTTGTTTATTTTTGGCTTTCTTATTTAGCAGTTCACTTCCAATAAACTATTTTCTTAAGTTGTGTGTTAAATGTTTAACAAATAGCCCTCTGAAAAGTAAATATATGCATATAAGTACATACATAAAATTTTATAAATTTTACTGATGTAAATGTGTAATGCTCAATGTGCAAATGAAACTAAATACACAATTCTATCTATTGTAAATTTTCTATAACCAATTTATTCTAACAGAGGAATTTTTCTGTATCTGTAACTAGCCTGTCATAACTGCTGTCATAACTGATGAACAGGAGTAGCTTTGACTTAAATATTTATTGGTATTTGTGTTTTCATTAACCTTCAAAACATAAGTGAAACAACAAAAATGTATGTCGTTGTTTCTTCAATGATATGTACAACTAACTTGCTAACTCAAATAATAGTTTATAAATACCAGAAGAACATTTCTTCAAGTTTTTGTGATACTCACAATGTAATGTCTAGAGGTGAGTGTGAGACATCTTTTTCTTTTTTTAACTAAATAATTTATTTTTTTGGGGGGGGGAGGGGCAGAAGGCGAGGGAGAGAGTCCAGAGCAGACTCTGCATTCACTGCAGAACCTGACATGGGTCCTTATCCCACAGCCCCAAGATCATGACCTGAGATGAAACCAAGGGTTAGATTCTTAAATGACCGAGCTCTATATGTGAGATGTCTTTAAAATTTAATCTGCATGAGGGGCGCCTGTGTGGCTCGGTCACCTGAGCATCTGACTCTTACTTTCACCTCAGGTCATGACCTCAGTCTCAAGAGATGGAGCCCCTTTCAAGCCCCACCTTAGTGGAAGTCAACTTCTCTCCTTCTCCCTCTCCTTTTGCCCATCCCCTTGCTTATGCTCTCTCTAGAATCAATCAGTTAGAGAATCAATCATTTAGAGAATCAATTGATTCTCTAGAATCAATCATTTAAGAAGTAACTAAAATAAAATTTAATCTGCATGAGTAACATTTTCTCCATAAGTTTCCTAGGTCTAGACCAGCAGGGGAAAAAAAAAAAAAAAAAAAAAAGGAAACAAAACAAAAAATCCAGTCCTGATTTGTAATAGTTACTATATTTGTGGTCTAAATATTCCCACCAGATTTAATTTCATATTCATTGTGACATCACCTAATGCAGAGTTGAAGAAAGATGTACAATAGGCACTTTAATATATAGCATTTCTGCCATGTAGATATAAAAGACATAAATAAACTCAATAGTGTACATAATGTCATGAGAGACTATGGGCTACAGGAAACAAACTGAGGGTTTCAGAGGGGAGAGAGATGGGGGGATGGATGAGCCCAGTGATGGGTCTTAAGGAGGGCACAGATTGCATGGAGCCCTCGGTGTTATAGCAAACAATGAATGGAACACTACATCAAAACTTAAGATGTATTATATGGTGACTAACATTGCATAATAAAATAAAATAAAATAAATATACAGGAATTAGAGTGTGGGGAGAACCAGACTCTCAGCTGAGCAGAGAGCCCAATGTGGGGCTCAGTCTTAGCACCGCAGGATCATGACCTGAGCCCATGCAGATGCTTAACCCATTGAGCCACCCAGGCGTCCCACGAGTTTGAGAATTTATTCACTTTGTTTTCAATATAATTTAAGTGTAAATTAATCTGATTTCATTTTTAATAATATCTGTATGTAACAATCAGTTCTCTGAAAAATAAATGTTGTGCATATAAGTACATACATATTTTACAAGCACCACTGTATTTAACAAGCAGCACTCACGAGCCAGTATAAGATTGTACCAGCATACCTGTATAACCCATGATCAGAAACTTAATAATATAAGTAGATCAGAAACTTAATACATTTGTGCGTATGTCTACAAAAAGATTTGTACAAGAATGTTCAAAAAAAGCCTATTCATAATAGCCCCAAAGTGGGAAAAAACTCATAGAACCATGAGAAAAGTATTCATCAAGAAATTGTGATATAGGGGCGCCTAGGGGACTCAATAGGTTAAGTGCCTGTGACCTCTTAGGTCATGATCTCAGGGTCCTGGATGGAGCCCCCATGTAGGGCTCCCTGCTCAGCCCAGAGTCTGCTTCTCTCTCCTTCTGCCCCTCCCTCTCCTTGTGCTCTCTCTCTCTCTCCCTCTCTCTCTCTCACTCAAATAAAATCTTTTAAAAAAGGCAAACTGTGATATGTTCATACAATAGAATAATACACAGCTATACAAATAATTATTGATAGATGAAAACCATGAATGAATCCCTAAGATATGCCACCAAGTATAAGAAATCAAACACAAAATAATGCAAAACACCTGATGCCATAAGCGGATATGCATGCATGCAACACTCCTCTTTCCCCTCCCAACACACACATGTACATACGGATGTACATAAAACAGTGAGATTAATGAACTCTTTAGAAGGGAAAAATAAAGCAACGTACCTCCAAAGCCCGAACTTTAGAATGGCTGTCCCTATCCAGTACAGCTATTTTTCTCCTTTGTTATAAAATATGCTTCCAGGAATTCCCTTTTCATACTCAGATTTTCCAAGGAGGACAATAAGAGATAACACCTTTATTATTATTTTCTATTCTGACTTATAAAAAATTTCTAAATATCACAAAGGAATTATTGATTTAACATTAGTTCCTATATTTAGTTATCTAGTTATATACTTAGAATTTATCTACGTAGCTACACACTGCGACTCTGGAGGAAAAGATTTTCATTTTTATATTGCTACATGTATATGCTATTATTGATTGGAGTTCCTGGAATATATACCATTCTCTTGAATACTAACATTTTTGGAATAAAATTTAAATTCTAACTACAAAAGTAAGTAACCTACACATTGATACTGTGTATTTGTATTACAAAATATTAAAACAAAATGCTTATCAACATTGAGTAGATTCTCATTCTAATTTAAAAAATAATTCTATCTCAGGCTTTGTACACTAAATGAACCACACATTATTAAAACATTAATATCAACAATAGGTAATTATGTAAAATTAAATAACAATGTTATTCACTTAGGATTATTTTAGTTGCCTTCCAACCCTTTGAAGGCGATGATGATGTGTTTGGCTCTCTCAGCTAGCCTATAAGATAATACAATGGCAGGGTTACAATTTTCCCTACTTAAGGGATGAAGGGATAGAGGGCATTCATTATTGATGCATACAAAAGAAACTCTGCCTTAGAGTGCTATACCAGAGTTCTGTAAAGGCTATTTAAAATTGCACTTCAGCACCAATAAAAGATTTTACATTCTACATCTGTAATTCTGATGTTTTCTGCATAATATTATACTGAAATATTTAATAAGCAAAATTAAATAATAACAGAGTTATTTCATGGCACCACTGACTGACTGTCTTTCTGGAATTGTTAGTTTGAAAATGATCACAAAGAAACTTCACTAATAGTATTACTATTAACTTATCTTATAAGAGATATTTAGAAATGTTCAGTCATTAACCTACATATATGTTGCTTAAATTCCTTAGTGGCATAAGTACTTTTACACTGGTAAGAGAAGATTCATATAAATATTTTGTAACTTCCTTAAGGCTATGCACTCAGCCAACCACATTGATCCATTTTTGTCTGTGTCTTTAGGACATCATGGATCATTTAATAGGTTATTGGATATTTCTCTCTAGCAAGAGTGATCTTTTATAATTAATGCACATTTCAGAGTTGCCTTTGAAGGTTAATGCACATGCCCAAATTACCTTCCCAAATATTCTTGAAATTAAAATTACAGATTGGGATTATATGGATGAATGAAAGAGAGAAAGAATTAAGAAGAAAGAGAATGCCTAGGATAGGGTGACTATTAATAGCCAGAACAGCATGCAGATCTAGATTTGGTGATTCTTTTCTTGTTCCCCTCTATATTATCAAAGCTGGGAATATGTGCACACAGCATGCTTTAGCAATACCTGCTGGTTAGGAACTGAATTAGCTGAAGCCAGGGGAGTTCAATCGAAAGACCTCAGCAAGGGTATAGAAATAGGTTAACAATGCATTCAGATCAGGAAGAAAAAAGTGAACATCGTTAATGTCCCTCCGTGGAAATAGGAAAACATGAACCACCTTTTTCCCACAAATTTGACAGCTATTGTTATTATAAAGTAAATTATTTGGTTAATATTTAGCATGTACTAGTAGTTTTCCCAGGATGCATGTGCCTTGAGAAAATGGTTTGACCTTGTTTAAATCTATAACATGGTATAGCATCACCAGAGAAAAAGCGAGATGGTTGCCACCTGGCTTGCAAGAGCTTGTTATAGATATAATGGATTAATGTAAAAAGAGAGAGAGATTATACAGATAACATAGCCATTCTACTGAAATTATTGTTAATAAATTATCTTGAGAATTACACATTGCTTATATAAAAAAAATCTTTGAAAATATTTTATTTTTCATGAAGAAGCCCCTTCTTTAAAAAAAAAAAATCTATTCTTAAAGTCAAAAGAAACTGAGCTAGGACATCACATCTACTCAAATATTCATTTGTTTTTCTTTTTACTCTGAAAATTATTTAATTTACATATAAAAGAGGGGGGAAGTTGTTAATAGAAAGGTTTGAGAAAATGGAAATCCTGAAAATATGACTTTCTGACTAATTTATGAAACTGCAACTCTGTTTTGTATACTACACAACAGACTACTTGGAACCACTGAAGATGTTTAGAGGAGACTGACATAATTCAATATGGAAACCTGAAGCTACAGAAAATAGATATAAAATTAACAGCAACAAATTAGATTCTCTAATAGCCTGACTCCCTGAAGGGAAAAAAAATAAAAGGACAATACTTTGAAAACTGCTCTCCTTTTACTCTCTTTAACAAAGAAAGGGGTTTCCAGTTATATGTTTAGTGGTAATAAGCCAAAACAAAATAAAAGAAAACCCCATACATTCATGGTCACCAATATTTTCAACATTACATTTTAGAAGTCATCATTTCTCACATCAGTCTAACACAGCTAATTTTACTTTCTTTACAAACGTATTAAATATTCATTCATTTGTAAAGCACTCATTACTTAATGACTTTTTCATAAATAGAGCCATGTTATGTCTAGAAATAATTTGGTTTAATCTTATTTTCTTATCTTTATGTATTTACCTCCTTTACCCTACCCATCTCAGTTTCTTTCAAAAGCCTGAAGAAGAGAACACAGAAAGATACAGGATGAATCTGCCAGAAAAAGGATAAATATTATTGGTCCAACTCTTCTTAGTTAGGTTACATTGTTTTATTTTAAATTTCTTTGAACATACTTTAATTCTCTATTTTAGCTTTGTTCCTAGCTGTAAACGCAGAAATTATGAACAGATCCGCAAATCTACATAATGCTGGCAGGTATTATAATAGGGTTCTGGAATAAAGAACAGAACAAGAGCCTTCATCCTTGCATTAGTAGCTCTCATACAACATGGCGCCATTCCATCCCTGTCCTACTTCACTGAAGTCTCTCTCTTGGGTGGGTGGTACCAGGTATTACCTGTACAATAATCTATATTTTCCAAAATGAAATGCATAACATTAAAGTCACAATAATTGATGTATTATCTGAGGGATCATCAAAGGAGAGAAAAGGAATACCAGTGTCAAGTTTTCCTTTCATTTGGTCTTAGTAATAAATAACATAACCTAGATTGACATAGTTTGTATTCGTGTTTGATGGAATTTTATAAATGCATTAGTACATTTAAAGTGCACTAATGGGGCACTTGGGTGGTTCAGTCGGTTAAGTGTCTGCCTTCAGCTCAGGTCACGATCCCCGGGTCCTAGGATCAAGTCTCCCAGTGAGCAGGGAGCCTGCTTCTCCCTCTGCCCTCTGCCTCTCTCTCTCATGAGTAAATAAAATCTTTAATAAAAAAATGAAACAAAGTGCACTAATGATAGGCATGCATCCACCTATTCCCTTTTTCAATATTTTGGTGTACTTTATGATATAAAAAACTCATCTACTGGGTCTTACAATCTTTCAGAAGGTACATGATTTCCGCCCCCAAATAATAGATACAGCTTCCTGTACATCCATGTCTGCATTTTCAACATTGAGTATATTTGTGAAAAATTGGTCTGCAAGGTAGAATTAAATTAAAATTATACCAGCATTTAGTTTTCATTGGTCTGCATTACAAGCTTCAATGCTGAAAATCATTTTATAAACTCCCAGATAAATTATTTGCACTATTTTAAAGTAGCAACTCTTTAAACCCAGTAATTTATCTGTATGGCTGAGAGGTTGGACATGCAGGAAATAAATCTTTAAAACATTCTTCTGGTATAATTATTGTTAAAAAAAGTCCCTATATTCTTTTTCAGACCTATCCCATCCATCTTTACTCAGCAAATAGCTTTCACTATTTCCCATTACATTTAAATGTATCTATAAAGTGGGTTGTTACTTTGGCCAGATTCTATAACTTTCAGGTTGCTTTCAGTGAATACAACTCAGTGATTCTAGTGCAATACTCCAAACAAATTTCTGATCCAGAGCTCTCCCTTCCACCATCTCAGGAGGTCAAGGTGACTAAAATTCAGATGGGAATAGATTCTGTCTTTGCCTGTCTTTCCACACTGTCCCCTTCTATGCCATAGCATTTTACCCGGGGCAGGCTAGTGGGCTGGGGAAAAGTTCAGATTTATCTTAACTCCAAGCTGTGAATGCTTCTCTAATATTAACTTGACTTTTTTTTTTTTTTTTAAGAATTTATTTATTTATTTGACAGAGACCACAAGTAGGCAGAGAGGAAGGGGGAAGCAGGCTCCCTGCTGAGCAGAGAGCCTGATGCGGGGCTTGATCCCAGGACCCTGGGATCATGACCTGAGCTGAAGGCTGAGGCTTAATCCACTGAGCCATCCAGGTGCCCCTTAACTTGACTTTTGAGACCACTGAGGAAACAAAAAATTTCCCCAGAAATGCTGGCCCTGTTGTGGAATGCATTTCAGAATCCTTCAAAGTCCCTTAAGAGCCTCCCCACTTCCCAGCTCCCTGATTTGGAGAGTCAACTGGAATTTACCACTTTCACCTTTCAACTCCCCATAGTGTCCTGCTTCGGTTTCCTTTCTTCTGAACAATCTACCTGCATGGGGAAGTGGCGAATCACTCAGGCCTGGCTAGCTTCCCAAATGACCACAAGCCTCAAAGAAAATTGGCCCATCCTAACCCTGTCAATTAGGGAGATACACATTGCTCCCTCATCATTCCCACTCTGTACTTTGCTGCCCCATCTTCCTCCTTCCTTAGGAAGACACAGGCTTAACAGGAAAACAAACAAACAAAACAAAAATACCTCATTATTCAGATATCCAGTAAGGAGGGAAAGGAGTGTTAAAAAAAAGGGAAATCATACTGAAATCATATTAAAATATGTAAATGTATCAAATCAACATGCTGTACACTTTAAACTTACACAATGTTACATATCAGTGATATCTCAATTAAAAAATATTCACTACCAAAAAGAGGGGAAAGGAATATCCTTTTTGGAGACATTCCAATCTCTGTGAGTAAGCCTGTTTAAGGTGTGTATTTGCCTCATACAAGGACAAATTACGGCCTCATAGAACAAGCATTACAAATCCCTCATGGCCAAAGAGTCTTTCTTTTAGTAAACCGAGAAAGATATGATCTATCACTTCAGGATGAATATAATTAGTTTCTCTTTTTCTTCAGCTTTGGGCCCCACTCCCCAATTGAGAGGTGACTAAAAGATTCCTTTTAATATCCTATAACAAATATACACATGCCTATACATAGGCACATAAGTATATTCAAATATTATATCAAATATATATACACAAATGCATAGAAACATACATACACATACCTACGTACTTCCTCTTACTTTAGGTATTCAAAATATATTTGCTTTCTTGGTGGCTATATATAGCCTTTACTTGCTGAGATCTGCAAAGGGAAAATGGTCTCTTTGCTGAAAGCATACATTAGGAAACTCTGTCGGTCAATACCACCCCATTTGTAGTAATAAAGGAAGCACAATTCACACTTAGAGTGCAAAGCTGAAGCTAAAGTGTGAGTTCACAGAAATTTATACTTGTCCCTTTTCCCCTACTCCAGGTAAACAGGTTTCATTTATAGGGTGCTTTTATGTCTCTGGTGATTTTTTTTTTTTTAAGATGGAAGGTCATATAATTTCTGAGCTTGAGATTTATGTCTTCTACAGAGTGGTAAGTGCCATTATTATACTTGTAATAGAGTGAAGTCGAAGGACAGCCGAAAGCCAACATTTTCAAAGTTTAAAAAAAAGAAAAAGCTTTTTTAACCAGGATTAAAATTATTTTTTTTTTACCTGCTGTTTATGGATGAACCATTACTTTCATCTAGAATCATTATTTTAATATGAACTCCAAAGATTTCCATCTACATTTCCAAAATCTTTTTCTCTCCACCTCATTTATTCACCCATTAGTTTTTAATACTCCCTTGATAACGTTTACCTCTATTTAAAGTCAGGAGGTCTTTTTGATTTCAAAGTACTTGACAGGTGTTCTATCCAAACAAAAGCATCTGCTTAAATTATTCAGACCAGAGGCTCATTTGAACTTCTTGTTCACTGCCCAAATTCGTGTCCTACACAGAAGAGGCAGTACTCCATATTTTCGCCTAGAGGCACAGCACCACAAACCCATGGAACGCAGGGATGGGTCTTTACTGACAGCTGCCACCTCTATCAGTGTTTAACAATCCTGGCCTCAAGCCACTCTTTCTTCTCCACAGGGCATTTGCAGACTGAAACTGCCATGTAGGTTCCCTCTTAAATCTTCATTTTGTCTCAATTTTTTAAAGCACAGATATTCAAGAAATTACTGGAAGTAATGATGAAATAATTGGCTTATGGGTCCCAAGTTTCTGATTTTCTCCCATTTACGACTTCATTTCAAATTCCTTCTTTTGAAATATATCAGAGACCTACATTCAGAAATCAGTCCCTTTTTAGTATTTAATATGACTGTCAAGTAATTACATGAAGATAGAGACTGTGATTATTAAATGTTAGGGTGAAATAAAGATGTAAAACAATGGGTTGTGTGATTAACACGCAGAAGATCTCAGAAGACTAGAAGGAGAGACTGAGTTAACAGAATTAAATGTCCTAACTTTAGTTGGGTTCGAAAAGTAAACAGAATCTCATTCAATATGGTGACTTGAGACCCTCGGTTTAACTTCTTCAGCTCTGAAATACCCAATGAAATGACAAACAGAACAAAAATCAAAACATAAATAATTTCACAATCAAACCAACAAATAGAAGTAAAAAGAAAATGAACTTAAAAAATAACAGAAAACTTTGGGAATGGTATTTAAAATTTTTGGCTACCAAACTGAGGCCTAACTATACTGAGGTCCTGTAAAAGCAAAATAACTTTTAGGGATAAAGCGGAGCATCCCTCCATCAGAATCCCACTGACATCTTTAGCTCACAGTGTGGATCTGGTAAGCACACAGCATGCTGTGACATAAATATAAATGTCTTCTTGAGCTCCTCACTGCTTTCCCTGGACAGCAGGACACTACTGTAGTAAAGTAACATACAAACATATAAACACACACAAAGCACCCCCTCACATAATATCTAGGGTATAGTTTGTTGAATAAGAATCTACCTCAGCTTTCATTTCCCAATAATCATAAATACTGACACAACTTTACCTTGTTATGGCTACTCAGAGTCTGGAATTCAAAAGAAGGATTCCAAGCAATTCTCTCTCCAAAGAGATTTATGCCAAGGAAAAGGAGAAACTAGGAGATAGTTATCATATGAATAACAACTTGACAAAGTTAAGAAAGTAGCACAAGTGAATGGTAAATTGGATATTGCCCAAAAGCCAGTCATTGACTATACAAGGTTAGTAAAGTACATCAGAGTTTCTTTACTCTTGATTGAAAATCACAGATATGGACAGCAGTAGCTCTAACATTAAAATACCACTCAAGGTGACCTTGAAGGACAATGGTGAAGGACATTTTCTCAGTGCGCAAGACTGAGCAGTGTACCTGATTGCAAGTTTGCCTGGAAATAGAGATGGACAGAAGTGTGGATTTTCTCTAACTCATGGGTAGTATCTAATATTTTTGGCTGGGCAATTAAGGATTTGGAAAAAAAAATATGATTGAAAATTTGGTAACAAGAGATTCTGTGGAAGCGGCTTATGGAGAGACCTCTCTGGGTCCAGAGAACAAAGAAATCTGTGTCCTTTGTGAATGCTCAGCACACAGCACCTCAGCAGGATATCTTAATAATCAGGTGGATATGATATCTTTTTCTGTGGATCTCAGCCTCTTTCTCTAGCTCCTTCACTCCTTGTGGAAAAAAAGTTGTCATAGTAGCTATAATGCTATAATGCATGAGCCTATCAAAGTGAATTTCTTACTTATCAAAGATTGTCTAGTTGTAGGAACTACTAAATGATCAAAGTTTCAGTAGCAGAGATCAATAATGGGCCCTCTAATATGGCATGGTCCCCTGAGATGAGACATCAAGGGGACTGTAACAGGTTGATTACACTGGACCACTTCTAAAACAAAAGAGACAGCATGCTGTTCCCAGAGGAATAGGTATTTATTCTGGATAGAGATTTGCCTTCCCTCCCTATAATGTTTCTGTTAGAGCCAATATTTCACTTTATAGGGAAGAATGTGGTACTGGTCTTACATTCTTAGAGTTCACAGATATGACCCTATCTACCATCACCCTAAAACAGCAGACTTGGTAGAAAATGGAATGACACTTTGAAGACTTGGTTACAGTGCTCCCTGTGTGAAAACACATTGCTGGGCAATGCTTTGAATAAGTAGGATATGGGATATGCTTTGAATAAGCGACCCATATATGATGCTGTTTTTCCCAGATCTGGGATTAACAAGTCCAGGAGTCATGTTGTGCAAATGTAAATAGCTCCTTTCACTATTGCTGCTAATGATCCTCTAGTGAAAATTTTGCAGCTCATCACTGCAACTCTGAGCTCTGCTAATTTAAGAATCTCAGTTCTGAAGGGAAGAGTATTTCTCCCTAGGGTCACAACAATGGTTCCATTGAACTGGAAAATGAAAATGCCACCTGGTCACTTTGGGCTCCTCATGCCAGTGAATCAACATTCGTGGAAGAGGCTGATTATCCTGGTCACTACGGTGAAACTGGATTGATACTGTACAGAAAGAGGTAAAATGGGGCAAGTGTGGATGGAGCAATCATTATCGGGGAATTTTAAAAAAAAATGCTTGTACCTCCTGTGATAAGTCAATGGAAAATTGCAACAGTCCAATATGGGCAAGACTGTTAATACCACAGATCATTCAGGAATAAAAGTTTAAAGTCTGGGTCACCTAACAAGATGAGAATCTATTACTGGCTGATCATTACTTGATGAGGGCTGCTATGGATTTAATTGTGTCCCCCTGGAATTCAGATGTTACAGACCTAATCCCCAGTTTGATGGTATTCAGAGATGGAAGTAATTAGAGTCGCATGAGGTCATGAGAGCGGGACCCTCATGATGGATCGGTGGTTTTATAAGAGGAGGAAGACAGAGAGACTGCCGTCTCTTTTTCTCCACATTTAAGAAAGCAGTGGTCTGCAAGCCAGGAAGAGGGCCACACCAGGAACCAAACTGGCCAGCACTTTGATCTTGAACTTTGCAGCCTTCAAAACCATGAGAATAAACGTCTATTGTTTAAGCCACCCAGGCTGTGGTGTTTTATTATGGCAGCTTGAACTGACTAAGACAAGGGCAAAAGAAAAATAAAATCTGTACAGTTAGAAGGAAGATGCAAACATCACCATGGACCATATGACCAGGAGCAACAGACTGTTGCAGTTATATTACATGAAATGTGGGAAAAATATGTATATGCATTGCATACATTGTACATTCACATACTGTAGGTGTGTATATGTATATGTATACTGTATGGATTATATGTGTATATTTGCATGTACTTAGGTACATACATATACACAATAGTCTTCCTTCACTCATTCCTCCATTCATAAAACATGTTAATAGTGGTTAGCTTATTTTTCAGTATTTATATTACAAGATATCAAAGGGTGAGTGTGACTCAGCTGGAAAAGAAATACATGTTACTCAGAATTAGATAAAATGACTTGCGTCCTCTTTGGGAGAGGTTAGGATGTTCTTGGTTTATGTGGGATAGTTGCATGTTTTTTTTTTGTTTTTTTTTTTTTTACTTTATTTATTTATTTTCAGAAAAACATTATTCATTATTTTTTCACCACACCCAGTGCTCCATACAAGCCATGCCCTCTATAATACCCACCACCTGGTACCCTGACCTCCCACCCCCCCGCCACTTCAAACCCCTCAGACTGTTTTTCAGAGTCCATAGTCTCTCATGGTTCACCTCCCCTTCCAATTTACCCAAATTCCCTACTCCTCTCTAACGCCCCTTGTCCTCCATGCTATTTGTTATGCTCCACAAATAAGTGAAACCATATGATAATTGACTCTCTCTGCTTGACTGATTTCACTCAGCATGGTTTTTTTTATCACTTTACCCAGAAAGAATAAGATTTAAAAAGTGAAATTTAAATGCCACATTTTGAAAGGTGGACAACAGTGGCATTAAAATGTATATACATATATAAGCTGGAGCAACATTTCCCAGAATTCCCGTTAGAGATCAACAGTAGACGTCGTCGAAAGAGAAATTTGTGTGAGAAGTGGGAGGAGGAAGTGGAGTAGCAGTGATTTTTCTCTGCAGATAACCATGGTGAGATCAGGGGAAAGACAAGCAGAGGTGCTGGCGGGTTCCTTCTTTGTTCCGCCACTCCACAGCTAGCTCTTCTTTCCAACTGCTGACACTGTTGACCAACAGGCCTGCAGCAGAAGGAACATCAAGAGCCTTTCTCCGGCCTTCCCCCACGGCCCCTCTCTGGCAGCCTGGCCTGCCCAGCTTCCCTGCAGCTCAGATTCAGCCGCCTCTGCCAGTGCTGCAGGAGTGCTCTTTGGAGACCATTCTCGGGCTTCCCAATTGCCACTTCTGGATTTTACCTCCCGGAATACACTCAATATCCAAAGTACTGATAGTAGTTCTGTTTCTCTGACCAGATACCGACTGACACAGAAGGTTACATATACAGAATATAATAAAGACAAAACTTTCACAACATCCTGTATACCAAGTAACAGTATTGAGAAAAAAAATAGAAAGCTGATAAGAAACATAAAAAAATTTTTTTTTAAATCCTAAGATTCTTTAATTTTTTTTAATCCTAAAATTCTTGTTAGCTTTGATTTTTCAGGAACACGTTTATTCAAACCAGATTAGAAATTAAGCATGGAGTTGTGGGGTGATGGACATTGGGGAGGGTATGCGCTATGGTGAGTACTGCGACTTGTGTAAGACTGATAATTCACAGACTTGTTTCCCTGAAACAAATAATACATTATATGTTAATTTTAAAAAATCAATGAAAAAAAAAGAGAAATATCAAAACTTTCCAAAAAGAACTAAGAGCTAAACCATTACCAGAACTGTAGCCCCACAAAATAAAGAGATTAACAACTTGGGAAAAAAATAATAAAGTGTATGGATATCATACATATTGATCATAGAATAGGCCTGAAAGAAAAATTTTGCCAAAACAAAAACTGTGTGTGGGCCACATAACTCCACTGCAATTCAAAGGACACAGATATAAATACCCAAAATACAAATGAAACGTTTGGAAGTTAATAACAATAATAATAAGACTGATCTAAAATGAAGTAAAACATCTTTTTATAAAATATTTACCAGGTAAATATAATAGGATCATTAATTAAAAGCTAATTTATATAGTCAGAGACATTATTAGCAATAAATCCATAACTTAACAAGGTTATAAATAATAATGGATAGAATACAGAAGAAGTGAGCATTGAACTAAACACATTTTTAAATTAGCCACAGAAAATAATTTCTGAAAGAATTACTTTATGATAGAGAAGACTCCTGACTCCCCTGCTTGTGCTCATTCTTTCTCTCTCCATCAAATAAATAAATAAATAAATAAAAATAAATCTTGGGGGAAAAAAGACAAATAAAGAGGAGAAATTTAAGAAATTATTACCAAAAAAAGTAGAATCAGAAAATCAAGAAATACTTGTTCAAGGAAAAAAAAAAAGAACACTTCTCAAGCTCTAGTCTAATCAATAAAAAAATAAACACACACACACATACAAATACATAACATTTTAAATGAACAAAGGAATATAATCACTTAAAGGGAATTTTTTTAAAAAATGATATGCTTGAAATTGTTAATGGAATATATTTTTCCTTAGGAAGGCAGTAATTTTTGTATCAATTCAGAAAAATGTAGGAAAAAATTCAACAGGTAAATGATCATTGATAGAACTGGAAAAGTTGTTAACAATTTACTTCTTATTAAGATAATTGGCATTTTAAAAATAATTTACATACTTTTAACTTCTAAAAGGCAAAAGTTTTAATTTTAAGTTGATCTATAGAACACAAAATAAAATATTCTGCAAAAGCATGGTTTTTATTTACCATGGACAAGTGTACTTAGTCAAGAAAAGAATCCATGAGGAAATTTCTTCTAAATAACTAATGAACTTAAGGAAACTGTAGGTGAATAGCTCCCATTTGGCAAAAGAGAAACTGAAGACTTTGAGGCAGGCAGTGTTAATTAGGGATTTGGAGTTTAACCTAAATGAAATGGCAATTAACTGAAAGAAATCTAAACAGAATATAATCACAATTGCCTTTGAAAAAGATCACTCCAATTGCTGTAAAAGATTTATTTATTTATTTAGTTAGTTATTTAACAGACAGAGGTCACAGGTAGGCAGAGACAGAGGGGGAAGCAGGCTCCCCACTGAGCAGAGAGCCAGAGAGCCTGAGAGCCTGATGCAGAGAGCCTGATGTGGGGTTCTATCCCAGGACCTTGGGATCATGACCTGAGCCAAGAGCAGAGGCTTTAACCCACTGAGCACCTGGCACCCACAACTGCTATATAGAAAATGGACTGGAGGAGTTTAGAGCAGATGAGAAAAGATCAGTAAGGAAGGTATTGCAATCATTTATCAGAAAGATCAAAATGGCAACAGATGGAGAAAAAACAGTGTACTGGATAAATAGTTTTTAGTAAGAATAACAGGATACTGTGGTATATTTGGTGTTATGGTGAGGAAGAAAGATGTCAAGGTTGACCTGATTTTTGATTTATAAAAAGAGATGGGAGAAGATGTGATGGACATCTCTGAGATGAAACAGAAATAATTCACTGAAATAGAACACAACTGGAGGACCTCCTTTGGTAGTCTGATGTTATAAAAGGAATGAAGCCACCATTTGGCAGAGAGGGAAGGATGGTGAATGAATTCAATATTGGATATGAATTGGAAATGCCTATGAAATAGTCAAATGAAAATATAAAGCAAGCATCTACCAAAATGAGACTGAAACTCAGTAAAATCTGAGCCAGAGAAAATTATTCTTTATTTTTTTAAGATTTTATTTATTTATTTGACAGGAAGAGAGAGAGAGATGACAAGTAGGCAGAGGGTGGGGGGAGCAGGCACCCTGCTAAGCAGAGAGCCCAATGCGGGGCTCGATCCCAGGACCCTGGGATCATGACTTGAGCCGAAGGCAGAGGCTTAACCCACTGAGCCACCCAGGCGCCCCAAGAAAATTATTCTTGAAATAACTGTTATATAGAAAATAATTAAAATCTTAGATATAGGACAGACTACCTAAGGGAAATGCATAGAATGAGTTTGAAAGCTAAGACCTTTACTCAGAAGGATTTCAATATCTAAAGTCTTATGATCTGTAAAGATGGGAAAGGGACACACAGCAGGGGAACTAAGAGTACCTGGCGCGAAACATGAACAACAAGATGGGAAATTGTTTTCAGAAGGAAGGGGCACACAACAATACCAAATGTTAAAGGGAGGTTGAGAAATAGGAGAACCAAAGTAGGTTTATTATAGAACTTCTCACAGAATTGCAGTTTTAGTAAAGTGATTGGAACACAAGCCAAATTTATTTTAGTGAAAACTGAAGAAATGAAGACAACATTTTCTAGAATCTTAGCTATGAAAGGACAGGATAATCTGTAGGGGATGAAGTATGAAGGGAATTTTTTTTTCCTACAGTTATTTTTAAGTATAATATTTGGCTAGGAAATTGCACATTTCACATGTGTGTGTATCTTTAAAATTTTTTAACTAAAGTCTACACCCAACATAAGGTTGGAACTCACAACCCCGAGATCAAGAGTCACATGCCCTACTGACTGAGCCAATCAGGGCCCCCTCATAAATGTATATCTTGATGAGTATCTATCCATCTAATGAAACTAGACATATAGCCAGGATCTGCATAAAGAAACAAAACATTAATGGCATCTCAGATATATCCTTCTCAACTTCTCTTAAATTTTATTTTATTTTTTTCAACTTCTCTTAAATTTTTAAAGCATATTTAGATCAGTTTTTCTTGTTTTTGTACTTTATAGAAATGGAAATAAATATTAAGTATTTTTTTGGTTAATGTTGTGAAGAAAATTGTATTTTAAAAAAAAGGAGGAAATATTTAATGGTTCAGAAGTCACAGTGTTGAAGCAATTTTTTTGAAAAGAAGTTTGGTCCACAAGAAGCAGAAGGGAAAATCAATCAAATTATGGGCAAAAGGACTGGCCCCACAAAGGGGAAGTATCTCTCCTCAACTTCAAAAGGGGAAGGAAAAAATAAATCTATGCATATGTAGGCACATTTTTACTCCTAAAAGTAGGAAGCTGAGGGAGTTCTCTTCTGGCGCTCTTTCTTTATTTCTTTTTCTGTAAAGGAGAGAATATCTGCTAGATTTGGGGCAAGTGCAGTGGTGCTTTTGCTCTTCCAAAGTTCAGAGAGAATAGAGGAGGTTTGAAATGATTATAGATCTGTAGGCCATGTTGACAAATTGTCTGAACTTGGTAATCATGAATTTTACATAAAGAAAACTGTAGGATTTTCATGAAATACATTCTAAAAATAATTCAATGGGAAAGTATGATCTCTTCATGGAAATAAATATTCATGATCTCAGTGGCCCTTTTGGTAATATTGAAATTTAATACAATTCTCTTTAAAAATTTATTTGTGGATTTTGTTTTTATATTATCTTAAAGAGACTATATATATAAAAGATGAGTCTATGTTCACAGAATTAGTCTTTGTCTTCATGTGGTGTATAGTGGAGGTAGAGGTGACGAGGAGTAAATGTAATTATGAAAATGACTAATATAAAGAAACTTGCAGACGATGTTAGGATTATAAAGCTGGGAATGACTATATTATCAGAGAAGTGAGAAACTTCTCTGAGGAAGTGAAACATAAGCTAAATTTTGGTAAATGAGTAATGGTTAAGTCATAAAACATAGAAGAGAGATGAGTGAGGAGAAGGAAAGAATAGGACAATCAAAGAGATGTGTAAGGCCCTGTATCAAGAAATACAGAGTTGTCATACAACTGAGAAAGAGTCATGAATCCAGTAACTGTTGTAAGGAAATTGCATGAAATAAGGTTAGATAGTTATAAAGAGGTATGGATATGGAAAAGTCATAAAATGAAGTCTGCGGTAAATATTTTCAACTTTAGAGAAAGACAATGATATAATACTCAGGGTGAGACATGGCAGTGTTCTTGAGTATCACAGTGTTGACAGTAAAGCTTGACATAAAGTAGACAGATGTGGGAACTAATGAAGATGGAGAATCAATAGGACTTATTAAGGGGCACCAGGGTGGCTCAATCAGTTGAGCATCTATCTGCCTTAGGTTCAGGTCATGATCACAGGGTCCCTAAGGACAGAGGCCTACATGGGGCTCCCTGCTTGACCGGGGGTTGGGGGGGCTGCTTCTCCCTCTCTATCTGTTGCTCTCCCTGTTTGTGCTCTCTCGCTTATTCTCTCTCTCAAATAAATAAAATCTTTACAAAAATAGGACTTATTGACTTACTAGATTTGAATGGGTAAGGAAATGGAAGGTTGCCATGGATGACGTCTAGGTTTCCAAACTGAGAAACTGAATGAATATATTGAGAAAAGTGAGGGGAAGAGTAGGTTTCAGATAAAATGGTCATGAGTTCAACATTGGACATTTGATTTTTGGGTGTCCTTGTTGTTAAATAATTATTGGTTATGAAAAAAGAGGCGTGATATGTATATATATAGAGAGAGATATATATCTCTATCTATCTATCTACCTATTTATCTCAATCACCTGGAGAAGAGAAGTAGAATAGAGAATTTTTTTTTCCTCACTCTTTTACCATTCAGATAAGTTTCGGTGAACATCACTTATGCCAAGCTCAAAAAAGAAATAACATCATGATGAAAAGACTCAAACATATGTCCTGAAGTATCATCATCTAGAGAAGAAAAGGCAAAAGGAGGATATGAGGGCTGAAGTAAAGGAACATTCTGCTTTATTTGGCAAAAGATGACCTATACATCCACGGCTCTAAATATAATGTATCTTCATCCACTACCTGGTTGGTTTGCTTTTGGTTAGAGAATGTGGAGACTGTAACTGGATTCTTTTTTTTTTTTTTTTTCTGTAACTGGATTCTGTCAGCACTATGGACCTCTCAAGCTAATTTGATACCTAAGAAATAGATGATCCATTCAAATTTCAAGACATGAACTATTATAACTATGAATTAATTAGTATTATAGAACAAAAAAAATGAAGCAGAAGTTTTGTATTTAGGAAAAATAATGGAAGAAAGCATACTAAGTCTGAAATATTTTCTCCATATCTAAAATCTAAAATGTACAGTCTGTTCTACTGACATAAAATTTATGACTAGAGAAAGCAAAGTATTTCTCTTTCACTTACTTCAGTTTCAGAGTAAAACAATTTTTCACTTATTTTTGTTGTGAACAGATACAGTCCTCTTTTGACATGAACCAAACACTCAACATTAAGTATAACCTTGAGGCAAGTGCAAGTTTGAAGGGCAATAGTTGAAATTTTTGAGGAAAAAAAGCACAAAGCACATAATAAAACTAGCAGTGAAGAGCATGTTTGTTTTCTTTTATTATGAAAGTAAAGTATAAGAGAAACAAACTAGAATTAGCTCTGAAACTTAGAAACACATAAGCAATAAAACTTGTTGATACTTCAGAAAATAATTATACACAAATAAAGCATTGTCAAAACTAAGGGTCTAAATTTTAAGTTTTAGAATGATATCAAGATCTTAATCATAATTAGTGAAGTTTTTTTTAAAGATTTTATTTATTTATTTGACAGAGATCACAAGTAGGCAGAGAGGTAGGCAGAAAGAGGGTGGGGAAGCAGGCTCCCCACCTTCCCAAGCAGAGAGCCTGATGCAGGGCTCGATCTCAGAATCCTGGGATCACCACCTGAGCTGAAGGCAGAGGCTTAACCCACTCAGCCATCTAGGTGACCCATAATTAGTGAAGTTTTAATTTGTAAAACAAACAGTTGACCTGTGGATTTGTTGTCATAATTCTAGAAAGTTAAATTTTTTTAAATTTCTGAAGTAAAATTTAAAATCATATGGTGCTTATACTATTAGGGAATGACTAATAAATTAATATGTCATTCATATTTGCATTTCTATTTCATTTTCCTCCAGTACATCTTGCTCCTATTATTTTACAGTGTATCTGGCTTGACATTTCTCTGGGTCATGCAAATATATGCTTTTCACACTTGATTTTAGCCAAAAGGCCGAGAAGCGATAATACATGCTTTTCAAATATATGTATGTTTCCAAGTAACATAAGCAGTAATTTTTAAGACGTTTCTATATTTTTATGCACTTATATTCATTTTCTAGTATTGCCTACAATTTACTTCTTCATGAAAATAAGAAATAAATGCACAGATCTATTTTTGTGCAGCTGAGAAATTCAATTGCTATCATGAGCTTATCTTAAAAGCTCTGCTTTTATTTGCTATGCAAAGTGCTAGTATGCTAACATAAAAGAGAAAGCTTTAAAATGACACTAAGTTTCACAAATGTGAGAGGAAACAGCGTACATATAATTCAAAATTAATAAACTTGATATTGATCTTAATTAATTTCTATCTAGTAAGTAAGGGTAATTTTGCTCTGATTATATGTGTTTTAATTTCAAATTATGAATTAGGCAAAGCTAATTCATATTTCTGGAACTACTTATGAGATCATAGTAAATTACCTTTGCTAAGTTGATCTGTTTAACTTAGTGTTAATCAGAACTAAATTTTTCAACCAACAATTACATAGCACTTGCAACATGTCAAACATATGCACCTAATGTGTATTAGCTCATTTCATTTTTACAAACCCTAGGAGTTACATAGTATTATTTTCCCCATTTTATAGAAGAGGAAATCAATGCACTTAAACTACATGCATATAGATAGGCACTAGAACAACCAAAATTTAAACCCAAGTAGTCTGGCTCCAATTTTATGTTTTTAATCATTATTCTATACTGCTTTGTAATTTATATAACAACAAATCTACTGAAATGCCATATAGAGTCAATATCAGAACATGTCATTCTTATCATTTGGTATATATTTCACAAATGACAGACTGGGTATCTTCTATATTGTTAGGGTTGCATGGTAAATCAAACAGATGGGGCACTTACTGTGATAAGTAAAAAAAAGAAAGAAAATACTTCTTAGATTGAAGGACAGTTAAATTTGGTATGGCAGAAGGAAAAGTGCATTCCTGGTCAAAAGAGAGCAGAAGAACACTTCAGACTAAAAGAAGAGCATGCAAAAATGTCCCAAATGGAAAAGGCCTGAGTGGCATTTGAAGGACTAAAGGAAGTCAGCCAAGATTAGAACTTCATGGTAAGGGAAGTATGGTACAACATTGTTTTAAAAGGTATGAGTGGCCTTTGAGGTATCTGCACAGTATTTACAGTGCAACAAGAAACTTTTTAATAAGATTTTATTTATTTATTTGAGAGAGAGAGAGAGTGCACATGAGTGGAAGAGGGGCAGAGGGACAAGGAAAAACAGACTCCTGTTGGGCACAGAGCCCAACACAGGGCCCTAAACCAGGACCCTGGGATCAAGACCTGAGCTGAAGGCAGATGTTTAACTGACTGAGCCACCCAAGTACCCTAAAACATTTTTAAAAAGATTTTATTTACTTATCTGAGAAAGAGAGAGAAGAGAGGGACAAGCAGACTTCAAACTGAGTGCAAAGCCCTACAGGGCTCAATCCCACAATCCTGAGATAATGACCTGAGCCAAAGTCAAGAGTTAGAGACTTACCTGACTAAGCCACCCAGGTGCCCCTGCAATAAAAAATTTCTTAGGGTTGGAAACCATGAGTTGGTTATAGTTAATCTTCAAAACAATTTCTTATCTGCATATCACCACCTCACAAAACCATTTGAAAATGATGGTAAAGTGATGAAATAAGAAATTAATGCAAGAAAACAAAGATAACCAAAGGGGCAACAATAGTCAATACACTTTAACACATTGGTGATGGTTGAAAAGAAAAGAAAGAGCCACAGACTTGAAAAATCAAAATGACATATCTAATTTGCACACACAAAATAAAACATCTATTTAAAACTTGATGGCAAATTGCACTTGAAAGGAAGGGATGGGAGGTTAAAGAACCAAAACAAAAGTTTTAGACAATAGTTTCCATGGGTGGCTCAGTGGGTTAAGCCACTGCCTTCGGCTCAGGTCATGATCTCAGGGTCCTGGGATCGAGTCCCGCATCGGGCTCTCTGCTCAGCAGGGGGCCTGCTTCCCTTCCTCTCTATCTGCCTGTTTCTCTGCCTACTTGTGATCTCTGTCTGTCAAATAAATAAATAAAATCTTTAAAAAAAATAGTAAGATTTCCTGATTCTTTACCCAAAGCCAACATAATGAAGTGATGACATTTCCTCCACCTCTTAAAAAAATGACAGCTTTGTTCTTTGTTTAAATTCACTCATAAGGTGCTCTTGGATGGCTCAGTTGGTTAAGCAACTGCCTTCAGCTCAGGTCATGATCCTGGAGTCCCAGCATTGAGTCCCACATCGGACTCCCAGCTCCGCGGGGAGTCTGCTTCTCCTTCTGATCTCTCCCTTCTCATGTGCACTCTCTTTCTCTCTCTTTCTCAAATAAGTAAATAAATTCTTAACTTGATTCATAAGTCAGTATTTGAAATCTATATAAAAAAGATACTGGGGGTACCTGGGTGGCTCAGGCAGTTGAGTGCCCAACTCTTGATTTGGCTCAGGTCATGATCTCATTGGTCATGGGACTGGCACAGTGTGAGGCTCTCTGCTCAGTGGGAGTCTTCTTGAGGATTCTCTCACTCTACCCCTCTTCCTGCTTGCGTGCTCTCTCTTACTAAGATAAATAAATTTAAAAAAAAAAGATAAACTAGACACAAAAACAATTCCATTATAAGTTAAAATTAAGACAAACGAAATTGAAAGTTTAAAAAAAAAAAAAAGAGTTGAAGATACAGTTGAGTACTGTATCCAGGAATTAAAATGAAATGTCATTAAGTATTAAATAGAAAGAGAAAGATAAATATGCTTTTGTGAAGTAAAGAATAATGGAAACAGAGGGGAAAAGATAATTATATTCATAGCTATAAAAGATTCCCAGAACTAAAGAAAATAAACCAAGTTTAAGTGAAGATTCCCAAATGTACAGAGAACTAACAAGTCATACCAAAAGATTTAAGATCAAAATGGCATTGGATATCATAATATCAAAACTGGAAGCTAAAAAACAATGAAGCAATAAATTAAAAAAACTTATATGAAATATATTTTAACCTAGAAAAAATTTTCTACCCAGCAAAACTAGCCATCAAAAGTGAAAGAAAAACAAAACATTTTTAGACATGCTAGTTGGAAGCTAGCTAATAGATGCTGTGACTCAGAAAAGTATGAGAATAAAACAAGAGAATAAAAGATACATTATCCAGGAAAAATTCGTCCAACATAAGAAAACTACAAAAAGTTCTAGCATCAAAACAAATGGAAGCCACAATTAGTAATAACATATTTAAAAACCAAAGAACTGAAGGCATGGAAAGTAGTAACTCTCATTCATAAATTAGTTAACTAGTTTACTAAAACAAAATAAAGTAATTATCAGAACATAGTGAAATCTTTGGTAGACATATGCATGTTGTATATGTGTTGGATCTTTTGGAAAAAATAAAGGTGGATTCAAAGAAAACCAGGCAAAAGAAAAAAGTAAATATATTACTACATCCAGGAAAAATACAGGATTGTAAAGATAAGGAAGTATGGTCTCAGTGAATAATGCTTACTTTTATAACCAAAAGAATATTAATGATTATTACAGATTTAATAATAATATTAATATTTAATAAAAAATAGGACTAGAGGAAGGAGAAGTGAGAAAAAAATGTGGAAGAGCCAGCCCACAATAAACTATGATGATAAGTTAACTTAAAAAGGTAAATTTGGTGGGGCGCCTGGGTGGCTCAGTCAGTGAAGTAGCTGCCTTTGGCTCAGGTCATGATCCCAGGGTCCTGGGATAGAGCCCCACATCAGGCTCCCTGCTCAGCAGGAAGTCTGCTTCTCCCTCTACCTCTGCTCCTCCTCTAGCTTGTATACTCTCTCTCTCTCTTGCTCACTCTCTCTCTCAAATAAATAAAAAAATCTTAAAAAAAGAGACATTTAAAAAAATAGGTACATTTGAAATATAAAGAGTTATAATATAAAAATATTATTCACAAATGTGGAGAGAAATAACAGGTCTGTGCAGCAGGACTATGGCTTGGGAATGGTAAACCAGGGAAATGTTATATTCCTTTTCTGTAACAATCTACATTTTGAACCACTATCTGTATTACTTTAATAAAATTTAAATATTGACATGATTACTCTAATTTCAATGGGAAGAATTAATAGAGAAAAAATAGTTATGATAACATTTATTGGGTGCTTACTATATATACATGAACAGAGTTTTGTGTGTATTGACTCATGTGATTCTCATAAAATTCTGTTAATACCAGAAAGATTAATGAGAAGGTTATTACAATTATCTATGTGACAGATAACAGATGTCTGAATTAATTAGTAGAAGCGAAGAGGGAGATTAATTTTCGACACCTAGATATATTTTGGAGACATTAGTTCATAATACTTGGTGACAGATTAAACAGTGATATAAAAGAAGACAACATAAAAGGTACCTCATAGTTTAAAGGTGTGACCAGCAACTCAAACGTCATGCTGCAATTGTTTAGCCTAGGTTTTCAGATTCTCTGTAATCTGCTTCTGCTCTGTAACTTGAAAATATCACTTGAAAAACTTTAGTGTTTTCAAACTGATCCCCTACTAAATATAAGCATAAACATCCGTTCTCTTGCCAAGCTCTGAGAAGTTCTGCTACCAGGAGCAACACTTGTAAACTCAGACTTGGGAGGAAAATAAATTTTCTCTTAACATAACAAGGCCTGGGCTAATACCCAAGGAACAGGGACAACTGTACATTAGCATTAATGCTTCCTTTTTAAAGTACAACTAGACTACGTAGTTTTAAGAAGGAAATTAACTCTCCATGACAAGAAATTAAAGAGAAAACTGGGTAACAGCAATCTTTGTAGATAAGGTAGACTGGAGTCAAAGCACCTGCCACGTTCCTGCTCAACCTAGAGGACCAGAACACACCATTCCATACGCCAGAACCGAGGAATGGTATTCGATGGCTGAGAGTTAAGAGTTAGAATCTAGTGATAAGAAACAAGAAGTATTGCATAATGATAAAGAGTTCTGTATCATTTTCTCATTTATAAAATGAGATGATAATAATAAAACTCCCCTATTAGGGCTGCTGTAAAGACCAAAAGAAAAAATCAATAGTGTTTTACTTATTTCTCTCAAGCTCACCTAAGGCAACAGCCTTTGCAAGACACAAGGAACCTGGTGTCAAGGGACGTGTTCTCTGCATTCAGGAGTGAGATGAATACCAGAGGGACCCTCCTGTGAGAGCCCTGGAAAGAGCAAAGCAGAGGTTAAGGAGATTAAACTTAGGTCTTCTAACTCTGTACTGTCCAGTTATGTCTTTATTAAAAGAACTGTTTGATCTACTATTACAATTTAATGTGACATGATATTTAGGGCTGAGGCAGTCCAGCTTCTAATCTGGAGACAGAAGGCAAGATTTTGTCCTTTCTCCTGGATTCTTTGGCAGAATAAATTACAGGCTAGGTAAAATAAAGAAATAAAAAACAAGAAGAAAACACCATCCCCAAACTTCGGAGACCATAGCACTGATTTCCTCTCTGGTCAGACAGAAAGGTCTAGGATTCAGATATCATCTTCAGGTTGTCTTAATGCCCTCTTTGCTGTTTTCTTTCTGCTAAAATCTCATTCCTATCGTATGTGCTAGATAAAAAGCAAAAGCAAAAACAAACAAAAATACTATCACCTTCAAACAGTTTTTAAGTTATGAAGAGTCTTAAAACATAGGTAATAGGGAATTTGGGTAAATTGGAAGGGGAGGTGAACCATGAGAGACTATGGACTCTGAAAAACAGTCTGAGGGGTTTGAAGTGGCGGGGGGGTGGGAGGTTGGGGTACCAGGTGGTGGGTATTATAGAGGGCACAGCTTGCATGGAGCACTGGGTGTGGTGAAAAAATAATGAATACTGTTTTTCTGAAAATAAATAAATTGGGAAAAAAAAAAAAAAAAAAAAAAAAAAAACATAGGTAATGTAGGGGGGCTTGGCATTTAAAGTAAAAAAGTCTAGATTTTTGGTTTTTCTGTTGCATACTATTTGAGTAATACTGATAGAGCTAATGACTTTGTCAATTTCATCATCTGAGAAACATGAGTAATTAGGATTCTGAGGTTGCTGAGGGATTTCATTTTGTGATGCAGACAAACATGAAGTTCAGTTCGTGGTTCATGGCAGAATTGTATTTCCTGATCTATTTGTATCTCTACAGATTTATTTTCCTACTGCTGACTTTAATGCTTTTCATCTGCACACAAAATTTTCCACTTATTCATTTATTTCTTAAAGATTTTATTTATTTATTTATTTATTTATTTGAGAGGGAGAGAGGGAGCAGAAGGAGAGAGAGGGAAGGGAAGAGGGAGAAGCAGACTCTCCACTAACTAGGGACTGGATCCTAAGATGCTGGGATCATGACATGAGCTAAAGGCAGACGTTTAACCAACTGAGCCACCCAGGAGCCCTAACAAATTTCCCATTCATATGGGTTCTATAGTTATCGGTCTGAGGGTTCCCTATGTGCTTTTATTATATCCCCAATTTCATTACAATCTATTTTTGGGCAAGGACTATGTTCTCCACCTTGTTGACCACTCAATTTAATTCAAAACTTGCTACTGTTAAATTAACACTAACTGTCAATTAAAAAAATTATAGATAGATAGATTTATTTATTTATATATATATATAAAGGGTAGTCCCTTATAGACCAGACTAATGAGATCATAACTAGAAAACATTAGAAGACATGCTATAAAGCATTGGCTCTCTGAATTATGTTCACAGAGGGAGGGAATTGTTAGAATGGTTATGAATTGTTGTAAATAGTTGTTTCTGTCGTAAATTAGAAACAGATCTGGGTGAACTATATGACCAATTTAAACTAGTATCCAGAATCTTGCTTGAAATCTTACCTGCATAAGTGACCAGCCCTATGAATACAGTCATTTCTAAGGATGAGAAACAACTTTCTTATCTTACTTCTCATCACTTGAACACACACCCCTCTTCAGTTAACCCCCTCCTCTTGGTTTCCTCAGTTCGCACATATCTGGATATGTCTTTCTTCTAGTCTGCAGGGCGGTTCCTCTGTTTCTTCAACTCTTCACCCCTTTCTAGATTTAGGTCAATACAACTGCCTTCATGAAACTTTTCATCAACATGTCAACTTACACATTTGCTTTTGAAAGTATACTGATTTATATTAAGTGGAATACTGTTCAGAGGGTAATAAAGATACAATCATTTAAAATATCATTATACAGAACATACAAGTCTTTCTTTTTCTTTTTTTTTTCTCACATTTTTATTTAAATTCTAGTTAGTTAACGTATAGAGTAATATTGGGTTTGGTGGAATTTAGTGATTCATCACTTCCATACAACACCCTGTGCTCATCATAACCAGTGCCCTTCTTAATACCCACCACCTGTCTACCCCATCCCCCACCTGCCTCCCATCCAACAACCCTCTTTGATCTCTATAGTTAAGAGTCTTTTATGGTTTTCTTCCTGAGGAAAGCCTTTCTTAAGAGTGAGATAACTGCCATAATTACAGTGTAAATGACAATTACAAAATGCGGTAAATGCACTTGATAAAATGAGTACACTCACAGCGATGTTGAATAAGAATAGGTGAGGCAGAGTATTATGCTTCAAAGATAGTAAATTGAGAAAATAGGGAAGGTAATTAGAAAAGGAAAAGGCCACCATATCAGGCATGATAATACATGTTTTACTGAGAAACAACGGGTTTCTCAGTAGGAACCAGTTTATCATCCTACTGGTTCCCTCATTAATGAGTTAAATAAATCTTTGATACATGTTCACCTTAAAAAATTATAGTCTGATAGTTCCATAGGTCTCTGAAAAGTTCAAGAAGACTTAGTCTCAGGGACCAATTGTTTAACTGGTATAGCTTGAGTTTGCCTCATCGGTTCTTTAAGCCCAGGCAGGTGAATATTCCTGCTTCTTGAAATGAATCCTAATGGCAACAGAAATTTCTTTACTGATTCTTTTCTTCCCCTCTCACCCTGCTCTTATTTTGTGTTTTTAAACTTTGTTTCTTGTTCTTAACTGATTCTGCTGGTCCCATCTGTATCCTGCTTAACTTCTGGGTTAGGCTATTTGTCATGCCATAAACAGGTTCAAGAATAAATGTGTCCGGTACCTCCAAGACCAGTTTGCCAATGAGCAGTCTTTGCTTACTTTGAGTCTGATTTGTACACAGATGAAACATTATTCTGCATTGGTAATGGCACTCTCTGGGTTATCCTTGAATCTGTCCCCTTGGTTATCTCCTTCAGGATGTTCAGATATATTCTCTGTTGAGTGAGAGAGGACAGAGGACGCAGTTTGATGTTCTTTTGGTTGGTCTTTTTGAGAGCACAAATCATTAAAAATATACCTTTTTTTTTTTTTTTTAAAGATTTTATTTATTTATTTGTCAGAGAGAGAGGGAGAGAGAGCGAGCACAGGGCAGACAGAGAGGCAGGCAGAGGCAGAGGGAGAAGCAGGCTCCCTGCCGAGCAAGGAGCCCGATGTGGGACTCGATCCCAGGACGCTGAGATCATGACCTGAGCCGAAGGCAGCTGCTTAACCAACTGAGCCACCCAGAGAGCACAAATCATTAAAAATATACCTAGTACCTCCTATAGAACAGATCTTTTTGGATTTTGTCTAGCTAATTTGTAGATGTATTTATGTCTACTTTTGACATGTGGCTGAAGATACAGACATAAAATTGCAAGTTTTCTATGTGCCTATATATGTGTAATTGGGAACAATCAGGATATCATTATCTGAAAATGAAATATTTTTCCTACCTCCAGAGGTTATTAAGAAATTAAAAGTAAATGTCTTGAAATATAAGATGTCTATTTTAATTCGCTTTTAGAAACTAATTATTCTTATAATTCCCAAGAAATAGAGAAATTAAAATTGTAAAATTTTTAATGTGCTAGTCTTTTCAGGAAAAAAAAATCTTCTCCCAGAAATTCCTAGTTAAAAAACATGATATAATTATGTAATAATCCAAATTCCTGTAATAAAAGTCATCCACAGATCATGCTGTTTTGATAATTTAGTTTTAAATTAGTTATATATTCTTTTGCTCATACCATTGAGGAATTTAATACAAGTGCACATATCTTCGTATAGGTAAAATTTTTATTTTTATCTGTTAAATGACAAATGGATTTGGAATATTTAATTAACTTATAATGAGGTTACCCTTTGTGAAATCTGTCCCAGAAAGTAGATAGTCCAGGCTTATAAAATAATTTTTTGTGCCCTCCCTCTCTCTGTCTTTCCATAACTCTCTCTCTTCCTTTTGACTTCTTAACATTTTGAGGCATTCTTAAAATGTTGAGGATTATAAAGGTTAAAGATACAGACTTTGTATTAAGAGCTTGCTTACAGAGAATGCCCACATTTTCAGGGATAGTTGAATCTCTAATAAAAAGTCAGAAGAGTAAAACGGGTCCATTTACTACATTTTATCATAGATTGGAATGTAAAGAGACCAGAAAACAAGAGTTTTGTGGCACTACACAGTTTCTACAATGTGATGCTGCTATGTAGACTCTTTAGACATTACATACTGCTCTCAACATTATTTTTACCCTTCCAATTTCTAATTGCCCAAAGTTCCTCACCACAGGAGGCCAATAATAATCTGTAAATTTGGTTTGAACCCTCTCTTCCACTTAAGCTTCCCAAACACTGGATGTTGAGTTTTTGCTCCTTACATTCCCACATCCATGGGCCATGGGAGTAGCAGGAGGGTACTCATGCTAATTTCTACCTTTCTTCAAAGCAAGGCATTCAAACCCTTACTAACCTACTCCTGCTTTTATGGTTCTCTCATCACATGCTGCTCCTACTTTAAACCTCAAATACGCCAAAACCACTTCACAATCCCCTCAGCTGATACACTGGTCCGTGCCTCCTCGCTTTCACACTTAGTGCTCAGGATCTCCTTGAAGCAGAATTTAGTTATTATTTACTCCAGTTTTAGTACCTAACACATTCTATAAACTCAGTAAGTGTTTGTTGAACTGAGTTTCATCAGATTTTCCATATTCTTAAGATAGTCTAGACCAATCTTCTACTTACAAAAAGAAAATCTATGCTTAAATATGCATGCTGAATTCTGATAACATATCATCAGTAGTAATTTTTTGCCCAACATTAGACTACATGTTTAGAACAAAGTGATTTCTATTATTTAATAGATGTATACAAAGTCACAGTGCTATTCTGAGCCAAAAAAATTATTTAACTGATTGGCAAATCTAGTCAGTCATATATATTCAATAGGCATAAGATCAAGTCTATATACATGTTTTCATTTCTAGATTCTGCTTAAAATATCGGATTATTCTCAATGTTTGTATCACTCATTCTTCTTACATGACATATCTTATTTCTTTTTCTCATACTGATTCTATTAGTTGGTATGAATTCATCCAGTTTAGATGTTGAATCTTTTCTGGTCAGTGCTGGAGGAGCAAATAGTGAAAGGTAGGGGAGCAGTTGTTCCTCTAGAGTAGCAAACTGCTTATCAGGCTTGGACCACCCATTTTAGTGGCTTAGGGATGGGGCTTCAGAAAAACTCTAGATTCTCAAGCTTTTGCAACTGTGACTATAAAGAGAGTCTCCATGAAAGAATGGCTCAGGCTAGTAGCTCTGACAGTTGGGACTGCTTTATCAATGAGATTAGTGGACTTCTCCAAGACTGTGTAGAGCAAACAGACAAGGGTACTTTGTTTTCATATACAAAGGGCATCTGCTTAGCTTAGGCAGACCTTGGTGGTCAAAGCTCAGTCTTTTAACTCGGGTTTCTCTAGACATTAGATTTCCTAGAAATCAGTTTTGCATACATTGATATTCTTGAATTATCCTCAGAATTCAGTTCATCTTAAATGAATCCTATCTTAACCCACAGCTAAGTCTCAATCATACTGTGCCCCAATTCCATTTTCCACCAAGTATATGGATACAGCATAAAGGATGTGGCTTTGGTCCTGGTTTATTACTTAAAGATACCTAGAATATTGGTCATTACCACATATAATCATTTCAAAGCCTTCAGTTGCTAAAAGTCCATCTTAAGTGCTATACTTCTAGGAATATCTCTATTTACTCTAGTGGTAATAGTGCAATAAAAAAGCAATTGACTACCTGGCATATTTTTTCATGTCATATATTTGTGTTTTCCCTAGGAAAAAAGTAGTAAACTCTGGCTAGACAGGTGGCACATATGTCTATATTCCCTGAATACTGAACGCAACAAAAACAGTCCAATCCAGAGGTGTTCAAGATACCTACACTGAGCTGGGTATATACCTATCTAACTGTGCGATGTCTCCGCAGAAGGTTATCTTACAGCTCCACTGGGCTATCACTATGCTTACCTTTGGGGCTCCTGGACATCCAGTCTTGAACTTTGGTCACAGTAAGGCCAACAAAAGCTAACTAGTGCTTTGTTATGTGCTGTTTAAAGTTTGATACTCTTGACTTAGCACCCAGGATTAGCTTGTCTCCATCACTTAGGGATATATAGACAAATAGTTTTACAATTAGTTTAACTGGCTTTATAGTCTGCTCTGGCTACAAGGATAATGGTCTATCCAAGACCCCACTACACTTTCGTCTGCACTCCCTGAAGCCAAAATTCCTCATACATATCTTGATGGCTCATAAACTGAAGAACAAGTCATGCTGTGCAACAAAAAAAGAAGCCTGAGGAACTGCACCAGAAAGCAAGTCAGCCCCTATTCAGTGCCTACATTTTCGTCCCCGCTCTGCTGTACCCTACCTATCCTTGAATAAAGTCTGATATGAGCATGTCCTGAGGAGACTCATGAGAATTTTTTATGACTGGCACCTGTGTAACTGGTTCAGTTTCCCTTCTATATCTTATTCTCTGCATATAATATATAAGAATTAAAATGTAATCTAATATTCCTGATCTGTTTTCCACTTTCATGATTATCAATCTGGCCAACATTTCTTCCCATATAAAAGGCTCAGATGTTTGTTGACATCCAAAGTCTTGCTTCAGGGACAAAGCAGGCACAGAATTGTGCTGTAATCCAATTTTTATTTAAATTGAAAATACAGATGCTATTTATTGCTTTTCTTCTGTAGCTAATCTTAGTAACGTTATCCTCCATCTGTTTCTTGATTCACATTGATCTCTCTCTCTCTCTCCCTTCATCTGCAATAAAACCATTAGCACCACTAACAACCTAGAGATATTTTTAATACAAGAAATAGCTAATATAGTAATTATTTCTAGAATTAATGAACTGAGATTTCAAAAAAGGAAATGTACATCTCTATTCCAAATGTTTATTAGTTTTAGAGGTAATGTCCATTTCTGTTCAGAACATTATAAGGCAATTAAAAATTAGAAAAGAAATTAAGAGAACAAATCACTCATTCATTTAACAAATATGTTTTGAGAACTTGCTATGTTCCAGGCACTGTTCTAAGCGTATCATTTTACAAATGATATTATAAAACAACACCATGATTAAAATGTATGCATACAAATCCTCTGCTCAATGAGTTAAATTAGCTTTTGTAATCTGATCACATTACATATATATCTTCATTAGTGATCACAAAAATCAATGAAAAACACCGATCACAAAAATCAATGAAAAATACTGAAGATGCCTGGTATTAATTCTGGTAATAATTCATATAAACTATAATTTATTAGTTAAATAGACTGATTTTTACATACAAAGAATGTGATGTTATTTGGAAACTGCTAATTGCTTTCCCAGTACAATTTTTGTGTTAGTTCATTTGTTTGGTTCTATTACTAGGGGAGAGTATATAATTTAAAAGTTTCACTTTGTCTTGATACCACTACTAAGGCATACATATTAAGTAGGACATGAAATACTCTTTATTTCTTAAATTTTAATTTTATTTATTTTTTAAGTAGGCTCCATGCCCAACATGGAAATTGAACTTACAACACTGAGACCAAGAATTGCATGTTCCACTGACTGAACCAGCCAGGCACCTAAGGACGTGAAATAGTCTTATAAAATTTATTTTCTATACCTGGAACACAAATAAGAAAGGATGATATCCTCCCCTCCAAAATTAAATGGTGTTAAAATTTGTCTCTAATAATATCTAATTCCCTCTCCTTTTATTTTCTGTTCCCATCTTAATGCCAAATAATTCCTGACCCTTCTCAGATACTGTCTTTCCACTGTATACACTTGATAAGCAACTTATACACTGATTTATCAAAAAAATGTTATGTTTCAGAGCCTAATGTTACAGGCAAGGAAAGAAAACAAAAAACAAAAAAATAAAAACATTGCTCCCTTCACATAGCATCTTCACTGTGACTTTACCCTAAAATTTTCGTACATAGAAGCAAAGATTCTCATTTTGCAGGATCTGAAAACTCAAGGCTAAGAAAATGTCGTCCTAGAGTATTAAATTTTACCATGGTTAAGGCTGACTATTAGCAGTCTCCCTATTCTAGGAATTTAGAGCCCATTCTCATTCTGCTTCTTCACCCTGGGTGAGGTTCCTGGTTCTGCATTCTTTCAAGGTAAACATTACCATGTATCCAAGTGGAGATGTCAATGAGCTCACAGGTAAGGTACTCCTCCTTCTCTCTCTGTGGCAAATAGTGTTTTTCTCCCAAAGGTTTTAGAGCTTTCTCTCATTCTTTCTCATTGATTGATGCCGTCACTCCCAGTCATTCAAAGTTGGCATGGTGAGATAAAACCTATTTACCATCTCAAACACGTTCCGTAGGGTGTTTCAAGTGCCCCGACATCCAGGATGATGAGCACAGACTGTGAGTATTAGGCTCCTCAAGGACCCATCAAGAAGAGGAGAAAATGGGTTTGGGAGAAAACTGGAAAAATGAGGGACACTGATGGAGCACAGAAAACCTTAACTCTGAAGTGACTGTCAATAGTAAGGGAAAAGAACATTTTGAGTGTAAGAACAAGTGTTCTTGTCTTTTAAGAGGTATACAGGTGGGTGTGATGACTCAAGTTCAATATTATTAATAAACATTAATTTCAGAATGAAGGACGAAGAAAAAGACATAAATGTCTTTGCAAGATTTTAACCGTCAGTAATTGCATCCCTATCCTTACTCAGCCCTCTATTAAATGCTTTACAAACATACATGTGCTTAATCCGCACAATGATTTTTTTAAGGGATTGCTCTTGCATTTTTCACATGTAGATATTGAGTGATTGAAGACTTTTGTTCAGCCTTTACAGCTAATGCCAGAGACCATATTGGTATTAGGTTTCAAAATCAGTTTTTTTCCTGTTCCTTACCAATCCTCCCACATGTATTTCATATTGATATCTGATATTGTTAGCTAGAATGAGATAATGTCATGATATATCAATATAAAAGAGCAATATTAACTTTGCTGTAGTTTATTGAGAAGTTTAAATACTATATATGTATCTCCAGACCTTACGTTTACTCAGAAGTCAAGAAGTGCTTGAATTTTATCCCTTTTTCTTTAGAGTCTTACTGTTGAGAACAAATATTTTTTAAAGTCTCCCCCTCTTTTTATACTACTTTGTCAGTACCACTGATTTTTTCCACAATATTCTCTGAATTGACTTTGTAGTCCTTCCCTCAGGGGACACTTATGAATTAAGAAGGACAAAGAATCTAAATTTTTATTCTACTTTTATAATATATGTTTCCTCTATCACATATACTTAGAAATTAAAAAAGAATGTTACTCCACTTATTAGTGAATTACTGACTTACATTTGCATCTCATTTATATAGTATATGCTTAAATTTGTACTAAATAAGGATATTGTATTATTTGTTTTGCCTGGATCTCTAGCTGTCTTCTGTACTAGGCATACATAAATTGCTTGTACATTTTTCATTTTTAACATATTCATTCAATTATTACAAATTATTTACATTAACAAGTCATGATCAGAACGTACCATTTCTTTACAAAAAAAGCATAAACTAGATAATGTATACATAGTTGCAAACTCCTCAATTCTACTAATCTTGGGTTATTTAAACTTGAGGAAGTCCAACATTGTGGGGCTAAAATACTAAATTATTAACTACTTTTTATTTAGAGACAGTCGCTGAGAATTTTTTGTTGTTGCTAGCTATGCTCAGTATTTTAGGAAACGATACTAACTGCACAAAATCCTGCCCTTTAGGATCTTCCAATTTGGTGGCAGCTGTTTGGGAAAAGATGGAAGGATACAGGAAAATAATTATAGGATGCAATATGACTTCAAATTCTAAGTGAGCCACATGGCACACTAGTAAGGTATCAGATTTTGGAAATGCTTTTTAGAAATTGTAGCTGGTTACAATAATACAGGATCACAAGATTGCTGTTAGTTAAACGAAATACTTTGTTCAGTATCTAACAAATAACTGAAAATGAATAAATGTTTCATTTCTTTCCTTGCCTTTCCACTGATTCTAATTCATAGACAAAGGTTCTTATTCCCTTCAATTGTGCTCTTTATTAAAAAAAAGAAAAAAAATGTGTAGGCCACAAACACCATCCATCACTTAAAAATTGTAAAACAACAAAAAAGGGCAGCAAAAGCCACACTTTCCCAACTTACAAATCCAGTAAGAGACTAACACTAACCACATGCATTTACCTCATGTGCCCAGTCATAAAATTGACAGTAAGTCAATTTTAAAAGAATGTATCCACATGGATGAGGAAAACAGGTTTGAAGATCCACTCCAAAAGAAGTTATACCTGGAAACGCTAAGTACAATGGAAAATGAAATCTAGAGTAGAAAACAAAGGGATGAATTATGAGTTTTTACTTGGTTCAGTAATATGCTCCTCCTACCCAAGCAAAGAGACAAAGAGACAAATACAAACACATACACACACACACACACACACACACCCATACACACACACACACACTGCTGTGTCTGGCAGCAATCCACTCTGTACTTCCCCAGGCAAAAAATTATGAGTTTTCCTACAACAAAGATAATAAACAGTACAAGGATTAGAATAAGTTTTTGGTTACTCATACTCTACAGCAAAAATCTCCATATTCTGATTTTTAGTGGTCTCTCGACTCATTGTGGCAGCCAGCAATCTATCTTCTTACCCTCAACCTAAGTTCAGTAGTAAGTATGACTGGATCAGGCACAATGCTCCCAATTTGATTTATACTTCATTTTAAAATCTGAACATACAACTAAGGTTTTCAGGTCATCCAAGGAAAATCAATAAGCTAAAATAAATAGCAGGAAGAAAAGATAACTATAATGAAAAAAGACAACACCTTACAAGAAATCCTCAATTTGTAGCCCTCAAAAGATTAAAATAAATTTACATGGATAAAAATTAGTATAACACTATGATAAGTGAATAGTAAGAGACAAGAATGAATGTACACAATATGTTCGGATGAGAGAAAATCCATAGGATTATGTGATAAAATCAATAAAGTGACCCAAATGTTTGAATGAAACAAAAAAGTAGAAAATCTGACAGCAGGCACAAGAGTCATAAAAAGTGAATAGAGAAGTTTAACCTCTAAGAAGACAAATTTCAGTTTAAAAAAAAAGTGAATTAAATCATTAAAAATTTATATAAGAGAATTCCTGTTGCTTGAGGGTAAAACATTTCTAATTGAAGGGTCTGCTGAATGCTAAACACATGCTTATAAAAAGATTTATTCCTAGAACTGTTCCTTAGGAAATTGCTTGTCTTTTTTTCCTAGCTCTGGTAAACTATGTGAGAACAGGAATTTTGTCTACTTTGTTCAATGTCCTGTCTTGAGTACACAAAATGAAACATAGCATGTAGTCACTATTTGTTGACTGGATGAATAAATTAAACAGTTCTTAAAGTTTCTAAAGAGGAAGAAATGAAAACATGCCACATGGGCATTGGACTCTAGTCAGCAACACTGGGGCAGGCAAGAAGTGGAACAATGTCTTAAAGCCAACCTACAAATTAAGAAGATTTCCAGATATGGAAGATCTCACCAAGATTTCTTCCCCAAAACTTTCCTAGGATGTATTTGAAAACTGCTGCAATAAAGTGAGTAAGCCAAGAAAGAATAAAACCTATGGCCCAAGAAACAAATTGATTCACTGTTCCAACCAGAAGAGCCATTAAGGGAGGTTCCAGTATAACCATTTATAGGAGGCCTAGAAAGCAAACAGTAAGCCTAGAATGACACAGAAATAGAGAAGTCCAAAAGGAAATCACTTGTGAAAAAATGTTGATTATCAAAAATAAAGATGTGAAAACCTAAAAAAGGAAAGAAAAACTGAGTAACAAGAAGATCAGGAAAAGCAAGAAGTCTTTTTTTTTTTTTTCCCTTTAAGATTTTATTTATTCATTTGAGATAGAGAGAGGGAGATAGCATAAGCAGAGGGAGGGACAGAAAGAGTAGCAGACTCCCCGCTCACTATGTGGGGCATGATTCCAGGACCCTGAGATCACGAACTGAGCTGAAGTCAGCCACTTAACCAAATGAGCCACCCAGGCACCCCAAACAAGAGTCTTAGAAAATGTAAGCACAGTAAATTTTAAAACTGACAAGTAATATGTGGATGTTAGATACATCAGGTGAAGTATAGATTTCTTATAAGAAACACTTACAATACAAAATGAAGGAATAGTTTGAGTGGGACAAATGAATACCCGGGATGTCAATTTTCTCAAAGATGACAGATAATTTGCATAATTTACATATTATCATTTACATATGTAAAATCCAAAACTTTCCTTTGAAGGGAAATTTAACAAATTCTAAATAGAGAAGTATAGAATCCCATTTAGATAAGAAACTTAAAAAAAAAAGAATGACAAAGCACTTTTCCAATAAGATATTGAAAAATATTAGCAAGTTATACAAACTTAAAATAGAACAATACTATCAAAAGCATCAACAAGTTAATAGATAAAAATACATTCCAAAGACCAAAACTTAAATATAAAATTTTTCAATCATCACAAAATGGAGTGGTGTTATATTCATTAATGAATGGCACTGGAAATTCTGTTAAATACTGAGAAAATAATCCAGCTGGGTATCATATTTCATGGTGCTCAGCAAAATTAACTTCCAAATGGCAAAAGAGACAAACAGTATTAAAAACTATAAAAATCTATAAGGAAACATGGTAGACTAGTCAATTTCATGATGAACAAGAAATTTCTATGCATAAAGGATCAACGCTAAGCAAAATATTTGATACATTTGATTTAACATGTAAGATTCAGTAGATTAAAAACCACTAGAAAAAATATTGGTGCCAAATAGGAAAATATTTGCAACAAATACATAAGACAAGGCTCTCAGCATTCAATTTAAACAAAATTAATTTTTTAAAGTAAGGATGTAAATGGAAAAGACAAAAAATAAGAAATATTACAATTATACTAAAATCTTTTAATGATTAAGACATAGAAAAATACTAAGAAATTATTATCTTATACCCAATTGAACTGAATACCCAATTATCTATAACCAATTGAAAATATTTGTAAGTGTCTGTTTAGTGAACATGCTTAAAGTAAGAAATAGGACAGTCAAATGGGCATACATGTTTCAATGTTTATGAGGTTGTTAACTAGGGCAATATAGCCAGAGAGAGTCATGTGGAAATCTATCTAATGAAGTAGAGATACAAACAAAAATTTATGTGATATATTAAAATATTCATAACATAAAATATAACAAAGGTTAAATTTGCTAAGATATGCACAAATAAAATATTACTTAGCCTTTATAAAAAACTTTTTCTTTAAAGATTTTATTATATGTGCTGCCGAAGCGAGCACATAAAGATTTTATTTATTTGTCAGAGAGAGAGAGAGAGCACAGGTAGGCAGAGTGGCAGGCAGAGTGGCAGGCAGAAGGAGAGGGAGAAGCAGGCTCTCCACTGAGCAGGGAGCCAAATGTGGGACTCGATCCCAGGACTCTGGGATCATGACCTGAACCAAAGGCAGATGCTTAACCGACTGAGGCACCAGGTGCCCTTTAAAAAACTTATTTTTGAAGAACATGAAATAACGCAGAATGCTGATGATTACGATAAAATTCTGAAACTCTATATAAAATACAATTTCAATGAATTTACTTATCTACCCATATATATTCACATCCATAAACTTATAAAGATACAGAATATTAGATAGTCTTGTGGCAACATATTAATAGTTGTAATATCTGAGTAATGTTTATGAATTACTTATTGTTTCTTATTTTGTGATTTTTCTACAATAATCACAGTTGACTATTATAATCAGACAAAATTACATTCTTAGAAAATTACAACATCAGTCTTCTATTGAAGTATCATATGATAGGCAAGGATTATGAACACCCTAGTATTATTAAACAAAGCAAATACAGATGAAAGAGAAATGGTCAGAGGTAGAACATGGATGAAGTACAGCATTATGAGAAAATTGCAGATCCTGGGATACAGTTGAAATTTCCTGAAATCTCTAGGAAGTGATTATATTCTTTTCATGTGGGTGTGACTTAAATTGTCACATTAAAAATGTGATGTGATTAAAAATGTAATGAGGTTACAGAAGTGGACCACAGACAAGAATACCGTTGTGGAGGGGGCCATATTTATAAACATGAGGCGTGATATGACAGATCAAAGCAGTAGAAATGAGAATGATAAGGATGAGTAAAATCAATAAAGTTGGTGGCAGATTACTAGTAGATTACAAGAGGAGGCCCTAATAACTCTCCTGTTTCGCCTGTGGCAAGAAGAAGGAATACAAAGGCAATAGATTTCCAAAGTTACATTCAGTTCCGGTTATAATGTACTTGAGGAACATTTGGGACATTCAAGTATATATTATCAAAAAATAAATAAACATCTGACAGCAAAAATCTCTAGCTAGAAATTGATGAGTTAGCAATCTTCTTTGTGCTTGATTCACATTTCTCATTGGCAGGACGATCACTGGTATTAATCTTTTCTTTAGAAGTAGGGTGATTGTATAATATGGTTATGTTTGGATGAGTTTCAGCGGATGCCTATTGCCTCAGAATACTGGCTGGATTCGCATTTGTCCAGATGAAAGTGTCCCAGTTTGGTCAATAAAATTTAATGTTACCCTGCCAGAAGCCAGTGGTCCTGTGTCTAAAGCAATAGGTCTTCTGAATTAATATAAAGCATTGGAGATAATAAAAAGTATGCCATTATGTTCACAAATAAAAAAGTCTTTTCTAGAAAAATTATATTACAAAATTTTTAATGTTATGAAATTTTCTTCTTTTTAATGGTATGAAATTTTCTAAGAAAGCTAGTTCAAGAATGAAATATATATTTATTATAAGCATGGGATTTTTGTATATCATATTGTAGAGAGAAAAGTCTGACTCATATCAAACTTGTGTGATTGCTATGTTTTACAAATGATTTTTTAATGTATTTGCATTTATCACATTTGTTGTAAACACAATTTGCTGTTCTACCATACTGGATAACCAAAGTTAAGGAACTGCATTCCTTTTTACAATGTCTTAAATTTCTAGATATATCAGTAATCAATCCTTAGTAACTAAGTGATATTCAGAAGGCTTATCCAGCAAAAATTTTCAGGATAGCCTCATCTTTAAATAAAGAATGTCCCACTCCATCCTCTAATAAAGGATGGATATCTCATCTACAGCAATATAACCTGAATAATGAGATGAAATAAGCCTCTTAATGTAAACACGGTACTGCCAAAGGCACTTTTATCAGTAACAAACCAAGACAGATATTTAGTGACACCATTAATAAGAAATAATTTTTAAGTGAAATGATTGTGGCAAAAACTACCAATCGAAGTTTTAATTAGTCTTGAAACATTTACTTCCCATATCAGAACTGAATAAACATTTGGGGAAAAATTAAGTGAAACAAATGTTAATCTAAAATGACAATATACCATATGCAAAAAGTTTAATCATTTTTACCTATTATAACATATTGATTTCACTTTGTTATTAAGGATGACTGGTCAGTCCTTACAAGCAAGTAAATCCATTATGCACATGAGACAGGTAGATAACCACATCTGAACTCTTCTCCTGATGTTGATTAATCATCTACCTTTCTAGAGAAAATGATTATGACAAATCTGTTATCATCTTATCTTCAAATTATTCTTGAAGTATTTTATAAGCAGTGGTCTACTGAAATTCTAAACTATAATTTCAATAAAGTTAGAATGATTTCTAAAAGACATTTTAAAAAATAGGTAATCAAATGATTACCTTAAGGCAAAAGCATCATACAGATAATAAATTGGCTCATAAAGCTAAGAATTTCAATTTACCTGGAGGCCAACACACTTTAAATCTATTTTCACCAAATAGCATTGACTCAAAATACAGAGAGCAAACCTTTTGCCATTTTGTGAAGAAATAAGTAAATTCAAGACACTACCTGGGGATTTTAACATATCTTTCTCTATTATTAACAGAATATAAAGGAAAATGCAAAATGTATATAGATTTAATCACTCAGTAAACAGGTGACTCCAGTGAATATATAATGTACATAATACCCAACAATCATAAGAGAGTTATGTCATGCACTTATAGATAATTTAAATATTTGACTATATGTAAGTCCATAAGACAACATCTTAACATATTTAAACAGAAAAACTATGGTTCCTGACTAAAATGAATGAAGTTTTAAATCAACCATAACTCCTACAAAATGAGAAACATTCCTAAATAATCAATTTACAAAAGAAATGTAAAAAAGAAAATATCCTGATATAGTGATGTGTGTCAGCTAATTCTCAATAAAACTGGAAAACAAACCCCAAAAAGGAAAAATTATATTGAATGTTGATGAAAATGCTATACATCAATAGTAAGTATTGCAACTAAATCAGTACTTAAAACAAAACAAAAATTGTTAGCCTTATGTTTACATATTACTTAGGAATTAGGATTGGAAATTAATTAATAAAAATAAAATAAAATAATCCAACTCCAGGGATGCTGGGGTGGCTCAGTTGGTTATGCATCTGCCTTCAGCTCAAGTCATGACCCTAGGGTCCTGGGATTAAGTCCTGCATCAGGCTCCCTGTTCAGTGGGGAGTCAGTTTCTCCTTCTCCCTCTACCCCTCACTCATGCTCATGCCCTCTCTCTCAAATAAATAAATAAAATCTTAAAAAAAAAATGCAACTCCAGTAGTTAGAAAAATACATCAAAATAATTCATGGGAGTAACAGGAAGGGAATCATAAGATGTAAGCTGAAATTAATTGAGTAGAAAACAAATATACCAGAGAAAATATCAACAATACCAATAGTTACACCTTTAAAAGACAAAATACACGAACAGTTCACAGATAACTACTAAAATTAAAAAAGAAAAAGGAAGCACAAGCAACCAAGATTGTGAATAAAAAAGGAAATAATAGTACTGAAGATACAGACATTAAAATAATAAAAGTATATTTAGCTTAAAGGTATTAGCTCCTAGAAAACAAATATATCTTTCAAAACTAACTTAAATGGAACTGAATAACCTGAAGAGTATTATAATCACTAAAGAAGTGAAATCTGTAATCTCAAATCTTTGTACAGTGAGAATTCCAGGCTTAGACATTGTCATTGTTAAATTCTACAAAGCTTTCAAAAAAGAAATAACTTCAACCTTACATCAACACTTTTAGAAAATATAAAAGGACACGATATTCCCCCAAAGATTTTTATTTTATTTTATATTTTATTTTATTTATTTTATTTTATTTATTTTTCTCCCAAAGCATTTTCTTAAGCAGTGTTATCATTAAGTATATGAAAAAAGACGATTATAGGAAAATCTCATTCATAAACACATAAGTATATATCTTAAGAAAAATATTAGCAAATCAGATTCAATAAAACATAAAAAGGATCATATATCATGACCAACAGAAGTTTAATCTGGAATGTAAAGCTACTTAGACATTGTGAAATCATACAGTGATCTTAGCAGATGTGGAGGAAAAAAATGGATGATAATATCCTAGTCATTAACATTAAAAATTGATTACTGGCCAATCAAGATTAGAGAAGAAAGCACACATAATATTTATAGTGAAACTGTAACTTGCTGAATTTCTTTTTTAAGGTAAAGAATAATGATGCTTTCCATTACAAATTCTATTCAAAATTCTACTGAATGTTTATCTATCAGAGTAGGTCAAGAAAAAAAATAATTAAATAAGAATTGTAGAGGACAGGGCACCTGGGTGGCTCAGTGGGTTAAGCCACTGCCTTGGGCTCAGGCCATGATCTCAGGGTCCTGGGATTGAGCCCCGCATCAGGCCCTTTGCTTAGTGGGGAGCCTGCTTCCCCCTCTCTCTCTGCCGACTTGTGATCTCTCTGTCAAATAAATAAATAAAATCTTAAAAAAAAAAAAAGAATTGTAGAGGACAAAACAAAGTTCTTATTGTCCATAAATTCTAATATAATTGGAGTAGAAAGTACATAAAATCTACAGATATATTATTAAAATAAAGAGGAAATTTCACTGAATTTGTTAGATACAAAAATCTAAACATAAAACTCTGTTAGAACTTCTTGTTTTGACAATTACTAGTTTGATATGAACCAACCCTCCAGAAAAAAAGTGGGTGTGTCTCTGTGTCTGTCTGTTTAAAGTAACTAAGGTAGTGAAAGTTTGTGGCAAGATCCAGAAGAAAAGGAAAGTTCTCTACTGTAACCCCAAAGTGATTCAGACATTTGGTCACTATAAACCTAAAGGCAACTTCTCATTCTGCAGTGAATTAGAACAAAACGACAGGCAAAGATGCTAAACACAGCTTTTGAGAGTTCCAGGGTTTGAAGCCAAACAAATAAACAAACAAAAGAAGGAGATTTCTAAATAGGCTTTCAAAACAGGAATGGCCTTAGTAAACATACAAGAATTTTACACTGGATGAAGAAGAGCTTCATCTAAGAACAAGTGTTAGGCTTCATCTAAGAACAAGTGCGAACTACAAATAGATCAGTCTTCAGAAGGACTAAAGTCAAGTCTTAATTGGATTGAAGTGAACATCCCTCACCTTACCTGCATTTTCTTAGCAAAAGTACACTCTGGATGTGATTTTGTCTGCTGAAATACCATCCATATACTCAAACTATTTTCATATCCAATATTTGGAACAAAATTAAAAAAAATAAGCAGCCAAATAGAAAGGCAATATTTGACTTCATGGAAAAAAGTAAAATATACAATTATAAAAGATACAAGATATTGAACTTTTTGATTTGTTGGTTGCCAGACACAAATCTTAAAATAAATTTAATATGAACTACAAGTTAAATGACAAAATTTAGAAATATGTAAGAAAAGTATAGCTTATTAAAACTTCAAACATAAATTCTAGAATAAAAATTCAGAACTCCATAGATAGATTTAGTAGGAGAGTAGACATTTTTTTTAAAGATTTTTATTTATTTATTTGATAGACAGAGAGAGATCACAAGTAGGCAGAGAGGCAGGCAGAGAGAGAGAGGAGGAAGCAAGCTCCCCGCTGAGCAGAGAGCCCGATGTGGGGCTCGATCCCAGGACCCTGAGATCATGACCCGAGCTGAAGGCAGAGGCTTAAACCACTGAGCCACCCAGGCGCCTGAGAGTAGACATTTTTAAAGAAAAACTAGAAATTTGGAGAACGATATTGGAAGACCATATCTAGATTAAGCATTAAGAGGAATGATGCTTGGGAATCCAGAAAAGAAAACAAAGAGCTACATGGAACATTGTGAACAGATACACCGTACATGTAACTGGAGTCCCAGATGACCTGACTTCCAGACACGGGGGAAGAAGTAATATTCAAAGATACAATGAACAGTATTCCTCATAGCTGGTAAAAGGTATCAAGAAATTCAAGAAAACCTATAAACTCTGGCATAATAAATAAAAAGGTATATCTCACTGTCTTAGGCTGCACAGGCTGCCATTATAAGACACCAAAGACCAGGTGACTTAAATAGTGGAAGTTTACTTTCTCACAGGTCTGGAGGTTGAAAGTCTGAGATGAGTGTGCCTGTGTGGTGTGACGAGAGTTCTCTTGCCTTGCAGATGGCTAGTCTCAGAAGGCACAAATGTGTTTGGCATCTCTTCATAAAGTCACTCAACCCATCCCATCATTAGGGCCCCACTCTCATGACCTCATCTAACCCTAGTTACTTCCCAAAGGCCTCATCTCCAAATACCATCACACTGGTGGTTAGGAATTCAACATATAAATTTGGGGGAGAACACAAATATTCAGTCTATAACACTCATGTAGTTGCAGCATAAAAAAATCCTGACACAAAACAAACACAAGGAGAACATCTAAACACCAGTAAGAGAAAACATATTATTCCTTCAAAATCCTTCAAAGAAAAATAAAATTAAAGGACCAATGGAAACTAGAAAGCAATGAAATGAAACAAAATATCCACAAACTTAAAATACTATGCCCAAGAAAATTTTTCTTCAAAAATTAAGTAAAAATAGAAATTTCTGCTTCCAGCTATGATGAAGTAAATGCGACTGATATACACTCTCACCTTCTAAACTAGAAAAAGTATACAAAATGTGATATATTTTATAACATATTGTATAATATTCTATCATAGTTTTTTATAATTGACAACAGATAGCCCAGAAATATAATTCCTGATAGAAAAACAGCAATGAGATTATCCTAAAATTGTCTCCATTTCCTGCCTGAAGGCAATTTCCATGTTCTAACAAGGGGAGGAGTGGCCCAAACTGAAACCAGCAATCTTCCTGATTATGTGGATAGGGATCAGAGTTCACAGAGGTCAAGGGTCTAGAATATATATGCAGATATCAGAGAAAAGGAAGCTACAGGGAGACTTCAGAGATCCGCTTAGGGATCTCTTCAAAACCAACAAACAACAATACAAAATTTATTGTGACTGGTATCCATGTTAAAAAATACCAGGAATGAGGGTGTCAGGTGGCTCAGTGGGTTAAGCCTCTGCCTTCGGCTCAGGTCATGATCTCAGGGTCCTGGGATCAAGGCCGCATCAGGCTCTCTGCTCAGTGGGCAGCCTGTTTCCCCACCCCCCCGCCTGCCTCCCTGCCTACTTGTGATCTGTCAAATAAATAAATAAAATCTTTTAAAAAAAAGAAAAAAAAAGAAGTGTTAAGATAACTGAGATAAAAGGAAAATGATTCTAGATAGAATTAAGTTATGTAAATGGTAAATATGTAGGTAATATAAAATATTTTTCTCATTGTTTATCTCTTTACAATAGTTTAAAAATAATAGTTGTAGATTTTATTTTACTTTATACATGTTGATTATATTACATATTTTACTTCTACATAAGTAGAGTTCTACAGTATTATTGTTCTACATTCTACAACCTACAACAATGACAAAAGAGCAGAAATATGGGCATAGTCCATTGTATATGTGATATGGTATATGGGTAATATGGTATAATATAATTTAAAAGTAAACTGATACATTAAAGATGCATATTATTAACCCTAGAACAAACTCTGAAAAAATAAAACAAAGAGGTGAAACTATATAATCTATAAGTAAAATTTAAATGGAATAATAAAAATACTCAATTATTCTAAAAGAAAGCAGGAAAAGAGGAAAAAATTGAACCAAGTATACATAAGACAGATAGAAAACAAGTAGCAAAATGAAAAATTAAAACCCAACCATATCTCTAATCATATGAAATATAAGTGGTATAAGCATTATAATTAAAGGGCAGAAATGATCAAATCACATATGAAAACAAGACCCAACAATACGTCCTCTAAAAGAAATCCATTTTAAGATTTTATTTATTTATTTGAGAGAGAGAACACACAAAAGCATAGGGCAGAGGCAGAAAATCCCAAGCAGACTCCCTGCTGAGTGCAGGGCTTAACACGGAGCTCATTCTCACTGCCCTAAGTTCGTGACCTGAGTTGAAACCAACACTTGGTCATTCAACCGACTATCCCACCCAGGTGCCCTAAAAGAAAGCCATTTTCAATTTGAAAATGCAAACATATAATAGCAAAAAGGTGGAAAATAGATCATGCAAATACTATCAACGAAGCTAGAGTGTCTATAGTAATATCATTCAAACAGATTTCAGAATAACAGAAATCAAAATGTCAATTTCTTTCAGAGTACATGATACTAAATGTGCATTCAAATATTAAAAGCTTTTTATAAATGAAGAAAAATGAAGACATTATCAGCTAAACAAAAAAAGAAGATGTATTAGCAGCCTACCCACAATAATGGAAATGCCAATGAGAGTCCTTTAGGGGAGGAAAATAAAAAATAGGATAGGAAAAAATGGAGATAGGGCTTGGTTCAGTCTGTTTAGCAGCTGCTTTGGGGTCTGGTCACAATCCCAGGGTCCTGAGATCCAGCCCTGGGTGAGGCTTCCTGCTCAGTGGGGAGCCTGCTTCTCCCTCTACCTCAGCATCTCTGCCTGCTTATGCTCTCTCTCTCTCTTTCTCTCCTTCTCTCTCTCTCTGTCAAATAAATAAATAAAGTCTTTTTAAAAATGGAGATAAAGGAAAAAATAAACAATAAAGTAAATTTAAATTACTACTATGGTTGCAATAAAACCTGCTATGAAAAGCTAGGACTACTACGAAATACAACAGTGTTGGAGGATTAGCACTACCAGATAACAAAACTTATACTGGGGTGCCTGGGTGGCTCAGTGGGTTAAAGCCTCTACCTTTGGCTCGGGTCATGATCTCATGATCTCAGTGTCCTGGGATCGAGCCCTACATCGGGCTCTCTGATCAGCAGGGATCCTGCTTCTCCCTCTCTCTCTGCCTGCCTCTCTGCCTGCTTGTGATCTCACTCTGTCAAATAAATTAGAGAAAAAAAAAAAAAAAACTTATACTAAAGCTACATTAATTATGGTAGTATGGTATAGGTATAGATAGAACCAAATAAAGTGAGGGATGTAATAAGGTATCCAAAACACTACTGTCATTTCATTATTGAACTCTGTCATATTTGCCATACATTAAGTGTTCATGTTAATTATGTATACATAATTTTTAAGAAAAGTGGCAGAATATAGCAGAGGAGTAAAGAAAAATGTATTAATAAGTCATATAAGTCCTAATATAAGAAAAAAATAAATCTTCATCCTACCTTACACTATATGCAAAAACCAATGCCAAATAGATTGTGTTTGTAAATGTGAAAGGCAGAATAATTAAGCTTCTAGAAAATAGCATAGGACAGTACTATTCATGGCTTAGAGACTACAGAAGCTTCCAAAAATCAGTAAGTAAAAGCTAAGAAAACACTGATAAATTGTACTGCATTAAAAATAAATATAAGGGCTTCTTATTAAAAGCTACCATTATCCAGGATCTATAATGAACTCCTCAAACTCAACCCACACGAAACAGACAAACACATCAAAAAATGGGCAGAAGATATGAACAGACACTTCTCCAATCAAGACATACAAATGGCTATCAGACACATGAAAAAATGCTCATCATCATTAGCCCTCAGGGAGATTCAAATTAAAACCACATTGAGATATCACCTTACACCAGTTAGAATGGCCAAAATTAACAAAACAGGAAACAACATGTGTTGGAGAGGATGTGGAGAAAGGGGAACCCTCTTACACTGTTGGTGGGAATGCAAGTTGGTGCAGCCTCTTGGGAGAACAGTGTGGAGAGTCCTCAAGAAATTAAAAATAGAGCTTCCCTATGACCCTGCCATTGCACTCCTGGGTATTTACTCCAAAGACACAGATGTCGTGAAAAGAAGGGCCATCTGTACCCCAATGTTTATAGCAGCAATGACCACAGTCGCCAAACTATGGAAAGAACCAAGGTGCCCTTCAACGGATGAATGGATAAGGAAGATGTGGTCCATATACACTATGGAGTATTATGCCTCCATCAGAAAGGATGAATACCCAACTTTTGTAGCAACATGGACGGGACTGGAAGAGATTATGCTGAGTGAAATAAGTCAAGCAGAGAGAGTCAATTATCATATGGCTTCACTTATTTGTGGAGCATAACAAATAGCATGGAGGACAAGGGGCATTAGAGAAGAGTAGGGAATTTGGGTAAATTGGAAGGGGAGGTGAACCATGAGAGACTATGGACTCTGAAAAACAGTCTGAGGGGTTTGAAGTGGCGGGGGGGGTGGGAGGTAGGGGTACCAGGTGGTGGGTATTATAGAGGGCACGGCTTGCATGGAGCATTGGGTGTGGTGAAAAAATAATGAATAATGTTTTTCTGAAAATAAATAAATTGGAAAAAAAAATAAAATGATTTACTTTTGGTTTAAAAAAAAAGCTACCATTATAAAATTAAAAAGGCAAAAACTCAGAGTGAGACATATTTGTAACACATATTTGATAAAGGACACATTGAGAATACATAAAGTCCTTCTACGAGTCACTGAGAAAAGGACAGACTACTTAGAAAAAAAAAAAAAAACAACAGGTAAAGTCTTAAACAGCAATGCATTTAAAAGAATATCTAAAAGGACAATAAACATACAAAAAGTTGGCTTTAAGTTTATTAGTCATCAGCCAAAATTAAACTAGTCATCAACAAATTAAATCCTCTGAGTGGCTACATTTCAAAAGACTGAAAGAGAAAGACAAATACTGTATAAGCTATTGAGCTCACTAACATGTAGATCCTAAAAATACCAAATTCATAGAGACAGAATGGTTGTTGCCAGGAACTAAGGGGTGAGGGAAATGGGGAGATTTGGGTCAAAGTGTACAAATTTTCAGTCATAAGATAAATAAGTTCTGGGGAGCTAATATAATACATGGTGATGATAGTTAACAAGGCTGTAGTGCAAACTTGAAAGCTGCTATGAGAACAGACCTTTAATGTTCTCCTCATAACAAAAGAAACAAAATGGCAATAATGTGAGGTGAAAATATATTAATTAACCAAATTGTGGTAAATACTTCACAATACATATGTGTATCAAATCATCACATCCTACATCTTAAATTTACACAATATGTCAAATATATCTCAGTAAAGCTAGGAAAGAATAAAAAGACCGAAAAGCTTTCTTCACCAACATGTAAAGGAATTGGAAGTTGTCATTCTAGTCTTTGTACCATAAAAAAAGTTGAACAAACAAAATATCAGTGACTTTTCTTGGGCCAATTAGAGAACTGAAGTCACAAGAAAAACTGCCAGTATGAAATCTGGAAAACCAGATGCATCCAGAGAAACATCTGGAGCAGAAGCTGCTAGAATCATAAATTGTTAAGAATAATTTAATAGTAATTTTGCTAAATTGCTGAAAGATGAGAGTAAAAGTGAAGCCAAGTCTTAAGATCCCCCACACTGATGGCTTTTACCTGCATACACCCAGATGGACTCAGAGGGAAAAGAGAAGAATAATCTTGTGTTTCTAGCAGAGGGAAGGGGAAACTAACCATGTTTAAATACATTCAGATCATTCTCCATAACAAAGGCATACTCTTCAAAGAAAAAGATTTTACCTGAGCCTTGTTCTGCCTCTAGGCCTCCTGAAAAAGATTCCCAACCACCAAAGTCACATTTAGTCTTTTTTACTCACCTAATAAGAGGAAAAAGCTATGAATCCATAGAAAAACTTCGGAAGATCACAGACAAGAGTCACACTTCACCTACAGGTTATGTAAATGGTAAAAAAAGACAAAGACAGACTAAATCCTAAGATTATAGCAGATTTCCCTTTCCCCACTTGCTACCTAGAAAACAGAGCTCCAATATACTCAGAGTGGATTAGCTACAAGGCAAAGACTTTTTCCAAGGAGAAGTACAAAGAGAAGCACAAAGTTATGAGGGAAGACAAAAACAAAGACACTAGAAGAATTTGAGACTCCGGCACTTACTTACACACAATAAACATTCAAGAAAGCCCATCTCTAGTCAGATTAATATAAATCTTCAGCGAAGTGCTATTTACTTCAATTCCTTTTATCCAGTATATGTCTGATGTTTAATTTTTTTAAAAAACACAAGGTATGACAAAAGCAAGAAACACAAACCAAGCATCAGAACAAAACTTGAATAGGACTCAGATATTATAGTTACCAGAGACAAAATTTAAAATAACTATGATTAATTCATTAAGAGCTAGCTATAAAAGAAAGAGAAGACACCATGCAAGAACAGATAAATAATATAAGCAGAGAAATGGCAACTCTAAGAAAATTGATTAAAAAGAAATGGTAGAAATTAAAAATACACTAACAGAAATAAAGAATACCTTTAATGTATTCATTAGTAGACTAGGAAAAAATGAATAAGCTTAAAGATATGTCAATAGAAACTTTCCAGACTAAAATACAAGTTGGGGGTGGGGGATGGTACATACAAGAACTGTGGCAGAACTTCAAAGGGTGAAACACAAGCAACTGGAATATCAAAGGGAAAGGATACAGATAATGGAAAAGAAATATTTGAAGTAATAATGGCAAAATTTTTCTAATATTAAAAACAAACAGCAGGGAAGGTAAGCTAGGGAAGCTAAGAGAACATCACACAGAAAAAAATATTTTAAAAATATCTACACTCAGGCATATTATATTCAAACTGCAGTAAACCAAAGATAAAGACATAATGTTGCAAGAAACCAGAAGGAGAAAATCGCCTTACTTATTGAAGAATAAGGGTGAGAACTATATTTGGGTTCTCATCAGAAACCATATAACAAGAAAGTCGATTAAAACACAGGAAGTACTTAAAAAAATAAACCAATGTGTCCAGCAACATTTTTCTTCTAAAGTAAAAAATGAAGATTTAATCAGACAAAATAAAATCTGATGTAATTCATCACAAACAGACAGGTTCTGCAATAAATGTGAAGAGAAATTCTTTAGGGAGGAAAAAAATAATGTAAGTCAGGAATTTGGATTAACATAAAGAAAAGAAAAACATCAGAAAAGGAAAAAATGAAAGTAAAATACTTGTCTTATTCTTAATTGATTTAAAAGATAGCTATTTATTTCAAAAGCATAATCATAATCATAACAATGTTTTACACGAATATAATACATGGCTATGTAAAATGAATGACAATACTACAAGGGATAGGAAGAAGAAATTGGGAATGCTCTGTTACATGCATACTTGTGAACTAGTATAGCGTTATTTAAAAGTGGACTTAATTAGAAGTAAATGTATTTTTCTTCTTTTTAAATATTTTTTATTTATATATTTGACAGAGAGAGACTGAGAGAGGGAACACAAGCAGGGGGAGTAGGAGAGGGAGAAGCAGGCTTCTTGCTGAACAGGGAACCTGATGCAGGGCTCCATCTCAGGGTCTGGGATCATGACCTGAACTTAAGGCAGAAGCTTGACAACTGAGCCACCCAGGTGCCCTGTAAATGTATTTTTCAAAATCTAGGGCAACCACTTAAAAAATCTTTTAAACAAATGTATAATTAATATGCTAAGAGGAGAGAGAAAATGAAATCATATAAAATGTTCAACTAAAATCAGAAGAGTAAGAAAAATGGAAGCAGTTACAAAATTAAAAAGAACAAGTACAATGAAGAGAAAAAGTTAAAACACTGCAAAAATTAATCCAGCTATTTCAACAACATTTTAAATAGAAATGGTATAAATATTCCAAGAAAAATATAGAGATTATCTGGTTCAAGTTTAAAAAATGCTTAACTATATGTTTTCTACAAGAACCCTATTTTACATATAAAGAAGCACTGATTAAAAAGGATGAAGAGGGGCGCCTGAGTGGCTCAGTGGGTTAAAGCCTCTGCCTTCAGCTCAGGTCATGGTCCCAGGGTCCTGGGATCAAGCCCCACATCAGGCTCTCTGCTCAGCAGGGAGCCTGCTTCCTCCTCTCTCTCTGCCTACTTGTGATCTCTGTCTGTCAAATAAATAAATATAAAATCTTTAAAAAAAAATTCTAAAAAATAAAAAGGATGAAGATAGATCATACTAATACTAATCAGAAAACAAAAAACAAGTTGACATAACTCAATTTTAGACAAAGCTGACTTCAGAACAGATTATTATGGATAAAGAAGAACATTACATAATGAGAAGAGTCAATTGTTCAAGATGACATAACAGTCATTAACATGCATGTACCTTATAGCCGAGCATCAAAAGACATGAGGAAAAAACTGACAGAACTGCAAAGAGAAACAGATGATCCCACTATTGTAGCTGGAGACTTCAATATCCCTCTTTTAGTAACTGAAAGTTCCAGCTGGCAGAAAATTAGAACTAAACTGAACCACCAATTAGCTTGAAATAACTGACACTTATAGAATACTCCACCCAACAGCAGAACACATTCTTCTCAAGCTCATATGGAACATTCACCAAGACAGAGCACAATCCGAGCCATAAAACACACCTTAACAAATATAAAAGAATAGAAAACACAGAGAATATGTTCTTAGTTGACTATGAAAAGTAATGTTATTAAACCAATAAAAAAGAGAGCTCAAAATATAAAAATAATTGGATATGAAGAAACACACTTCTAACTAATAGCTCAGAAGTCTCAAGGGAATGTAGAAATATTCTGAACTAAATGGAAAAAAAATACTAATGATCAAAAAAGCAAAATACAGCAAAAGCACTGCTTATAGGGAAATTTGTAGCATGAAATCCATATATTAGAAAAAAGAAGATACAAAATCAATAACCTAAGTTTCCACCCTTGGAGCATAGAGAAAGGTGAACAATATTAAACTAAAGTAAATAGAAGAAAACAAATGATAAAAAAATCAGAGAAGAAAACAATTAAATAAAAAACAGAAAAATAATAGAAAACAATCAACATAACCTAAATCTGAGTGTTAGAAAAGATTGAGAGGGGCACCTGGGTGGCTCCATGGGTTAAGTCTCTGCCTTCAGCTCAGGTCATGATCCCAGGGTCCTGGGATAGAAACCCACATCAAGCTCTCTGCTCAGCAGGGAGCCTGCTTCCCTTCCTTTCTCTCTAACTGCCTCTCTGTCAACCTGTGATCTCTGTCAAATAAATAAATAAAATCTTAAAAAAAAAGATTGATAAAGTTGATAAACTTCTCAACAGGCTAATCAAAACAAATACAAAAACAAAAAAATAAAAACAGATGATACAGATTACTAATATCAGAAATAAAAGTGTCATCTACACTGACTGAATGGACATTAAAAGCATAATAAGAGAATAGGCTCTATTTCTTAATGATATTGAATCAACAATTAATTTCCTAACAATCAAAGCACCTACTTAAACTAACTCACTGGTGAATTCTACCAAACATTTAATGTGAAATGATATTGATTCTATACAAATTCTTCCATAAAAAAAGAAGCAGAAGTAGCACTCCTTAACTCATTCTATGTGGCAGGCATTAGCCTAATACTAAAACCAGATAAAGAGACTATAAGAATAGAAAATTACAGTCCAAGAATTCTCTTTAACATAAATGTCAGAATCCTTAAAACATTAACAAACTGAATCCAATGATAAAATAAATAATAGATAAATGAGTTATTCTAGGCATACAAGGGTATTTCAAAAACTGAAAATCAATGTTCCATAATATCAACAAACTAAACAATCTGAGGGGTTTGAAGTGGCGGGGGGGTGGGAGGTTGGGGTACCAGGTGGTGGGTATTATAGAGGGCACAGCTTGCATGGAGCACTGGGTGTGGTGAAAAAATAATGAATACTGTTTTTCTGAAAATAAATAAATTGGAAAAAAAAAAAAAAAGACTGGAAACAATGCAAGAATGCTCCCTTTCAGCACTCCTATACGATAGCATCCTTGGAGACCTAGTTAACACAATAAGACATGAAAAGGAAATAAAAGTTACATAGACTGGGAAGGAAGAAAAAAATTCTTTGCAAATGATATAATCCTTTAGAAAACTTTAGAGAACTGACCAAAAAAACTGGACTAAATAAGTGAGTGGAAATCTAACAAAGTACATATAGGATATCTGCTGAAAAATCTATGTGTATATGCAAAAATGTTCTTTATTTGCATACCTTTAAACTTGAGATAAACTAAACATCCATTAAAAAGAGACAAATAAATTTTAGTATATTAATATGCCACTATAAAGTGATGAATATTTACAATTTGCATCTATATGTAACAATTGAAATACATTCTAAAATATTAAAAGCAGAATTATAAGCAAAACAGACAAGTTACAAATGGTAAGTACAATATTAATCCACTCCTATAAAGTTCAAAATCTGACAAAAGTAAAAATATTGGTTAAAGAAGTTTATATAGGAAGTGAAACTCTAAAAGAAAACAAATTATTATCACATAGCTTAGATTATTTTATAACATTTCAGATAAGAAGCAAAGAAGGATGATGACAATGTTCTATTTCTTGAAGTAAGTGCTAGTTTCAGTTACCCACAATGTAGTTATTTATTAAAATGTACATATGTTTTATGAACCTTTCTGTAAGTGTTAAATGTTCCAATAAAATAAGAAGAAATTTTTAAGTAAAACATTAAGCCATAATCATGATAGTAATCATAACAACAATGACCACTGGCCAATGGAAGTAAACAGAGGTATTTAGAGAGAGGAAGATCAAAGAAATAAATTGAAACATGGAAAGCCAAGAGATTTTATCCATAAAACAGGCCCAAAAAGAGCTATAAAATTTTAAAGTTATATCTTAGAAGAAGATAAGCCAGTTTCTTCCATTAATTGTCTGTGGAAGCTCAAATGAAAAATCTTTTCATAGTCCCTAGTCTTTCAACTGTAAATAAAGTCAAGCTCTTTTAAAATTCTATTCAATTATGTGATTATCTACTTACTTGTTTTTTTTATTTAAAAAATGTATTTCCTACTTACTTCTAGAGTCCAACTAGAAATTAGATTGATCATTCTATTTCCAGTTATCATAAAGATTTTGTATTTAAATATGCCAAAATCAAGCTTTATAGAAGTAGAGGACATGATTCTGGAGGTGGAAGAAATTCTAAAAAAATGAGTATTATTTCATTTTGAGGATTTCAAAGCATAATCCCGCCCTTCCCCAACCCAAATTAAAAAAATAATAATAATAAGCCATGAGTTTCCATAATGGTATTTTAATGCAGACTACAGTGTAAATTGGGGAAAAAAATAACACATTAAAGACAGTCAGACACTGGGTTAGCTTTTGATGAGCTCCATCATCATGATCCATTAAAAACTTAAACTGATTATTGCAATAGAAACTCCATATAATGTTCACTACAGAGAAAATGGTATAAAGTACAATTGTGCTTTTATAATTTGAAAAAAGTGTATATATCCCAAATCAGTACTTACCATAAAAGGATCTAAAACAAACATCATCCACTATGGCAAAACATGAGAAACAGTACCCTTAAAGTCCAGAAAAATGTAAGAATGGCCACATTCACCATTTGCATTGATCACTATTTAAGAGATCTCCTAACCTGTTCAATTAAATAATAGAAATATAATACAAAGGAAATTGTAGTAATTCTATTCGTATAAATATATAAATAAAATTATATAATTATAAGAACCACTGCAAATAACAAAAACTAATATGTTTATCAAGGTTCCTTAGAAGACATAAGAATAAAATACAATATTACTATATAGACACAATCTTTTAAAAAAATATAACATTTTAAAAGCTCATTCATAAAAACACAAAAGTTTGTGAAGAAATAGAAAAAAATGCAAGACTTATAAGGAGAAAGAAATAAAACTTTATTATAGGACCTGAATAAGTTCATTGATAGATAAATTTAATATTTTTTTAAAAACTATGTTTTCCCAAACCAAAATAAAAATTAGTATAGCAAATGTAACTCCAGTAAAATTTAACACATGATTTTTTTCACCAAACTTGCCCATTCCCAAAATTGAAACAGAGGAATAAAAAATAAAAAGCCAACATTATTAGCCAATGAAATCTTGAAGGAGAAACAAAAGCAGTGGATTCATTTATTTTATAATCAAAACTTGTAAGTAGAATAATTAAATTATAGCATGGTACTTGTGCAGGTCTGATGAGGAGAACAATAAGACAGAAAAACCAAGAAATATGTCTGTGCATATATGAAAGCTCTGGTTATGGCAACATTAGAGTTTCAATTCAATGGGAATGAATGGCATTTTCAATAACCAGCATTAGAACAACTGGTTTTCAGTATGGAAAAAAAGAAAGTAGAACTGAACTTAACTCCAAATCCATGTTAATTTCCACACTATATAAAAAAGTGAACAGATTTTTAAAATACTAAAAAAACATATAAGAAAATATCTTTATTTCTTCAATAACAGAGAATAGCTTAAACAATGCAAAAAAAAAAAAGCAAGCAAGAAAGAAACTCCATATTCCCCAAACCAAAAGAAACAGTTGATAAATTTGCCAAATTAAAATGAAAATATTTTATCTGGACAAGGACTTGCTGGGGACATTCCCTTTCTTGGAGCTTGGGATCCTTCATTCAAATTCCTCTTTGTAAAAATGATTTACTTTCTCAAATTAAGAACTATAATTAGTAGATATTAAAAAAATCTGATGAAAACTTAATGACAATAAAATACAGTGAATTCAGAGATCCATCCTATGTATGATATGTTAAATTTGGTGGCAGCTTTATATTTAAAAATTATGTCTGGGTTACTAGGTAAGCCCCAGATTGCTCACAGACCTACACTAAGTACGATGTAGGAAAACTCTCAGCTGACACCATAAAAGAGGCTATTTAATGGCCATCTCCTCAGTACAGTCTGAGGCAACATAATCTCATCCACATCACCACTACTGTCAGACCTGCAGACTCTCAGAGGGAGGTGCTGCTTCCCCTGTCTGGATGAGAAAGGGTCAAGTTTCCTTGGGCACCAGCCAGCTGTAGCAACAATTCTATAATCCCTACTCTACTTTTACTTTAGTGTATGTAAACAACTCCTGAGTGGGTAAAAAATATAAGCTATATATTATTCCCCACTTATGCCCTTTTGAGTGTCAAGGGTCTGGTGCAGGCATTACAACAAAGCTGTGTATTACTCATTATCTTATGAGTTTGTGTCTCATTTAGGAAGAAAAATACGTAAGTCCTACCTCAACCCCTGAACTTAACTAGTCCTTGATGAATAGAGTAAAACATCATTAAAGAGAAAACATTAGCCATAGATTACGGGCAATTTTATATAACTCAAGAAATCCACAAAAGACTAGAATGCAAAATACATTTTTAAAAAACTACTATAATCTAATAAGAAAAACATGACCTAATATAAAAATTAACAAAGGACTTTACCAAAAAGGAAATCTGAAAGGCCAATAAACTCATGCAAAGATTCTCAACCTTATTAATAAATCAAGTAAATACAAGTTAATATGAGAATGAGAAACCATTTCATATCAAATATGGGCATTACATATATAATAATATCTCATAATATATACAGAATTTATTTAAGACCTGAAACATAGAAGAAAATTCAACAATGAAACTAAGGATACATTTATATCTCCCCCTTTTTTTAAGACTATTTATTCAGAGCAGTTTAAGATTCATAGCAAAATTGAGGGGAAAGCAAAGAAATTACTCATCTACTCCTTGGCTCACACATGTAAACACTCTTCTGTTATTAATAATCTCCACTATGATGGAATATTTGCTAAAAATAATGAATGTAAACTTGATACACCATAATCACCAAAAAACCCATACATAGTCTATATTTTCATTCACTCTTGGTGTTCCACATTCTATGGGTCTGGACAAATATATAAGGACAGATATCCATCATTAAGGCATCACACAGAGTATTTTCACTACCCTAAATCCTCCATGCTCTATTTACCCTCATACCCCTAAACACTTGGCAACCACTGATCTTTTTTGTTGTTTTGGTAATTTTTCCTTTCCCAGAGTGTTATGTAGTTGGAATCATACAGGATGTAACCTTTTCAAACTGGCTTCTTTCACTACCTAACAGGCATTTAAGTTTCTTCCATGTCTTTTCAAGGCTTGATAGCTCCTTTCTTTTTAGTCCTGAATAATTTCGTCGTCTGGATTACAGTTTCTTTATCCTCTCACCTACTGAAGGGCACCTTGGTTGCTTCCAAGTTTTGACAATTATGAGTAAAGATGCTATACAAATCTGTGTCCATATTTTTGTATGGACATATGTTTTTAAGCCTTTTGAGCAAATATCAAGAAGGATGATTGCTGGATCATATGGAAGAGTATGTTTCATTTTGTAAGGAACAGGCAAACTGTCTTCCAAAGTGCGGTACTATTTTGCATTCCCACCAGCAGTGTATGAGTTCCAGTTGCTCTATATCCTCAGCAACACTTGCGTTGTCAGTGGTCCAGGTTTTGTCCATTCTAATAGGTGTGAAATAGCAGCTCATTGTTGTTTTACTTTGCATTTCCCTGATGACACATGATGTGGAGCATATTTCATATTTTTTTGGGGGGCCATCTGTATACATCCTTTGGTGAGGTATCTATTAAGGTCTTTGTCTCCTTTTTAAAGCATGTTGTTTGTATTTTCATGGTCGAGTTCTGAAAGTTCTTTGTATGTTTTGGATAATAGTCCTTTATTGGATATGTCTTTTGTAAATACTTTCTCCCAATCTGTGGCTTGCCTTCTCATTCACTTGAAGTTCTCTTTCACAGAGAACTTCAAGTGAATTTTAACTTTAACTTTTTAACATTTTTAACTTTAATGAAGTTCAGCTTATCTGTTATTTTCCTGGATTGTTTCTCAGGTGTTTTATGTCAAAAGGCATCACCATACACAATGTTACCTAGGTTTTCTTCTAGATGTTTTATTGTACTGCATAAGCACATAGGGCTCTGATCCATTTTGAGTTAACTTTTGTCAAGGTATTAAGATCTGTGTCTAGATTCATTTTTTACACGTGTATGTCCAGTTGTTCCTGAACTGTTTGTTGAAGAGACTCTCTGCTCCATTGTTCTGCTTTTGTTCCTCTGTCAGAGATGAGTTGACTATATTTATGGGGATCCATTTCTGGGCTCTCTACTCTGTTCCACTGATCTATTTGACTATTCTTTCACTAATCCCACACCTTTTTTATTACTGTAGCTTTACAGTAAGTAGCTTTATAGTTAAGTTTTAAAGTTGGGTAGCATCAGTCCCCTAACATTTTATTCTTCAATATTATGTTGGCTATTCTGTGTCTTGTGCCTGTCCATATGAACTTCGGAGTCAGTTTGTTGATATTCATGAAATAACATCCTAGTATTTTGATTGAGATTGAATTGAATCTATAATTAGACTTTTTCATATCATGGTATGTCTTATAGACTGAAGTTTCTATTTTATTAATGTCTGCACTTATTTTTGAAGGTAGCTCAAGAAATATCCCGAGAAACAAAAGCATTTAAAAAAAAACCCATTTCAACAAAATACTTGCCTAGGTGTAGAGGAAAGACTTGATAATTTCTGAGGTCTAATTACTTGTTCATGTGGGTATCATGTGACAAAAATAACTATAACGATAATACTAAGACTGGAGAAAGATGAGCTGGACTTAGACTTGATGATTGCTAGATTCTTATTGGATATTTTCTTCAATATCGTCCTTACTTATCATTATGATCCATACTGAGATATTATAGATCCCTATACATGAATACCCTTGCACAAGGAGTCATATATATGGATTTTGTCTTCAAATGAAATCAGGTAAACCACTGAGAAATTGCCCACAAACCACAGTAAAGCATTACCAAAGGATTTTAAAGAATGTCTCTATACCTTTAATAAAAGTTGCTTACATATTAAGATGAATAGAGAACAAATGCAAGAAGTGATTCAGATGTTGTATTTCTGCTGGACTCACTATTATGTGACTCATTCGTGGATGCCAGCTTCCAGACTGGAGACATTTGAATATAACTACATCAACAAAATCCATGATTGCCATAGGTCTACCTCATCATTATTAGAGTTATTAAACAGAATCATTATTTAACTAAACCTGACCTAAAATTTTAAGTTTCACCATTACATTTCAAGATACATACAAGAAATATTGAAAAATGTTCCAAAATATAACCTTAAGTGAAAATATTACATTAAAATTATATACAATTACATATAATTTGTGTCAGTACTTCCTTTTCAGTCATCTCTTTTAAGTAGAGAATTCTCCTTACAAAAAAGTTTACTCTCCTTTTCTGTCTCCTTATAAATAATGAATGTATGTTTTCAACTATGGATTATTTCTGCATTGAAGTCATTACTGTAGTAGGTATTGAAATAATCTAAAAGGCATTCATTTTCCTGTAATGGAACTCTATCTTCAAGACATAAATAAGTAAGCAGGTATTAAAAGGTTATTTGTTTTTCAGATATTAAACAGTATGTTAAAACTTCAGGCTTTAGAACATTAGTCCATATTTGCATGCAAGTGATCAAAAAGAGAGCCAGATTCTTATTATGGATTTAGAATTAAATTGCCTGACACTAAGACGAACAGTCACCTTTAAAAAGCTGCTTTCACCTCAGCAACAAAGCTTTTACCTCAGTTGCCAAATCTTGTGCTCCTGATATTTTATATAAATACAGGGGGAAAATGCTTTTGTATGTCAAGTAAATTACACCTTCAATATTCCTAAAGACTGAAGGATTAAGATTAATTAGACAAATGAAACTAAGCTACTACCTGCCAATTCACAGTCATCATTCAGCTTTACCTATGTAATGAGGATGATGGAAAAGGTAATCATTTGAGTCTAACCTATCTCTCTCCTCCTGCTTGTTCACATTCCCAATTGATGTGTGTTACTTAGCCCTCTGGGTGATAAAATATCTTCAGGGTTCTCCAACATTCTAGATATTAAATACTTCTGTGTCAAAACCATACAATCTAAGGTAACTGTCTTAGATCTCTAAATTAACACTTTTCGAAATAAAATCCCTAGGTTTTCCTAAACTATTAATGTTTCCAGCTGGTATTGATATGTCTACAAAGTCCCTGATTTTTTTCTCACACATATTTCTATGTAGTTCTATAATTTCATTGTGCATTCCCCTTCATAAGTCGTTAGTAATATTAAGTTAGTGTTTATAATCAGTGTGGCCTACACGGATTCTTTTAGTCTGTGAGTTTCTTGCTGTAGTAATCATAGACTTTTCTCTAAATGAAGTCTTTGTACCCCCAGTTGCTTTCCTTGCTATAAATTCTCCTACACTCTGAGATGTAAACTGAGATACCTCAGTTTACCCAGAGAATTCTAAATCTGACATATGTTAAAATACCCCCAGTGCAGCCTACAGTGATAGAAGGGAAGTTAACTAGGCATGAAACAGGGTGGTCATCACAATAACTGGGATAATAACTTGGGTTAAGTCTGTACAAATTTTTTTTTTTCTGTGAGTTTCATAGCCAATGCTTTGCAATTAAGATTGTTGCCATACATTTAATGTCAGTTGCCAGGAATACTCTCCACATGACATCAATCTCGCCTGGTCCTAAATGTAAAGTAATCACTACCTCCTAAAGCAAAACATTTATTCCGACCTCATCCCAGGGCACTTCACAGTAAGAACTATAGTATAGTATATTGTATAGTATAGTATCACAGTGAGAGCTATTAGCAACCCACAGAGCTGACACTAACAGTAGACAGAGAGAGCAGTGGCCTTTCTACATCAAGTATTGCCAGCTACGACATTTTTAGTTTTGGTGTCAGTACTTAAGGGCTTTTGGGAGAACTGTGCATTATCTCTCTAGCTTCTGGAATTTTTACCTAAGTGAGACAATACATCAGCACATTAACAATATTCCAATGTTGAAACCTATCTCTAAGGCTCAAATTCTACTTATACTAAGTAGCATATTTGCATAATCTCAGATGGAAAAACTTCTTTTTCCACTGAGCTAACAAGACTATTTGTAGCTTTCCATCACTAGTTATCTTATAGTAGTTATTTTTGCATTGTACTACCTTTATCTTGCCTATTGATCTATAGTTACTTTTAAACAAAAATTCCAATTGGATTCATTTCTACCTGCTTCATAACAATAAGGGCAGGGTCTTGATCCATTACCTATCAGAAACTAAGACCTTGAGGAATGTAGCAAGATTAAGAAGGGGAGAAGCTAGCAGTATAAAGACACTGGAAAAATAAACACCAACTGAGAATGGCAAGCTTGCAATAAAACTGGGTCAAACTTTGACATCAAGAAAACCCCAAACAAAGAGATTTCATCATTGATGCTTAAAAATTCTATTACATTTGATGTCCTTGAAACCCCCATAGTGGGGCAGTGCTGGGGAAAAGGGGGAGAGGGGCTCTAGGCCTATGTTTATAGCACCTAAAAAATAAAAAGAGGTTTCCATGATGAGCAAAATGGACATGGATCATGGCCTTATAGTGCTTACATTCTGAAAGGGAGGTCTACATTAGATAACTGCACGAAAAGACATAAACTTGAAATGGATTTCAGTTATACAGTGCTGTGAAACCATATGTAACAGGACATGATCAGGTCAGCCAGAACAAGAAAGGCTACCAAGGAAGAGACTATTATGTTGAGATACCAGGCAAAAAGGAGTTGGGAATGGTGATCTGCTGAGGGAGAAATAACCACATGCAAAGACTTTGGGAGTAGGTCACATGATGTGTAAGAAAGACTGAGTGACCTCTATACCTGGGATGCAAGAGAGGGGAGTAGCACAGTGTGAAACAAGTTGGGGACAATTAGAAAGTGCTAAACACTCGAGCACAGTAAGCCATGATGAGGAATTCTGTCTATATTCTAAGAGTAATGGTCTTTAAAAAGGTAGGACATGTCAGTTTGTACTTTGTATTACTCTCTCGGCCTGCCTATGGAGAATAGGCAGAATTGGTGCATCAAAGCGTGTGAGCAGATAATTTAGGAAGCCTCTGGACTAGCCTCATGGAGAGATTATGGTAGTTGGGACCAGGGTACTAATGGTCCCGAATGGAGAAAAATGAATAAATTCAAGAAAATTTTTCCAAGTAAATTTGACTATATTAGGTGATAGAATCTGTAGAATGAAGGGGAAAGGAGAGAAGATGATTCCTATTTTTTCTGGTATACAGTGATATTTTTGGAGCTCAAGAATATCAAAAAGAGGGGTGCCTAGGTGGCTCGGTGGGTTAAAGCCTCTGCCTTCAGCTCAGGTCATGATCCCAGGGTCCTGGGATCGAGCCCCGCATTGGGCTCTCTGCTCGCAGGAAGCCTGCTTCTCTCTCTCCCTCTGCCTGCCTCTCTGCCTACTTGTGATCTCTCTCTGTCAAATAAGTAAATAAAATCTTAAAAAAAAAAAAAAAAAGAGAGTATTTGGCAAGATGACCAAGAGGTTAGTTAGCAACATGTTAAATTGTTAAATTTAAGGCACTTAGGTAATTAGATGTAATTAATTTGGAATTGACTGGCACTGAATGCATGTATTTGTGAGAGTCATTTCAAAAGTCTGCCTTTTTTTTTCTTTTTAGAATTTCCTTTCTTTGAGAATTTAACTCTCTCTTCTTTTTTAAAATGAGCAGATATTTCCTCTTTGCTCTACCTTTCAGGGCTATTGAACATAATTCATTAACCATTTTAGCATTCATAGTTAACATATTACTTTTTTTCCTACCAATATTTCTAATTTTCCTTCTGTTTTGTTTCTCTTTTTTTTTTTCCCTAACTAGGCTCCACACAGAGCATGCAGCCCACTATGGAGCTTAAACTCATGACCCTGAGATAAAGACATAAGCTGAGATCAAGAGTCAGACACTTAACTGACTGAGCCACCCAGGGGCCCCTTCCATCTGTGTTTTTAATGGCTCAAGCATCTAAGATAATTTCAAGTATGTAAATATATACCCAAAGGTATTAAATGTAAATATATATATATATATGTGGTTGAGAGCCTATTTGTTAAAATACCTCATAAAGATAATATAAGAATCAAAGAAGTTAATATCTATTCAAAAGTACTGGAAGGTGTCAAATGATAATATATTATTATGATGATAAACATTAAGTCACTGTCAATGTTATCAGAGCTGATAATTTACAAGTCTTAAAGATAGGGAAATTTGTTTCAGAAAAAAATATTATATATTTAATATCAGTAAGAATCCTTAAAATTTAGAAGGCATATTACCTTTCTAGAGAGATTATCATTACTGTTATGTATATAGTAAATTATATATATATGTATATATTTAGATAGGCATTCACATTTCCTGTTCAGATATTATTTATTATTTAATTTTCTCACAGTGCTTTAGTTAAACAAGAAGGAACAGTAGAAACAGACGAAAGTACTATTTTATTGGCCAAGACTAATTGAAAATGCCACAATGAGAATAATAAGCATCATAACCACCACCACTACCTCAACTGTCCTATACGAGTAACAATAGCTATTCCATTGTCTCATTATTTTACTACTTCTCCATGCTTTACTTCTTCTAAGAAAGTTCCTAGTATTCCATTTATTTTTAAAGGGATTTTAATGGATGTGCTATGAATTTTCAATGAGCTATTTGAAATTTGAGGAACCTAATTAGGAATGTATTTACTTTCTCTTTTTTCAGGGTGATTAATTCCATGCAAGACTTTCAGCCTAATGTTACTCCAAAGAAAAAATAGAAAGGGAAAAGGAGGTTCTACTTCTACAGACTAATGGACTGGTAATTTAAAAATTGAATTAAGCATTAACTCAGAAGAGTCCTTCTCAATATATAAATTATTTCTGTTTAGCCTTCTATTGCCAGGTTAATTAAGTAAATCCTTTGGCCTTGATTATAGTCATTAGTAAATGAAAATGTATTTGAATTCACTAGTCTTGTGATTTACACTAGAGAATCTATGTGAGTAAATATATTACTTATGTTACCAGCTTTCATAAAGTCAGATGTGTTACTTAGGTCGCTTTATCTGTGGAAAACAAAAATTTATTAAGTATCTAATTTATTGTTCAGACATATAAAATCTCTATAGGTTCTTGTGGGGATGCCTTTAAGAAACAAACCTTATATATTTCTGTATCTTCAAAATGTGTGAAATCAACTCAAGCTTAGTCGGGGTCCTCCATTTCTTTAAAAAAAGTAAAACCTGGAAAAATCTGAAATGTCTCCCTCAAGTTGCTTTACTCAATAAAAAACACAAGAACAAAAACAGTGAAAAGAATTTTTAAAAGAAATGAATAAATGATGTAAAAAAAAGCATGCAAGGTAATAAAATATGCACAGAATAAAACCTACAGTAAAATAATGATTTGTAATCTATCTTCTGCATAGTCAGACTCATCATTTGATGCTAGTTATAGTTGTAATGAATTAACTTCAATATAAATTAATATATCCTATTTGTTTATGTCTTAAAAGTAGTCCTACATTACTTTGAGTACATTAGCAACAACATACCGAATCCCTGTTTTAACTATGCAATTGATAGCACCACAATTCAGAAATAAATTCTTAACAACAGTCTCTTTGTTCCCTTAAGGACATAAACCTAACTGTTGATGGCATATCGAAGCTGTAATATGTTGTAAAAGATAACTAAGATTATTAAGTGTGTTCTAGCCATTCTCTTCAAGGAAATTTTAATTGCCAAGCACCTAATTAAAATAAATTATCTAGGATAAATCAAACTTTTACTGTCTATAAAAATGCATTCATAATCATTTTGTATGGTGACATTTTGACACAAATATATCCTAAGAGAAGCAAGGGATGCCTATACAAGTATTTGGGAGAAGGGAAAAGAGAAATATATCAAATTTAAATGAAATAAACTAGAAAAATGGCAAAACAGTAGGATTATAAGTATGAACTAGGGAAGTCTGAACATTCCCCAAAATACTGTTTTTACTTTTCAAATCCTATAAATATAAACAATCAGATAATTATTGTATTTGCCTGATATATCTAGTAATTAAAAAGCCCAAAGATAAATATGCATCTGGGAACTGGTCTGGGGGTGGTGTATAATATATTACATTATGCATCTGGTATAATCCCTTCATGTCCCAATTTCAATCCACATTCCTACCTGTAATTTCTCTTTTATTTTTTAGTATGCATATTTATAAGTTGCCAGAAACTCTCCTTCAAGGACACAGAGAACACAACACTCAGTAAACCAACCAATCAAGAGAAATGTCATTTCCTGCACCAGTCCCTTACCCTCCATATACTACTGGAGATCACAGTCATAGAAAAGGAACTCAATATTTAAGAATCAAAAGACCAGAGACTTGATTCCATCTTCTTAATTCATTAGATAAGCAACTTTAATAAAATATATGGTCATGAGGACTGCATTTGCTCATGTGCAAACATTATTATTTTAATCTCTCCCCTCTCTATGTCTCAAAGCTATAAATATGAATCATGGTAATCATGTGAAGCAATCCTGAAAAAAATCTCAGAAAACCCCACAAAGAGATAGGTTACCAACATAAAAAGTAGTAACTATTGTCTCCAGAAAGATAAAAGTCAAAAAATTGAAATAGTCAGTGATGAATAATCCTGGTTTTAATTTGTACATTAAGTTGCAAGATTTCCACTTAACCTCCTCTAACTATTTTTAAAAGCACTGGCAACAATCAAACTGAATGTAGTCAACTTACTTCTGGAGCCAGAAGAGTTCTTCACTGCTGTGAAGGAGTCAGCACTCTGCCTGGCTGCTGAAGAAGACGGACAGGGTAAAAGCATCTCCAAAGCTGATTCTGAGGATAGTGTCAGAAGGACGCTCAGCTACTACATATCTTCCCAACACCTGGCTGAATGGTTACAGGGACTCTTCAAAGGAGACAAGCACAAAAAAAGTGTATCAAAATATGTTTATAAAGTATCTTTGAAAAATAGAGTTGCTGTGAACTGTGTGATCAATCTCAAAATATACCAGGAATATCACTAAATAGAATTTAAACAGATTTACATAAGAAGGCACTCTAGTGGCCCTGATTCCAACAGATATGTCAGCATTCTGTCTTCCATCTATAGACGTTTTCTTATCTCCTAATTGAAGATAGTTAAAACAACAGAAAGATCTATAGTTCAATTTTCTTTACATTTCAATTAATTCAATTGCAGACTAATGTTAAAAAATTACAAAAGTCAAGAAATGTTTAACCATCATCTACTATGTACCAGCACATGATGCCAGCCAGTCACAGTGGCTGAAGCTCATAAATCCTGCCCTTACAGCAGCAAATTGTTTTATGTTGCGATGCCTGTATTTCCTTCAAGAAAAAAATCTACTTATTTAAACACATCTCTGTCTATGGAGGAACTACTCAGATGTGTGACTTGTATTTTAACTTTAGGTCAGAAGATTGTTGATTTCTACCTATTTCTGGGAGTCCTGTTAACCTAAATAATAACTGACCTACATTTATGGGACACAATATTTAACTTTCTTCCCCCTAACATCTATATAATAATGCCAACTAATATTCAACTATTACCACTTTCAATGCAAAAATGGGCTGCATTTTAAAAATGTTTTTGAAATGAACAAAGGCATTCTATTTTTATTTAAGCTATGACTTATTTTAGCTGCAGAAGCAAAAGTGAGGAATAATATAATTCCAAAGGGTATTATTAAGAACAATATAAGATGATACAAAGACAATTTGGGTTTTGTTTATTGTTTCTGCTGTCTCCATTTGTAAAAATGTGGGAATAATCTTATAAAGTTAAAATTTAAGAAGGTGATTATATTGTCCTGAGATGGCTGATAATTAGGGCTTAAAAAAAAAAAAAAGCAAAGCTACTGCTTAAAGTTTATATTGAAATTACACAAAAATGCTAAAAACCAGTGCACAGATTAATGGTAAAGTGGAATAAAGTTCATTTCAAATTACCTTTATGAATCTGCCAACTGATTCTATCTCTTTAAAAATTATATTTATTACAAAAGAAATATACATCTTAGAGAATTAGAGAATAACTCAGCTATACCACATACACACACACATGAATATAAGTCAATCATATGCCAACCATCCTGAGACAGCTATTGTTTGCTTTGTTATTTATTTCTTTCCATGAATATTTTAAGCTAATTTTTACATTTTATATGCATGATAAAAAATACAAGAAATACAAAAGCAAATCTCCCTTCAAAGCAAGACATGTACCCCTTAGAAGAAACCAATTTCAAATTTCAGAACTTCCTCTCAGAAATACTTTATGCATGTATGAATGTGAGTCTGTGTATGGATTTTTATACATCTCCCTATTTTGCTCTATTTCTTTTATTTCATACACCATGAAGATCACTCCTGTTTTCTATCATCAACCCTATTCATTTCTATCTGTGAATATCTATCATATGCATACAATATAATCTGCTCATAATGTGTCCTAGTTGAAAATAAGCAAATGCCCAGGATTTTATTATAAGATGATATAACCGATGTCTGTATACATCTATGTACACATATCAGTGAATACATTTATAATAAAATTCTTAGAAGTAAAATGTTTAGGTCCAGAATCCTGTTATTGAAACTCTGATTATGTTCCCTCTCTATTGTAAAGAGGTAGTATAAAGCAAAAGCAAATATTATTAATGTCTCCAATTTTTATACTAACAATAAAAATGGGTTAATGATCAACAGTATTTCCACGCCTTCATTTTAGCATGGAAAGTATAGTAACTGCTACAACCCTTTCTAAATTCTAATAACCCAAAGTTCCTTTTATATATGGTTATATCATTTATTAATGACATCTTACCTTTTCTTTTATTAAGTACTTATTATCTGCCAGCTTCCAAAAAGCATCTATTATCTAAACCAATTCTCCCAAGAATCAAATGAAATAAATGCATATTCTTATACACTGCTATGAAAAGTAGGGATAGAGATAAGTCAGCTAACCCTGGGCAGGGTCATATAGCTAGCACCAGGCAATGCTGAGATTCTTTTTGTTTTGTTTTTGTTTTTTGTTTTTCCCTAAGGACTTAATGTCAAACCATAGATTTACTTCACAAGGGCTGAGATTCTTAATCTAAGGCTAGCTCACTCCAAATCAATGCTCTTATATCTGATATTATAAATGAAGATTTCAGAAAACCATCATAAGATTCTATAGTAAAGAAACACAAAGAAGGTCCTGAGTTTTTGGGGGGGGGGTTTGTTTTGTTTTTCAATCTATATATTTCGGTCAGCACAATGCCAAAAATAGTAGGTTTTAGATTGGTATTCTAATACTGCAACTTTGTGGTGTGGTCTTACAAAGATGTCCTTTTCTACTTGATAATATCTTGAAATAAAACACTTTATAAGAAATTCTGATCAGTCCCTTTTCCAAGTAGTTGCTATGTTGGCCTTCTTCCACAGTCTTAGAAAATTTGGCAACCGTTATTGTTTATGTACATGTATTCCCAAGAAATATGGTTCTTCCTCCAACAATTATCTTGAATGTCAACATTAAAATCTGAAAGAACTCAGGAAACATAGGCAAAACTCAGAAAGTTATTAGGGAATATTTTTCTCAAAATGGAGAACCATGATCCCTTCTAGATCCTAGTGGTATTTTCTTCCCCTGAAGGTCTCTGCTAAGTGCTCATCAGTTGTCTGAACATATACTTTGATTCAAGTCTCACGATCGATAAAGGCAGGACTTTAAAAGTCTTATGAACCTGGATTGGAATCACAGAAATGACCATATTACTCAGTTTTTTCTCTTAAAATGAAAAACAGTATTATAAAAAGTTGTCATTATTTCAAGGTATCATATATCTGAAAGTACCAACCTGGAATAAAATTCATTATAGGCATGTGATAATTTTGTTTCCCTCAGCAAGTTCTTCCTAGTGTTGCCCTAAGTTTTACCGCACTAACCACTAAAGAAACCCTTGAAATGTTTTAAGGGTAGCAGTAACATAATCTTAAGTATTCCTTCATATTTAAAGATCCCGTTGAGCAATTATGAACCCGTGAAAAAGCATCAGTACTAATCTTTCTCCATCTTACCTCTAATGGTACAAATAAATACCATGAAGGAGGTGATCTCATTAATTTTTAAGTATATTTACCTTGTGTTGAAAATAATTAAAAATTAAACATTTAGTCATCTGGATGTTTGATCTACATGATGCAAAAAGCCAGTTGTTTTAAAGTATATGATGAATAAATGAATTAGATGGTTTCACTATAATTTAGTCAATCACTTATTTGATAATAATATATTGTTTGGCATAATATAGCCATGATATTAGTGGACTACTCCAAAAATAAGGGTATAATATAAGAAATACTATTTTATTAACACAAATAACTTGAAAAAAATTTGGACCAGAAATAAAGAATAAAATCAGAAATTATTTTTTGATAATGGGTTTTTGAAATACATAGATATTCGGGAGATCCATAAAAATGTTATGATTCAACATGCTTGCCTCATCACCAGTACTGTGAAAACCTAATTTAAAAATTAGATACTGATTGAATATGGAAATCTATTTGTGTTATTGAATAAAAGTGTACCATACACCCAGCTACAGGAAAATGGTTACACATTACTATACACACCCAGGATCATATGATAAATAAAGTAATGCACCACTAGAGAATTTGTTGCTTAATGTAAATGTCACTTTGTAAATGAGAACTACTAATCATTCCTTTCCTCTAATAGCAAGAGTTCAGCAGTTAAATAAAACATGAATCTTGGTGACCTAAAAATTTTATTACTGCATTTGTAATTTCCTGTTAACAACTCAAGAAAATAATTTCAAGTGATGCTGTATTTCAGTAAGATACAACCCACGGTGGAGGCTTCACTTGGGAGGGGCAGGGGTAAGTATAGACGATTAACAGGAGGAATTGTGGTACTAGAACTGTTCCGTATTTTGACTGTGTACATATATACCTACATATGTGATAAAATTTAGGAAACAAAATGTAAATACCCACAAGTATAAGTAAAACTGACAACCTGAATAAGATAAGTAGATTTTCTCAATGTCAGTTCCCTGGTTGTAACATTAGATATTGTACTACAGTTCTACAAAAGGTTACCATTAGGAATAAAACTCTGCATAGGGTATATGGGATTACTCTGAATTACTTATCTCAACTGCATGTGAATCTATGTAATGGTATATCATTACATAGATTAGAGTGACATTAGAGTGACACTTAATGACAAACAACTTCAGGCTGCAGTCTCAGCATTCATTAATAGAAAAGGAATATTTAGAACACCAAGTTTAACACTGTAATGAATTATTTGGTCCTGGGGCACCTGGGTGGCTCAGTGGGTTAAAGCCTCTGCCTTTGGCTCAGGTCATGATCCCAGGGTCCTGGGATCAAGCCCCACATCGGGCTCTCTGCTCAGCAGGAAGCCTACTTCCCCCCTCTCTCTCTGCCTGCCTCTCTGCCTACTTGTGATCTCTGTCTGTCAAATAAATGGATAAAATCTTAAAAATAATAATTATTTGGTCTTTATCAAATCACAACTGGGTTACAGTGTGTCTCACAGGAAAGACTAGAAAAAACTTAAATTTAGTAGTGAATGAAAAGGATTGAATTGCTCCTTGCTTTGGGTACTAGAGTGCATCTGCGGCATTTATTGTCAGGATAGGGGTTAGATTTTATACCAGGAATGTGGTACGGTAACTTATCTAACTGCTGAGTGCCCTACTGGGTTGAGGTTGAGTAGAGTCTCAACCTGCTCTTAACTGGTATTTTCCTTTTTTAGTTAATAATCAAAAGAAAATGTAGATTACTGGTGTTTGGGAAATGTGAGGTGGTTTAAGAGTGGAAGAAAATGCTTAGTAGTGTGGACAGGGAGTCTGTGTTTTTCTGGTGGTGGTGATTTCTTCATTTTTAATCAATTTTAAGCTCTGATCAAAATGTTTAACAAATTATATTAAAAATAGGTATATATATAATAGAAATATCTATATAGTATATATTAGAAATATATACTTTAAGCATATATGAATAAAGTATCTTGACTATGCATACCCACGTAAGTGTGTATTAGCATACTATATCATATACATAGGTAGGATATTTTAATGTACATAGTTACAGGTGGATTGAGAGATAGAAAGAGAAAGAGAGTGAGAGAGAGAACAGGCTCTATAATAAAAACCCTAACGCATATATATATATTTGACTAAAGTCAGCGAATTGAACATGAGTCTGTAAGTCCTGAGTAACTACTGAGAAACTGTGAAGCAGATTCACAGTGGGCTTAAAAGATTTTGGAGCAATCTTAGACAATCCAAGGACCACATGAAGACTGGGAACTGAAAACACTGCAAATATGCTGAAAAGCAATATGAGTACAGAAAATATCTACAAGCACAAGGGATACTTCTTTGTGGGGATAAGGGCTGGCTTAAAACCATACTTAATGACTACAGAGAAGAACTAAGAGAATGGAAGGGAGAGAAGCACACTTAATTCACAACTAATGGCACCTTGTGTACCCCAGATTTCCTACTGGCCTACAAACTCTTTGAGTCCCTAGAATATCATACGGATAATTGTGTGCCCCACAGCATCAACCGTGCTCACCTCCATACAACAGACATTTGAGAAATACAAATTAAGGAATTTTAACCACAAACAAAGGAAAATAATATACTAAAAAAAAAAACAGGGAGTTAACACTTGGGGAGAAAGTTTCTAAAAGAGGACTTAGAAAGTTCTAAAAGCAAAATCTGTATCATACAATTAGAAATGATTTCTGATGGTAAAGAGGTTATTGGAAGGAAAGTTAAACTATGAAGACTGCAGAGGAGAAATTCTCCATAAGGTCAGATTATAAAAGGAGAAGTATAAAACAGAAGGAAGGACACAAAACCAAAGATGAATATAAAATAGTGTTTGCAAATCACTTTCAGATACATTATTTCATTAGACAGTAACCCTGTTGTCCTTGATCTTTTCTTGTTCAGCATTTTAATATTGACTTGCAAGAAGACATAAGAAACAGTGCTTATTAAATCTGTGAATCTGTGACTGACACAAAACTGGGATTTAAAAATGTCTCCATAGGTTTAATGGATGGGCCAAGACTGTCAAAATGAAATATAATGATGCCAAAGGTAAGGATGCTTAGATTAAAAAACTAAACGATTATAGTGTAGGCTGAAGGGTATGTCTTTAAAGGCAGTTTATATGAAATACACTTAAGGTATTAATTGTCCCCATAGTCCTAAGGGTCAATAGTTTCAGAGCTGCAATCTCAGCATTCATTAATAGAAAAGAAATACCTAGAACAACAAGTTTAATAGCCGCAGTGAATTATTTAGTCCTTGTCAAACCACACCTGAAATACTGTTTGTATTATTCTGAATTCTTGAAAAACATACCTAGGGACAGACTCCCAAAGAAGGCATGGCCAATCCCAATCACTACAATGAAAAATGGTTGAAAACTAAAACTGGAAATATTATCTTGGAAAACGATAAGAAACAGGGCCGATATCTTCAAAAACCTTTTGTAAGAGGAGGGAGGTGGTGGTGTTAAGGTCAGAGACATGGACTGAAGGATAAGAACTTCACGGAGATTTTGTACATTAAGGAGCACGCTATCTTCATAGCACTGCATTAGTATGGTCTGCCTGAAAATTCACTGTTAGCCAACAGGTTCATTCTATGTAACTATCAAAGGTGATGTTCTTGTGTAGGGCTTAAGGTTGGAAGAGATGGCCATGAGAATACCTTCTAATGTTAATATTTTTTGAGACTACTCTAATGATCCAGTCAGGTTTAGGCTGGTTCTTCTTCAAAGGCAAACTGACTTTCCTGCACCCTGAGAGTGTGGCTCTGTGGAGTGGCCTCTTTCAAAGTGATGAGAAAAATAGATACATGTATATTTCATCACTAAATTTATAATATGATATTTAAGATTATAAATGAGAAAATTTACCTCAAATCTTAAGACATATCTATAGGCAATACATTCCTACTCCAACACATATGTGTGTGGGTGAGGGGTTTAATGTTAATTATTTTTTCAGTATGTTCTAGTCTATGATTTTGATGTTTGACCAAGGGAACTGTAACTTCCTTTATAACTAAAAATGTGCGCATTTAAACTTAATCTAAGTGCTATTAGCTCTGTGAACTTTAAGTCTCTAAGAGTACAATTTAATTTTCTTCTTTAGGTTGATTATATGCATTAGCTAAATGATTCTGCATTGGTGTAACTAACCTCAGAATAAAATAAAAGCTAACTTAAAAATTTTATGTGTGTTCTTTGCCATTTTCAAAGCTTTTTCACACATATTATTTAGTGTGGTCTTCAAAATAGTCTTACAAGGCAGGTAGCACTGTTATTTGATCTCATTTCAAAGGCTCAAATATAAAAAAGCATTTGCACAAAGCCATACTGTTATTTAGTAGCAGGTAAAAGAACAGATTATAGAATCTCTGATTCTTGTAAGTATCTTTCCATTCAATTCCATTTTAAACAATTTTAGAAAAAGTTATTCATGCACAGGAAACTTCAACCAAGTCATGTCAAGAAAGAAGAGAATTGGTAGCAGTATAAGGGATGTGAGCGATAAGAAATAAAATGGAAATTTAACTCACAGAAGCCAAATTGGTAAATCATTTATGCACACTTCTAATTTATTTTGGAGCTAAAGGCAATATATGTTGAAATTTATCTCAATATATCAAAAATGAATAAGCAGAAGAGAAATGTATTTTAATACAGAAATGAAAGTTTCAAAATGTGCATGCATGCGTAGTGATGTTTGCTTTAAGTTACCATTTTTGAGATTAATTATTAAATTATTTGAGATTAATTATTAAAATATGCAGGTCTTCTAACCTGCATCAGTAACTCTACTTCTTAATTAATGAAATACTTAGACTGTAATGACACCTAAAATTAGGATAAAATTTTCTCATCTAATCAATGAAGTTCTCTTCATTCAATGTCCTTAATATCCTAGATATGTTTGCACCTGTTCCTCACTACCATTATCATAATTCACTATTTCACTCTATTTTACATACATTAATACAACAGCTTCATAAATGGAATTTTTGTTCCCTCTTATCACAAGACAACATGTCCTCTACATTTTCATTTTGCTGCCACCATAATTATCTCTATAAAATGCGTATCAAATTATGTGTCATATATAAAATTCTAGTATGGCATACAAGGCCCATAGGAATCTTGTTTCAAACATTCTTGATCCCCTAAGCTCGAAGCATACTAACCCATATCTCTTCAAAGACAAATTTGAAAATCTCACACTATACTTGAAAATCCTCAAAACAACTAGCCTTTTGGGTATGTGAGAACTCTGCATTGGCTGTTCCTTCAGTATTCTTTTTTTTTTTTTTTTAAGATTTTATTTATTTATTTGACAGAGAGAGAGAGAGACAGCACACAAGCAGCCAGAGAGGCAGGCAGAGGCAGAGAGAGAAGCAGGCTTCCCACTGAGCAAGGATCCCGATGCGGGACTCGATCCCAGAATCCTGGGATCATGACCCGAGCTGAAGGCAGCGGCTTAACTCACTGAGCCACCAAGGCACCCCTCCTTTGGTGTTCTTTTCCCTCTTCTTTGCCTAGCTACCTCCTTATCATCCAAAATTAGCCTCAATGTTGAAATGAGACAGAGAGGGGGAAAAAAACCCCACATACATAAAAAAGCCAAGAGTGGGTCACATGATTAAATTTATATTAGCAAATAATTATTTATCCTGGCTAATGCTGGCTAATGCTAATGTTTCTCTTCCATAAGTGTGGAAGAGAAACAAGTTAGGAAATGATTTCCATATCCCAGGACACAGACAAAATTTTTAGAGTAGGATGGTAGCAGGAGCACAAATGTAACTTGGTATGTGTCTGTCTGCTGTTGAGCTGCTGCAAACATCGTGCTACAAAGAACACACCTAAAATTGTGACTCTATCACTGACTAGGTATATGTTTATGAGAAAGCCCTTTTACCTAAGCATCAATGACCTCATCTAATATATCTTATGTAAAAATTAAATGAAATCATGTAAGTGAAGAATTAACACAAAAGCTTGGAATATAGCTGCTAGTCAAAGGGGGGGTTACCTTTTAAAAAGTATCAAATAAGTTAAGTTTGAGACAAATGTAAAAAGTAGAGGTGCAAACACCAGATACTTGCATACTTAGAGGAAAATGACCCCCCCAAATTCACAAGATCTAAAAATATAATGTTAATAACAATAACAACAATAAACAGACCAAAAAACCAAAAGGTTTAGATAATTTCAACCATAAGCAAAAGGAAAACAATAGAATGACAAGGACTTGCAGTCCGTGCGTGCTCTGACCTTAGTCCTAGACTCAACACTCAAGTTGGGCAAGTTAATTAATTTCTTGTATTATCAAATATTTTAGTTACAAAGTAAGCCACTTGGACTATATAAAAACAAAATTTCTTTTCACTTTTGAAATTGAACCTCTAGATACCAAATGCACATTTTGTGCAAGGCACTTTACTGGGCACTGCCCGTGAAATAATCTCACCAGGGCCTTTTACTCAATTTTAAACCAGAGTAAAAATATACAGAAAAAAAAAAAAAAAAACCTTTCAATTAAAAAAAAAACTACCTCGGGGGTACTAGGTGGTTCAGTTGTTAAGCTTTTGCCTTCGGCTCAGGTCATGGTCCCAGAGTCCTGGGATTGAGCCCCTCATTGGGCTCCCTGCTCAGCAGGGAGTCTGCTTCTCCTTCTCCCACTCCCCCTGCTTGTATTCCCTCTCTCTCTGTCTCTCTCTCTCTAATAAATAAAATCTTAAAAAAAAAAAATCAGCTTCTTCCAGATGGTAGCTACACTTGTGGTAAACATAGCATAACATAGATTTACCAAATCACTGTGCTGTATACATGAAATTAATGTAACATTGTGTGTCAACATACTTCAATTTGAAAAATCATCTCTTCCATAAAAATATTGAAAATATCAGGAGCCATTCAAGAATTATTTAACAAAGGTAAGAAATTACTGAAATTACAAAAGTACTTTCATTCACACTAATAATCTCTCTGTACTTAAAAGGGATTAATGTAAAATAAATAAAGATAGGGAATACAGTTTTTGATAACCTGATTACATGATAAATTGCAAAAAAGTGAGCTTATTATTGGAAACCTTCACTTTGAATTTCTAACTGCAATTCAGATTCATTTTTTAGAAGACGTCATATGTAAAGAAATAGTTAATTCGTGTGTTGAGCTGAAGGGGAGTTTTTAAGCCAAAATGGATGGGTCTTTAACATTATCGGTTAGTAAGTTCATTTTTCTTAAAAGGCCTCACAAAAACAACATACTTGATCAATTTTTGATGGAGTCATTAAAATTAAAGTTGCCATTTTTGTCAAAGTGATAAAAATGTCTCTCATCTAAAATGCTCAGATATTCAACTGAGTTAAGAACATTAGAACCAAGAGACTCATAAAATGTTTTGGCTTCAAGATAAAAGACAGCTATAAAATTTGGAAACGTTCCCAATCTTATGCAGTAGACTTGATGGATTCTCTTAATGATGAAGAATTAAGAAAGTTAGAAGTCTAGAAAAAGACTATAACTCTTATTTGCAAAGGAAATCTGAGAGTTAATTAAAGGACTAGAAACATGTACAAGGATCATGCAATGTCTTACATTCTTGTCTTATTAAAACATAGAAAGAAATATAGATTTCAGTTTATTTTTATAGTTAAGATTTTTTGGCCAATTTTTGAAAGAGGTGTATTTTTCCTTCATTGAGAATCTTTGAGTTCATTAAGATGATCTATCTCTATGAGGTTCAACAAACTGTCAGACTTTTTTGCTGAGTGATTCTATCCAGTCTTTCATTTTTCTCTCAACTACAGATTTTTTTAAAAAATGTTACTCTGAACTCTCAAAGAGGTAGTTACTAACAGCCATGTTATTTGTGTTTTCTTCAGAAAGAAGCAACACCAGCTAATTTTGTCTGCATGCATTTTAGTGATTGCTGACCCTGCAAGTTTATGCAATAAATGTGACTGATGGCAGATTGCCCAACGTGAGGTACAGCCCCTTAGATTTTGTAAAAGCCACACACAGAGGAGAAATATTGCCGACATCACCACCAGCATCTCCCCACTAAATGAGGACTGATCTGAAAATAAGGCCATGTTATTGCAGTGCCATGAAAACAAAGCAGATACTACCTGAAATGAAAAAATAAAAGCTCCTTAAGGATGTCCTAATGTAATCTGTGTGTGATTAAAGATAGAAGAGATTCCTAAAGAAGAAGTTAAGGAGAAAGAAAGGTGGTTTTCTTAGGACACAGGTCATGAACAAAATTACGTTAAGTGAGAATGAATTTAGGACCATTCAGATGGTTTTCTTCCAATAGACTTGTCTTAGTCTGAATAAATATTAAATACTACAAGAAGCTTCTGCCGAAAAAAAAAAAAAAAAAAAAAAAAAAACCTCTGAGAAAAGGTCTAGATGTTTTAACATGGAGTTCCTGAAAAGTAAAACTTCTTCTGATACTTCAAAAAAGCATTTAATAATCAGCCCATAAGCAAAGATGAAAGGAGGATGAATTTTTTTTTCCATCTTTTTCTTTTGGCCATATGGCTTTTTTCAGTAAGATATCATTCTTGATATCATAAAACCATAAATATCTTCATACTATGCTGGAATATCAAATTCACTCCTGTCTGCAACTGGCCTTTCTGGAGTGAGAGACAGTAATTGCATTTGAGATTATTGGCTACCCCCATACTTTCTGCCCCCCAAAACACAAATCTTCCCAAAACCAAGATAACTTTCACGGTTGAAATATTTTAGACATACAGACAGTAAAAGGACTCTGGCTCGGAGTTGTATATGCAGCCAAAGGTATTGCGAGTATGAAGATCCATACTTTTTAGACTTCAAATCCAAATATTTAAAATTTTTTTGTTGTTGATAGTTTGTTTTTATTCTTGTTTTTTCATTTTTACTTTTTACTTATTTTTTACCATACCATGATGCTTGACTTTTGCTACTTCACCTCAATTGCTGATTTGAAATTTATAGAGCACTTACCCCAATATTAAATGTTATTAAGGTAAAACAGTACCAATTAACAGCTCACCCATTTTAATTTAAAAATGGCTTTTAAGTTCATTTCCAGTATTAAGATTATATTCTTCCAGCCATGTATAAAGTCATTAGCCTCAAATAAATGATTGATTGATAAGAAATTTTTTACTGTGAAATGCTAATGGATGTTTCATTTTTAATTGGAAGTGCCTTACTGTTACAGGTATTCACATATTGCAAAGGTTTCATAAAATGCTACAGTATTATAACCCTGTCCTAAAACAACATTCAAATTAAGAGCAAGATATGGAAAAACCACTAGTAAACAGTCTGAAAGCCAAATAAATAATTTTATATAAAAATGTTACATACAATTACAATAGTTTATTTATTCATGTTAATTCTATATGCATATATTGCTCTGGCAAATATTATGTTGATTTAGTCTTTTGACTGAAAACTTATCAACTATTAAACTAGTACTCATGTTAGTATTTGGTACATATTTATACAGTTTAACTATAACATGTTTTATAACTTTGAACCTCATGAATGGAGGAAGATTAATAATAGAATAATCTGACAGAGGAGAAGATGGTGCATCAGAAGCTATACAGCCTTTTATTTGTTTGTTTGTTTGTTTTACTGTGTTATGTTAGTCACCATACAGTGCATTATTTCTTTTTGATGTCATGTTCCATGATTCATTGTTTGCATATAACACCTAGTACTCCATGTAATACATGCCCTCCTTAACACCCATCACTGGGCTAACCCATCTCCCAACGCCCCTCCCTTCTAAAACCCTCAGTTTGATCCCCAGAGTCCATAGTCTCTCATGGTTCATCTCCCCTTCTGATTTCCCCCTCTTCATTTTTCCATGCTTTCTCCATGTTATTCCTTATGTTCCACATATAAGTGAAAACACGTAATTGACTTTCTCTGCTTGACTTATTTCATTTAGCATAATCTCCTCCAGTTCTGTCCATGTTGATGCAAAAATTGGGTATTCATGGGACACTTGGGTGGCTCAGGCCTTAAGTGTCTGCTTTCAGCTCGGTCATGATCGCAAGGTCCTGGGATCAAGTCCCCTATTAGGCTCCCTGCTCAGCGGAAGCCTGCTTCTTCCTCTCCCATTCCCCTGCTTGTGCTCCCTCTCTTGCTGTCTCTCTCTGTCAAATAAATAAATCTTAAAAAAAAAAAAAAAAACACAACTGGGTATCCATCCTTTTTGATGGCTGAGTAATATTCCATTTTACATAAGGACCACATCTTTATCCATTCATCTGTTGAAGGGCATCTCAGCTCTTTCCACAGTTTGGCTATTGTGGCCATTGCTGCTATGAATATTGGGGTGCATGTGGCCCTTCTTTTCACTATATCTGTATCTTTGGGGTAAATACCCAGTAGTGCAATTGCTGGGTCATAGGGTAGCTCTATTTTTTAACTTTTTGAGGAACCTCCACACTGTTTTCCATGTACCACCCTGCATTCCCACCAACAGTGTAAGAGGGTTCCCCTTTCTCCACAACCTCTCCAACATTTGTTGTTTCTTGCCTTGTCAATTTTTGCCATTCTAACTGGTGTAAAGTGGTATCTCAATGTAGTTTTGATTTAAATTTCTCTGATGACTCATGATGATGAACAATTTTTCATGTGTCTGTTAGCCATTTGTATGTCTTCTTTGGAGAAGTGTCTGTTCATGTCTTCTGCCCATTTTTTTACTTGATTATTTGTTTTTTGGGTGTTGAGTTTGACAAATTCTTTATAGATCTTGGATATCAGCCCTTTATCTTTAGTGTCATTTGCAAATATCTTCTCCCATTCTGTGGGATGTGTCTTTGTTTTGTTGACTGTTTCCTTTGCTGTGCAGAAGCTTTTTATGATTAAGATGCAGAAGCATCTTGATGAAGTCCCAAAAGTTCATTTTCACTTTTGTTTCCCTTGCCTTTGGAGACGTATCTTGAAAGAAGTTGCTGTGACCAATGTCGAAGAGGTTATTGCCTATGTTCTCCTCTAGAACCTCTAAAGAGCCTTTGAAGTAATGACTGATTCTCATGATTGTTGTTAAAAAGTCAAAAGAGTAGGAAAAAACACATAAACCCTTATTTAGATTGTAGAGAAAGTATCACTAAGTTCGTATAGATATGTGTGTGTATATATATATATGATTTTATTTATTTATTTGAGAAACAGAGAGCACGAGGTGGAGGTGGGGCGGGGGGAAGGGTAGGGAGACAGGGAGGGGGAGAGAAAGGAGAAGCAGACCCGCTCAGTGGGGAGTCTGATGTGGGGCTCAATCCCAGGTCTGCAAGCAAGGTCATGACCTGACCCAAAGTCAGGCACTTAATCAACTGAGCCACTCAGGTGCTCTGAAGTTCTTATGTGTTTACAGGGGCACATCAGGCTTCAATTTCAACATTCTAATGTCCTTATGGAAATTCATGCATGATAGATAGTCTTCTACTTATTATTTCTAGAATGTTCCTGAAAGGATGTATGTGTGTTATTTGCTTTAATGCTCATTAGCAAGAATTACATTTCACATAGTATATTGCTTTTTTAACAAAGATTGAGTTCCACTGAAGTATGACGTAAGAAAGAGGAGCTTTGACTGATAGGAATTGGGAAGGAAAAAATGAGATACTTTATAGAAAAGACAAGCAATAATGAAAGTACTATTGATTCCTTTGAATAATCAGATTTATAAAATGGGATAATAAGGAACACAGATGTTGAAAATAATAAATGAGAGAAGCAAAGACTGTATTCTACTTTTGAGCTCCAAATAGGCACAGTCCTATAGCATATAACAAGCCAAACTGTTTAAGTAATGTGTTCCCACTTTGTCTAATTAACTATTATGATCATTAATCACACTTGGTACTATATGCTTGGGTCTGTAAGAGTAAGATTAGAAAAATAACTAGACAAAACCATTATCAAATAACTTATGAGAAATTTCATAATTTTCTATTCAGGAGAGAAGAGGTTAACAATTTAAACAATACTTTTTCCAGCATTTTTCCAGCCTAACATGAGAGAAAGCAAAAAATACACGAGATTGCAGAGTTAGGAGTAAACAGAGATTATTTCAGAGAAGAGAGTATGTCTTCAGTATATGGGGACGTAGAGGTCCTATGAAATCGTTCTATAGTTCCTGAACAATCTTCAAAGATTTTAGAAAGTAAAGCGATATGCTTCAGTGGAGACTGAGAAATACCATTTGGCCAGAAACTCGGAAATAATTACATCACTGTGACAATTTATGGTAATCTTAGCAAATATTTTTTTTGAAGATTTTATTTATTTATTTGACAGAGAGAGAGAGAGATCACAAGTAGGCAGAAAGGCAGGCAGGGTAGGGGGAAGCAGGCTCCCCGCTGAGCAGAGCACCCCAATGCGGGGCTGGATCCCAGGACCCTGAGACCATGACCTGAGCCGAAGGCAGAGGCTTAACCCACTGAGCCACCCAGGCACCCCAGTAATCCTAGCAAATATTAAGCAACACCTGATAGATAGATTGGATTGAGGGTAAGATAGGTATAAGTATAATTTTTTTTTTTTCCTCTCCAAAGGATGGCACAGCAACTGAGGAATTAAGGAGAAGTTCTGGGTTTCCATTTTGAGCCAGCTGACACGTTTCCATGTGTCAGGGAGTGGAAAATATCTGGTAAGGGGGAGAAGAAACAGGAAGATACCTTGCTAGGCCTGACCTAACTGCCTATATGATATATAGGAATGAAATCTGTGAAGCAAGATGTAGTCAAAAGTCAACTGTTTCCCAACAACAGATGAAGCCATGCAACCAAATGGGAAGCAGAAAGCACAAGGTAAAACCTTGGATTCAGAATTAGATAAGCCCTGGATTGTTATGGTGACCCTACTTCTTAATAACTATCACCTGGGGATGATGTGAATGTCTTTAAGCCTCCAGTTTTCTATCCCTAAAATGTGAATGCTGGGATGCCTGAGTGGCTCAGTTAAGCATCTGCCTTTGCTTGAGCCATAATCCTAGGGTCCTGGGATGAGGACCCCGGACTGGATCCCTGCTCAGTGGAGAGCCTGTTTCTTCCACTCCCTTTGCCCCTTCCCACCCTGCTCATACTCCCACACTTTCTTCTCTCAAATAAATAAAATATTAAATACATAACAGAAATTTTTTTCTCTTAACAGAAATTATCATTAGATTTTCTTTCTTTCTTTTTTTTTTTTAACTTATTGTATTGTGGTAAGAAAACACTTAACTGATATCTACCCTCTCCATAGATTTTTAAGTTACAATAGAGCATTGTATCTATAGGGACAGTGTTGTACTTCATCTTGATTAATTGAAATTTTATCCTCATTTCCTCCTACCCCTCAACCTCTGGCAACCACCATTCTATTCTTTGCTGTTATGAGTCTGACTATTTTAACTCATATAAGTGAAATCACACAGTATTTCTTCTTCTGTGACTGGTTTACTTCCCTCAGTATAATGTCTTCAAGCACAATCTGTTATTTCTTATGTTGAAGTTTACTAAAAACTTTTAGCAAACATTTTTGTTTACATTTTTTGGGGGGTTCTCTTCTGTTTGGTGTGTCTTTTGTCTTCTCTCCCAAACTAATATATATATATATTTTACACACACACACACACACACACACACATTCTCTTCCAATATTTTATATATATAGTAAAATCTTAAAGGATGAAAAGAAAAAAATTATTTAAACAATATTTGGTTTGTCAGAAACAAAAGGTGTGATCTGAGAGAATGTAGGAGAATATAATGAAGTCGTATTAGAGGTAAAGTGAAGGTTACAGATTACTCAGTTTTATGGTACCATGATAAAAACAGTGGTGATGATAAAGCCTATATGTGGGTGACCTGAAATAATAGCTCTTAGTCAGATAATTTTAGCAGTGACTTCTTAAAATATACATATGCATAATGAATATAAAAATACCATGCAATATGACTACAAGACTTATAGTCTTGGGCTGTTTTCATATTTTAAAAACTCATACATTTTAAAAGCTATCCACTTAAAAATAATAAAATCCTCACTCAAAACATAAATTTTGCTGAAATGGAAAGGCTTATCTAGAACAAACAAGAAGATGATGTATTTCAATAAATATGTACATAAGCCCCTTTTGTATGATTTGAGTGCCCACGTCAGGACATGAGTGAGACAACCAAAAGAACACAATCCTACAGAAGGAGTTCTTTTTGCTTTTCATGATGATGACTAAAGACAAAAGATTCTACTGGTTCATAATTCTGGAAGGCCAGAGGAAAAGCCCTTCAGAGAAGTCACTGAGGACCCTGCAGCTTTCTAGTCTGACACTCTGCAGTCCAGCATTTCAGCTTCATCCTGAGTCGACTCCCCTTTGCGATTGTAGGAGGACGTCTGGTAGTCCTTGCTTCTTCAGAAGCAAGGGAAGTGGCAAAAACCACTCTCTCTAATCATGAAACATCCCCTTCTACCAATTTTAAGGGCTCAAGAGAGGTCACGTGTCCACTCATAAAGTTGTGGTGGAATGGCAATCACTCACATGCTTAGAGCTGGGTTTCTGAAACCAACTATTACCAAAACCGGCTGGATTATGATGACTGGCTTAGATTAATCAAGCCTAAACTATAGAGCTTTACCTCATTGCCTAAATGGCTATGCAATCAGGGAGAAGTAACATGGATTTGAGGAAATCAAACATAATGTCTATTGCACCTGATAAGGTCATCCTTTAGACACAGACTTGTCATGATAAACAACTAATATAAACAACTGTAATTCTAGAAAGAAAGCATTTTATGTTGTGATTTTTTAAATGTGAAATATAGGTAAGTACATGTAAAATAAAAGCTTAAGAATGGTTACAGTAACTCGTATTTTTGCCCATTTTTAGCAAAAGACATACTTCTCTGCCCTTTCTAATCCTTGTCAAACAAATCAAAGGACAGGTACATAACTTGACATTTAATAATATGGTTGGCTAATCCAATAAGCTCAGTGGTCACTTGTACTAGTGATACTTCAAACTGCAAGACAGAAAAGTACATATTCTAGAATTACATCTCATAACCATCTTACTGTAAACCTATTTGTCAGCATTTAGCTTTAATAAAGCTAAATATGCTATTTCCTTCTGACAGATGAGGAAGTGGAGGTATGCAATGGCTAAGTAACTTCTCCAAGGTCTCTGAGTTAATAACAGATCCAATACCATAGTCGGTTCTCTTAATATAAGACCAGTTATCTTCCACTATATGCACTGAAAGGTGTTTACATTGTTACCTATGCCTAACAAGATGTTAAAAGTAGATATGTTCTGTCTTCGTTTTGGGAGAAGTCACAAAAGCTAAGTGCATAAAAGTGACAAGTACGCTTGTATTTCACAGTGAATGCATTTCCTCTAGGTCGCCATGTGTGACTCTTGTTTCAACCATCAGACATTTGTCTATTATCCACATTTGGGTAAACTAATATAAATCCAGTCTTATTTGCCAAAAGAGTTTCACATCTGATCAGTTGGAAATAGGTACTTCTGTACCTATCAGTGACTCATCACTGATGGAAGTATAACCTTCTATACTTTCTATTTCCCTAGTTAGAATGGCAGCTATATAGCCCAGATCATGACTACAGGATCTAAAACCCATTTAGTGACTTTTGACTCATAATACTCTCATAAGGCAAGTAAGAGGTTTGTGGGTAAAGAAATGAGCAATAAGACTTCTCGGAGGAATTTGTAGGAATCTTGTGGCATTTTCCTTTTTACATCTCATACAAGAAAGGAGATATACAATTCCCCCTCTCTCTCTTCAGTTCAATGAGGAACATTAGAGGGACTGTTCCTAGAGATTGACTAGTGCCTATTAAAAGTCACAGAGGAAGTTGAGACTGATATGAGACCACAGTTTGGAAAATACTAAAGGTAAGGAGGTTATATGGCTGGCATTCTGGCTGCGGTTGTACAAAGTAAAAAGAGACATGGACATCTTAAAACACTAATCTATAAGCTCATGAAATACTATCGCAGGAATGTGCAAAATGATCACTGATAGGAGACTGTGTGTGTGCGTGCATATGTGCATGTGTGTTGTGTTTCCAAAGCAGTAAGTAAAAACAAAGATGCTATGATTCAGGAAATAAATTGGTTTAACAAAAACCAAAGGTTGAAAAAATGAGGGAGAAACTAGAACTTGGACAAACAATTTCATTAGAACAAAGATTTCAGGGTGCCTGGGTGGCTCAGCAGGTTAAACCTCTGCCTTTGGCTCAGGTCATGATCTCAGGGTCTGGGCTCAAGCCCCGCATCAGGCATCAGACTCTCTGCTTGGCAGGGAGCCTGCTTCCCCCCATCTCTTCCTGCCTCTCTGCCTACTTGTGATCTCTCTCTATCTCTCTAATAAATATTAAAAAAAAAACAAAAAAGATTCCATTGAGAACTAGGACTTGAAGAAGAGAAGTCAGGAAGAAAGCCAAATATGAACCAGGAAGAATTATAAACTCATTTGTTTCTGAAAGAATAGTCTCTACTTGCAGATTAAGATGGATCAGTTGGAAATAGGTACTTCTGTACCGATCAGTGACTCATCACTGATGGAAGTATAACCTTCTATACTTTCTATTTCCCTAGTTAGAATGGCAGCTATATAGCCCAGATAATGATTGCAAGATCTAAAACCCATTTAGTGACTTTTGACTCATAATACTCTCATAAGGCAAGTAAGAGGTTTGTGGGTAAAGAAATGAGCAATAAGACTTCTCGGAGGAATTTGTAATATATGTAATATATGATGTAATATATGATTTGATGTAATATATGATTTGAGGTCCTTCTGTTAAAGAAGGAGGTTAATAAAAACCAAGGACATGGAGTGCCTGGGTGGTTCAGTGGTTAAGCCTCTGCCTTTGGTTCAGGTCATGATCTCAGGGTTCTGGGATCAAGTTCCACATCAGGCTCTCTGCTTAGGAGGGAGCCTGCTTCCCCCATTCCACCTGCCTGACTATCTGCCTACCTGTGATCTCTTTCTCTCTCTCTGTCAAACAAATAAATAAAATCTTAAAAAAAAAAAAAAGACAAAGAGTTGGAATTCAAACCTGTGATATGGAGCTATAGAAAGCCATTATGATTCCTACATTATAAAGCTATTTTAAAACCCAAGATAAAGTCAATTAAACATTCCATATGACTGGATTAGAGGATAGAATGTTCTGATGACTCAATACAGAGGAAGAAGACAAGAAGAAAAAATATTTTAAATGTCAAAGATCCGGTCCTATGAGAATTCCTCTTTGATTTTTAAGCAAACCATTTCAGAATAGTAATGAGGAGCAGTTTATTTGAGGAAGCAGTATATGTGGGGGATGTTTTCATTCTCATTCATTTTTCATTCTTTCCATTTCATTATAGTCTTCTCTTTAAAATATATAATTTCCTTCTATTCATGAGTATGAGGATCCTGGACATCTGTCTGCCTCTATATATCTTTCCCCACTAATATTTCATATAACCCATTAATAGTCCTTATTCTGGGAGGTTTGAAGAATATATGAGAACAGCAATGTTGGGATGAGAAGTTCTGGAAAATCATGATGATTTAATATATTTGACCCAAAAATCTATAATACCACTGTTCTCTGCATCTTAAAAAATAAGAAACATCTGTCTTTAAATTCCTATTAGGGTAGGAAAGTTCACCAATGGTTCACTATGGAAGGGGAGAAATTTAATTGGAAACTGTTAAACAAAAATAATTTCTAAATAATGAAGACTATTCAGCAACCATTTTTGTATGGTGATTATGTGTCAAGTATTATATACTTGGCTTTGTAGGTAAACCAACACATTAATGTTGTCCTGGTAAACCTCGTGATTTAATGCAAATCTTTAAGGAGATGCATGGCCAAATATGTATGGGTCATCAAAAAGAAAAAGAAGCAAGTATATGTACATGTTCACACTATCTCAAGAAAACAATAATAATGACTCTCAAACCCGTGTTCCTCCCCATTTCATACCTCATCCATATGCAGTAACCACATTCTTGAGTCTCATATTTTACATTTCTATTATATCATTAATTTTGCCTCTTTTTTTTTAAGATTTTATTTATTTATTTGACAGACAGAGATCACAAATAGGCAGAGAGGCAGGCAGAGAGAGAGGGGGGAAGCAGGCTCCCTGCTGAGCAGAGAGCCTGATGCAGGGCTCGATCCCAGGACCCTGAGATCATGACCTGAGCCGAAGGCAGAGGTTTAACCCACTGAGCCACCCAGGCACCCCTTAATTTTGCCTCTTGATGCTGTAAAATGTTCCCGTGTATGAATATACCACAATTTACATATTCACTGCTCTGTCAGTGGACATTTGGATTATTTCTGAATTTTGCTGTTATAAGAAAAGTAGCCACATTAAGAACTTCTCTGGAATGTTATTCCTGTAGTGAAATTATCAGGTTATAAGGTATGCACATATTCAAACTTACAAATTGTAATGACAAATTGTTTCACAAAGACAGTGTACCAACTTATCTCTTACTAGTGGACAAAACTACAAATGCTGGCCTAAATACTTTAATAACTTGATTTATGAATATTTTAGGGTTTATCAATATGGTCAACTTGAAATGGTATTTTAAGTTTCTATTTCTTTCACTACCAGTAATAGTAGATGCATTTTTTATTGGTTTATTAACTATTCTTATTTCCTCTTCTGGAAAACATTTATGCCTTTTGCTCATTTTCAGGTGATCATAGAGATTTTAGTTTGTGAATAGATTTTTCACATATCCTGATACGAATTTTTTGTCACCTATGTACGTGTTACATAGCTCTTCAAGTGTGTATTAATGAAGAGAAGTTTATGACTTACCTGTGTTTTATGGAATATTTAGATATAAAAAATCTAATATAATGGGAGTCACATTTCTCAGTATTATCCTGTATGGTTCGCACATATTTTTCTACTGTTTATTGTTGATGTATTGCTTAGATATTTTTCCTTATATCATATTCTCCTATTATTTACTTTAAAATTTTTTAAAGATTCATTTTGCACACTTAAATTTTTACTATAACTACAATTGATCTGAGAGTACCATAGCCACAAATTTCAAGTATTTTCACATGTATAATCATTTGTTCCCAAAGCATGATTAATAACCAATTCTTCCCCCTCAATGAGCTGCAAAGCCCCTTCTATTTTGTAGTTGTCATATTTGTTTGGATTTGTTTGTAGATTCTTCTTCATTTGACTCTTTATTGAATATCTTTGTGCTAATCCCACATTGTCTTAACTATTCAAGTTAGATGAACACTGTTGCTGTTTGGTTTGGCCAAAAAAAAACCCCTAAGCATATTTCTTTTTTTAAATGTGTCTTGGTTCTTCTTATAATTTGTGCTCTTCATTAATTTTACTAATTGTCAAGTTTCATAATGAAACCTATTATAATTTTCTTCAGAATGACATTTAATCTATGGGTCAGCTTTAGAAGAAAGTATCAATAAGTAACACTAACTCAAAATTCAAAATATTTTTCTAGAGAATATCTTTGAAGAATTTTTAATCCTTTCTTGAAAGACATTAAATGACACACACACAAAGAAAATAGTAAGATAAACCCAGTTTATAGATAAGAAGGCTGTCTTGATATATATTAGATTCTCCAAACTATCTTTCATGTCTATTAATATCTCTTGCATATCCCACATTCCTACTTCCACTGTGTGTGTGTAATTTCTTCACTTCTCCCTTCAGTTCATGAATTCCTCCTTTTATCATATCCAATCTGCTATTCACTAGATGGCTAATTTTAACATTATTTTTTCATTTGGCTCTTTTTATAGTCTCCTATTCCTTTCTATGTATCTATTACACACACACACACACACACACACACAGGTTTTATAATTTGACATCCTTCTAAAATCTGAAAACACTGAGTCTGATTTCTTATTTTGTTTTCTATTACTTCTGCTTGGTCCTATTGTCTCATTCATAATGCCCCCCCATGTATTTTCTGATGTGTTATTGTGGATTTATGTTAATAAAATTTTATCTATGAAATTATTTGGATCCCATATTTAAGGAGGGTTTCTTTTAGGGAGAAACTTATTGCATCTGCCAGTTGTCTGGAACCACTATCAACCAGGAACTAATCTGAAAACAATTTTCATCTTAAGAATGCCTGGAAACAGAAATATAACAAATTGACACCATAAATCTATTCCATATATAATAGTCAGTTTGAGGCTTTGAGTTCTCACGGGACAATTTACACACCTCCCATAGCCACAGTGCTAAATTCAAGGCAGTAAAGTTTGTTTGTTTTTCTTCCCCCTCTGTGTAAAGCATCTTTTCTTACTTCTCTCATTCACTAAGCATGTCACTCCCCAGGACTGAGGCTTTAGAGAGGCTTCTCTTGTGTGTTATCTCAACTGATATATGTCCTGGCTTTTATCTCTTATCCCTAGTAACATATATACCAATTCAAAAAATTGGAAGTCCAAAACCTCCCTGAGAGCAACTAACAAAGTAGTAAGTTGCTTACCTCTCTAGGTTTCTATTTTCTAATTCATTTGTGTACTTCAGTTAGTATCCATGTATTTCTTATAAGGGGTGTGTGTGTGTGTGAGTTAAGTTTTACTTCCTAGATTGTTAGCTAATGGATGAAGAAAGAATGATAAGCCTAGAACCTAATGAAATAATGAATCTCAACAGTGGATCACCAATCACTAGTGAACAGTTAATGGATAACCGTGTAACAGATATATCAAGTTCACAATGCTTGAGAGCTCATACTTAAGAGAAACCCAGACATCATTATCTCCTGATGAAAAACAACTGGAAGTATACAGCGCAATCAACAAGAATACTAGTCCAAAAAAAAAAAAAAAAGAAGGATTTAAGTCTTATGTAGCCTCTGTATCTAACTGCCAGTCTACAGGAAATACAGTCAAGAGAAAATATATAAAAATGTAGCAGTCAGCAAATCCACAAGATAGGGATCTATAAAATACAAAGCAGCCTAGAGTTAATTAACTCATTTTAAGGAGGGGAAAAAATGAGAATTCATAGATTAGAAGATACCTAAGAAAAATCAACTAATTGCACTTTTGGGAACACCTCTGGATCTTGATTATAAGAAACCAATCATGAAAATAAAGTTATAAAGAAAATATGGGGGGGGTGTCTGGGTGGCTCAGTTGGTTAAGCGATGGCCTTCGGCTCACATGATCCTGGAGTCCTGGTATCGAGTCCCACATCAGGTTCCCTGCTCCGCTGGGAGTCTGCTTCTCCCTCTGACCCTTCCCCTTCTCATGCTCTCTCTCTCTCTCTCTCTCTCTTTCTCTCTCTCTCTCTTTCTCAAGTAAATAAATAAAATCTTTTTAAAAAAAGGAAAAGAAAATATGGAAATTTGAATATTGATAGACTATTTGATTGTATAAAGAAGTAATGGTATTTTTTTTAGGTGAGATTAGCTAGGTGAGTGAAATAAGGTGGACTATTTGGTGATAATTACTGAAGGTGGGTAATGTGTACTTGGGGGTCTATTACATCGTTCCATTTTTTTAAACATAAACTTGAAATTTCCTATAATAAAATTATTTAAAATGAAATGTAATACAATGCTTTTTAGAGATGATTATCGCCAAAACAACTTCATTAATAGTGAAAAACAAATACTAATATGAAATGTCTTACTATCTAGTTCTCTGAATGGTCTTTTTTAATATCAAAAATTTGTTTTGATAATTTAATTGTATAATTTGTATGAGTGTGTATGTATGTCATCTTTTTCATTGCTCAAAACAGCTAACACATGATAACTAAACATCAATAGATGTTTAGTTTCTGAATACCTATAAATTTGGTGAAGAGCCACCCAATTAGCCATTCAGGAGCAGCAAACTTCTGTAAAGGGACAAATGAATTTTAGGTTTTGTGGCAATATGATCTCTGTTACAACTATTCAATTCTTTTTTTTTTAATATTTTATTTATTTGACAGACAGAGATCACAAGTAGGCAGAGGGGCAGGTGGCAAGAAGGACAGGGTGCGGGGAGCAGGTTCATTGCTGAGCAGAGAACCCGATGCAGGGCTCGATCCCAGAACCCTCAAATCATGACCTGAGCAGAAGGCAGAGGCTTAACCCAATGAGCCACCCAGATGCCCCCTGTTCAATTCTAATGTAGCACAAAAGCAGTCATGGATACACAAATGAATGGCATGATCATGTTCCAATAAAACTTGATTTACAAAACAAGCATTGAGGTGGATTGGCCCATGAACTGCAGACTGCAGTTTCCAACCTCTGAAAAGTATGTATGATATTCACCATACCTCAAATCAGTATAGTGTTGATAAAAGAATAGGAAAAAGGCAAGAAGAGGAAGCCTAAAAGTAGATTTCAATATATGTAAAAACAGAATAAATGGCAAGGGTGGTATTTTAGTTCAGTAAGAAAAAGACTATAAATTTCATCATTTTCATATGGTAACAAATTTACCATTACCATTTATTACCATTTTCAAGTAACAAATTTAACATCTGTTAAAAAAAAAAGATGATTTAGGCTATTAGCCACATTATTTATGAAAGTATCAGTCCAGACTGATTAAATATATAATATTCAAACATGAAGAATAAAGCAACAGTCTTAGGAAAACTTTATATAATCGTGCACATTCAATGATTTGGAAAGTGTTTCAGAAAACTTTGAAGGAAAGGACATACCTGACTATATGAAAATTAAAGCTTTTATGCAATAAAATATATCATAAACAAAGTTAATATACAAATAATATACTATGGTTAATATTTGCAATGTAGCTAACAGGGAACCACCTAAAATTTAATGGGAAAGACAATACAGAGCAATGCAGAAAGAATACGGTTGGCAGAATATGTCAATGGCTTCCCAATGTATATGCTTGCCTTCCTATTAACAGAAACCTGCTTTTAAGCCATGTATTCTGCCAAAACTGTAAAATGTTATATTTTACAAACTATATTGTAACTATGTACAACAAATATCTACCTTCTAGCCAAAGTGATATAGGCAGGAAAAGCAAATATGTACATTTAAGGAAGATTTATTTTAAAGAAAGGGAGCAAGCACTGACTCCTCTTCTTGCTTCCAAGCATCTGGAACTTAACAGCTAAGGTACCAGCATATAATAATGGACAAATTGGAATATGCCAAACAGGATAGAGCACAGTGTAGACCCAGAACTCATGTCACAACAGAAAGCCACCAACACCTGTATTGCCTACTTGGAGCTCTCTTATGTTCAAGGTACTACTATTCTGAATGTTTCATTTAATATAGCTGAATCTAGATCTAATTAATAATAAGGACACAATTCATATGAAAGAAACATGAAAAGCCAATAAACACATGAGAAGATGCTCAAACTCAAATGAATAGTGAGATATTAGATAATATCTATCAGTCTGACAAATTTAAACAATAATAACAACAGATGGCCTGGATATGGGGGGTATACCACATATTGCTAGAAGACTGTGAATTTTGATGGCCTTTTAAAGAAATTAAATGGATAATATTAACAGAATTTTTGACCAAAAAATTCTTCTCCTGGAAATCTACCTCATTCAAGGGAAGGGAAAAAAATAAAAAGTATTTAAAGATTTATGGATAAAGTTCCTGTACTTTATGTTGCATGGTTATAGTGGTAAAAATCAACAGAAACAATGTAAGTGGTATCAAGAGAATATGGATGAACTATTACCACATTTATTATGAAGGGATTAAAATAAATAAAGTTAATGTGGCAGAATTTCCATGACATATGCTTAAATAATGAATGTGCATTACATGAGATCAGGCTTATAAACGCTAACAGTGGTAAAACACATGTATTAAGTGTGGAGTTTGAGTATGCTTGAATCAAAAAACATTTGTATTGCAGCATACAGAAAAAAGATACATGCATAAACTGTGTGAAGGTCATTTACTATAAATACGTAAATGCTATACACATATATGTGTGATATGCCAGCATAGTAAGACATAAAATTGTAGGTTTACAACCAGGGATTATCTGGGGTAAGGAGAGACTCTGATGCAGATAAAAAATTAGACCTAAGGAAAGATAAAAAAAAAAACAAAAACAAAAAACCTTCTCTAACTTGAAAAGGGTCTATACAATGATTTATATAATACTGTTGTCAGGGGGTGTGTGTGTATGAGAAGGAGAGACAGAGAGAGAGAGGATGATGTAGGAATAATCACTAGAACACTAATGGCCACTTTAGAAGGATTACTAAAGATATTTTATAATTCAAAATAATATGTATTATCTTTGCATAAAGTCCTTAACCTCAAATTGTGTCACTTCATTTGTAAATAATTAAGAAAATATCTTGGTTACCTCAAGACTTTTCACAGTCTAGAAGAAGATACTTTGAGCACTGAAAGCTATGATGACATCAGTATTGACACGTATTCATATCTTTGCAGTCTCCAGGAGAGCAACTGAGGCCACAACTGCTGCTTAGAGTAGTGTGTAATACTGGTTTGTTGGCGGATTTTTATTTATTTATTTTTACATTTCAACTGAATAGATTTTGAAGCTCATTTGTAATTATGTTAGTAAATTTATAAGAAAAATTGTTACTTTCTCCTTTTGAAAAATGATACATTTTAGTACTTTAAAACATTTCTAGAAACAAACAAGTGAACTAGTCAAGCCACATAATCATTTATCCTTAGAATTAATGGATGATGCATACAGCTGACTACCCTGCATACATCATTTCATACATCACATAATAGAACAAAGTATAGGTTATATTTCTCCTTCGTTAAGAACATTTAAATCATGAGCAGATAGAAGCCAGAAACCTAATTACTTACAATAAGCTTATTCCTCCAGAGATATGTCAAATATTCCAGCTAACATAATAAGTATCTTCTTTATTTCCTCTCCTAACATATTTTTAGACATTTATTCCCTGTTGAGTGCAAACCAAGGAACTAATAGGAAAGGGACATGATCCTTCGTACTTGATGGTGGCTACGAGATTTGAAAATCAGCCAAGGAAGTGAGTTGTTAGAAGGAAAACTGTCTTAAATATTGACAATAGATAAAGGTGAAAAGGCTATTTGCAAACCCAGAAAATAAGCTTACAAACTAATAGTTGGTTTAAAATAAAAGTGCAAAAGATACTAAGTGCCCTAGCAACTGATATAATAGGTGACGACATATTTTGGACATGAGAATAAGGAAAATGATGCCAAGTAAATAATAAATCTAGAATACGAAAGTGAAATTCTCATTGGAGGCTAAGTACAAGCAATATAGTACCTGTTATAAAGTACTGAGAAGATGAGATGATAGGAGGGAAAAAGGGAGAAAGAATAATCATACGGCTACTCTGGAAGTTAGAAATAATTCCCCAAACTATAGCTGTGGCTGCTACCATCTAAAGATGGCTTCTGACATTAGGAGAAAGAAGGGAAAAATGAAGAGGGGGAAATTAGTGGGGGGAGATGAACCCTGAGAGACTATAGACCCCAAGAAACTGAGGGTTTGGGGGGGCGGTGGGCCTAGTGATGGGTATTAAGGAGGACACGTATTGCATGGAGCACTGGGTGTCATACGTGAACAACGAATCATGGAACACTACATCAAAAACTAATGGTGTAAAAAAAAAAAAACTAATGGTGTACTGTATGGTGACTAACATAACAATAAAAAAAATAAAAATAAAGATGGCCTCTATATAGAGAATAAGAGAACATTCTAATGAAAAAAAAAATCAAAAAGCCATTTGGAAATGTCTATTTTGGCCACTGCTAGCCCACAGATTTTTAAAAATATACCATCCTTTATCCACTTCTTGTGGAGCTATTATCTCCTTGAATCTAGAATATAGAGGTCATATTCTCAGTGAAGAACATTTTGAGATAAATAATGGAGCTAACTAGATTGGAATGATAAGCAAATAAGACACAGATTTTTGAGAACCTCTCCATCGTTAGTGCTCTGCTTCATATTATTACCATGAGCATTAAGTCCCATTAAAAGAAAAATTTCCTTGAAAAAGTCCCACTACAAAAATAAAAAGCTAAGTGATCTCCCCCAGTAATATCTGTACAATAGGGATTTTAGGAAACACTTCAACCTTAAAATAAGACTGGGTCCATAACAGATAGCACCAGCTAGGTGACACTATTTGCAAGTCTGGGACAAGTTTCTCCAGGAAGCTATATGTGCTCTGAATCAATATCCAATTGGTCCACGAATCAAGGGGTGGAAATGGAAGTGGCCCTACTCACTGTTGCCCTTCATGACTCACTAGCAAAATTACTGCTTCCTGTTTCCATGACTTTATGCTCTGCTAGCCTAGAGATCTTAGTTTCAGAGAGAGCAGTGCTTCCACGAGGAGACACAACAATGATTCCATTAAACTGGAAATTAAGACATTGCCTGTCCATTTTGAGCTCCTCATGCTTTGGATCAACAAGCAAGGGAGGAAATTATAGTGCTGGCTGGGGTGACTGGTCCTGAATCATGTGAACGTGGATGACTACTCTACAACAGAGATAAAGAAGAGTGTCTGTAATATAGGAAATGCCTTGGTTATCTCCTAGTATTACCATGAGCTGTGATAAAGGTCAATGAAAAACTGTAACAACCCCATCTGGATAGTACTACAGATGGCCCAGATCCTTCAATAATGAATCACCCCACCAGTGAAGTACCATGACCATCTGAAGTACTTGCTGAAGGCAAAGGGAATACAGAAAGAGTAGTATAAGAAAGCAGTTACAAAAACAAGCTTACAACCATGGGACTTGTTACAAAAATAGGCATTGCAATTGTCATTAGTATTTTCCCCTTATTCTGTTATGAATATTTGTGTGTGTATATACATATATTAAGCAAATAACTCTTTTCTTTCCTATTTTTTTCTTCCTTTCTTATTCCCTTATTGTATGATGAAAGTTGTATTGACTTTATATCAATATTAAAGTATTGTTAATTTCCAATCATAGCATTTGACTTACAAGATATCATGAGAAGAGTAGACCTTCAAGGACCTCACAACCTCCTCTGGAGAAGGGACTCGTGTTTTCATTCGTATACAATATAGTTGTATCCTATTAGGTGAAATTATGACCTTATTATTGTCTTTATTTGGAGATTAAATATGGTTTAAGGAGATGTGCATAGGTGTCAAGTTGACAAGGGGTGGACTTGCAATGGTTAACTTGATGTTGACTAAGCTAAGGAATGCCCAGATAGCTGAGAAAATATTATTTCTGAATATATCTGTAAGGCTGTTTCTAGAAGATGTTAGCTTTGAATTGGTAAACCCAGTAAAGCAAATGGCCCTCTTCATTGTGGTTAGACATCGTCCAATCCACTGAGAATACAAATAGAACAAAAATATAGAATAAAGGCAAATTCCAATACTCTGCTTAAACAAACACATTCATCTTTTTCTTCTGCCCTCAGACATTTGTGCTCCTGATTCTTATTTGGGCATTTAGACTACAATCAGGACTCATATCATGAGCCCCTTAATTCTCAGGTCTTTGGATTCACACTGAGTTATACCAGCAGCTTTCCAGGTTCTACAGCTTGCAGTCAGCAGAGTGTGGGATTTCTTGGGTTCCTTAGCCATGTGAACCAATATCTATAATAAATCCCCTTTTAAACATATTTCTCTCTCTATTTATACCCTATTGGTTATTTTTCTCAACTGGACCTTAAAATAATTGGCCCCATGACAGTTCAAAATTCAGAACCTTAAAGGTTTAATGTACTATGACATACAGAAAATTGGAAATTGTTTCTAATCATGAACAAGTAAGTACTTCTGAAGACTAATTTAAGAAACACAAAAATTACCTCAGATTTAAACAGAATCTCCACATGGCTATCTAAAACATGTGGAGGCTGGCTTCCAGAAAGAATCTCCTAATACGAAAAGGTGCTAGACCTTCCATATGCCTCAACTGGAAAGGTAGAGGATTAAAAATAAATTACTCTCCGTGAAGAGGAATCTTTTCATTCATAGCATTAAGGTGAAAAGCAAGCCTCCTCTGGCTCAGGTGATCCTAAATTAGCTCTGAAGACCAGATTTCTGATTACAGTCTCCACCAGAAATGTACTATTTTGTGGGCCAACTTGATGCCAAAATGCCATCTAAACTCTCTATTTTCAATGTGATGAATGCACCTCAGAACCTTGTGCTACAGAATCATTTATGTGTTATGCAGCTTTAGAGATGAACATGTCTGATGTTCCATTTCCCCACATCCATCTGAATCACCTCCTGTCATAATTATGGGCTCCACTTAGTTACAGGGAAAAAGGGGGGAATTAAATATTAAGGCTGGTTCCCAGGAGAGTCAGATTTGCAAATACTGCACTTCCCACATACAATGAAAGATAGAAAAAGATATTTAATCCTTTACAACTCCAAAGAATGAAGTAATACCATCATCCACATTTAGGCTAATTCTAAGCACAGGCAAAGAGGGGAATAAAAATGAAAGTTTGTCTCTAGGAGGGTCATTTTGGAAATGCCACCAATTCTCATATATTAAAATATTATAAAGATGTGCATTCCTTTCTGACCTCAGAGAATGGAACAGCATCAATCAACTACACTGAAGTCATTCAGGGATAGGCAATAGGAAGGTATATTCTTAATTCAGGTGTCTTCCTTTTTTTCCTACTTCAGAGAAAAGACTTAGAACTGAGCAGAAGAGAAAGCACTTTGATGTGAAGGACACTCCATATTGATACACGGAGTTTTAGTTCAGGTAAAAGTTGAGTATTCTGGAAAGTCAAAGAGGGACTTACATATTGTTTGCAGTGTTTTTTGCAAGGTAGTAAATATATTCCTCCCATTTTATTTAAGAAACCAAAATACATGAAGGTCAAGTCCTCCAAAGGGAAAAAAAAAACAAAAAACAAAAAACAAACCTACAGTATTACCGTGTGATACAAAAACAAAAACAAAAAAGCAGACATAATGATGCTGATAAAACACTTGGACATCTCATGTACCACCTGGCAGTACCACCTTAGAGAAGGAAATGTGCTGATTTCCTAGGGCTTTTACAATGAAATGATCATCAAATCTGGGGCATTTACTCTGGGAAATGTGCACAGTATTCTAGACAAGTATTTATAAATAGTCATTCTCCTAAAGGAAAGATGACAAGGAGCAAAAACTGAAGCCCTTTTAAAAAAGCAAACACTTTAGCCGAGAGAGAACACTGTTTTGCTGTCATCACTCTGAAGGCCAATTCTGTTTAATGGGAAAAAAAAAATGTACTCAGAAAGATAACTGAGAAAACTGGTCAAATAGACTGTAATTAATGCCATTTTTTAAAAGCAGAAAATGTTTTTATTTCATGGACCTGGAAAATAATTTGATTTTTTCAAGGGGAAAAGAAAGGCAGAAATCCAATGCTAGTTTGTAGAAAAGTTTCTTCTAAGGAACCACTTTTGAAACAACATTCATTAAATTAAATTTCTCATCAGAAGATAATCAGATAGTGAATAAGCCAGACTCATCATCATCAAATATCACTACCCTTCATCTGTATTAAAAAGATTGGAAGAAATTAAAGTAAGCAATTAAAATAATTGAATTATTTAATTGCTAATTAAATAACTATATTCCATTTGTGGATAAATACAGACATCATCATCAGCTTTTGAATGGCTATGCTGGAGTCTTAAAATATTTCTAATTTTTAAATTTGTTTCATTTCTTTCTTCTTGAAGTCTTACTAGAAGATCTAACAGGCTATTCCAATAATTAAGTCAGACACTGGAATTTGACAGTGGTATAAGAGCACCATGCTTTGAAGACCTATCCGGCTTACTCAGATTCTATAAAAATACTCTCTATACTATTTCAGCTTGAAAGATGGGGGCTGTTTCACCAAGGTCTTTCTATGCCTCAACTGAGAGATAGGAAACTTATACATTTAAGTAGTATTGTATATCCCCTGGTCTCCAGGGAGTACAGTGGGAATTAATGTGATTAAGCTTATAAAACATACTGAGCCCTTAGACAGAAGCTGGCCTTTTCATAATCAGGATTTTAGTTAACAATTGTGCCAGTGTGTCTACATTGACTCTATTTAGAAGTGTAGGCTATCTACAAGATGTTGGGTTTAGTGCTTAATCATTTTCCTGACAGCTCCCCAAACCAACTCTACCTTCATCCTTATAAGTCACTTTGCCACCTTCACTTCTGGGGCCTCCAAAATCTTCTCTGATGTTTTGCAATCATTTTTGTGAATGACACCTGCAACTCCTACCTTGTAACTCTCATTTGAATCAACTTAGTTTCTTTGGGTGACATTTCAAATCAACAGAGTCCTTTTACTACCCAGTTTTCATCACCTTCCTTCTCTACTTGTTTGCTTTAGGAGAAACTTGGTATTTCCTACACATGAACAGCCATCTTGCCCAAGTGCTCATTACGAAAAGGCCATATTGTCTCTCCTGGCTCCTGATATTGTGTGAAAATGTAGGGAGGGCATGATTCTTGTTAGCCAGGTCACTTCTCATTTAAAATCCTGGCAGCAAAGCAAAAAGAACAGACTCTGTATCACCCTGAGGATGGAAGTTAACTTCTCTGAGCTGTGCTATCTTTATCTGTAAAGTAACAAAATCTCAATTTCACTAGGCTTCACTGACTTGTGTTTACAAATGAAGTCATGTTAATAATCATTACCAAGATCTCATTCATATTCTCCTTCATCGGCTCCCTTAACATCTTTACCCATCTACCAAATCTGTAGAGAATCTTCATATGTCTTACATCTTCCTGGCAAGACAGCTCTCCCTGACATTGTCATTGCTCTGCTTGGTTCCGTTTCAATGAATTGCTTGGCCAGGGATCACTTCCTTTAAGGTGGGAAGCTCGTTAACATGCAGTTTCTGAATCCACTGATCTGGGGTAGAGCTTGATGTGCTGCTTTTCTAAAATGTTCCCATATGATGGTGATACTGCTGATACCGCGGCTCAGTCTGAGAGGTCTCAGACTTTCAGACTAGTGTGCTAAACTCAACTTTTCCTTCTGGTGTCCATGACGCTATTACCATTGCCCTGAACCTTCTCAATAGTGAGTGGTCTGTGTTGAAGGAGTTTATCTCTCCATCACACTACTCATTTTCCTAAGTATTACACCAATTATTACAGCAGCCTTTCTTCCTGCCAGTAGAGCACACATGGTAACATACAGCTAAACTGGGGGAAAGATTCCATCTACCACATCAGAATCTCCCATTTGAAAACTAATGTGTTTTTTTTGTTGTTTTTGTTTGTTTTGTTTTGTTTTTAAGATTTTATTTATTTGACACAGAGAGAGAGAGATCACAAGTAGGCAGAGAGGCAGGTAGAGAGAGGGGGGAAGCAGGCTCCCTGCTGAGCAGAGAGCCCGATTCAGAGCTCCATCCCAGAACCCTGAGATCATGCCCTGAGCCGAAGGCAGAGGCTTAACCCACTGAGCCACCAAGGTGCCCGAGTAATGGTTTTTTGATAAACCCATTTTGGTCTGGTATCTTCTGTTTTAGGAGACATTCTTTCCCAAGAAAGTCCTTAATCCTCCTTATAAGTTATCTTCAATGTGTTTTGCCTGATGAGTTCACCATATATTACTAGCCTGAACTTTAGTAGTAGGAAATAGCTTAAATACATTAGGTCTCCCATATTATAATTATTACTTTCAAGAGTTGTTATGTACTAAAAAAATATATATATACACATCATATGGTTCATAATGTTTGTTCAAAAGTGTTATCCATTCCTCCTGTCCATCAATACTTAATAGGCACTTGAAGTGATTAGCATTCAGTAAACATTTCCCTTAACAGTCATAGTTCTACAGTGGCAGCTAGCTGATTAGCAGACCCTAAATTTAAAAATATGTTTTTAGACATAGATCCAGCAGATATACATGGAGTACCAAATATCTATTAGGGATACACCAGGAAATAAACCAGATAAAAGTCACTTCTCTCATGGAGAGAATATTATGGAGGGGGAATTAGAATCAGAAGGTCACTCTAGTTTTTTGTTTGCATTAGCTGTAAGCAAAGTTCCCATCTACAGTAACTCCTTGGTATGTTTACCTAAGCCCCTATTGTCCAAAGTGCAGCCATCATCTTCACCAGTACAAAGACCAAGAGAGGTCAATCATCTTATATCCTAATCCCAACTCTTTTGTAAGAGATTCGTGTTTTGGGGCAAGTAATTTAATTTCTTGATTATGAGCGTCCTCATCTATAAATTACAAGCATTTGGACTGTATTAGCTCTAAACTTCTCCTCAACCATATTGATCTATTATATTATTATATACTCCACAGCAGTTCAAAAGTGGGATCCATTTTCTCCCTCCTTGACAAGTTCAAGAACTGGCTTGTATGATTTCTTTCCATCCCATATTTGCAGACATCTGTACTCATTTTAATAATCACATTGTGGAGCTCACACCATAATCATTTTAAAGAAACTTCTCTCCCTCAAGCCATTCATGATAATATTCACCCTGTATCAGACATCTATGCCTTGTGTAACCATGTTTTATAATTTATCATCTCATACCATACCCAAATCCCAAGGTTTCAAATATTTTTTCACCCCCAGATCTAAAAAGTAATACATTTCCCTCTTTTTTTTTTTTTTTTAACAATAGTCCAATACAAACAGAGAGAGATCACAAGTAAGCAGAGAGGCAGGCAGAGAGAGAGTAGGAAGCAGGCTCCCTGCTGAGCAGAGAGCCCGATTTGGGACTTGATCCCAGGACCCTGAGATCATGACCTGAGCTGAAGGCAGCAGCTTAACCCACTGAGCCACCCAGGCGCCCTACATTTCCCTCTTTATACTCATCAGAAACTTAGACTAAAGTGCCTTCTAACTCACTCAACTCACTGGTTCATCTCTAGCTACTTTTATTTCCCCTGAAATATATGGCCAGCTATTCCCATGCAATCCTTACTCCACTCCACAGTTAGGTTCTGTGATACTATCAGCAGTAGTCACCAGTCCCTACATCCCTCAGCTATTCCTCCAGAGCTTCCCCTGGGCTGTAGAACATAGATGGAGAAAACATCAACACCAGGCATCTATTCTGCCAAAAATGTATGTGTCTCATAGAAAAGTACACTATTTTTTTCCAATTTATTTATTTTCAGAAAAACAGTATTCATTATTTTTTCACCATGAAAAGTACACTATTAAGGTTGCTTTAAAAGTGCTTTAGTCCTGTCTTGCTGATTTTTTCCCTGATCTATAAATCTCCTTTCTTCATTCTTAACAGATATTCTTTCCTCCTATTCCCCTGATGTGAACAGCCCACAAATATGCTTTCCCTCATCTGTTTTTTTATTGTTTAAACAGAAAAAAATGGGTCTTTTTCTCTTTCCATGGTTACTACTCTCAACTCTGATATTCTTACTTTATTTCTTTTGTTGCCTTTGTAATATTCCTCCTTTCAATTTTACCATTGACCATATCTCCATATAAAGTTCATGTCAGGGTACCTGAGTGGTTCATTGGCTAAGTGTCCAACTCTCGATCCCAGCTCAAGTCTGGATCTCATGACTGTGAGTTTAAGCCTTCAAGGCCCATGTTGGGCTCTATGCTGGGCTTCAAGCCCTTTTTTATATAAATAAATAAGTAAATAAATAAAGTGCAGATCATTTTCTGATTAGTCTTTGGTGTTGACTCAATAACCCTGTTTTCTATAAGGCCCTCATCCTCACAATATTAATGTCACATAAACAGGTAAGGACATGCATTCATGAAGTATGTGAATTTTTACACTATAACCAAAGTCAGTTGGAAACAAAACAGCCCAGCTGTACTCTAGAAGTTCCTAATCTCAGAAGTTATGTTTACACTTTTAAAGATGAACCAAGTTCTGAGGTACTTAAGTGGTTCGGTCAGTTAAGCCTCAGACCCGCTTCCGGCCCAGGTCATGACCTCAGAGTCATGGGATGGAGCCCCTCATAGGGCTCCATGCTCAATGCAGGGTTTGCTGGAGATTCTCTCCCTCTCTCTCTGTCTTTCTGCTCCTCTCCCCTCTCATGCTCGCTCTCTCTCAAACAAATTAATACAATCTTTAAATAATAATATGAAACAAGTTCTTCCTGAAATCACCTTACCTATGTAAACTGCAGAAACTCTTTACCCAAACTCCCCCTTCATATTATCTCTCATTGCAGTTTGTAACATTTTCACATGTATTTCTTAAAGTGATGCCTTAGACTTGCCTTTCAGGGTAGGGAGGTAATTACCAAGGAAACTAAGAAACAGGCATGAGCAGGTCAGTTGTTAGTGAGATCCTTGCTCCGCTTGTATTTAACAAGTGTAGTAGAACTTACACTCCTTACTGCCGCAGGTGTGGTCCCCATACCAGAAGCATTTCATCATCTGGCAGCTTATCGGAAAATCAGAATTGTAGGCCCTACCCCTGAGACTTACTAGGTCAGGATCTTCATTTTCACAAAAACTCCTTGGTGATGCCTGTGTATGTTAATGTTTGAAATGCATTGATTTAATTCTCACTACTCTGGTGAGTGGTAAAAATGGGGAAAAAACCTGCAAGTCTGTCATCTACTTTTTCCCATTTTGTATTTTCTCAAACTTTCTTCAACTTATACTCTAATAAATCCATTGGCTTATACAGTTTCATTTCTACAAACTAACTTTGATTAGTTTTCTGTTTTTCATACAATAGATGCTTCTTATCAGTACTCCATACTCAATTCCCTGAACAGTTATAACCAGCAACCTTTTTTTTACCACCCACTCACCCAGTGACCCTATATAGAGGCTTATTGCTAATGCTGATTGATTTGTCAGAGAGAGAGAGAGAGAGCACAAGCAATGAAATTGGCAGGCAGAGAGGGAGAGAGAAGCAGACTCCCCGCTGAGCAAGGAGTCTGAGGAGGGACTTGATCCCAGAACCCTGGAATCATGACCTCATAGCCACCCAGGCATCCCAATTACTGCCAATCTACTATGTGTTGCCAATTATCTCCAAATTTATAAATCATAGGCAGTAAAATCAGATGATTTAGGAATTGGGAGGGGTTTGGAGATCATTAATCCAACTCCTTTCATGGTGTCTGGCACAAAGCATGCCCTTAATAAATATTTGCCGAATACCAAAAAAAAAAAAAAAAAAAAAAGAGAGAGAGAGAGAAAACTGATTTCACAGAGAATAGATAATTATCTATCAATAGCAGAACAAGACTAGAATCCAGTCTCTGAAATCCTCCCCAGTTCTCCTTGCTCTCAATTATCCAGTTCAGTCCTTGCTCCCTTCTGTGTCCCTATAGCACTGAATCTCAGCCTTCACTGCAAAAGAGAACCACCTGAGGAGATTTAAATATACTGTTTCCATTCACAAATACAAGTGAAAAGACTCTTGTATCCAAGGAACCTCCAATGAGTATCATGTAAAAATAGAAAGACATGTGGATTGCCAATATGATGAAAGGACTGAAGGTTATCACTTTTTCCAAGTCGAGTCCATAAGATAGATACATAACATGTAAGAACTTTGTTACTTTATTGATTCTGTCACTTTGTATAAGATCTCTGAGCATCCAGACATTAGATGGAATCAAATAATTAAAACATGATCTTTATTCCTGAGAAGTATCTGATTAAGAGCTAAGTGAAATTTGCAGTCCGGTGCTATTCGGTGTCTCGTTGAAGTGCATGGAGGTATCTGTATCAGAAAGAAGTCATTTAAACTGTGATCTGAAGGAAGGATAGAATTTGAATAACTCGAGATGAAGAGGAATAGAATCTTACACGGGAGACACAGACATACCTAAGAGAAGTCAAATACAACCTTGACTCTTCCAGGAGGAAGGGAATAAAAAGTGCTAAAAAGGGAAGAGTGATTGCTATATGCCAAACACAATTCTAAAGCATGTTACATGTGTCAACCTCATTTAATCCTAACAGTATCTAGTAATGGTAAGTATACTTTTTCATCCCAATTTCACAAATAAGGAAACTGTAGCATCTAGAGAAAGAGTATTTTGCCCTTGCTTACCTACTAAAGCTAGAACTTGAAAATGAATTAAGCCTCTGGATTTCAGAAAGACTAGTATTAGGAATACAGGATATACATCCCTGTAGACCTTGCAACATGGCCAGACACTGAATAAATAGATTTTGAATCAAGATTTGACTCTGAGGTATTTTATCCCTCCTGAACATATTGTGAGATATTGAAGCTTCTTTGGCTTGGAAACGATCTGAGACAAGGTGATGCTTTAGAAAGATTTATTTAACAATCTTGTTCGAAGAGAGGTGGATTGTTGAAAGAGGTACTGGAGTCAAAGAAACAGGATTAATTGCCTTAAGTGAGGCGAGGAAGAACAAATACAGATGACGAGTTAGAGCATCTGCTATCTAAGATTTAAGAGAAGGAAGCAAGATGTTACAAGTGGGGGGAAAATACTTTAAAGAGGAAAATGCTATTTAGTTGCCCTTCATTTTTAGGATAAAATAATTATTAGTTTCCCATTAAGATAATTTTTAGACTTCAGGAAACATAGTCCAAATTCTCATCATACGCTATTATCGTATTAAGAATTTGATTTCTTTTTAAATTATAAATTTTCTTGATAATAGAAATATCTTTAAAATAACTTTGTCAAATATTCTAGACATATTTTCAAAGTATTGCCGTATTAGAAAATGAATTCCCTTTGTAGCCAAGGATGACCTTTACAGACTAATAATAAATTAAAAGAAAAATAGATATTAGTATTTTTAGTTCCAAATTCTCATGTTCCATTTTGCTAACATTTTACCCTTGCAGAGGCAGTTCAAGGTTTTTACAAAATAATAAAATAGAAGCTTTTAAAGCTAAAATAGAACATATAGGAAATGATAGCACAATGCAATAGAATTCATCATCATTGAAGGAATATTGGCTGGAAGTTAGAAAATAGAAAAATTAGTCCATTTCTCCCACTACCATGCTTTCTGACATTATGTAAATGTAACCTTCCTGGGTCTTTATTTTGCTATAGGCTGAAATAAAAATGATTCAAATTTCAGGAATATTCCAGTGAGGAATTAAACCTTTATAACTTAACAAAATATAACCAAAGATGAAATTTAAAACAATGAACTCCAGAGGCCCAAAGATCCACTGTGCCAAAATAATGAATGAAATTAATATTGTTACAGATGGCTTGAAACACAAATTATAGAAATAAAATTTATTTTGAGTTTCTCAAAGGGATACTTTCCCTAATTAACATTTTTTATTCAATTTATATATATTTTTGAATAGGTAATGTGTCTTTGCTATTCATAAATCAAAAACATACACAAAATAATATAGGAAAAAGTTTCCTTCTAATTCCTGTGTTCATACATCCAGATCCCACATGAGACCTTCAATAATACACATTCTCCCAGAGTTTCATACATATATGAATACAGAAATACATATTTCTATTGGACTGTATTTTTGCTTTATGCTATTTACTTCACACACCATACAGCAACAACTTCCTCCTCCTCCTCTTCCTCCTCCTCTTCTTCTTCTTTTCTGTTAAACAAGCTCTGGCTAGTTTTATTAAAGAAAACTTTTTCATGATTTACTTTTCACCAGTCTGTTCTGGCATGGCTTCTAATGATATCATTATCTCCTGGATCAATGATAGTCAGTGTGCATACTCTGTAGTATTTCCCACATGCTGTGCCCAATGCAATATTATTGCCACTGTAGTGACACTAGTTTGGGCCAATAGTGTTCCATTTCAGATCTCCATGAGGCTGGGCAGTTGTTGGTGAGGATGACCAGTTCCCCTTTACTATGTCTGGTCATTTGTAGAGTCTGCTTGTATCCCACCATGTACTTTCCACTTTTCATATTGAATTGGAGCCTAGAGTTGATTGACTCCAGCGACTTTTTCATCTTCTTTGCAGCCACCATCTTCCTGCTTTAGGTATGGGATGGCCCCAACCAAGAGTGGCCACCAAATTAGCCAGGACAGAGAAAGGAAAGAGCTCCCACAATGCTTTGATTCTCTGCCAGTATAGCTTGGTTGCCTGTATAGAAAATTTCCTTATTCATTTTGTTTTTGTTTTTTTTTTAATTATTAGAGTTCGAGAGCTTTCCGTCATATGGGCATACCTTAATTCACTTAACCATCAAACACTATAAAAGCTTAAGCTGTTTCTGCTACTATAATAATACTATAGTATAATTTTTTTGACACATGTGTGTGTGTGTGTGTGTGTGTGTGTGCGCGCACATGTGTGTTTTAAATAAACTCTACCCCCAAAGTGGGGCTCAAATTCATGACTCCATCAAAAGTTGCATACTCTATCAAATGAGCCAGCCAGGCATGCGACAGTATAAAGTTTCATATAAATTTTATTTCATGAATATGTAACTATACAACTAGTAATAAACTTCTGGAAGAATAAATGCCTGTTAACAAGGTGCATAGAGTTTTAATATTTCTAGATCTTCTAAAACTGTACAACATGTGAGATGTACTGTTTACACCCTCACAAGCAGCACATATTATTTTGTTACTAACAATTATACCAATAGTGAGGGTTTAAGAATCTTACAAATACTAATCAATTCAAGAGATTAAATTCTATCAGTGTTGCTTTAATTTGAATTTCTATTGGGATTCTGATGGACATTAGGGTTAGGATTAGGACTTCATTCCATAACTGTAAGAACCATTATATCATCTTATCTTATTAAAAGTCCACCCCTCGGGGCGCCTGGGTGGCTCAGTGGGTAAAGCCTCAGCCTTCGGCTCAGGTTATGGTCCCAGGGTCCTGGGATCGAGCCCTGCATCGGGCTGTCTGCTTGGCAGGGAGCCTGCTTTCCCCCTCTCTGTCTCTGCCTACTTGTGATTTCTGTCAAAAAAAGGAATTAAAAAATCTTTAAAAAAAAAAAGTCCACCCTTTTTGTTTTTTATCTTATTCTTGATTTCTAGAACATCTTAGCAATATTAGCAAACTTCTATGCTATAAATTGCAAATAGTGTTCCCTGTCTTTGTATTTGATTTGTGTATCTTTGCAATACAGATTTTATTCTAATGTAACTGATTTTTATAATGTAATGTTTTTCCTTCTATGGTTTCCAGATTAAGAATTATGGCTATGAAGCTCTGTTCCATTGTAAGATTATATATATCCTCAGGTTTTCTTCTTATATTATTAAGAGTTCGTATACATATAAATGTTTTATCTATTCCTCTTGGAATATGTTTTTTGTTGTTTTGTTTTGTTTGTCTTGTTTTTTGTTAGTTAGCTAAGCATTTCTCACAACACTACTTACAAAGTAGTCATTTGTCTCAGTAAACAAAATTACGCATTTCTACTACATATTTGCCAAGATTATTCATCTTTATTTTCCACTTTCTTCTTCTCTTCTACAGGGCACAAGTGCTTGAAAAAAAATAAGCAATTACCAACATATACATGCATATGTACATATATATTTATATATACATTGAATGTTTAGAAGAATAGAAGCCAGAGTTAAAGTAAACAGATAAAGTGAGTGGTACTCAATGAAGATAAGTATACAGTGTCCTTGGCTTGGTTATTTTTCAGGAAATCATATTTCCATATAAACTCTGCCTGATATCTGGTATAAAGATACCAATTATTTAAAAAAAAACTCATCTAAGGAGACACTAATTGTAGTAAATAATTCTAATAATATGAAAAAAAAATCATTCTCAGGGCACCTAGGTGGTGGAATCAGTTAAGCATCTAACTCTTGGTATCAGGTTGTGAACTCGGGGTCATGCGATGGGAGTCCTGTGTCAGGCTCCGCACTCAGTGCAGAGTCTGTTTGAGATTCTCTCTCCCTCTCCCGCTGCCCCTCCCCCTCATGTTCTCTCTCTCTCTCTCTCTCTCTCTCTTCCTCTCTCTCACTCTATAAATAGATAAATAAATAAAAATGCATTCTCTTACACGTTATTTGAAAAAGCTGTCTTGTATTTGGGAACACTATTCTGCATGGAAAAATTCTAAAGCTTTTCGGGATAGTGGTAAAACCCAAAAGGGCATATGCAATAAATAACTGACATTCTTAAAACTACCTTCTGAGAATTTCTAGTGGTTATTAAGTTAGGCAATAATGGGAGACAGGAAAGAAAAAGAAAACGCACATTCATTTAATGGCCCAAGGTCACAGATTAGAAAACTCTGGATGAAAATCAAGTGTTGAATGCAAATTTCAAATTCTTGAAGTTGAATATGTAATATAGTCTCCTTCTTAAGATTCCCCTACAAAATTTTCAATCAAAATTATAAAAAAAATTTTAAAGAATCTATTTTTATAATATTTTGACGTATAAATAAAAATGAAGTTATATGAAAATAGTTTCATTCACAGCATCTTAAGTAAACTACTGAAATACCATTATGAATGGTGATTTATACAACAATCATTTTATCCAAGCACCATTCAAAGTCCCTCACATATTAACTCATTTATTCCACAAGTAACCAAGTGAGCTAGGTACAAGTATTATCACCATTTTAGTTCCGATTTTAGTATATGTGCTGCCGAAGCGAGCACTTACCTCCATTTTAGGACTAAAGAAGCTAGAGCAAAATGATAAGAACCCTATGGTTCTATAGCCAGTAATAATCTAGCTGTGTAGGAACAAAATGAAAAATGACAGTTTCATCACCAGATCTGGCATGCAGGGATCTAGGACAGATGCTGAAACTAGCTATAGAGCCCCAATGACGACAGCCAAGATGTCCACCACAAACTACAGAAAAGAACTTATATGTTCAAGAATCAAAAATCACCCACTGTGAATGGCTGTAACCGTCTGCCAGTCATGTTCAGTATTGTCAGTGTAAATCAGAACTGGAAGGAATAGGACCCAGTCCTACTTAGAAAAGACCCGAGAAAGCAAACAGGCCACCTATGGTCCAAAGCTAGAGGGTGACTAGGAGATGTTGACAAACCAAAGACTTTTATAGATAGAAATCTAGCTCTTGGGGCGCCTGGGGGGCTCAGTGGGTTAAGCCGCTGCCTTCGGCTCAGGTCATGATCTCAGGGTCCTGGAATCGAGCCCCGCATCGGGCTCTCTGCTCAGCAGGGAGCCTGCTCCCCTTCCTCTCTCTCTGCCTGCCTCTCTGCCTACTTGTGATCTCTCTCTGTCGAATAAATAAATAAAATCTTAAAAAAAAAAAAAAAAAAAAGAAATCTAGCTCTTCAAGATGGGCCCACATAAGGGAAAAAGGATTGTTCAAGTTTGTAAATGAGGTAGGGGTCAATGAGCCCTAGCAAGGAGCTAGCACTCCATATTCAGGAAAGAACAGGGGCATGGACATCAAGCAGCCACTCCTAAGTTCCAGAGCTACACACATCACTGTCCTGCATGGTAGTCACTAGACACACAGGGCTTTTTAAATTTAAATTAACTAAAATTAAACAGAATTGAAAATTCAGTTCCTCCATCACATTAGCCATATTTCCAGTGTTAAATAGTACAAATGGCTACAACTATCATATTAAACAGCAGTGCTACAGGATAACAACTTTACCAAATATCCCCTTTGCTAAATAAGGGTGATTTTGTTCTTTACTATTATTTTACATCAAATTTTAGGATGAACTGACTCCAATCCTAGTGGGGACAATTTGTATGCACAACCATGAAATTTAGGAACGTAGGGTCAGAAGAAAGCAAAGCAAGGAGTGAGTGACGGCCTATATTGCATATTGAAGCCACCATTCTTGTCTAAACACTCCATCATGTTTTGTTTCCCTCGATCCTTACTACTCAAACTCCAGGAGTAATGGCTAAGGAGCCTTTCCAAAGAAACTCCTACCCCACAGAAAGGTATTACAATGAGTTAGAATTTTTCCTGGCTTCTGTGTTTCCCTTAGATGAACAATTCCTAAGCCACAAAACAGAAACTTTGGGAGAATAAAATCCAGCTATAAAAATAACACTTTCATCTGCTGAAAATTAATTCCCTTAAATTACATTTCACCCCCTTATAAACATCTATGCTCCTTACTTAAAAAGAGCCTTAAGAAACTACAGGGGGATAAAATGCAAAATCTATTGCAGGATTCATTTTTCCATTCAGCAGAAGTAGTGATAATAATTTGAAATATTCATTAAGGAAACTAACTACTAAAATAGATTATCTTTGTTGATTAATGTGGCCCAGCATGGGATACTTTAAACAACACTCTACACATCAGTTTCCATTTCTGAAAAGTGTGGATAAGACTAATATCTTTCCCTACACTTGGGATTTTGAAATTTCTTAAAAATATAGAACTCTTATAAAAAATATATATATAGAACTCTTCTAAATGAACTCTAGTGTCTTTTAACTGCAATTACTACTCAGGGCTTCGACAAAGGGGAAAAAGAATTAGCACAGATTAAATGTATTACTGGTCAATTTTCTTTTACAAGCATCTAGAAAACACCCAGATAAGATAATTTTAAAACTCTTGGAATATGTAACTTCTGTGACTTCTTACCACCTTTCAATTAGTTAGGAATACGAATTTTCCTTGTGTGAACAAAATAAAATGCTGGTTAAATTTGGAGAAATGGTCTCTGAAAAAAATCTTCCTGATTAAAAACAAATATCCATGAACTAATATACAACCAGACATATTTAATACTGACACAAAATATGCCTTGATAACAAAGTTGGTAACTGCAATTTTAGAAAATATTCAGTCACAATGGAATATGAAAGTAAAAATAAATTTAACATGGCATTATAATTGGATTTACATTTCTAACTAGAAATGGACATATACATTATAAAAGAAATGCATTTTGTAATTTAAAGTGGATAGTAGGTATTAGTTCTAGCTATTAAAACTGCAGTGGAAATTTTTTTAAAAACTGCTATTCTCTTCTACGAAGGGAGCTTCAGCTCCATCACATTCCTGGTTTCTAAATATAGACATTGCATGTTTATACTAAAAATTTCAGAGCTAAAAGAAGTAAGAAACTAAGCAGGATCATATGATAGTAAAGTTTAGTTGCCCATGGACTGAAAATCCTAAATTATCTTCCTTGTGTGATGCTTTTCTTGTACTCTGATGTTTATCATCTCTTACCTATGTAAGATGTGTTTCACTGACTGATAATTAACATCATCAAACCAAGATATGAGTCGGTGGTGGGAAAAAAATGCCCTGGTAGGTTCCTGCACTGGACGAAGGATAGATTAGAGACTTCTACATCCCACCCAATTACATGGTTTTCCAGATGGTACCTCTTACCCTTCCTTTGTTAGCCCCTTATAGAAATTCCTAACATAATTTGCTGCTCTACTTCCCTTGGTTCTCTTTAGCTTGGTACACAAAAAATGTCCATAGAAGAGGACATTTCAGTAATGACAGTAGCATATCATTCTCTTATACCTGGCCACAAACACCTTCCTGCATAAAACAATCCTGGAAACCAGACAGAATGAGGATTCTGAGACCAACCATTCTCTAAAAAGTCAGAAAAGGAAGACAAATTTTAAAATGTGCATTTGTAAGCCTTCTTATCATAATATACAATATGTATACCTATAAATATATGTATATTTATATATATATATCACATAGAATATTGATATAGTAAACAAAATACATATTTTGAGGAAAATAAGTATGATTTTGTAAGCCAAGAAAACAAAATGGCTTCACGACAAATTATCATGTGCTGACCAGCCAGCTGAAATACAATCACTGGTACCCAGACATTTGGCAGTTACCCTGCAGATAGAATTACTGTCATCACACACAACTTGTCTTCTCATGTATTGATTTCTGTGGGCCATATCTCAATTCAATCAATACCAACATGTTAGGAGAAAGTCTTATAAAAATTCTTTCTGACTGGATTCTATCTCATGGTAGAAAAAACTTTCTTCTGTGAGTGAATGCACATTGTATAATTACTCCTAAGTGTTTTGTTGTTGTGGTTTGTTTTTTGTTTAGTGTCATTGGACTAAAGAAGAAATTCTAGAATGTTTGAGTATTATTGTTTGAGACACCCCAAGTAAATTAAGAACTTATTTACTTAGTTCTCAAGCTATTGAAAATCAAACTCATTAATCTTAGTAGTAAATACCACCAAAAAAATTACCACTAGGTAAAAGATACAAAATGTTGGCACAAACAACTGAAAATTATTTTAATCAATGTTCTGGAATGCTGTTATCTTTTACAGTTAGAGAAATAGTATGCATTTTGCATTTTTAAATATAGTTTATTAGCTATTTTTTATACCATTTTTATATTAAGCTAAAGGTATAACATATAAATTCATCCCACTGTTATGCTGTACACCTGAAACTAATGTAACATTGTGTGTCAACAACACTTCAATAAAAATAAATAAATAAAAGCTAAAGGTATAACAGCACTCCTATAAAATTTAGCAACCACCTGTGGAAGAGAATCTAACTGTAATTTTATTTCCCCATGTCTCCCCTACAAATGATTTGCAAACACTTGTAAGGAGAGCTTAATTTTGCAGTTATGTTTCTGGGAATGATGGAAGGCGAGATGAATGAGTATATTTTCCCAGTGTTTGTAACAGTCAGGACTACTATGTGAGAAAAAAAGGGGAGGGAAAAAGAAACGGGAAACATTTTATTATGATTGCTACTATGATCACATCCACAATTCCAATCCAAACTAAACCTATTTTTGGTGCTTAATGTGTATTGATCAAGTTGTATTCCTCCCATGGGATATCTTCTCATTTTCAAAGAATAACATATTTGATCTTTATGTAAGCTCACCTTAATATTTAATACACCCCTGTATAAACTAGACTGGGCAGAGATTATTTACCATCCCCCATACCCCCAGAAACTAGTAACTCTTCCCATGTTCTGAACTCTAAGTAAATAACTCCACGAGCTGCTTTGTGTACATGCAGACCAGCTTACAGAACACATAAGAACAAATTCTCTGCTAGAGTCTCACTAGACTATCAACACACAACTTAGATAGACAGCCAGGTTATGCTAGAAAATGAAGAACAGAATAATTCTATGAGCAGTTGCTTTACACAGGAGTAATGTTTAAAAAAAAAAAATTAGACTCCATTCAATTGATCCTTTCTTATTCTTATTTTTTTCTGATCGCTAGATCCCTCTAGGCGCTCTTCCCTGTCTATCTTTACACAAAGCATTCAAAGTAGATTAAGAACCCTATCAACACCAAGGCAAGCAATTTACCTCCTAATAGTTCCTTCTATCTTACGAGGCTCTGCACTGTGTCTCCCAGTTCTCTTTGCCTTGGAGATCTATGAGCCTTCTGGTTGGCCTTTCTGTCAATCTCTGACCTATTTACATCAAGGGTTGTGATAGATTTTTTTTTTAATAGACCTTATAATGTTGGCAAATTACTTAACATCCATTAACCTCAGTTCTCTCATTTGTTAGAAGAGAATGATAAGGTAACTTCCCTTTCACATTTCTAAGAAGATAAAATTAAACTGTATGTAAACAATTTCCACAGTTCTTGCAGATCATAGTCAATAAATGCTGCCTCTTTACAGGAGTAAGAGAAGGAAGAACAGGAGCAAAGTGGTAGACTACCTTCTGATTTACATGGCATCCCTTGTGTTCTTATCAAGGCAAAACTTCCTAACACACATGGAACCACTGTAACTCCCAAACGCAAAGTCAAGAAGAACGCTGGCAATATAAGTTATCATGTTGTGGCAACATGGTTGAGCTGGGAACTGTATTTCCCTAAATTCCCTCCTTTGAATTTCCCAGATTAGAGTTAGCCAAAATTTTAATTTCCACAAGATTTATTTATTTTTTTAAGACTTATTTATTCATTTTGGAGAGAGAGGAAGAGAGCATGCAAGGGGGGTGAGGGGTATAGGGAGAGAATCCTCAAACAGACTTCCTGCTGAGCTCAGTGCAGGCCTCCATCCCAAGACCCATAAGATCATGACCTGGGCAGAAACCAAGAGCTGGTCACTCAACTGACAGAACCACTCAGGCACCCTGAATTTCCACAAGATTCAGAAAGCAGAAGTGAAGCAACTATCCTAACTTTCTGACAGTCTTTCTGTAAACAGCTGTGGTGACAAACAGATATAAAGCTGCCCTGTGGGTTCCATGCAGTTCCCCCTACTCTGCTCTGAGTACAACTCTTTCCTAATTGACCTTGTGACCAAACACAGATCCAGACCCACAAGATACTTTTCTACAAACTCAGAGAGGGGAAGCTACACAGAGTTCTCCCTATGAACTCACCTTTTTGGTCACAACTGGGCAGCTGAATGTGGTTATCTTCTTGGATTAGCTGGTTAGTGACTTCTCCAACTTTCCTTCCAGAATTTTACTCCTCAGCTCCTCCACCACAGTGCAAGGTAAGGTCTCATTTCTATAGTTCCATTATCCCATAATACTCTTAGTATTAAGTGTGACTTGTGGGCCAAAATATCTCATTGTTAAAATTACTTCTCCCTACATGTCTATGGTTGCTATCCTCGTCATTCTTTGGTATTTAGCATAGAAGACAGTTAAAAAGTTTAATATTATCTGGCATAAAAATTATGCTAGTATTATAAATATAAAGCATGGGATAAAAGCTTAAGATGATATATTAAGGGACTCCTGGCTGGCTCAGTCAGAAGAGCACGCTATTCTTCATCTCAGGATTGTGAGTCCAACCCCCGCATTGGGTAGAGAGATTATTTAAACAAATGAACAAACAAGAAGGAAGAAAGAAGAGGACAAAGGGGAGGAAGTGGGGGAGGAAGGGGGAAGGAAGAAAGAAAGGAAGGGAGGGAGGGAAGGAAGGAAAGAAGGAAGGAGGAGAGAGGAAGGAAGGAAAGAAGGAAGAAAAAAGGGTATGTTAAACTACCTTTCAATGAGAACCTAAATGCTTTTTATTAAAATGAATGATCAGACACAGTTTAAAATAGAAATGTGTCCCTATCACATCCCAGCTCTGTGCTCTTCAACAAACCACTTAGCCACTTTGAGATCATTTTTCTTCATCTCTGTCTCTTTTTTAAAAAAGATTTTATTTATTTATTTGAGAGAGAGAAAGTGAGAGAGAGACATCACTAGCATGGGGGGAAGAGTAGAGGGAGAAGCAGACTCCCCACTGAACAGTGAGCCTGAAGTAGGACTCAATCCCTAGACCATCAGACCATGACCTGAGTCAAAGGCAGCCACTTAATTGGCTGAACCATGTGGGTAACCCTTTTCGTCTGTTACTTAGAGATACTACTCATCTTCAATAACACTTGCTTGTAAAAGTGCATGGTTCATAGAATGTACCAAGTTAGTATCATATCAATAATATCCTAGACTTTAATGAACTAAGTTTTACTCCTAAATAAGCAATCCAAAAGTCTTTTTTTCTAAGCCTTTTTTTTTTGGGGGGGGGGGGGATGTGCTTCAAATATTGAAGATTCCTAAATACACAAATTAAATCACTATATCAACAAATTAATACAAAACTATAGCCTCAGAACTCAAATAAAAGTTATTTGGTAACTAAGCATATGATCCAGAGTATCCTCTGAACTTTCTAATCAGAATATAACATACTTAAGTACTCCCATGTTTCCTATTAGTTCAAACAAAATATAAATACTAAATCCTTCCTTGATCTAGTTATCTTCTCATTTCCTGTCTGGCTTTCATAACGAATCTTGTCTACATTTGCTTTCTCTCCACTTCCTCTCCTCTGCATACTGGTTAAAGCTGCGCAGTAGGTTGTGCCCTTATCACGTACTGAAATATATTTCTCTAGCTCACTGGGTCCCAAACTCCAGTGTGCAAAATAATCTCCTGGATATTTTTTTAATCAAGATCCTTAAGCCACATACCCACAGAGGTTCTACTTTGGTAGTCCCAAGTTGGAAGGCAGGGATCTGAATATTTGTCAGCATTCCTAAATGGTTCTGATGTAGGTGGTTAGGAATAATGGCATGAATAGTTAACAACCAGATCCTATTTGTGACTCCTTGGCTCCCATTTGACCTTTCTGCAATATTTGATACTCTTTATGATATCTCCTTGAAATTTCATCTTCCCAGATGCTCAAGGCCCAAGTCCTGGAAAATCACTGGCTCTCGCATGAATAATTTATCAGTGAGTTCATAAGAATGAGTTACAGACAATATCATACACCCTAAGTATCTGCTTACTGCTTGACCATAAAGCTTCAGTTGGGGCGCCTGGGTAGCTCAGTGGGCTAAGCCATTGTCTTCAGCTCAGGTCATGATCTCAGGGTCCTGGGATTGAGTCCCACATCCGGCTCTCTGCTCAGCAGAGAGCCTGCTTCCTCCTCTCTCTCTCTCTCTCTGCCTGCCTCTCTGCCTACTTGTGATCTTTCTCTGTCAAATAAATAAATTAAAAAAAAAAAAAAAAAGCTTCAGTTGCCCCAGGCCTTCCCAGATGTCTTTTATGGGATTCTCTTTCCCATTTCTTAGTCCTAGTCCACTGTTAAATACGAATAATGACAAGTATTTCCTGAATGTTTATGATGGGTGCTAAGCACACACTTACGTTCTGTAATAATCCTATGCGTCATGCTTTCCCTCATTACAGATTTTTGTTGTTTACTGTCCTCCCCTACCCAAGCTACATGCCTTGCCTGACAGCCCCAGGCCAAATTCTACTCCCCACACTGGGATCACTTTCTGTGTGTCTTTTTCCTGTGCCTTACTGAGACCCCTTTCCCTGTGCTCCATATCACAGGATATGCTGGAAGTGGTTCATTTGTCTAATTGCCACCACCACCTCAAAGCTGTGGGCTTCTTGAATGGTAAGGACTATATCTATTAGCCCAGGGCCTATTGTAGAAACTGGCTGAATAGCTTTTTTTCTTAACTAATTAAAGCTGGTTATCAGGCCTTATTTATTTAACTCTTCAATCCTTCTAGCAGGATATTATACTTCACATAATGTGATCCTTGGACCACCTATACTAAATCACCCTTGATGATGATTAAAAAGATAGTTTCCTATGCTCCCCGCTTCCCCTAGCAAGATTTCTGAGGCTGAGTCCTGGAATATTCATTTTGATAGGTACTTTAGATGATTCTCATAAATAATAAAATTTTCAAAATATTACTTCAGTGGGAAGAGTTCCTACTGAGACTGAAGAGACCCATCTTCTACTAGTGACAATACCAAGAACAAGCTTATGTTTAATTTAGAAAACCTTTAAAAAGACTACATTTTATGTCATTTAGAAACAGGGGATTAGAATAAATTATCTACAACGCATCTTCTGTCTCTGAAACCTTTAGGTTTTAATAAATTGGAAGAGCCAGGGATATAGATATCTTGCAAGTAAAATTTCTTCTAGCCATCCAAAACTGAAGTCTATCTTTTGTATCTCATAGAAATGAGTGAGTAAAAATTTACACAAGGATGCAAGAGATAGACGTGCAATGAACCTAAGACTGGCTCCAGAGCTATTCTTGTTGGAAGAAGTAGGAAGGAGTATTGGATGATCAGTCTTGGCCAAAATATCCTAACTTTTTTAGTTTCATATCCTAAGTAGTTCACAGTTGGAGAAATATTACTTTTTTTTTTTTTTTAAGAGTATCATCCTTGGACAACATGCACCAGAATCACTTAGATATTTGCTTAATACTGCAGTTTCCCAGGTAATACCTACTACCTACTGAACCAGAATGTTCAACCAACAATAAATATCTCTGCAAGCATTCCAGGTGACTTACCTACCATATGAGTACCGCTGATACACATAATCTAAGTAGTTGCACTGAGGTGTACATGAGAAACGAACAAATTGTTCCAATCTCTAGAACAAAAGGATAAATAAATCCTCCGAGGTCTTATGCAAGCCAGTCTTCTGAACATGTACAAAAAATACTTGCACAGTCATGTGGACTAAAACAGCATGTTTTCTGACTTTAGTAGGAGTGGGAGAATCAAGGCTGTGGGCCAGGATACAATTATAATCTAGCATATAACTAGTGCCTTGCAAATGTTCAAACATTTTGATCCAGCATAGCTCTGGGTAGCGACAGAGGCAATGAACAGGATGTAAGAGATGACCAGTGTCACCTGGGTGGCACAGTTGGTTAAGCAACCAACTCTTGGTTTCCGCTCAGATCATGATCTCATGGGATGGAGCCCTGTGTCTGGCTTGGCACTCAGCGCGGAATCTGCTTGAGATTCTCTCTTTCCCTCTGCCCCTCCTGTTAGACACAGCTCTCTCTCTCTCTTTCTCTCTCAAATAAATAAATCTTTTTAAAAAATAAATAAATAAATAAATAAATAAAGAGAGATGACCAAAGAGTGGAAGGCAGCTCTAGGGACTGAGAAAATAAGAAACAATCATAATATACAGAGAAGTAGGAGAAGAGAACAGTTAAGTAAGTGCAATCAGTTTTGCTGAATTAGATAAACTGGTGTTGACCCTAAAATCTGTGATTAGGAATCATCTGATTGAACAAAAATTACATGGATTAAAATGTAGTGACCACTGATATATCATATCCAAGGGCATAGGTATATTAAACTAAAAGTAAATAAAGATTTTCCTTCTTTTCTAAAAGAAAAATAAACAATGAGAAAAATTCTACAAGGCATTCAGTATCTGGGAAAATTAAGCTAAAATTTCAAAACTGTACATGTAATTCAATCTTTTAATAGGATAAATACATGTCATTGGCTACATATGCAAAAGTTATGAAGTTCTATAAGTTACTCACATTTACATATGAGAAAAATCTATATAGTAAGAAATGAATTCCATGACACACATGGAAACAAAAATGGTTTGAAAGATACAAGATTTTAGAGTTTACTTTCAGAGAGTAAAAAGCAATAACTATATCAACAATGATTATTCACCACATTTCCTGAACAAAGTTGTATGTATTAAGTCATGATTAAAGGAAGATGGTACAAGTGTCAATCACACGTTTGTCAGAAGTATATTAAGTTAAATTATAGGTTCTTCTTCCCCCTTTTTGATTCTATGAATAAAAACACCTGTCTGTTCATTGGAAAATTAGTCTGGTATTTTCTCAAGGTCAAACCTCTCTGACAAACATGTTTCCAATATCTTGTTCAAATATAAAATACGAACAGCTATTGTCTGCATTGGATATAGAATGATTTACAGATCCCTGTGAGATTACTTACTCTTTAAGCACAGGACCCCCCAAAATAATGATTTTTTTCTTTTTTTTTTTGAAGATAAAAGATTTAAGAAAAACTTTCCTTGTTCCTTTAATTAATGCTTAAGTAGTGTTAAATTGTTGATCTAAAATTTTATAAATAGTTAGACTGTAGATGAATTTGATAATTAAGGCCTGAAGGAGCACACGTGGCCATCCCGTCTTCCAGGGCCAGCATGGAAAGCCCCTTGGCACTGCAGTGGAGCTGGAGGCTGACTTGGAGAGGATCAAGGTCTCCCAGGCAGCTGGAGAGTTCCAACAGTACCGCATGCGGAGACCCTGCAAGGATGCCCAGCTGGTAGGTGGTCCAGCTGGAAGGAACCCCTTCCGGGAGCCCAGATCCTGTGCTTTTTTCTAAACACTGTAGGGAAGAAGTTCACTAAGGAATGCTTTTAAGCACAAAGTGATGAATGACTGCCTCCAAGTATCAAGAAAACACTTTTCTCCAGCCAAATGACTTTTAGAAATTTCAGACCTTTCCTGGGGCCCAGTCCTAGAGCCGAGATTCTACAGAAATTAATGAGTTTCTACTCAGATAAGGAAACTGGGTGAAGGAGGAGACTTTAAATAACAAAGGCCTCATTCTTTTGGCAAAGTGCTTTTATATTCAAGACAAACAAAAATTTTAGCACCAAATATACCAAAATACACCTCTTTCCTAAGTGATGTCTTAATTTTCCTAAATGAGACTGTTTATTTGTAACACTATACATGGGAGCTGTGCCACAACAAACTTGTTTGGGAAGACTCATGTTGTGTTGTGTATCGCCCCATCCTGTGTATGCAAATTTGGTCTTTGTCTTCTTAAGTTCCTCGACTGTATAGTTATGGTTGTACTTCAAACAAACAACACAAACTACATGATTTCATGTCTTTAAAAAATGTTCAAATGTGATATTCAGAACACTGCAAATGATTAAGAGCAAAATAATGGAAAAATACTACAACCTAAATGAATTCTTAAGGTCACTAGTGTTTTACGTTGATGAGGTATCTCTGATTTAACATAGGACACTTAAAAGGATACTTTATTTGTGTTTGTAACAATCTTTGATGAGTTTAGCTATAAAATTTCTGCTTAATTTATTTAAAAAAAAGGCTTGAGGGCACCTGGGTGGCTCAGTGTGTTAAAGCCTCTGCCTTCAGCTCAGGTCATGATCTCAGGGTCCTGGGATCAAGACCCACATGGGGCTCTCTGCTCAGCAGGGAGCCTGCTTCCCCCTCTCTCTCTGCCTGCCTCTCCACCTACTTGTGATCGCTCGCGCGCTCTCTCTCTCTAATAAATAAATAAAATCTTAAAAAATAAAAATAATAAAACATTTTTTAAAAAGGCCTGAAAAAATGTAGATACAGTTTTTTGTTTTGTTTTTTAATCAAATCTAGTTTTCTTTTTTTTTTTTAAATTTTTATTTATTTATTTATTTGACAGAGAGAGAGATCACAAGTAGGCAGAGAGGCAAGCAGAGAGAGAGGAGGAAGCAGGCTCCCTGCTGAGCAGAGAGCCGGATGTGGGACTAGATCCCAGGACCCTGAGATCATGACCTGAGCCGAAGGCAGCGGCTTAACCCACTGAGCCACTCAGGTGCCCTCAAATCTAGTTTTCAAAAGCCTCTTTCACCTTACCAAACAACTCCTATTCCTATTTGATATGGGGAATAAAGGCAAAATAAATGTAGATAAAATTAAATTTCCTTATAGCTTGCAGCTCATTGACAAATACTTGAGGCAGGCAGAGTAGGACATCCCTCCAGGAACTCCCAACTGCCTTAATGTTAATACTTTGCTAGAGGGAAAAACAAACTTAGCTTGACAAAAACTAGCCCTCCAGGATCCTGTGAGTCTTTTTTTAGCATATGAAAATCCTAAAAAAAAAAAAAAAAAAAATCCTTTTGTAAACTTCCCCTGTCCTTACCTCCCCCAATTCCATTTTATATAATCAGTTGCTCACAATCCCAGGGCAGCCTTTTCTGCTCACTGGTCCTGTCCCTGTCCCCTTGGTGTGATTACACCACCTATTCCACCAAAGACATCTCAAGAACTCTTTCTTGACCAGTGGCTCTGAACACCAACATTTCCACATCACTATTCTCTATGTGAAAGAAAGCAAGAATATTCCTGAGATGACAAACAGATTTAAGATTCATCAATTCCACAGGATGCCTTTGACAAAAAGAAATGAGGGGCTGGGCTTTTTAAGTTATTTCATACCTATTTCATGCCCTTTATAACAAAGCTTTCAAAATGACTATGGGTATATATGTAAATTTGACTTCATGATGTGATCACAACATTGCCTAACAAGTTATAAGTACTTAAATATTATCAAAGGATGTTATTTATTTATTTATTTTTGAAGATTTATTTGTTTATTTGACAGGCAGAGATCACAGGTAGGCAGATAGTCAGGCAGAGAGAATGGGGAAAGCAGGCTCCCCGTCCAGCAGAAAACCCGATGCAGGGCTCTATCCCAGAACCTGGGATCATGACCTGAGCTGAAGCAGAGGCTCTAACCCACTGAGCCACCCAGGAGTCCCAAAAATATCAAAGGATTTTAAAAGCCATTTGTATCTTAGTTACAAAGGAATTTTTTAAGTTACCTTATAAGCTTCCTACCAAATGCTGTAACTATTTTTATAGATAATTTTATAATATTAACTCTACAATGCTGCATTTCTGATATCCTCCTGAGATGGGTCAGATAAGAGAACTAATTCCAGTGAATTAGTCAACCACAGGAATCTTCCACTTACTCTGACATCATTTAGGGTAAAAGTGAAATGGATAATGAATGCACATGCTTGCTTAACAGGTTACACAGGTATCCCCAAGCCTTTAATGAAAACAGGATTGTGAAATTATTTTCTATCTGTCTTATACTTTGTTAGGGTCTGTTATCAAAGGAGCAAGATTGATACAAAGCAAAGGTCAAGCAAAGCTTTATTTCACGCCAGCATTGAGAATCAAACCGACCGGTTGGGGCTGTCCCTTATGGAGAGAGCGACTACTCCCAGCCTCACAGACTCACTTATATAGAGCAAAGGCCATGTGATAAAGCCTGGCCACACACAGGTGGCCAATGAGATTACAACACACAGAGAAAGCTGCACAGTCATGCTAGGTCACACACAGGGGGGCAATTGAATTACAGTTCACCCTATAGTAGCTATTTGAACTAGCCTATCACTTTGCTCAGAATTGGTGCCCAAAAGGCAGGGCCCACATTCTTTGGTAGTTAGGGAGATAGCATGTGTGCTTTACTGATTGGATGTCTCCACCTGGCCTGACTCGTCCTTGTATTCTGGGTTCCGTTATCAGGGACTGGTCAACCATATTTTACTGGTTTCCTGGACTTGGTTTTAAGTAAGTTCCCCTGCAGGGAGGGCCAGGATCAGTTTAAGTTTTACTGCATAAACAACAAAATCACTGTTTAACCGAGATGGAATTACTCTGGCCCAGTAGGCCCTTACATACTTAAAACTTAAACTATAAACTTACTTCTTCTCCATAAAACTTTTATAAAGAAATGCAAAAGCATGAGGTGCCTGGGTGGCTCAGTGGGTTAAGCCTCTGCCTTTGGCTCAGGTCATGATCTCAGGGTCCTGGGATCAAGCCCCACATCAGGCTCCCTGCTCTGCAGGGAGCCTGCTTCCCCCTCTCTCTCTGCCTGTCTCTCTGCCTACTTGTGATCTCTATCAAAGAAAGAAAGAAAGAAAGAGAGAAAGGAAGGAAGGAAGGAAGGAAGGAAGGAAGGGGAAAGAAAGGCAAAAGTTCAAATACCACACTTTTTTTGCCAATTAAGAGAGTTCCAGTATCTAAATGACCAAGATTTCAAACTGCAATTGTAGGTCCAATATGTAGTTGGGAGATACAGATAAGCCACTGGAAAGCAAGTGTTTCTTAGTAAGCAAATGACCTTGTGATTTGGTTTCTCCTGGCTTCAATTCCCTTTTCTACTAATTAGGAATAATTATATTAGCCTAAGAAGCATAACTCAATGGGTGAGAGAATGAGGCTTTTTAGTTTAAAATTAAGTCCACATGAAGAAATAATCTGTGATCAGCAAACTAATATAAAACAATGAACAATGGTGGTGCTATGTATTCATACCTGGCTTGGCAAAAATGTACAAGATTTTCTTCCTCCAACTTCAGTCTCAGTAAGAACCTAAAAACTGTAATAAGGAGAACAAAAGCCACACTCAATCCCTTGGTGTTCTTTCCTTAATTTTTGCATAAGTAATCAAGGCTTTACAACTTCCTCTCCTCCAAAGAAATGCTGTTGAAGTTCCAGTAATTATTGCACACTAGATTTGCTGATCATTAAACATAGTAACAGTTGTGTTCCATGGCTGTACCCTGGCAGTATGTAATACATACTAAGGTATGGAGCCCTTTTAAACTGAATGACTTAGACATATGTTCTAAACTGCCTTCTGCCTCATTCCCTTCCTGGGTCCAATATTCATCCTGGGTGAAAGATTTGGGTTCATTAAATCTTTTTAAAAGTGGTTCAACAGAGCTGCTCAGGTCTCAATAAATCCCAAACTGCGAAATATAAAAAACAAATCTCACCAATAAAAACATTCAAATATTACCAAACAAGAATAAAACTCAGTGTGAATGACTAATGCATTCACATTCATTTCTTTCATGCCTTTAAGTGGCTAGGATTAGCATAAAGAGCCTTCTCAGAGTGTAGGCAACAATAAAAACTGCAATCACTCATACTTTGTAGTGACTTTCATTTTTGAATCTGGATATTCTTTAATTTTCATAATAGCCTTGGGAGGTAAATATCATTATCCTCATTTCATAGAAGATGAAATTGAGAGATTAGTAATTTGCCCCCTAGCTATACAGTAAGTGAACTATATGCTGATTTCAGTCCTAGGCACTGGCGTAAGATTACTACATTACTAAAATTTATATAGCTAGGTGGTTAGCACTTGAGAGAAACAGTGTTAAGTTGATAGCCAAGTCAAAATCCAGAAGCCAAAAACATGAGAACAAACAATGGCATAAAGGATAGGGTGGAAAATAACTGATAGGCATTAAAAATAATAAAAAGGTACTATGTATTGATTATTACATCCTAGGCACTTTTTAAAAAAATACTTTATATGAATTAGCCATGAAATCCTTATCATAGTCCTAAAAACCAATGGCCAAAATGTGAAGCCATCCTTGATTTCTTTCATTCTCCCACATTTTACACCTAACCTATCAACAAATCCTGTGGTCTTTAGCTTCAAAATAGATCTAGAATCTGACCACTTCCCATGATCTGTTCCACCCAATCCACGGGATAATGTAGGATCACTGCTATAGCCTTCTAACTACTCTTTTTCTTCCTAATCAAGCCCTCTTCAGTCTGTTCGCTTAATCTAATGGTGTCATTATTCTTCTCAAGACTTTCTAATGGTTCCTCAAACCCTTGGCAGAATATAAGTCTCTATAGAGGTTTTGTTTTTTTTTTTTTTTTAAAGATTTTATTTATTTATCTGACAGACAGAGATCACAAGTAGCAGAAAGGCAGGCAGAGAGAGAGGAAGAAGCAGGCTCACTGCTGATCAGAGAGCCTGATGCGGGGCTTGATCCCAGGACCCTGAGATCATGACCTGAGCCGAAGGCAGAGGCTTTATCCCACTGAGCCACCCAGGCGCCCCCTCTATAGAGTTCTAAAGGCCCTCCATGTTCTGGCCTCCTCCCTCCCACTCAACTTTGCCTCCCATTCCTCTAGGCCCACTAACATGGTTGCTTGTCCTAGATCATGCTAGATATTCTCACCTTTTTGAGGGGTGTGTGCTTGCAGTTTTAGCCTGAAAAACTCTCCTAGGTATTAGCATGATTTCGTACTCAACTTTCTTCAAGTCTCTGTTCAAATATTAGCAGTAATCACTTCTCCAAGCAGTCTGTATAAAAATAGGCTTCCCCAAAGCCACCCACCCTTAGCCAGCTTCATTTCTCCTTGGAACCTATCAGTATATACATGCACACATATATATTATTGTCTGTTTTGGAGGAGAGGAGAGTCTATCTCCCACATGGCAACGAAAAATTCAGAGATAGATTTTGTCTGTCTTGTATACAGCTGAGTACCTTTCTCATCTTAAATGCTCAATAAAAATATGCTAAATAAAAGAAGTAACAGTTCAGTGAGGTAGGTTCCATATGATATCCCCTTTAGAGACGAAGAAGCAAAGGCACACAGAGACAAAGTAGTAAGTCATAAAGGTGGATCAGGCACAGCTTGCAAAAAAATACCCATGTAATGTGGTGGCAGAGTGCATGCTTTTAGCCACTGAACACACTGCTCTCTGGATAAATTCTGGTGACCTAAAAATACCTATGTGACCTACTACAGTAGCAGTACTGTCCAAATGCCCTGACTCCACTTATTTTCTCTTGCTTTTTAAAAAGACATCATTAAAACCTACTGCCCAGAACTTGGTTTTTAAACACAGGAGAACTAGAGCTCCTGGAGACATAGCTGATACCAAGAATGGGAGGAAGAGGATAAAGAGAACTTCTTGTGCCAGAATGTAAGGAAATACTGGAGAACTGATAAGCTGTGTCAAAGGCTATATATAGATTGATCAATCGATCTATCCATCCACTTAGTAACTACCATGTGCAGAGGGCATCATTCTCCCCAAATCAACTCTGCATATAGGATACACTGCTGCCTGGCATGTAGCAGTGTATCTCATATAGGCAACAATGTATCAAATGCAGTAGCTTCTATCACGCAGTCTTTGCCTAGTTGAATTATGGAAAGGGAAACTGAGAACATGGTAGGTAGAAAGCACTGAATTCATTAGTCTGCAGTGAAAATCACAGAAGGAAAGGAAAGGAGAAAAAAGACGAAGGAAGGGATAAAGGTAGGGACAAAACAAGATAGACAGTAGTGTGTTTGGAAGGAATGACATAGTAACCATTGAAATAGAAAATAATCACTTTGCCACAAGTTTTTAATGTTAACTTCAATGTTCATCAATAGGATGTAAAGTTGTTGGAAAAATGGTATTTTCACACATTCTTAAAGTATCACCTCTCTAATTACTAGTTAATGACAAAGGGAAAGGGTAGCTTTCCAAAGGAGAAGTAAGTCCGGCACTACTGCTAACTACAAAGACACTACATCACCAATAATGGGTGAAATTACTATCACAAGTGTCCTAATACAATACCCTATGCAAATGTTCACCTTAAATCTAATCATAAGGAAATGATCAGACAAATCAAAGCTCAGAAATATTCTGCAAACCCCCAGCTTGGACTCCTCAAAAATATTAATGTAATTAAAATATTATCTTTAAAAGCAGAGAAAGTAATCCCAACAACTAAATGCAATGCATGATCCCTGTTTGCATCCCAGATTAGGTTAAAAACTAGCTATGAATGGCTTTCTACATACTACATACACACTACATACACAACTGGAGAACTCTGAGTGTGCTATATTGCGTTACATTACTTGCACTGCACACTCTATTATTTTTAAATAGGAGAATGTCTTTGTTCTTCAAGGAGGGACATGCTCAAGTATTTAGAGGTCTTGGCATCATGATGCCTTCAACAGTTCATCTAGATCAGCAAAAAAAAATTATACCTATAGCTAGCTAGATAGCTATTTATCTGAGAAACAGGAAGAGGAGGCTAATGTGACAAAATTTTAACAATTACTAATCTAGGTAAAAATTTATTGGGAACTTACTACATTTTTTCAGCATTACTGTCAAAAACTTTTTATCACAAGTAGTTGTAGGAAGGCCTTTTTTTTTTTAGGTTCCTGGACCCAGTTCCAACGTGTGTGTGGGATGCATTCTCACACCAATCGGCAATTCTCAAACACCAGCTGGGTATATCCCCTGCCCTCTCCCACTTTCGATGCCAGTCACAAGTTCAGGCTGTTACCATTGTTTCTGACTGACCGGCTATACACCAGAGGTTTCTATGACCTCCTCCTTGGGTTCGATTAGTTTATTAGAACAGCTCTACAGAACTCAGAGAAACATTTTACTTACTAGATTGCTGGTTTATGGTAAGGATATAAACCAGGAACAGCCAAATGGAAGAGATGCTTAGGGTGAGAAAGAGCAAGGCGATTGCACACTATCTCCACGTACACTGCTCCCCAATATACACCAACCCGGAAGCTCCCTGAACCCAGGCCTTTTTAAGGCAGCTTCATTACTTAGTCATGATTGATTAAATCATTAGCCACTGGCAACTGAGTCAACCTCCAATCTCTTCTCCTATCCAGAGCTCAGGGGGCGGGACTTTAATCACAGGGTTGGTTCTCCCAACAACCAGCTGCTATCCTCAGGTGGGGCCCAACAGCCACCTCATCAACATAACAAGAGACACCTTTGTGGCTCTCTCCTGGGAATTCCAAGGGCTTTTAGGAACTCAGTGCCAAAAATGGGAATGAAGACCAAATATACATTTTTTTCTTATAAATCATACCATGCAGGCTGCTTTCTAAAAACATTAGAAATATTGAAACCTTTTTAAAACTTTAAAAGGTAAAAACGATTTGTTGTTCAGGTCCATTTGTGTTACTATGTGAGTATTTCGGCACTCAGCAATTCTTCTTTTCTTTTTTTTCAAGATTTTATTTATTATTTGACACAGAGAGAGAGAGACAAGTAGGAGGAGCAGCAGGCAGAGGGAGAGGGAGAAGCAGGCTCCTCGCAGAGGAGGGAAGCTTGTGGGGCTCAATGTAGGGCTTGATCCCAGCACCCCTGGATCATGACCTGAGCAGAAGGCAGCCGTTTAACCTTAACCACTTTATGGTTAACGAACTGAGCCATTCAAGTGCCCCACCGCCCTGCAATTCTTCCATAACAATTCAATTTCTGCAGCTTTTCTCCATTGTTTACATTGATTTTCAAATGTTAGAATCGTAATACTAAAAATATCAATAACAATGGTTAAATTTGAAGATTACACAATAACTGAAAGTAGAATTTGTGTCAAATTCACTTTTTTTTCTACTGTTGGGATTCTTTTAAATATTTCCAGTTTGTAAATGGGGTCGCAGGTTAAATTCTAGAAGATTACTTCCATAGAACACTAGCATTAGCTCCCAGAGCACATCATACCTAGCGTTCACTTTAATCTCTGACCCAAATTTAAAGGGTTAGATTTTCTAGTACTATATGAAAATATCTATTTAAGCCCAGCGTTCCCTCAAAGGTACTAAAGTTAATTATAGTAACAGTTCATTTTGCAGTCATATTGCTCTGTAAGTCAGCTTTTTAGGAGGCTAGTTATCTCTCAAAAATGCAAGTGTGTCTGTTCCTGCTGCTGTGGCAGAGACAACTAGCGACTAAACTAGTAAATGTTCCCCTCTTTTGCAGAGTGCACAGTTGAGTTGTTGCTGGGAAGCAGCCCCCCCATCAAGGATCATTCCAAATGCTTCTCCTCCCACTCCACCTATGTGTCCCCACAGGTCTTTATGACTGCTCTCTATGGGATATAACCCACACTTTTCAGGCTGAAATTACTAAGTATCAGATACACAAACTTCCTCAGACTGGTTCAGTTCTTTGGGCAGCTGAATGCTGTCGATTCAGCAGGGGAATCTGAGGAGACCCTAGAGAACCAAGGACCAAAGCGAGGGAAGGACCCCTGGGTCCACACTGAGAGGAAAACCACCCAATAAACCTCCATATGACTTTACGTGAAGAAGAAATGATATTTTTATTACATTAAGCCTTTGAGATTTACATTTGTTACCACAGGTTAAGTCCAATTTATATGTAGAAGTCAGTTGACACAAACTTCCCTAAGAACAATCACCCACACTAGCTTCAGTTTGTCTACTGAATTTGCTTCCTAAAACCAAGCCTTGCCTGTTCATAATGATGTGGGGAACAAAGGCAAAAGAAAAAATAATTAAATTTCCTTGCAGCTTACAGCTCACTGACAAGTCTTTGAGACCGGCAGAGTGACCTTCCTCTAGGAACTCAACTGCCTCGATGTTAATATTTTACTAAGGGCAAAAGGCAATTTAGCTTAACATTATTCTGACCTCCAGGATCCTGTAAAGTCTCCTTTAACATATAAAAATTCTTTTGGAAAACACCCCCACAGACACCAAGATATATTTTAGCAACCATCCTCTAAGCAAACGGCCCACTAATACACATCTGAAGGGTCTCATGACTCAGGTTTTATTAGACAGTAATAAATAGCATCTTCCAAACAATAGCTAGACCCCTCAAGGTCCTGGAAACCTTGATTCCAAAATTGATAAGAGACTTAACCTATCCTGAACCCCCTCCCAACTTGAAAGTATATACTGGGCCACGCTCAGAGCCCCAGTCCAGCTCTTTCTGCCCACAAGTTCTATTCCTGTGCTTTAATAAAACCACTTTTTGCTTTGAAGACATCTCAAGAATTCTTTCTCAACCATTTGCAACAAACCTCAATTCTTCCACATCAATAATACTCAACATATTTAATTATAGGTTTTGTTAGCATCCACCTCTATAGCAGACTATAAGCTTCCTGCAGTCAAAGATCCTGTCCGTTTATTCCTTACCATCTGGATTCCCAACACCTAGCTTAGTGCCGGACACATGTACACATATCATAAATATCTCAGAAATTAATGAGTGACTGTTGTTTCAAATAACATTCCTGTCTATTTGAGAACAGAAAGGTGAATAGGAGAAAATAATTGAGGGATGCCTGGGTGGCTCAGTCGGAAAAGTATCTGCCTTTGGCTCAGGTCATGATCCTGGAGTCCCAGGATCAAGCCCTGCGTCTGCTTCTCCCTCTGACCCTCCCCTTCTTGTGGTCTCTCTCACTCTTTCTCTCAAATAAATAAAATAGCTTTAAAAAGAAAAAAAAAAAAAGGGATGCCTCGGTGGCCCAGTTCATTAATCATCTGCCTTTGGCTCAGGTCATGATCCGAGGGCTCCTTGCTCAGTGGGGAACCTGTTTCTCCCTCTGCCTCTGTTTGCTGCTCCTCCTGCTTGTGCTTTCTCTCTCTCTCTCTCTAACAAGTGAAAGAAAGAAAGAGAAAGGAAGAAAAAAGAAAAAAGAATTTTTTAAAACAATAATCAATAGTATGCTGGTGAGGGTAATTTCTGATTCTAGGAAAACAATATCATTTTAAGAGTCACTTTATAGTTTTCCTAAGCTACCCAGCAGTATTTTAGATACTTCTACATACACGTGAGCACACATACACACACACACACACACACACACATGCACACACAGACATATACCACATATCAGCTCAAGATTATCTCTCCCCAATTATCCAATGAGGCTCATCTTACAAAAATAACATCCATTAGCCCTTATAATTGATTTACTTATTTCTTAAAAAAAAAAAAAAAGAGAGAGAGAGACAAAATTTGATGATCCTAGTTTATACTTTTTAACTGCCCAAACCCATATATTACTAGATTGTGTGTCCAACCTCAGATGAATCATATACATTGGGGAGCGGTAGTTTTAGGAAAGGAAAGTATCCATCCTAGTAGTATAAGCAAAGGACATTTATTATAGGATATAAAATGGTTTCAAAAATCATGAAAGAGGGGTGCCTGGCTGGTTCAGTCAGTAGAGCATGCAACTCTTGGTTTCAGGGTTGTGAGTTCAAGCCCCAGGTTGGTTGTAGAGATTATTAAAAAAAAAAAAAAAATCACTGAGAGGTCCCAGATTCTAGGCTAGCCTTTCAAAAATAATACCTCTTCCTTGGGTACCAAAGGAGCTGGTACTCCTTCCACTATCATAAAACCGGTTGTTTGGGCTGGGACTTGCCAACCCTAGAAACATTTTATCTCTGTCACCACCTGGACCAGCAGAATGGTGATGGCCTTATTCCATGTGCCTTCCTCCCCTTAACTCAATTCCAAATTCAAGTCTCACCCAAACCCTCTTGATCGATGGAACCTAAAACACATACAGAAACTCTGTTGAAATTTGCCTACATAATGTAGCCACTAGTCTTCCAACCTTTGTTGTACTGGAAGGTCCACTAGATCATGGTTGGTATAGACACTGATTTAAGCAATTCAGTATATGACAGTTATCTTTTTTTTAATTAACATATAATGTATTAATTTGTTTCAGGGGCACAGGTCTGCAATTCATCAATCTTACACAGCTCACCATAGCACATACCCTCCCCAATGTCCTTCATCCAGCCACCCTATCCCACCACACTCCCCTCCAGCAACCCTCAGTTTGTTTCCTGAGATTAAGAGTCTCTTAACGTGGGGCGCCTGGGTGGCTCAGTGGGTTAAGCCTCTGCCTTCAGCTCAGGTCATGGTCTCAGGGTCCTGGGATTGAGTCCCACATTGGGCTCTCTGCTTCACGGGGAGCCTGCTTCCTCCCTCTCACTCTGCCTGCCTCTCTGCCTACTTGTGATCTCTCTCTGTCAAATAAATAAATAAAATCTTTAAAAAAAAAAAAAAAAGAGTCTCTTAACATTTTGTCTCCCTTCCAGTCCCATCTTGTTTCATTTTTCCCTCCCTCCCCCACCATGACCACCACCCTGACTCTCAAATTCCTTTTATCAAAGAGACCATATAAAATTGAGGATATGACAGATATCTTGACTGACCAATACCCTACAATGATTTAAAAATACTTCCAGCCACAGGAAAATCCAGAGCCCTCCTCTTCCTCCCAGCTTCTCCTCCCAGAATCCAGCCCTTCCTCAATCACCTCCTTTTCCATGTATACATTCTCTCAAGACTACAACCAACTTCCCTGAATGGTCTTTGCAAGTTTTCCTTCCTTGACAAAATTTCACAAGTCCCAGGTGTTAGCTTCCCTGATATCTTAAATAACGTCCATCCCTAAAGACCAGAGATATTTGCCATGGTGCATTACAACTATTCCTCATTCATCTACCATGAAAACACTAATTTTGTAATTGTTGTATTCAAGAACCCTCCCCCACTATTATTCCCTTTAAAACGTGCTCTCTGGTATTATAAGTTTTCTCTGAAACTCACTTCAATTTGTTACTCTGATACTTAGCTGTTCTGGAAGACATGCTTCTTTTTCCCCTTCTCAAGAAGAGGCTTCTCCCCGCCCCGCCCCCTACCCCAATATGCAAAAATAGCGAAGCAATTAAGTAGAGTAAGAAAGGCATGGAACCAAAGTGAGTGTCCTCTTTGCTCCTCTTTGATATTTTTTAACTGTTTCCTCCCTTTTTCAAAACTCAATTCATTTGAAATGCATGACTTTTCCCATTCATATCCTTCCCAGTTGTCCTCACCTTCTAATGTTCTTCTTATCTTATTCCTCATTCAACGATTTTTAGTTCCTAGTTTACTGTCTCCCTATCCACAAATGAGACTCTCACCATGCTTAGCTACATTAAAAGTCAGGATATGATCTATCTACCACAATGGCCTTTTATTTCTTTGCATCCTTTGTCTCAATGATCTTCTCTTCCACTTCACCTCAGTCACCTGAGCACATGGTTGTACAAAAGACTTCTCAGAATTAATAACAACACCTCCTATCTGACTTTTACATCTATTCCTTCCAGGTCACGTATTCTAAATCTATCATTTCAACAATCTTCTAATATCACGGAGGCCTCCTCTCTACCATATCATATTTTAACAATTTATCACCTTCTTTGTATCTTCATATCCTTCTTGCTCAGACAACATTCATTTCATTTTCTTCCAGTCTGTTTACTGCACAGCAAAGGAAACCATCAACAAATGAAAAGGCAAGTTACAGAATGGGAGAAAACATATGCAAGCCACATATCTAATAAAGGTTAATTTCCAAAACACATAAAGAACTAATACAATTCAACAGCAAAACCAAACAGCATAATTTAAAAATGGTCAGAGGATCTGAATGGACATTTTCCCAAAGGCAACATAGAAATGGCCAACAGGTACATGAAAATGTGTTCAATATCACTAATCATTAGGGAAATAGCAATCAAAACCACAGTGAGATATCACCTCACATCTGTCAGAATGGCTAGTATCAAAAAGATATAAAACAACAAGCGTTGGCAAGGATGTAAAGAAAAGGGAAATTTGTGTACTTTTGGTGGAAATATAAATTGGTGCAGCCACTGTGAAAAGCAGTATCAAGATTAGTAAAATAATTACAAACAGAATTACTACCATATGATTCAGCAATTCTAATGCTGGGTATTTATCAGAAGGAAACAGAATCAATACCTCAGAAAGACTATCTGGATGCCCATGTTCATTGCAGCATTATTTACAATAGCTAAACTGTGAAAGCAACGTAAATGTTCAAACGATGAATGGAAAAAGAAAATGTGGTGTATGCATACAATGGGATATTATTCAGCCATAAAAAAGAAAAAACCTTGCCACTGGCGAAAACACAATAAACCCTGATGACATCATGCTAAGTGAAATAAGTCAGACAGGGCACCTAGGTGGCATAGTGGGTTAAGCCTCTGCCTTCGGCTCAGGTCATGATTTTAGGGTCCTGGGATTGAGCCCTGTCTCAAGCTCTATGCTTAGGGAGCCTGCTTTCCCCTCTCCCTCTGCCTGGCTCTGTCTACTTGTGATCTCTCTCTCTCTCTCTGTCAAATAAATAAATAAATAAAATCTTAAAAAAAAGAAGTAAGTCAGATAGAAACAGATAAATATTGCATGACTTCACTTATATGTAGAATCTGAAATAAAAATTTAAAAAAAAAAGAAAGCAAAAAACCAAGTTCATGGATAAAGATGACAGACAGATGGTTATTACCTTAGCCAGAGATCAATCAGGAGGTAGGTGAAATGAGTGACAGGGGCCAAAAGGTACAAATTTCCAGTTGTAAAATGATTAAGCCATAGGAAAGTAATACACAGGATCATGACTATTGTTAATAATACTGTATTGGATATTTGAAAGTAGGAGGAAAATGGATCTTGAAAGTTTTTATCCTAAGGAAAAAAAAATTATGTTTGTGATGAATGTTAACAAGACTTATTGTAATGATCATTTTACATTACATATAAATATTGAATCATTATGTTATACACCTGAAATTAATATAATGTTATGTCAACTGTAGCTCAATTAAAAAAAACAAAAAACAAAAAAATTCAACCCAGTAGTTGAACAATGCTGGTTCAGTTCACCCAACAGAACCTGTCAGCTGTATTTCCAAAATATATCCCAAATTTGGTGACTTCTCTCCATTTCCACTACTCTAGTCCTTCTGGAGTCCACTTTTATCTCTTTCCTATATCAGTGCAACAGCAACTCTTTTAATTGTCCTGCTTCCCTTCTGAGCAAGAGTTATTTTTCTTAAGTGTTGAGAGGTCAGGTCACTCTCCTGCCCCAAATCTTGTAAGTGTATAAGTGTATTCCATTTATACTTAAAACCTAAACATTTTAGCGCGACTCCCAAATTTCTCTATAATCTGAAGGCCCTCCACTTTCTTTTATCACATCATTTAGGGCACAATCACCTTATTTCTGGCCTTTAAATACTTGAAGATCATTCCATTCGAAGGTTATTTTTTATATTGTTATATTTCTATTTATATCTTGCATATATTAAACTTTTACCTCTCATCTATACTGCAAATGTCTTTTACCAATATATTATTTGTTTATTAACTTTGTTTTTATTTATTTTTATCAAAAAGAAAAATGTATTGCTTACATAATGAAATCTCAGTATTTCTTAATGACTCTTGCCTTTGAGCACTACAAAAGGACAATGTATTTGCCTCATTTTATTCTAGTAGTTGATAGCTACATGTTTAATATTTGGGTATTTATTTTGATCTATGATGCTAAGTAAATATCTGACCTTAAGTATTTTCTAAATTGGAAAATGATCTCAACCTTATTTGCTAGAGCTGAGTGATGCTGCATTATTAGAGCATAACTTGAACATTCATTAAAAGTTTCCATTAAAGAAGCTCAAATTGACTGTGGATGTGGAGGACTGATGATAGGAAACAATATGCAGAATTTACTTCCTTTCCATGAGCTGAATGCTGAACGTATTTGCTGGGTTTATGTCTAAATAAATGAGACAATACTTATAAATAATCTTATCTTTCCAACCACAAATTAATATAAGTTTATTTTATGTACAATATATGCTTAATGACTGAGCCACCCAGGAGCCCCCAAATCTTTTCTCCTTAATAATTCTTGTTTTTAACCACTACAAAACTAAAATTTATTTTCAGCATTTGAATAGTTAGATATTTAATACTTGGGTGTTTATTTTGATCTATCATGATAAGTAAATATCTTACCTAAGTATTTTTCCAAATTTAAAATTACCTCAATATTATTTACTATTATTAATATTTAAATAATAATTATTTACTACCAATAATACCACTCAGTATTATTTGCTAAACAATCTTTTTTTTCTTAAGATTGTAAAAATTCTATGGAGCACCTGGGTGGCTTAGACATTGTTTCTGTCTGCAGCTGAGGTCATGATCCCAGGATCCTAGGATCAAGTAACATATCGGGCTCTCTGCTCAGTGGAGAGCCTGCTTCTCCCTCTCCCTCTGCCTGACACTATTCCTGCTTGTGTTCTCTCTCTCATTCTGTGAAATACATACATACATACATACATACATACATAAATGAAATACATTTTTAAAAAGATTGTAAAATTTCTAGCCTCAAAAGTAGATTGCTGGGGCGCTTGGGTGGCTCAGTGGGTTAAAGCCTCTGCCTTCGGCTCAGGTCATGATCCCAGGGTCCTGGGATCGAGCCTCACATCGGGCTCTCTGCTCTGTAGGGAGCCTGCTTCCTCCTCTCTCTCTGCCTGCCTCTCTGCTTACTTGTGATCTCTGTCTGTCCAATAAATAAATAAAATATATTTTAAAAAAATAGTAAATTGCCATATTTACTTGGGCTTGTTTCCCTAATAGCATTTTGGTTTCATTGAATTCCTTGTCAGTTTTTTTTTTCATCAATGTTTTAATTATATGTTAGATGTTGACATGTTAACAGAGCAAGTTTTATGTTATTATTATTCTTTACTATAATTTTCCCGATTTATTCTTTCAATGGACAGGTGTATTCTTTAAATGAAATTGGGAATTATTTGGTCATGTTCCCAAAAAAAGTGTCATTTCATAGGGAGTGGGTGGTAGGGGGATTCTAATAAGCACATAAAAATATTTTGGGAGAAATAACATCTTTACAATACTAAGACATCTCATCTAAGGGAGTTCATGTCATTTATTTACAAATCTTGTCAAGTTTCCCTCATGAACTGTTAAAGTTTTACTTAATAAAGTACTTGTACATGTCTGGTTGAGCTTATTCTTGGGTATATTACACTTCTGCTATTATTTTGACAACACAAGCATTTTATTTCTATCTGGCTATTGCTGGTTTTTTTTTTTTTAAAGATTTCATTTATTTGTCATAGAGAGAGAGCACAAGCAGGGGGAGGGACAGAGGGTACACTAACATTAAAAAAAAAAATAGCCAAAGTAAACGGATGCTGGGAGCTTATCACGGCATGATTAGTAGGCAGATTTCTCATATTATCGTACATGGCCAAAGAAAGTATTTTGGGGGTTATTTACAGGGGCAAGTGAGCCTAGGAAATGGGAAACAGGAAGTTTGTGTCCTTGAGATTTCTGCCTTGAGATTTTGAGGGAGCACTATTTCTCCTTCCCCTTGGAATATCCTCACCAGGAAATTCACATAATACTTGCTATCATCCAGCAACAGATGAGACGGTCTCAGGGGCTTAAATCATTTTCATAGGCATAAAGGGAAATTTCTTCACTAGGACTTAAGAATATCAATTAAAAGTAAGATAAATATACATGATGAAGGAAACATGGCAACAGCATCCAATCATAGGGGCAGAGAATAAAAATCATTTTGGATTTTTAGTTGACTACAAACTTGGTTTCAGTGATGTTGCTGAAAATGCATGTGTCACTGCCTCAACATAATGAGACAACTTAATCTATTCCAAATGAAATATGCAACTGCCATCATATGCAATAGCACCATTGGCGACAGAAGCCAATGACATGGGAAAGGTTGGTGGAGATGATTCTGCTTGACTCCTGTCTAATCCCTTTAGGAATATTGCATTGAGTTTCTACAGAAACACTAACACATGCTCAATACCCAGAGGAGAATAGTCCTGATGTGAAATTATGATACATGAAGAGATCAAGTAACTTAGAATTTTTAGATTCAAAAAGACTTAGAGAATTGTTACCTGTACTTAAATGTTTAAATGGTTCTCATTTGAAAGAAACAGTCCTTTTGAAAAACTTCCAAAAGACATAAACTCTTCTAACTTGTAAAAGCAGCATGCTTGTCATGATCCCGGCGTCCTGGGATCGAGTCCCACATCGGGCTCCTTGCTCAGCAGGGAGCCTGCTTCTCCCTCTGCCTCTGCCTGCCTCTCTGTCTGCCTGTGCTCACTCGCGCTCCCTCTCTCTCTCTGATAAATAAATAAAATCTTTAAAAAAAAAAGTAGCATGCTTGTTGTTTGGGACTTAAAACGTGGCGGAAAATTTTTTTTAATGAGCTCTCCAACAATGTAATCATATGAAAACAACTGCTAATAGGCATTGAGCATTTTTCTTCCAGGCACTATGCTATACTTTAACTGCATCATCTCTTTTAATCTCCTTCACTGCTCTGAAGTATTATTGCTAACTCTGTATTACCAAGAAACTGAAGCTTAAAAAGGTTAAGCTCTCCAAACTAGCTTTTAATCTACTTTTATTACTTTTTGCTAAAATATATGGCATAAACTGTGACAAAGAAATATGACATAACAAATTATTTGTTGGTGATTTAAGCCACCTAATTATGTTTCTCTAATCTTTACCTAGCATTCAAAACACTTATGTCATATTATTTACAATTTTGTATATATTCCTCAGCCTTTCACTTCGGAGTACAAGATGTTAAAAAAAAAAAAAAAAGATAGAAGAGATAGACCAAGTTGGACTGATCCACACCAGTTGCTGTTAACCATTACATGAGTTACTTCGCTGTGGTTGTTCTAAAGGAACAAAACAGCTGCTTTTAGGAGACTATAAAAAAGAAGTCGTGCTTTAAAATGGAATGGTAAAGATGATCCTTGAATTTCTTTTCATCTCATTTTTAAAATTTTCTGCTCTTGTGTTCTTTAGGAAAGAGAAACCCATGTCTTGAGCCAATATTCTCCCAGGATTCCAGCTTCCATCTGTTCCGGTCCTCAGTGCCTGGAAAGTCAACTATCAATTAACAGAATGCCTGAAAGTTGGAGGAAGCAGGGGAGGGACATAAAACACATGGTGATAGAAACATACATTTTACTTCGGATGGTCATTCCCCCTTTCACCACAGGGTTCAAAAAGTATCCTCAACTTTAACCTCTAACACATAAACACAACATACCCTCTCTTTGTTTCTTTCTGCCTACCCCAATCTGCATAGTAAGTGCTATATCTATATGGCTCATGATATGCAATGAAACTGATGGGATACTGTGTATAGAATATGTATTATTTTATAGATAATGCATTATATATAGTTATCTATTATAAAACATAATTTATATTTTATACTCATTATGTTAGAGAAGCATTAAAAAGCAGAGTCAAAGAAACTATATTTCTGGTTACATGACAGTATTAAACAGAGAAAGCAACATTAATGGCTTTCATCCTTTCTATATGCTCTCAGATAAAGCTGTTATTTTTTAGAAGATCTTATTTATTTATTTATTTGAGAGAAAGAGTAAGAGGGAGAGAGAGAAGCAGACTTCCCACTGAGCAGACAGCCTGACATGCAGCTTGATTCCAGGACCCTGAGATCATGACCTGATCCCAAGGCAGAGACTTAAGCGACTGAGCCACCCAGATGTCCTAAAGCTAGGTTATTTTAAAAAGATTCAATGATCAACACATAATACTTGGAATCTGCCTGCATGTACTTTGTAAATACACACGGTTTTAAGTTTGCTGGAAAATCTGAAATTCACAAATGAAGTATATGAAGTATCAAAACTGGTTATAATCATTTTATAGGACTTTCAGGATCTTAGAGTATCTGTTAATCCTAAAGCTCTCAGAGGTTTGCAAAAATAAAGCAATAAATAGTATAAAAAACGAAACACTATTTTCATTTTCAACAGTGACTTCAAGCAGGAAAAATATCTTAATTACTTCTAATTTCAATTTTCTACATTAGCATTTTTATATCACCACCTGTTATATGGGGCAATTTGCCAAAACGTGCATTGGCTATAGTGGTTCTGAGAATGAAAAGATTAGTTTTGGAATAGTGAAGAATTCACTTTGAGACTTTGACAGGTACAGATTAGAAGGGAAGTGTTCCGTGCCCAGGAAAAATCTGAACACAGGCACAGAGAGGGAAATAATTGTTTTCTGTGTATGAAAAATTGAAAACACTAGAGCATCTAAAGCAGAGGGTTAAAGAATATACGAAATTAATAGTAAATAAGCTTAAGCAGGAAGTATGTGTATGGGTGTGTGTCCCAGTGGAGAGGGGGAGTGTGTCCAGGGAAGATAATTTATAGAGAAACTTAAAACAACATTACTAAATTTACCTTTATTTTTTTATTTTTTAAAGATTTTCAAATTTTATTTATTTGACAGATAGAGATCACAAGTAGGCAGAGGGGCAGGCAGAGAGAAGAGGAAGCAGGCTCCCTGCAGAGCAGAGAGACCGATGCAGGGGGGGGGGCGAGGGGGGGGGGCTCTATCCCAGAACCCTGGGATCATGACCTGAGCCGAAGGCAGAGGCTTTAACCCACTGAGCCAACCAGGTGCCCCAAATTTACCTTTATTTTTTAGCATCCTGGGAGGCTACTGAAGTTAGAATCAGGATCTGGAATCAACTCAATCATGCAAAAGCAGCAGATTTTCAAATAAACCAGAACATTTAGAAACAAATATGCCTAATTTGTCAGTGGGTTTGGGGAGGTATTTTAGTTTCAAAAATACAAAAGGAAATATTTCCTAAAATATTTTTTTCACCTCAACGTTTTCAAAGGATATTGCATAAAGCAAAATATACATTGGTTTCAATTGTTTAGTTTCTGTTCGATTATTTACCCCATGTTGTAAAAAATGTAATAAAATTAAGAATGCTTTTAAATTCAGATTGGCATATTTTACTCTTGCTTTATTTTATGAAGGAATTATACAATTCATACCTTTGTAACCCTAAATTAGTTTACCAATAAAATATCTAGAGAGTCAAATGTACATAGGATTTTCCCAAGCAGTAGATTTTGCTCCTCAATTATAAATCAGTTAAAATGTAATTTTAATACTACATTTATTGTAACTGTTCCACACTAATTGTGTAAGGCTTTTAATCTACTTTTATTACTTTTTGCTAAAATATATGGCATAAACTGTGACAAAGAAATATGACATAACAAATTATTTGTTGGTGATTTAAGCCACCTAATTATGTTTCTCTAATCTTTACCTAGCATTCAAAACACTTATGTCATATTATTTACAATTTTGTATATATTCCTCAGCCTTTCACTTCGGAGTACAAGATGTTAAAAAAAAAAAAAGAAAGAAAAACAGAAGACAGTTAATAAGTTGCAAGGGGGGTGGGGAGTCTATGAATCATGACACAAACTGGCTATCAATTCATATTGGCAGTCACCATTTAATCCAAGCCATCAGGAGGAGAAATGTGAAACAGGGCTAGAAGCCTGGATTCTATTCCAGTTCTTCATGATACTCCAAGTCTCTTGACAGACGGTCTGCTTTGACCTTACAATGGGAGAAACTAAATATCAATGAAGAAGTACCTGCCTTAGCCAGTAGCTTTGGCCTCCGCACTACCTCAATCTGCACCGCAACTTTCTTTCAAAGCTCTGTGAACTATTCACATATGCTGTCTCATCTATTTCTGTAACATCCATTGAGCTAGATGAAAACTAATGTTATCACTATTTTCCAAATGGAAAATGTGAAGCGCAAAGTGATGATACGGGGAATCAGAAAAACTAGTATTCAGGTTCTAACACAAACAGCCTTTGGTCTAGAATCTATCTGTTTACTAGACAGGTGTATTTTGTAGTAACACAGATGACTCACTACACATGCATATTTCAACACCTTGTTGGAGGACAAAAGTGTTATAAGAGTTTTGACGGATTATCTGTTAACTCTTAAAATGAGTATAGTGCTTGTGATGTTTACCAAATGTTACAAAAAAATTCAAACAGTAAGATAGATCTTACATGGGTTTTTTGCAATGGAAGTTATTTTTACATCTCTACTAAGGCATAAAACAATAAACATCAACCCATGAAAAGAATCTATTGTCAGAAATAAAACATAGTTTAGGGTCAATTTCAATAACTTCAAGGTATTACAGAAATGCACTTAGAGTGATCAATATACATTTTTCTTGCTCAAGAGGCTTTTATGCTGATGCACTCATTTTCAACAAGGGAAAATATGTTGTACTATGAAAACAAAGGGAAATTGGTTGATTTATGTGACTACAGAAGTGTGTCACATGTTTAGTTCTGATGTTTCGGGGAATTAGAATTATCCTTCACCTTTCAGAATCTTTTAAATGTAAATCATAAAGCCATGATCAAACCACAAAGAACCACATGAATATCTGATATAGGACACTACAGACCTGATAATTACCACTTTGGCAGCATATTTGTCGAGTTTAAGGAGCAATTTGGTGTTAAATTTTGTGTTATCTTCCCAAGAAAATGAAAAATACCCATATAAAAAAAACACTGAAAAACTATGCCATGCTAAGAGTACTGATGTAAAGATGAAATGAGAAAAAAAACAGTAATCTTATTACTACAGCACAGTGTTTTGGAACACCAAAAAACATTATCATAAAACAGCTAAAATTTGCAGTTTACAATTTACATTAACCAAATTATTACTCTTTCCAACCTATAACCATGTAATAAAAAATGGTACAGGTCATATTTTCTTAATGATGGTGAAAGACAGATATTAATTTATTTCCTTCATCCTTTCTGTTTTTGAAATTCACAATCAAGTGCATTTCCATTTTTCTGGAGTTCTCTAACATAATACTTGAATGTATATCTAATATTTCATATGACCCAACCAGTGTCCTTTTCAGTCCTTCAGAATAACATTTCAAATGCCCACCAAGAGATCATCCTGTCTCCAGGCATGATCAAATATGTCTCAAGTTACTGTACTGTGGTTTTACATTAGCAGAGGAATATCGGCTGCCAGCCTGTATAATTTGCGAGAGAGTGAATTTTTTTTTCTTGTCTACTCAGCCATCCTATATCTTTGAAAAACATAAAGTTCTTTGCACCATCTCTTCAAATACTCCTCCTTGAAATTCTAACCCAGGGGATTTAGATAGAGTTCTAAAGTAATGCCCTGTGTATTCTATTTAGACCTGAGATCTTCCATCTTTCACTGATATAAGCTACCAGAGATTTAAAAATAGGTCATTTAGGGAGAGAACCCTAGATGTATGCAAGACAAAGGTACAAAATCATGAAATATGAGACAAAGGGCAAAGAAATTTGAGGAAGAAACTTCTTGGATAATCTTTTAACTTGATATTAGCTGTTACACATGGTAGATGCTTTGACAATAATGAAAGTTCAGACTTATCTAATTATAATACCCAAATACAGGTTAATCAGTGACTATGATACACAAAATTAATAAAGAATGAAATGACCTACTTCTGTGTGTGCTGAGGGCATTTAATTTTTCATGAGTGCTCCACATGACTCTGTCTTCACAGTGTCTTAGTCTTTCCTATCTGTTGCTCCTTCAAGTAAAATGTGATGTAATAAAGGTCATGATGGAAACAATTAGGGTGTGGAAATATATCTTCAATTTGCTTATTTAAAAGTCGTTTTCCTTTAGTGAAGAACTGCATTACAATATAGAGCTTTGATGCCTTAAAATGATGGAATTATTATAGGTTTCTAACAATAATGTATTCCCACTTGCTTTGGCATTAAAAAAAAAAGTATGTTTCTATATTAACAGCCTAAGGCAGAGGAAAAATGGCACTCCCATCTGCCTCAACCTGTAAGACTATATGGACAAAATTTACTTGGAATGTCATGAACTTCAGACTGAGATTAAATATATTTTCACTTCTGACATTTTCGTTACTTAAGTTTGCTTTCACCTCTGATCCCAGTGGATATGGGACACAATTAAAGAATATGCTAGATATTGTCAGTGTGGCAGTTTTTATCATAACTTTAGTGACCTGTTAGTAATTTCTCAATACAGTGACCAGAATTACACATTATGACTCTGTATTTGTCTAGCCCTCTCACATTTTTCAATTTCAATTTTACCTATAAAGTATTTTCCTCACACCAACCCTGTGAGGTGAGTGGGCCAAGTTTTATTTTTTAAATGAAAAAAAAAAAAGGACTGAGAAGTTTAAATAATATTCTTAAAGTTGTGCAAGTTAGTATCAGGCAAAGACAAAATCCAGGTGCCCATTTCCTGGGAGAGTTCCCTTTCTACAAAGGCTATCCACTCAACACAACAGAAGAATTTTCTCTTGGCTCAATTAGTAATGCTGTAGGAAAAAAAGATAATATCGCATCATGTCGTTGGCTAAAGGAACAAGAGACAAATTATTCCTCGTGTCTGTTATTTGCAGATTAGACTATGACATGCTCTATAAAAAATGTATTTATCAGACCACCCATTCTTTGAGGGCCAAGGTAGTCTTATTTACTTTGCATTCCCAGGGCCTAGCAAAATGCTAATCAAAAGGAACAGAATGGATACCCTGCTATTGAACAGTTCACGAGCTCTGTCTTTGGGGTTTTAGTGTTTCAGTAAAGGCCACAGAATACTAGGAGTGAGAAGAATACTAAGTGTTTCAGTGTTTCAGTAAAGTGTTTTTAGTGTTTCAGTAAAGGCCACAGAATCCTAGGAGTCAGAAGAATACTAAGGCACCAGAATATTAAGAGTCCATTTCTGTCACTTTTCAAGCATGTTTTACTGAACAAATTTCCTATCTGTACTGTAAAGACAATGGCACCAACCTTTTCTACCTCACAGCATTTCTGTAAGGATTAAAAAATATAACATGAGAAAAATGTTTTCTAAGAGAGGCAGAGAGATATACAAATATAAATTAACATCATTTCCATCTCTATTTGAAATACCACATCTAATGTATTTCCAGAAGCATAATTTAAAGGCACTGATAAAAATATTTAATGCATATTAACATAGTTATTAATACTTTTAAGCTTTATAAAATTTAAATTTGCTTATATATTGTATAATTTAGCTTATGTTATAAAAACTACATCTTATATTATCAGGCTATATTAGTTTTAAAACTGACTTGCAAAACTTAACATTGCTTGGAATTATTATTATTATTATTATTATTTGAGAACTAGGATCTTTCTCTCAAAGAATATAAACTTTATACACAACACTAGCAGAACCGTAAACTAGAAGTTAGTAAGTCAGAATTTTTTTTTTAAGATTTTATTTATTTACCTGACAGACAGAGATCACAAGTAGGCAGAGAGGCAGGCAGAGAGAGAGAGAGGAGGAGGTGGGCTCCCTGTTGAGCAGAGTCTGACTTGGGGCTCGATCCCAGGACCCTGAGATCATGACCCAAGCTGAAGGCAGAGGCTTAACCCACTGAGCCACCCAGGTGCCCCAAGTCAGATGTTTTTGAATGTCTTTTTTTTATTTAACAAAAGAAAGCAATTATAATGTTATATGAAATGTTGTTCAAAGTTTATTTTTTCTTTACTAAATGGGTCTCATCATTCAAACCATGAAAAATATATTTAAGCAAGAATGTAGAGGGCGGCCTTATAGTAATTTCTGAGGACAGCAGCTCCTGACAATGTAGAGTTGACTATTAACACTACACAGATACCCCCACTGCATTCTAAAGAAAATACAACAGCTTTTGGTAGAAACATCTTGGTTCCTAATGCCCTGCCATTTTCATTAAGATAAATAATTTATATGATATCTAGTATAACATGAACAAATATTAGCATTTACAAAGTCCTCACTAAGTTACTACAGCAGAAATCCCAGAGGCCCAGAGTCCTCCGGATGCATCACTTCTGTGAGCTGGGTAAAGAAATAGGGGTCTCATTACCCATGTGGATAAACTGATCTCATATTATAGGTTCTATTTAGGATGTCAGAACTCCTAGCAGTTGGAGCCCATCCAGTCACAAAGGGCCCCAGCAGAGTGGGTTTGGTGTTGAGTTGATAGGCAAAAATGAATCTGGGAATAAGGGAAGGTCTTAATATTAAATCCAAGGGAGTAAATAGGAAATGGAAACTGATTTTGAAGCAAAACCTGGAAAGATTCCATAAGGAAAGTTTAGGCTTGAGAAAGAAACCTTGCACCCACAATGAAGCCCAAGGGCACAGAACTAGTCAAGGTGTTGAACTAACTTGAAAACCCATTCCTGCCACAAAGGTCCTAAAGACTCCACTGAAATTGTGGAGAATGTGGTCATACCTCTGGGTCTTCGATAACAAAAGCAAATCCAGTAGCTCCTGCACTTTTGATTCTGCTGTTAGATACAGGCTGTAATTATCACTTATCCCTAAGCAATCCTATGTACATCTAAAAACTCTAAATGAAGTATAAAAAGCTCAGAGCAATCAATCAATCAATCAATCAATTTATTTTAAAAATGGAGCTATCCATGCAGCTCTGGCACTTGACTAAAGTAAACCCCAAACTTGGGTAAAAAGAATAATCCCAGTCCTGAATATTGTGCTGGGATAGCAGGTTGATAGTAGTCTGTGCAAATTCAGAATGGAGTTCTTTAAGAATTAGAGACAGATTATCAGATTCTGGATCTAATCAAAACACCTTGGTTTATACCTAGGAAGGAAGAAAGAAGATTCAGGAAAAGAAATAAAAATCCTATCCTCTTCCTTACCTTAACACTGGTAGTTTTAAACTGTCATATGATTAAATGAAAACAAAAACAATATATCTGAACATGACATACTGAAAACCATGTAATTCTACCATCATAAAATGATAGCCATACATGAAGAGAAAGCAGCTCTCCCTAATTACAGTCATTGACTTAAGGATCCTGACTAGTGAGGGGCACCTCGTACTGGTGACCCTAACCTGAGCACCTTTTATCTATTTGGCCTTAACAACGGAACTGGTACTGAGGGACCCAAAGTTCCCTCAAATGCCCACAGTCAGGAAGAATGTGGGAGATCCATGAAATATACACTTTTCAGACTGAGAGCTTGAGATGAAAAGAGAGTTTATTATTAACTCCTGTGATGTCAAAAAAGACAATGTATTAAAACAAAATTCCTAAATTCTAATGATAATAACTGGAATTCCCTGAGGTCGCTGAGCCAGATGCTTATTTCCATTTTTAATACAAACTCTATAACACAAGTCCTTACTGCTTCCCTCCCAGAATGCTTATACTGTCTTTAACCTGTTTCTTTGTTTCCAATATTTCTCTAACTCATCAGATTAACCATTTTCTGATTATGCTCAGGAAGTTCCAACTGTGTAATTCCTGACTCATTAAATTTCAATGGCTCCCAATGTCCATCAAAATTTCATATGAATTCCCTACCTCTAAAATATTTTCAGGTATTTTCTTCCATTACTAATTATACCTAAACTCCAGCAATATTTAGACTTGTCATTCCTAAATATGATTTTTTCAGCCTCCTTTTGTCATTTTCCTCAAATAGTCCTTATTCTAAAATGCCTACTATTGGGGCATCTGCATGGTTCAGTCAGTAGACTTGATCTCAGAGTTGTGAGCGAAGTGCTATGTTGGATGGAGAGATGACTTAAAAATAAAATCTTTCAAAAAGAATAAAAAGAAAAGAAAATGCCTACTCTCTTATTTTAAACCACTCAATCCTACCAGCTTTTCAAGGACCATCTCAGGCACATCCTTCTTTCTGATATTTTCTGGACCCCTAATTAGACCTTATCTTTCTTTCATTTAACCTCATAACCCAGTGGTCTCACATTGCACCGTTCACAATCTGCTTTGATAGATCCATCCGTGATGTTGCCATAGTTCCCCAAAATAACTATTTTTTAAAAACAAAAATGATGACTTATCTTTTAATCACTAACATTAGAGTACCTAGTACATTATGATACTTGGGAAATGGGGCACCTGGGTGGCTCAGTCAGTTAAGAGTCTGCCTTCAGCTAAGGTCATGATCTTGGAGTCCCAGGATTGAACCCTGAGTCAGGCTCCCTGTTCAGCGGGGACTCTGCTTCTCCCTCTGCCTCTGGCTCCTCCCCTACTCATGCTCTCGCTCTCTCAAAATAAAATAAAACACATTTTTTTAAAAAAATGATACTCAGGAAAATTTCTATTAAATCATTAAACTTACTTAAAAAGTTAGACATTTCAACTTAACTTTCTATGTCATGTGTTAACTTTTAAAACTGGACTCAAAAATCTTGACATCTGAGTATTTGGATTTTTTGACTTAAAAAGTTTGGACTCTGAAAAACAATCTGAGGGGTTTGAAGTGGCGGGGGTATGGGAGGTTGGGGTACCAGGTGGTGGGTATTATAGAGGGCATGGCTTGCATGGAGCACTGGGTGTGGTGAAAAAATAATGAATACTGTTTTTTCTGAAAATAAATAAATTGGAAAAAAAAAAGGTAAAAAAAAAAAGTTTTAGATATATTATATATTCCAGCCAATACAGAGTCCTTTGAATATGCAAGTTTTGTGTTTGTCCTTTAAAATAATTTATAACAATTAAGGCACTTTAAGGAAATATCATGGTACATCTAAATGTTCTTGCTTTTGAAGATATATCTGATTCATGTTCAGAAGCCAGTATAGTTTGCTGATCTTAACGAAATACAATTACTAGAAAGTAATGGGTTCGAGTTTCATCACAAAATAAAAATAATGCTTCTATGAGTCTTTAAATCATAAAAATATTAATGTGTTGCCCTTTTATACTTGTCATTTTGGAGCAATTTATAACTGTTGATGAACTGTTTCCTAGAGGGACTCTAGGAATGCAATTCCTAAATTATATGCCATATTAAGAATAACCCAAAGAAGTCTTAATCCAATATATGTAGAAAAGTGAAAGAACAGATCTCACTTTCAACATGTCAAAATAGAATCAAAACTGAAAATGACAAAAATAAAAATGGACACAAAAAAATAGAAATAAAAAATAAAAATGGACCCAAATCTCACAGCTTGAAAGATACCAGATCACTGTGGTATAATTTATGCAATAGGTCTTTAATTATATACTGTGACATACAGTTCTTAGATTCAGCCCACAAAATATAGTATAGTTAATCATGCTCTAGAAGGAGTTCCATATTTCAACATTTCAGGAAATTTATCTATTTAGTTAGTGTTTTCATGAAGGACTATAAAATTCTCCTGTGGCTCCCAAATTATATTATACTATTTTATTTCCCCTGTTAGAGTATAGAAGATCTCAAGCCTGATCAACAGCACTGTGTGTCCTTTCTCTGTATTAAGCTATTTGCCTTTATGGCCTCTTGAACACCAGAAGACTCCACGGGAAGAAAGTTCATTAGCCAAAGGAATATCTCTGGATGAGCCCATCCGTGGAAGAACATCCCAATATAGAGACAATTTTTGGTACTATTCAAAGATAAGCATAACCTCTAATCTAGAAGAAATGTTAAAACATTTAATTTTAGAAAAGTTAGCATTACTGGCGAATCATACAGGTCTACCACCGAGTAAATGTAACGAAGCTCATTACAGTGAATGTCCTTCACACACTGAATCCAATTTTCCTTAGTTTTATTGAAAGCCATTACATGGTAATCCTGAGTTTATTTTATAACAATATTGTAATATTAAAAAATCTAGTAACATTTAAGAAAGAAGAGTGAAAGCCTATGGAAATAATTGAACTTCGAGGCAAGGCAAACCAAGATAATGTAAATCATACAACAATAATTTAGTGGGACTGATAATTTTAAAATAAGATTGCAGAAGTAGTTTTTATTTCTTCATTCTTATCTCTAGGAAAAAATGTAATTCAGTCACATTAAATAACATTGAACAGGTGTTCATTTCGATTGCTAGGTATAAGACGTGGAAAAAATTAGACCCACACATATATTAGAAGAATAGGGTCATAGGGCTCCTGGGTGACTCAGTAAGTTAAGCATCTGCTTTCTGCTGGGGTTGTGAACTCACAGTCCTGGGAGAGACCTCTGTGTCAGGCTCCCTCCTCAGTGGGGGGCCTGATTTTCTCTCACCCTCTGCATCTCCCTCCCACTTGTGTTCTTTCAAATAAATAGATAAAATCTTAAAAAGAAAAAATGGGGTCCATGTCATTATTTTAGGGATGTACTTACCTAATTCATCTAAATATTTTTCACCTTATGATTTTTTAAAAATGTCTTAACTATAGAGGGCAACATTTACAAAAATTGCAGAGAACATTTTGCCTTCTGTTTTTAAACATCAATGTGTATAAAGGGATATCTTAACTTACACTAATGACATTACACACATAATGCCATAATTGCAATGTTTTACGGAATTGGACCCGATCCTAAAACCTGGATGAATAGTGAACTAACATTGACGTCAACTGTGTTTGTAACAAACGTCAGCAATGGCCTGAACTAAACAATGTGCCTAAAAATGGTCCTTGATTATTTATAATTATCCAAATGTTTAAAAGAACTCACTAAAGCATTTTGTTTACTCATTAAAGCATTTTAAAATAAAGAGAATCAATCTATGTTATTTTTAAAAATGTGAGGAGAATATAAATTCCATCCTCCAAAGTAGCATGAGAGCCTATAATTAAGGCATGACATTAGGATATTTAAAAAATTATAAAATTAATCAAAGTTCTTAGTTGAAATTCGTTTTCATAGCAATTAGATATAGACTTCAGCTCCATTATTATATATATATACTATGGTATTGTAGCCTTTGTCTTATTCATTAAGTAATTAAATCAAAAAACCTATGTAATATGAACATAATAATAGTGACCATTTTGCTGTACTCTGTTGTTTCAGGCATTGTGCCTAACCCAGTTATTTTGTTATCCACTTGCATGCCGAAAACAAGCCTGAAACCTTGGAATAATTAGCTTCAGTGTACAGATAAGACATGCAAGTCCAAAAAGGCTATGTTTTTTGCTCAAGATGATAGAATTTGAAATCAAGTCTAAGAATAAATCATAGAATAAATAATAATCTAACAATAAATTAATAAATAATAATTAATAATAAATTAATAAATAATAATCTAAAAATAAATCACTTTGTCATTTATGAAATTTAGAAATCTGGTAAACTGAGTTAAAAATCATGATTTTCGCATTTAACCTTTATTAGATTATGAAAGCAATAGCCTTATACATCTAAGGAATTAAGGAAATAAGGAAAACCAATACCTATTCTTAAAAGGGATACAGATAAATATAAATCAAAGAAAAATTATCTGCTTTTCTACCACTATTAACAATGTGATGTATTTATTCCTAGCCATTTTTTGCCTTCCCTAAGAATACAGGAAGATAGACATATATAATGTTTTCTTATAATTCAACTTTTCTACTTCCCAAGTACCTCATATATAAAAATGTAACAATAATATTAATGCCTACAGTTTGTAGGGTTGTTGTGAGGTCTAAATATGAATCATGTAAATAAATAGTTTAGTTAAAAAAAAAAAACCCTGCACAAGATATTACTGCTAAAAAATCAAAAGAAATGGTAGCTGTGAGGATGAAGACTGTCTATAAAACAAGGCTGATTGTTGTGTGTGTGATTTCTTATCTCCTTTTAAACATCATCCCTTATTTCACAAAACTAACCCTTATCTAGCCACTTCCTACACCAAAATCCAGGCTCAATCCACCATCAGATCTTGATGGTCATGGCCTTGTGTGCTCCCTTGTTCTTCCGTCTTATTTTCAGTCTATTCCGTCTGTGACCTTCCAGTCTATTCAAAGGCAGGTAGCAGAGTGATCCTTATAATAATAAACCAGTTCATGTCAAGTCTCTGCTCAAAACCCTCCTTGGATTACCATCTTTCAGCCAGAAAGTCCAAATCCGTGGGCTGGCTCACAAGGCTTCCTTCTCTCTAACATCTTTGCTCACTCATTCCTACTTAGCCACCAGAGTCTGATGGCTATTTTGTAAGCACAGCCAGTTTGCTGCTGTCCAAGCCATCATGAGCTCTCGCTTTCTTCAGTCTCAGGTCCTCTGGGTATCTCCATGAACTAGTCCTCTACTCATTTCAGTCTCTCTGAAACTGCCCCCTCATTAAGAGAACATATGCTGATCACCCTTAATAATATATCAGCCCATCACATCTGATTACATAGTCCTATGGCACTTAATATTTTATAATTTTATGTTTATTTATTTATCATCTAACACCTTGAATAAATACACTCATTATAGTAAGGATTTTAACTCTTTCCTTCATTGCACCCTTTACTAATGTATTGAATACATTAATATGTATTGAATAAACAAATCAGGAGAAGCTTCTTAAAGACATAGATTTCTAAAATACTTTCTGAGGGATAATCAGTTGAATCTGAGCATTCTAAAATGATACAAAACAAGTGTTCCCAAAAGAAGCCCAAGTAAATATACGGAGTGGGAAAAAAGATAGTAGAGTCTATAGAAATCAAATAATTCAGTTTTATTGCTATATGTAATGTGAACAGAGGAGTAGTCATAGTTGAGACTAGAAGCTGAATCTTATTGGGGTTTGGAGGGTCATGAATGTCAGAGAACAAGTTTGAATTTAATTTAATAAGCAATGGGGAACCTCTGGAGGTTTTTGGGCAGGGAAATTACATGACTGAAGCACTGTAGGAAGATTTATCTTGCAGAAACATAAATATAGATTAAAAGAGGGAAGAAGGAAGAGTATAAGTAGAGAGTCCAGAACTTTACATAAACCATTTCAACCTGATTTACCCTAACATTTAGTAAGTCAGGAGAAACAGTCAGATTTTAATTTGTTCTTCCATTTAAGGTCAATGAGTTGAAAATAAAGAGAATCCAGAGACACATGGCACCTTTACAAAATAAAGGATGGAAACAAAATGGTAAAGAACAGAGATATCAAAGGAAAAATACCAAGAAAATAAAATGTATCCATTTGATATAAAGGAATTTTTTTTAAAAAAATTTTTATTTTTGGGTACCTGGGTGGCTCAGTGGGTTAAGCTGCTGCCTTCGGCTCAGGTCATGATCTCAGGGTCCTGGGATCGAGTCCCGCATCGGGCTCTCTGCTCAGCAGGGAGCCTGCTTCCCTCTCTCTCTCTCTCTCTCTCTGCCTGTCTCTCCATCTACTTGTGATCTCTCTCTGTCAAATAAATAAATAAAATATTTAAAAAAATTTTTTTTTATTTTTTTATAAACATATATTTTTATCCCCAGGGGTACAGGTCTGTGAATCGCCAGGTTTACACACTTCACAGCACTCACCAAAGCACATACCCTCCCTAACGTCCATAACCCCACCCCCCTTCTCCCAACCCCCCTCCCCCCAGCAACCCTCAGTTTGTTTTGTGAGATTAAGAGTCACTTATGGTTTGTGATATAAAGGACTTTTTTTAAATGACCAAAGAAAACCTGAGGACACAAATGTATGTCCAATGATTAAATCATAGATTTTATACGACTAAGACACTCTACCTAAAAAAAAATATATTTTTCCACTTATTTCCTCTCAAAGGGATATGATACAAAATAGTAACGCTGTCAAAGAAATGAGAACCTTCTCGCTATATTTTATTACTGCTCATCTGAATTAAAGCAAGTAAATGACAACTATACTATACTATATCTACTATACTGTAGTGTGTATTATTATACACTATACATATAGTGTATATATACTATACTAGTATACTAGTATATATACTACAGTGTATGTACACTATATATTACTATTAGTATATATACTAGTATATATATACTAGTATACTATATATATACTATATATATTACTATTAGTATATATACCAGTACATAGTGAGTGTACATTATTATGCACATATTATACTGTACTATAATGTATAACATGGAATTAGAATTTCTGGGTTCTGAGGAAATAATATGGACTCAAACAAATGGGGAGAATGTAGTCCAAGAAAAAGATCTGTTCTAAAGTCATGTATTTCTCAAAAGCAGCCTTCAGAAATCCCTGAAAAGGGTCAATAATTCAAATTATAACTTTGAAATTATAAACATTTATAGTATTTGCTAAATTTACATGATCTAACAGCCAATTCAGAATGATAATTATATATCTGAAAGAAGTCATTGCTTTAAACTGATTGAACTCAGAGAAAATTTTTTCTTTAATTTCACTTGGAATGTGTATATAGGTCCTTCCTAGTTTTCCCCAGTATTTCTTTATTTAGTATAAGTCTTCAAGTATTACTATATAGCAAACATTTAGCTTGATATCAACACACTTGGGGAAATTTTTTGAGAAAATTGTTGCCCGTGTTTTGTGTCACCATTACCTCCTTACCCATATATGAGTGATTCATTTCAATAATTCAACTGAATAATTTCAAACACTTTTCTAGACATTTGAATAAAAAGTAAATTTTAAACATGCTAAATATATCATGCTGTTGAAGACATCAGAGTCTGCCTACTATATGTGGGGAGAAAGATAAGGAAATGATTTAAATAGACTGTGTAAGTGCTGTGATTTAAAAAATAAATAAATAAAAATGCTGTGATGCTGAATTGCCATTCACTGCATTGGCATGGGAATACTGAGAACCGCCTGAAGGCTCTCTGGGATATATGCTATGTGTAGTAAAGAAACCAAGATGTGTTACAACAGCTTCAACTTCGAGGCATCAGAGAAGCCTTCCCCAAAAGGACATTTTGGAAATTTTGTTGAATAAATAATTTGGGGATAATGAGAAAAATGATATTTTAGGAAAAAGAAAGAGTAGAATCAAAGACTGAAATATGAAATAGCTAAGTATATTTAGAGCTTCAAATAGTTTAGTGATACTTGGACAAGATTTTGTACCAGCTATACTGACCACCCAACTAGAAAATTCCACCCAGAGAAATAAAATGGTATTTTTCTGACCTAAATAATGCACAGGAAACTTTGAAAATGTAATTAGGTTCAGGAGAATGAGTTGAAGTAAAACAATAGAATTATTTTACAAATAAGTAATAGGGAAGTCTTTCAAGGCCATAAAATAGCTTGGCAGCGTAACCCACAAATAAGTGAGCCCAAAGTTGATTGAACAGTAAATTTAAGGCTCCAGTTGTTGGATAATTTATCTGATGGTGTAAAAGAAGAAATAACCATAGGGCAATACATTTTTGATTAACAAGAAATACTCTTCAAACAAATTTTTAAGCCAGTATTTGAGTCACAGCAGTCTGTATTATCTAAAACAGAAAAAAATGCAGAAAAACCTTCATACCTCATAAATAACTAGAGAAAGTATTTTTTGCAAATACAGAGACACATGCATACATGCACATATACACACATGCACACATGCATATATAATCCTGTAATACCGCTTTTTTTTTTTTAAAACAGCTGGTGATGAATCTAGCCTAGCATTTGAATTTTAAAAGTTTATAGATTAAATGAGAATTTACAGGAGAGAGAATAGCAGCCCAGATAGAACAAGTTATCCCAACATGTACCATCTTCCATCCACATGGAACATGGGCTGACAGAAGACCCAGAAGAAAGTAAGCCTGACAGATGGGATTCCACCTTGCATGTCCTTAGAGAACACTGGACTTCCTGTGTCATAACAATCTCCACACATGCAAACCAACTCTATTTCTTTAATGCCAACACCAGTATGAGACCCATAATACCTAAGTGGTGCTCAACAAATTGAATCCATGAATTTCAAAGTATCTTTCTCCCTGCTACTCTGTACATTCAACCAGGACAACAATCATGTCTCTCTTGTCTCCTCTTGGATCTTCAGATCTTACCGCTATTTCAGGTAAGTGTGGAATGTTATCTATAAATATTTATTGGATAAACAAATCAGTAAGTTAAAGATACAGAACCTAACCACAGAAAAAGAGGACCAGTTTAGAATTATTTCATCTTCCCTACTCTAATAAATGGTTCTACTGATATCTTAGAGAGAAAGAAGTAAATGTTCTTAAGGAGAAATGAGAGATAAAAGGAACTTAAAAGTTAGAGTCAAGATTCAAGAACTCTGAACTGAGAGACCAGATGAGCTGCACTCTTGACAGAACAGTCTCTTCACAGGGCTTGGACCTGCTGTGCAACAAAATATTAACTCAGCAATGTTGAAATAAGGTATCTGTCCAATGTCACTAAAACCTAGAATGGTAAATGCTGAGAACATAATAGTTTCCTTATCTGCAATAAATAAAATCAGCTCCTAATATACAGCATGCGCAATCATCAATTGCATAAATGGACACTTCAAGTATATTTCATTGTTTCTCTTTCTAAAAGGGGAAAATATATACATTTTCAACTGATACACAAGGGCTTTTAACCTAGTATTCTTTACTCCAGTCACTGAAATTACAAGATTGTTATATCAACAAAAAGTATCTCTCTAAGACAATATTCACTGATGAACCATTCACTTATAGAATTAACCCCACTGAAATTATTCCTTCCACTTCATACTAGTATAGATAGATGGTCAGATGGATCAATATAGCCAGAGCTACATCTTTGACCATATTGTCAACTTCTTTATCACTACTTTCTCATTACAAACACGTGGCATATCTATAGTAAACTGCAATTTCATTTATAAAAATTAGGATTTCATGAATTCTATGAATGGTGTGGAATAACTACTAGAATCAAATGTGTAGACAAAAGAGGATCTTACAGAATAAATCTTGATAAATGAAAAAAATATCTACAAGAATGCTTCAAAAGAACAAAAATTTTAAAAGGTCCTCTGGAAAATTATTTTTTTTAAAAAGCCCTAGTTTGTTTTTAATGTACTTTTTTTTCCTTTTACTTTGTTTTCTGCCCACTCCCTCCACCCTCCCGTCCCACCAACCCCTGCCAAAAACAAAAACAAAAACAAAAACAAAAACCCTTAACCTCCTGGGAGGGGGAATAGGCAATGGTTGCTAATAGATACAGAGTTTCTTTAGGTAGAGATAAAAAATTTCTGGAATTAGATAGTGGTGATGGTTGCACAACCTTATGATTATAATAAAAACCACTAAATTGCATACTTCAAAAGGGTGACACGCAGTGTTTGAACTATATCTCAAAAAAAAGTGGAAAATAAATTTTAAGAAATTAATTTTCTTAGAATTATACTGTGAAAGTTAAATGTGAAATAAAAGCTATCTTTTTATGCTGTTGATAACTATTATTTGAAAATGTACATAGGAATGATAAGATTTGAGTGTTTTTCTTACTCTAGGAATGTGCATAGATGCAATTACTAATTATTTTTTGTTAAATAGAAGATAAAATAGCCTTCAAAAGTGCAGCTTCTAAATAAAACCTTTAAAAAAAAAAAAACCAAAAAGGCTAAGAGGAGGGCACCTGGGTGGCTCAGTCAGTTAATCGTCAGCCTTCGGTCAAGGTCATGATCCCAGGGTCGCAGGATTAAGCCCCTTTAAAAAAAAAAGTTTACCTTCATACTTTTTTAAAAAAGATTTTATTTATTCATTTGACAGAGAGAGAGATCACAAGTAGGCAGAGAGGCAGGCAGAGAGAGAGAGAGGGCGAAGCAGGCTCCCTGCTGAGCAGAAGCCCAATGTAGGGCTCGATCTCAGGACTCTGAGATCATGACCTGAGCCGAATGCAGAGGCTTAACCCACTGAGCCACCCAGGTGCCCTAGCTTCACACTTCCATACAAAATTCAAATAATACTTTAATTTCTGTTAATGTGGAATTTAGTAGTATTTTCTTTCCTCATTATCAATCTTTTAGATGAGTCTCCTATATAATTCTGTTTGGTTTTGTTTTATTTAGTTTCTTAATAAATTGGAGTAAATTAGAAAACATAATTTTATCTTCAAGTTACATTAAGATTCTAGAAAAAAAGTTAATTCTTTCTCTATTTAACAATCCAATCTTTCATCCATATGGCAAACATTGTGGTGGGGTCTGAGGCTAACACAAAATGCTCAAAATTCCAATTTTCAGAAACATAAAGATGTGAACTTAACTAAAACCCAGAATGAAACATCTTTTATCATGGAAGTCAAATTTTCCTATTACTTTAGATTAAATTAAATACTTGAGTTTTATAGTTTCTTTTTAAAAAGTTGCAATATAAGGCAGAGCAAAAACTCTGAAGAAGTTGAGCATTGTTTGATAGTTCATATGGTTAAGGAAATTTCCTTTAAGAGGTATTTAGTTTGTTTTAAAAAGTGCAAACAAGGGGCGCCTGGGTGGCTCAGTGGGTTAAGCCGCTGCCTTAGGCTCAGGTCATGATCTCGGGGTCCTGGAATCGAGTCCCGCATCAGGCTCTCTGCTCAGCGGGGAGACTGCTTCCCTCTCTCTCTGCCTGCCTCTCCATCTACTTGTGATTTCTCTCTGTCAAATAAATACATAAAATCTTTAAAAAAAAAAAGTGCAAACAATATTCTAGATAAGCTTGGTTGCTAAATTTCTACAATTTGTTTATAAAAAACAAATCTATAAATATCATTGATATTTTTGTTGACTTATTTAATAGTATAATATCTAGCATACTGTTTCATTATTTAGAATATTCATTTTTAATTTTATTTGATCTATAACAGTAATGGTTATTTAAACCTTATATTTAAGCTTCTTATTATTATGAATTGTTACATGTACAAAGTAAAAAGTGTCAAACTCTATAAAAGGATAAAATTGAAAAATCACTTGATCCTCCTACCTGGAGGAAAATACCATCTACTTTTTTGTGTGTATGTATACTTCCAAAGAATGTTAATTCATAAATATATACTTATGTGTATCTGTATACATGTAGGTATATTTTTTATGCAAAGAGAGTAACATTAGAGCTCCCATAACTTCTATTCTTATGTAACCATATATATTGGACAGCTTCCTTTATCAACAAATATAGATCTATTTTGGTGATTTATTTATAAAGATTTTATTTATTTATTTGTCAGAGAGAGAGAGCACAAGCAGGGGGAGCTGCAGGCAGAGAGAGAAGCAGGCTCCCAGCTAAGCAAGGAGCCCAATGCAGAACTTGATCCAGGACCCTGGGACCATGACCCAAGCCAAAGGCAGCTGCTAAACTGACTGAGCCACCAGGCATCTCTAATTCTGTTATTTAAAGAGCAGCACAATATTCCATGAAGAAACCTGCCCATTAATGATAAATATTTAGGTTATACAGTGTTTTATAAATATGTTTTTGCTATTATAAATCACACTGCAATAAACTTTCTTGTGATGTACATTTGATTTGCATAGCTGTGTCTGTGAAATAAATTTCAAAGCCATACTTTGATCCTATCCTTTAACAATGCTGAAGTACTCTGTAATGAAAAGCACTCTGCAATTGTACTCTCCTCTTTGATTCATTAATGTATCTCGAAATATCCATCACTTAATCACGATCAAGATAATACAGCAATCTATATCTTAGGAAAATTTGAATGCAAATACTAGCAGAGTATATCCTTAGAGTTGCTTCATTAAAAATTAAACTGGCAACTGATTATACTGTAATTAAGATCTTTTAACTGGAATTAGTCAATTTTTTAGAACTAGACAAAGAAAAAAGGAAAAAAGAATCAGGAGGACATTCTTTATTGATTCAAACAAAAGAACAAAAGAATGGAATGAAGAAAATTGTAAGTCTTTGTGTATGTGTGAACTGTGAGAGAACCAATATAAAAAGGTACCATGATTCCGTTATTTGTTCCTTTGTTTTTGCTTTGTTGTTGTACCTTTAGGTAGACTCTATACTCCAATTAAGGTTGCCAGCAGTGATGTAGAGTAACAGTATTTCATAATTCAACCGCTGTTTAATCAAAATGTCACTTTGGTCTGTCACTGGTTATACTTCAAAAAGCTCAGGGTTACCTCAATTAAAAGTGAATCTCACAGCACTTTGCAGATTTCATGCAGCATCATAGAATGAGGGCTCTGCTCAGACTGAAAAAGACAGGGGAGAGAGTGCTATTTTTATATCTCTTGCTATATTCTATTTTTGCTAATACCCTTCCAGCTCAATGTTTTTCCCTCTGTAGAATCACCTGAAGAGGTTGCAAATGATATGATATTACATTACATCCTCCTTGTTCACAATTATGAAGAATCTAGTGTTGATTTTAGTTAAATAATAGCAATGATACTTCCACAAAAGGACTAATTGCAGGAAAACAAACGAGTCATTCAAATTTCAGTTCGCACTGACTGATTAAAAGCACAATGTCTTGGCCTATACATAAAAGATTTACAAAATATGCTTTTTTTTTTTTTTTTGAGGTGCCCTCAAAATATGCCACTTCAACATGTGGACTATTTTGTGCCGAACGCAGACCCGGAAGGCTTATGAGAAAATTTTGTCCCTCCTTTAACTACACAAAGGAATCTAAATGGGAGGTCTTTCCCAGAATAGAGGGTGTTACCAAAGATAATTTTTATCTGAGCGACCCAACTATATGGCAGGGAAAACATCTAATTGCCAAAGATCGGCTCCTCTTATTAGTGCATTCTGCCTTCCTTCCCTCTGAGGTTCCACACCCCTCCCCCTTCATGCCAGTTCAGAATGACATATATACCTAATTTTGCCTGGCTGTCTTTGGAATTTCCCTGTCTGTGTGCATTCCTGGTACATACAACATTAAATTTGATTTTCTCCTTTTAATCTGTCTCACATCAATTTGATTCTCAGTCCCGCTGGAAGGACCTAGAAGAGGCCAAGAAATTCTTCCTCCCCATGAAATTATTTCAAACCTTGGATAGATGAAGCTAGAGATATTTGATATTAAAATATCTTACATATAGTAGCCAGGAACCATTTCCTTTTTGGTAATTTAGGAACTTCTTGCTGCCTATGTAATTGATTAATCTAGTCACATTCCACTAGAGGAAACAGGAACATTGGCTAACCACACTGCATTATTTTCTTCACAGGCTGCCACCAACTTCTTCTCAATGAAGAATGCACAGTTGTGATTTCACTATAATTAGTTAGTAAATTTTAGGGTATATGCTAGCCAAACTGACTACAGAAGGGATGTTTCTATCTCCACTATGTTGAAATAAACTAAAATGAAGGCAAATATCAAACTCCTAAAGAATGGATGATACCTTAAGAAGCCTGCCCAGCACAATGAAAATATAATAGAAATACGAGTACATATTGGGGGCCCCTGCCTGGCTGAGTAGGTGGAGCATGTGATTCTTGATCTAGGGGTTGTGAGTTTGAGCCTCATGTTTGGTGTAGAGATTATTTAAAAATCAAATCTTAAAAAAAAGAAATATGAGTACATAATTGCCTACTGTTACCAATTAAAGCTAGAGAGTGAGAGCTACAATTTGTTCATGAATTTTATAACAAAGACACTGAAGATTGATTATTAAAACCAATTAATAGAGGGTCCCTATACACGTAACTACATTATGTTGGGAGTTCCCTAAAAATCACAAATGTGTTTGATTACTTCTCTGAGGTACCACTCAATAGGAACCCAAACACACAGACATTTTTTTCAAAATCCCCACAGGTATTAGTTTTAGCCATTTTATTTGTCAAATGGAAGTTTCTTTATTTAATGACCATAGGAATACTGCAGTCCTGAGGGAACAGCAATGAGCCTTTAAGGAGATGGAAGGCTGAGTCTGAACAGCTGAGCTGACCCTACGTTGAATCAGTGGCCCTCAAAATGACCTGGCTCACCCCAAGACAGGATTTATTACTTCTTTCTTCCAACTGAACGCCTACCAGAGAATCAGTACAAAATGATGGCCCGTCCCAGTTAAAACTCAGTTCATTATTACTGCCTATGACATTTAAATTAAATTATAGTAGAAAGGTTAGAAAGGAAATTGATCAGAAAATATGGACTTAGTCCTATCGAAAAAAATGCATGATTTTAAGAAATGCATAAGTCATAATGCAGAATGCCACACTTCAGAAAGCTAAAAAACAGACCATGAAAATAAATGCAAAGCTACAATTATTCAGGATCTGTGTGATTTCTGTTTTACAAAGACAAAAGAAAAAGAAGTGACCTGACCTTTCAAAATTTATATTTAAATTCAATCATTGTCATTTTCTTTCTTATAAATTTTGACAGTGAATAAAAAGTGATTGTTTTCCAGAAGTATTTATTCACAATCTTCTTTTTAAGTGTGATAACTGCTAGCAGTACAATATATAGCGTGCATATAAATAATGATTTAGTATTTTATAAAAATAAACAAGATGTGTGTATTTGTGGATGAATAATCTCTTACTATTTTATTATAGTAAAATAAAGCCTACCTTACATATATATTACAGGTGTGATTTAACTTCCCTATGATTAATAGATACAATTTTCTTTAGCTAAATTTTATCAGAACCATTCATTTCATTTTTTTTTTTTACTTTTTATTTATTTATTTATTTTTTAACAAGATTTTATTCTTAAGTAATCTCTGCTCCCAACTTGGGGCTGGAACCCACAACCCAGAGGATCAGGCATTGCATGCTCCATGACTGAGCCAGCTGGGTGCCTCTATCATTTTAAATATTTTATAGTCAGACTATGGCTTGATCACTTTCAATTTGTTACCCCAAAATAACAAAACTTGCCAAGAAATCTTAAAGAAGGGAAGGGGAGAATTTGCCACCCCAAAATATGCCTCTGGCATAAAGATTAATTTAGGTTGATTATTTTTAAGAAATAGCAAAGGAAAGCCTCCAAAAACCAAGTAGAAGTTATCGTTTTGTAGCAGACATTCACATTTATAAGAGAAGTCTCCCATTTGAAAGGGCATCTTCCTTTCTGTACCAGGGAGAGGAGGATTAACTAAATCTCTGAAAATTCTTAAGGATAGTGGAAGAGGTACAATCTACATAACAGCCATACCCATAACAACCTTTACTGTACTTTGTCTGGTAATCTTGGTAATCTCCCCCAACCAGCTTCCCCTCCCCTCCAACACCTTTTTTTTTTTTTTTTTTTTTTTTTTTTTAGCCAATAACAGGAGATGGTATTTAAGGTGATGGCTTGGGCCATTTGGAAGAGTTATTCAGTTTTCCTGGGACTCTTCTATGTATACAGGAGGTATACATGTTTTTAAATTTCTGTTTTTCTCCTGTTCATCTGCATTTTTATTATGCCAGGTGTGGGGGGTAGGGGAGGTAGAGGGTGGGTTTACCCGAGAACACTGAAGGGTAGAGGGAAAATTATTTTTCCTCCCCTACAAGTTTGATGACCACTGAGGGGACAGGCTGAGACACTATACTCACTCTGGAGTCTGCAGATGGAATCCTGGAAATTGATACACATCATGTTAAGAAAGTAAATTTTTATGTACATTGCAACATGCATCAGATAGAATATGTATTGTTATTTTAGAATTCTCTGGTCGAAATTTCAAATGATTACTACAACATACTTTACCTGTCTTACATTAAACTTTAAAATCACAGAAATATATAGCAATAAGAAAATGTAAATAAAATAGTTCATATTTGATATATTCCAGGAAGATATTCAAATCCACTGGGGAAAACCTCCATAGAAAATATTTAGGTGAATGTGACTTGCATTCCCATGCATCCCTTCACAAATGTATCTCTTTTACTAAAAGTAAAAACAATGAATTTGACTGCATTCATTTTGTAACTATGTATTTTTCACAAATAAATAATAATCAGAAAGTTATGAAGCAATTACAATTATACTGCCCCATGGTCTACACCCTGCACCTTATACTTGTGACAGTATGTCAAATGCCTGTAGAATAATTTGGTACATAAATGAGAACATCATTAAATAAAATGAGGGTGTATGAAGTCCCAGAATAAAGTAATTGTGCAATCTAGATTCAATTTACAAAAGAAATGGATAGTAAATATGAGTCACTGAAACATAAATAGAAGGTAAAGTAAAATCTTGGAGAAAGGACAAAATGTCATTCTGAACCAAACCAAGCCCAAAATGCAACTTAGAGAAACAAAGATAAATTCTCCCTTGGGCTTTAGGTGGATGGCATGATCTCTAGCCTAAGAGGAAAGCCCTTTCAGAGAAGCTTCTCTAATGTAGGGATAAGTAGGTACAGTCGTAAATAGGCAAATCACAATTAAATCCCATGTACATTAAGCCATGTTAGTAAACACCTTAGGAAAAGGAAATTTGAAGAAATCTGAGGCATTTGAGGAACCAGCAAATACTTCCAAAAGTTTAAGAAAGTAATGTATTCTTCTTCAAAAGTCCATGAGTCCATGGATGAGAGCAGCATGCCTAGATCTTGTGGATGTTTAACAAATATTTGTTGACAGTATAAAAAAGGGAGTGAGGAGGGGCACCTAGGTCATCAGGTCAGTTAAACACCAGACTCTTGATTTTGGCTCAGGTCATGATCTCAGGGTCTTGAGAATGGAGCCCTACCTTGGCCTCCATGCTCAGCAGGGAGTCTGCTTCTCTCCCTCTTCCCTCCCCTTGCCCCTCACTCATGAGCATGCACACACTCTCTTTCTCTCAAATAAATAAACAGATATTTTTTTAAAGAAAGGAGAATGGGGGAGAGATAGGGTTGTCCTCCAAAATAGGCATAATGGCTGGCTGTATCCCATTACCCAAAAGAGTGTCTTAGTTATCTACTTCTGCCCCATAATTTAGGGGCTTAAAGTAACAAGCATTTTATTTGTTCTTGATTTGTAGATTATGAGTTTGGGCTAGTTCTTCTGCTGGTCTCATTTGTGGTCATTCTTGCGACTGTAATTACCTGGAAGCTCAATTGTATCTGGATGATGTAAGGAGGCCTCATTGGTTCTGGCTGTCAGCTGGACCACTTGTTTCCAGCAGGGGACCCGGGACTTCTTCCCACGATGGTAACGTTTTTTTTCCAGAAGGACAAGAGTAATGACTGTACGATCTCTTGGATTCAGCCTGGAAATGGTACCACATTACTTCTGCCACACCTATTGCTCAAAGCAAACTGCAAAGCCAGTCCAGATTCAAGGGGAAGGCAAAGAGACATCTACTCTTGGTGGGAATATCTGTAATGAATTTGTGGCCATACTGAATTCACCAGAGGAAGTAAGAAAGTAAATCACAGGTGGGAACACACCACAGGGCTTAATCTAGAAAAGGTCTGTTCTGCCAACAAATGTATCTATACTTAAGCATGAGATTTTGGCTGACTGCCAGACCCCTCTGTCATCAAAATAACAGCATAGAAATCTAGATTCAAGATGACAAAATGAGTTTGTTATTTGACTTTTTTTCTGGCCCTGTCTCAAAGGAAGGAGGTAACTGGGGGGTAAAGATTGAAGCGCTCATTAATGACTGTCACAGCAGCATAAATAACATAGTAACAGGAATAAGAGGTAAGTGGAATGCAGAACACAATTAGACAAATGCAAACATTTCAATGATAAATGATCATTAATGATCTCCAAGTTCCATTTGATCCTAACATTTACAGAATTCTCTGATTCTTCTGTACTGGGAAAAGTGTTACAGGGAACAATTATTCATTAGTTACTTAAGAAATACCAGCTAGTTTATGCTGGCTTGCAATTCCCTTTTGAAGATGGAAATTGGAAATTAGAAAGAGTAAATCACTGAAATCACACAGTCTAGTTTAGCGAAAAAAAAGTTTAGGATATACTTATACCCCAGGCCCAGGATCAAATATTTCTCCACACAAATAACTATCAAACCTCCTAACAGGTATCTGTAAAGCCTTTCATAGACTCCAGACATAAAATATGGTAATACATAGAGTACCACAAAGAAAAAGAAATTAAGAATAAGGTGCATATCCAAAGGATGGCCCTACTCCTTGAAGGAGGTTAAAAACATATTTTGTAACTATCAACAGAAAACAGCTTTAAGAGGCAGATGAGAATAAAAATCTCCTAGATAGGGCGCCTGGGTGGCTCAGTGGGTTAAGCCGCTGCCTTCGGCTCAGGTCATGATCTCAGGGTCCTGGGATCGAGTCCCACATCCGGCTCTCTTCTCAGCAGGGAGCCTGCTTCCTCCTCTCTCTCTCTGCCTGCCTCTCTGCCTACTTGTAATCTCTCTCTGTCAAATAAATAAATAAAATCTTTAAAAAAAAATCTCCTAGATATAGCAGATACAGTACCCTCTTTAGAATCAGAAATATTTGAATTTGAATTTTAGCCCTATTATCTATTAGTCATATACTCATGGATAAGTGAGTTAACTATCCTCAGCCTCAACTTGCTCCTCCAAAGAAAGGAATATAACCCTACCTAAGTTGTAGGTTCATTGCATGGATTAGAAGTAGGTAAAAACCAACAGCACCTGGCACAGAGAATATACTCAGAAAATGTACTTATGGTGATCATCATCTATTATATTTTTTATCCAAGGTATATTAGAATTTTCCAGTACTTTCCATATAAAATACATGAAGGAAAACTCATGTGCTTTCCTTAGCAGATGAGATCTTGGAATGTTATTCATCATTAGGCTCTTAGTTCACAAAGATATCTAACAAACTTGTCATTTTGTTAATAAGTTCCCATCACCGAATTAAAAAAGAAAACACATCCACTGAAAAAGTTTAATAGGAGAGCAAAGGGGGAAAAAAAAAAAACAAAAACAAAACAAACAAACAAACAAACAAAATAAACGAAAAATCAATCGTACACAGACAGGAAAGAAAAGTTGGGGGAAACTTTCCTATCAGTACAAACTTCCTTAAACATGCCATGAATTGGTCCCTCAGGGCTTTCTGCAATCACTAACATATGCAACAAAGGCCTTTAAGGCCTTTCTTTAAGAAAAGGTTAACTATTTAGAATTGTGGGTCAATTTTAATAACTATTAGTATTTGCATTAAAAGTAAACCTTATAAAAGAAACATTTTTAAACATGGTGCCTAAAAAGAATAATATTCAAGGTTATGGAGAATGTTGGTAACCAAGACTCATCCTGCAAGGACATGAGATCAAGGGAGTTTTACTGTCATTTCCTTCTGATTCAGATTATTTTCCCCTTATTAGGAATCAGGTGACCTCATATGGAGGCTGGAGAAACTGCTGGGAGCCTTCATATGAGGTAATTCTATTCAATTATAGAGGAGGTAACACAACGACTTAGTAACTATTCTAGAAATCAGTATCATGTGGGTTTAAGGGTAGATTAAGAGGCAAAGACGTTAAGAGTATCATCAAGACTGACTCAGGACTAGGGTTGTGCCTCTGAGAGAACATTTGGTTCTCACTCTAGATCACAGCTTCCCCAGAGTGGCTTCTATGCCATTTGGCTTTTATGTCTCAAAGGAAAATAGTTACTTAGCCGAATAGGGAAGCATGCATTAAATGACGAATAAATGTTTTTAAAAGAATCAAAGAATGAGTCTTGAGTCATTCTTTCCTAGATCAGAGAACCCAAGATGCAGCCAGATCCCTCCATCACCTTAGGATAAGATGAAAATCCACTCTTTTTGTCTTGTTCCATTTCATTGTTTCTCATATACATTATGAATACCACTATAATATTTATAATTTACTTTTTCTCTCAGTACTTAGTGGAGAAGAATTAAGTAATTTGACCATTATGAGCAAATCATACAATGTGAATGTTTATAAACTGAGAAATAGGATGGAAAAGTGAACTCAGACTTTTTTTTAAAAATTTTTTTTATTCATTTGAAAGAGAGAGACAGAGACAGAGAGAGCACAAGCAGGAGGAGAGGCAGAGGGATAGGGAGAAGCAGACTCCCTGCTGAGCGTGGAGCTGAGACATGGGGCTTGATCCCAGCACCTGGAGATCATGATCTGAGACAAAGTCATACACTCAACCATCTGAGGCACTCAGATGCCCCAATCTCAGATATCTTCACTAGTGTCTCGACTCAGAATGGCAAAGAAGGAAAATAATTTTAATCTCGTTACTGAACTTGGATTGATGAGTTGTAGCATCTTAAAGGTCTATGTAAAGAACGCCAATGCCTTGTTTGGGATCAGAAGGAGAGACGGCATTGATCAAATAGTACGTGTGACGTGACTGCTGGATGGACAATTACAGCATAGCATGTACCTGCTTTTTCTGTTTCAAAAGCAAGGAAACGGTTCTGCTGGATGCTACGCTAGTCAACCTGTGTGGTTTGCTGGAGCTGGTATCACACTTTCATGTACCGTGAGAAAAACAAACTGGAGGTGGTGATAAAGATGTATGAGAGATGACATTTTTGGGTATAAAACGTAGAGGGCTTGAAATCATGACACATAGAAAACCATCCCAAATCAGTTTAGGTCTAGTTATGTTTATTTATGTATTTATTTATTTTTGGTTAAAGATTTTATTTATTTGAGAGAGAGAGAGAGAGAGAAAGGATGGGAGTAGGCAGGGTGAGAGGGAGAAGCAGACTCCCAACTAAGCAAGGAGCCCAACATAGAGTTAGATCCCAGGATTCCAGCTTGACCTGAGCCAAAGGCAGACCTTAACCGACTGAGCCAACCAGGCACCCAGGTTTAGTTATGTTTAATCATAAGCAAACAATCATGGTTTGGGCCTCTCAAGTAACTCAGTTTAAATATTTGAGGTACTGTCATTGGGAATTAGACTTATTGTGTAGCCCTCCTCCCATATTAAAATTAATTAGAAGCCAAGGATGTCAGATGCTTGGCTCAACTCCAAAAATAAATTTGGTAATTAGCCTATATAAAATGGAATAATCCAGTTTAGGTGGAGTGATTTTAGAATCACTGAGGGTACTCAAATTCAGTCAAGATGACCACTTGGCAGGGATGCTTTAGATAAAATTTAAATTTGAACAGATGTCAGAATAACAGATGTTTTATGATGCTAGACCCATCACAAGGTAAAATGAATTTAAATTAGAATGTCTTGGATAAATCATGCACTCACCAGTGTAGCAGAAATCCTTCAACCTATAATTTCTTAAGCCCAGCCAGATTTCCTGGGTTTAATATTTACATCTGCTTGGCCTCTGAAAACAGTGGACTGTGTGGTCCTTGGTTTGAATGAGCTTTAGCATTCTCTGGAGCCCTGAGGGTCTAGGATCCCAAGCATAGGCTTTGACATCATCCAATTACTACCCCTTTAGTCTTCTTCTTTACCCTCAGGACTGCTAACGATGAAATGACAATGATGATGCTAAGGATAACAGTTAAATGTCTTCTATTATTAGGTTCATCTTACAGGTGAGGACACTGAGGCTCAGAGAGGTAACAGGACTTGCTCAAAGTTACAAAGCCTAAGACATAGGTTTGTGAAATCCCAAAGTTCATGCTTCTAACTACTGCACAATATCAACTTCCATAAAACACAGTAACAATTTCAAAATGTCTTCTCTTTCACTACAAAGCAAAAAAAAATCAAAATAAAATTTAAAAAATCACTTACTTTCAAGCTTATGTATCTGTTTACATTCTTCCTGTTACTAAGAAAATAAGTTCCCTGAGGTCAAGATTCAATGTCTAGTTATAAATTGTTAAAGTGCCTGACATTTGAACAGCTAATACATGGCAAATATCCTACATAATTCCCATAAATAACCCCTAAATTTCAATGTAAAGGTAGGCACATTTCTATTAAATGAGGCACTTTAAAGTATCTGTGAATAGAACAGCTATAACAGTATCCACATTAAAAAAAAATTTAAAAAAGCAGATGTACTACACTGTGCAGTATTCAATATTGCCATATAAATCATATGCATTTTAATGTTGTTATACAAATCCACATAAATCATTTGATAACCTAATTTTAATACCATTGAAAAAAATAACAAAAAGAGGTATAATGACTAAGAAAATACCACAGCCTATATTTCCAGAAAAGTGAAAATTTTCATAACAGAGTTGATATGCTCCCACTAATAAATCACTTTATTGCAAATATCCTATAACTTTGAAAGCAACACCACTAAGATTCATGGAAAACCTACTTCAAGACAGGAAATGATAAGTCAACATGGGGAATGAAATACAGAGAGCTACTGAAATGCATCTTTAGGTCTCTTTAGTATTTCCTCAAAAGAGCTGCACAAGGCAAAGTAAAAATAGAGTAATACAAACAACTCTGCTTTGGCTACTATCTCTGATTAAATGCACTAGTACTGATTGAGTATATATTGAATTAATCAGTGTTTTCTTTCTGCCTCTTTCCAAGAATTCAGATACTGCTTCTAGAGTTGGGAAAAAAAAAAAGATCCTACAACTTTATATGTTTGTCTTATTACTTCTTTTCTAGACCCTTTCTGCTATAAAATCTAAAATAGAGTCAATATCCAATGGTGATTCTGCAATTGTTCTTCATAACATCAAATTCAAAATATTCCTTTGGAAGGTTTTTTTTTGTTTGTTTTTTTTTTTTTTTTTTTTTTTTTTTTATAAAGCAATGAATTTCATATATGCTCCCCACAAAGAAAAGAAATAACATGAGGTTTAGGGTTAGAAAGATTTCTTTTATAAAAAAAAATATATTATCTAGGAAGACTCAAATTAATCAATTCATAATTTCTTTCCAATGTGACCAAATCTGTAACTTAATAAACATAGGCCATCAAAGCCAATTTCTGAGAAACCTTACTGATATAGCTTGCAGTTTAATCATAAAGCATTTTCATGTGGTTTACTTGGTATCAGCAAGATGATAGAGCATTTCTATAACCATGTAATTCCATTATAATTTTCTATCACTTGTTAACCATCTTCATAATTAGTATTCAATTATGTCATAGCTCAGTAAAAAGCATTCTGTCAGAACAGTATCTATCAGAATACTATAATGAAAAGCTTTAAAATGACATTAGCTCTCTTTGAATTAAATTCTTATATTTCTATCTCTTGTTATACCTATATGAAACTGGAGTTTTCATAATAACATACAATTTATGTGGATAGGGCATAACAAAAATTGTTCACTTCCAACCAGAATAGCTTCAATACTGATAAACGTAATTCTTCTTAATTTCACCATGCACACACCATGTAATGGACAAATTATTACTGCCTTAGGTTTTAAATAGTCTACACTGATTGAAGGATGCTATGGGAATAAAAATGTGAGCTGTAGAAATATAAAAACTGGCCTCCCTTTCAAGGTTTATTAATAAGGCAGAGCTATGCACATGTGTGTCAGTGGAATGATGTAGCAAAATTACCCGTTAGTCTTATAGCCTATTTATTAAAAGGCCTATATTCATACATTTATTCTTCAATAAAATATGAAAGTTAGAACTGATTGCCCTACACACAAAACTCTGAAAGTAATGCCAGTATGTTACTTTTCTAAGCAAATGAAAAATTACTGGGATGAGTTAATAGATTAGCCAGTTAAGCCACTAGAAAGTTTTAAGTCGTCTTCCTCCAACCTCAAAATTGGCACATATTTATTAGCAATCTTATCATTGTAATTTTCTCTTAAAATAACTGAAGAGATTTGATATAGAGCTTATTACATGGTAGTTTTATATAGAGGCAGGGACGTTGTTAGGTATCTGCAATCATCTCACTCGCAACCACAAAACAACACAGCAATAGTATCAGCAGAAAGCAAGGTCCTCATTTCACCAGCTGGAAAACTCAGCAAAACTACCAAGCCTAAAGTGCTTTAAGCAGCAAGAGGAAACAGAACACTGGTTTAAATGAACAAAAGGGAACTGATGGTCATTGAGGAAAAGATGAAAAGTAGATATAACCTATGATGGTCACTTAAACACCCATGCCATAATGAGATGCCACTTTCACTCCAAGAATGCATTTAATGACAGAGGAGAGAAAAATGATGGAAGAGGGGATAAAGGTAGGACAATTTTCCTTCAGGTGACCACAGCTTTTGCTATCCCCTTGAGAGAAAAAAGGGGAAAAAAAATAAACTCTGGCTGGTATTAGCCACAGATATATCTTAATGAACCCCTCCCAAATCACTCAAACACAGGAGTCTCAGATTTCAAAACTGAAGCAGTGAGGCGTCTGTGTGTATATTTGTGTGTACATCACATTTTGAAAAGGAAAAGAGGTGTGTGAAGCACAGAGGACCGGTGTTGCTCAAGGTCATTCTCCTCTTGAAAAGAGAAAAGGAAAAAGTGACTACAGAAATGGTGTGGGGGACAGAAGTCAAGTGGCAAGTTCTTTCCACCTGCCTAGAGCCTTACATCAGTTCCCATGGGTGTCCTGACGGCCCTGTTGTTCTGCCCCTCTTGTTGGTAAGAGAGCCTAAAAGGAAAGAACATTTTGCTGGGAAATTTCCTATTAATACCTGACAGTCTTAACCCATTAGTGAGACAAGCCAGCTCCATCTAAGTACAAGGTCAGTGGACTCAGATCTTCAGACAATCTCTTGTGCACTTCTGTCACTCCAACAAGGAAGAGGGGAAGGGAGGCAGAAATCTCCATTTTTAAGCAACTTCTGTATATGAAACTCTATGCAAGAAGGCCTATATGGTTTTGACACTCCCAACTGCACAAATGAATGGCATTTTAAAACATGAACCACACCATGATCTACATTTAGGCTTCTAAGCACTCAGCAAACAGTTAATGCATTTGTTTTGCCTTCCCCCAGGATGAGGACACAAAGACAAGACTTAACCTGCAGAATAGAGAAAAGGCCAGAGAGAAGTGAAATGAAGAGGGAGATGGAAAAAACCCGTCATTTTTCTAGGTACTTCTATCTGCACCAGTATTCCTTCTTTCTTGGGTTACCCTCTAATCAGGCAGACCTTATTTGCTGACATATATTATGAGTATGATATAGTTTCTGTTGTAATACTATTCTGGAGAAATTTGGGGGACAAAGAAATGTCTTTGTGAGATTGTTATTACATACCAATCAGTTTTCTACCAGGATTTGCTGAGTGATGGAGGAAATACAAATACATTAACTTAAAAAGAAGATAAAAGAAAGGAAAGAACCTCACCTAATTCCTCCCAAATTTCCACTTATTTTTAGTTTTCATTCAGGCAGTACCTTTTTCTTTCTGAGTCTACAGAGAGTAGAGTGTGGATCTGCTTTACTGTTAAAGTCGAATTACCCTCTGTACCCTTTATTGGTTCTCCCTAGAGCTGGAACTTACAGAGCAAATCTATCTGAAGAGTGGCCCTCACTGCCTTCAGGTTTATTGAGCACAGGGGTGGGGGAAGGAGTTGTCTTTTCAGTGGTATTCCAACTGGAGATAAAACAAGAGTATGAATGACCTAATTAAATCCAGGAGAGCAAGAAGGGAGGAAAGAGAGAGGAAAACATGGAAATCTAGGAAAAACACACTTAGTTTCAGGTTTTGAATCTTGAGAAATCATGCAATATTTGAGTACCAAGGCGTTTTTTGCAGCCAGCTTTCCTTCTATGTTCTTGAATATTCATTTCCAAGGGGGTGGAGGATTGCAGGCGCAGGAAGTCAGGCAGGACCTCACTGCCCTCCACGCGTCTCTCTCCACCTCCTTCCTCTCAGATCCAGGCCGCCACCTCAGCCATGATGCGCCTCCTGTCTGCCAGGGGGCCTGCTGAGCTCTCCGGCCCCTCCCCAAAAAGTGTCAAGGAGGCCCAGGCAGCTGCAATGCCGGAGCCCAGCCCCCAAGACCGCTGCATATACGGCCTTGTAGCACCACCAGCCTGCGAGGGCTGCAGCAGCAGCTGAGCCCAGACTCCAGAGGAGTCAAGGCCATCAACGCGCAGGGACAGCAAGAGCAGCTAGCTAGTGGCCAGCTTGTAGTCTGCAAATGCCATCATATGGATATCTATAGAATCGCAGCAAACAGAGAAAAAGAGGCAGCGCCCCGACACTTTCTAAGCCGCTTTAGCAAAGAGAAACCTCCGGCGCATCTCCAGTCGCTGCCTCTAAGAGCAAGACGCTTTGCACTCGGCCGGGCCACATCCTCCGCTGGGTGCACCCAGCAGGCAGCTACCGAAGGCAGAACACAAACGAGCACTCCTTAGCTGAATTATTCAGACCGCCTTCACTATGGAATAAAACATTGATGAGACTACTTTGCAAGTGCTTTATCTTCTTAATCTGAATGCTCTGGAGAAAGGAGTGAAATTTCTGCAGGGGGACGCAGAGGTGACAGAAAAGGGAAATAAGAGAATTAAGGTTCAAGGGTAAGGGGCTTTGGAAGTTCCTTAAATTTGTTCTGACAAATTAAATTTGGCTGACTCTGCCAGCCATGGGAATCTCCGTTTTAACGTATCAGACCCAATATGTTAATTAGGCAGTCACAAATCCACCTTATTCCTTGTAAATCAATGCACTGGCAAGAATTTTCAAAATAAATATTATACAGAAACAAGCAAACCAAAACCAACCAAACAAACCACGCGCACACGAGCTCCACAACAGAGACAATATAGCCGGAGATGGTATTGGGATGGGGGTTGTGGTTTTAGCCTTGCTTCTACAGATATAAAAATGACTTCTTTCATGGATCTATTTTGCCATATCTAAGCAAACGCTCACAGTTAAATACCATATCTCAGCACACACGCCCGTGACAATGAATTCCTTTTCATGCAAAGCAAGTTCCAAGAAAACTCCATTTCAGATTAAAGTCTCCAGATACGTAATTTACAACTACTAAAGGATCTGGCAAGCTCCTCCACAATAAGGAGAGGAAAACAACCTGGCACCAGAGGCAGAAAAGGGTCAAAATGATCCTTGCCTGAAATGGGTGGAAACCAAACACCCTCTTGCACTCCACAGTCTCGGGAGTGTTGGATACCAAATGGTCCGTGGCAACCACAGCCTGAAGGAAACATGGAATTTTAATCTCTGGCATCTTCAGACAGGTTCAACATGCCTAGCTTTCCAATATCATCACTTAGGGTGGAGCGTATCCATATTCCCTTAGCTTTCACTGCTAGATTAAGTGCTCAGGTATAGATTTATATCCCACCTACTAGAAATTTTATTACAACATCACGGAGCACCCTTGGATATCCAGCCCTTCCTAATGATTTTCGAAACATTAATAAGTAAAGTAGCCTGCAATGCAGATAAGACACTAGAAACAAGATCAGAAGGAAACTGGGTGAGGCGGGTAGTCATTTGCTTGTTACCTGGTGCCTCTAGAGGAGAAGACGGTCGTAGGAGGACTTTCTGCCCGCAGGTACAATCCCGGCAAGGTGGCTCCAGGTGGCTTTCACAGTCGTACGCGGGTCTCGCTCGTCACTTTGCTGCCCTTTGCCATAGCTCAGCACCCGCATCCTAGGGAGTCCGAAAGGCGGCTCCTGCCACTGCCGCCGCTGCCCGCAGGTCGCGCTGGGTGGGGGATCCGCGGCGATCGCCCCATGAAACCCGCGTTTCTGCGCCCGGGGAGCGGGCAGAGGCAGGGCGGCCGCGCACGCACACACAGACACACTCAAACACACATACACTCACACACTCGCACACAGGCGCGCGCGCACTCGCATTCACTCTTGCACACGCACATCCAGCACAGCACGGGGAGGGAGAATCAAGGAGGGGACCGGTCCTTCTCACGATCGGCTTTGATGCCCACCGGACCCCAGGCAGAAAAGAGAGTGGTTTGGCATCGCCTTTTGATCACGTTTCCTTCAAGTTCTCCTCCAACCCAAATCCACGTAATTCAAGAGCTGGTGACATTTTGGTGGGGAGGAGAGAGCCGGGAAAGGGCTGAGGAAGAGTCGGGATTTTGTTAAGCAGTTTGAAAAGCAATCCTTGTTACCTTGTTTGTACAGAAACCAGCTCGAAGGGCTGAACTTTTGGCTTCAGATGATGTGGACTGAAACATAAATATCCTTCTGGCCAAAACAGGTCCAGATGCACGGAGACAAGACGGCTACAAGACCCTCTGGTGACCTTGTGATGTACCTGGAAGCAAGTTAACACTGGAGCTTTCCAAGCCTCTGGGTAAAGCGATCCACACACACGGGTCCACAGTCAGGCAGCGGTTCCGAATCCAGCCAGGAAAATGGGTCTGGGCGTCCTTCCTGCTCTTCGAGAACCTGGGCACCGAGGGGGCACCGACGAGTTAACATTTGCTTCTGGGCAGTTGGATAAAAGACAGTCAAATGCATCAGAGAGGCGCGCGCGCGCACACACACACACACATACACACACACACAGAGCTAGCTGGAGAGCGGCTTACAAAAAAAAAAAAAAAAAAAAAGCCAAAATGACTTCAAAAGGTAGAAAAGATCCAGAATCTTTTCAGAAAACAGAAGGGTCAGCGGGAAGGTTATGAAAATTTCTTCAGTCTTTCATTCTTTCTCTCTTGTGAATGTGTGGTTGTATTTCCAGAAGGTTTCCTTGGTCGGCCCCACCCCCGTCCAGTTGCGCTTTTTTCTCTCGATATAAACCGACCGTGCAAAATGGATTATATGGGTGGGTTGTGCTCACAGCCCAGAGCTCCACAGTCAAAAATCCCAAGGGAGCAACCAGCTGCAAAGCCATTCACATCCTCTAGGGAAAAGGAAAAACACGCGCAAACACACGCACACACCCGCGCGCGCGCGCACACACACACACACACACACACACAGAGTCCTCAGTTCGGGCCGCTTTGCACACTGGCCGACTCCTTGCGCGCCGCTGCACACAGCGCCCCGCCCGCTGCCCGCCGCGCCGGGGCTAGTCTGCAGCTCAGGCGTGCAGCTTCAAGCCCAGATCCCAGGCTGCGACCAGGGCTGGCCCGGGTCCCTGGCTCCCCGCGGCAGCCTGTTCCGGCAACGGCAGCCGCCCGGCGGGGAAGGACTGCGTCCGGCGCTGCAGCATGGAGGCGGCCGCGGCGGAGGTGGCGGCGGGCGCGCCGCCGTGCGCCCAGCCCTGGCCGCAATGACGGGAGCTACCGCGCCTCCCAGACTCAGAGTCAGGCGAGACCCCCTCTGGGGCCACCGTGCCTCTCTCTACCTTGGCGCCTCCGAGCCGGGCGTGCTCGGGATTAATTAACCCCGGGCTAGAGGAGAGGGTCCACGAGGTGCCTGGAAATTCCCGGGCTGGGGAAGCGCGGGGGCGTTGCAGGGAGGAGGAGGGGAGAAGGCGGAAAATCTGGAAATAAAGGCGAACTTCTAGAGGCGTCTTGTAAAAGGGAAATTTGCGGACCACCCACAGCCTCCACGATTAGGGAATAATGGAGTGTCACCGGGTCAAGCTGCGACTGCTAACAGCGGTGGGAAAAGTCATTAGCTATATAACCTCCAGGAAAATGTGAGACGGAAGGCTGCTGACTTGAGGTCTCTGTCACCTGCAATGGCCTCACCCGGGGTCGCCTTAGTAGTAGTAGGTAGTGCTTCTCTTACTAATCAGATAGGAAAAGAAGCTGAAAAGAACATATATTTGGGAAACAATTCAGCTCAGCCTTAGGCATTCCAAGTCTCATTTTAGTATGTCAAGGGCAGACAGCAAGCCCAGTAGTTGACATCAGCCAGGCCTGACCACTAAGGTCAGTGGGAAAGAGATCATATCTGAAGTAGCAAAGAGAAGGGTGGTGGGGAGAACGCTAGGCCGGTCCCTGGCGGAGAGGGGTCGAGGGGCCGGCATTTCTCCCGACTCTGTCACAACTTCTGGAGCGCCCCTCCTAGACCCTGCCCTCACTCCCTCCAGTCTGGAAAAAGCTTCCTTCCGGGAACCCCCAGTGAAATTGCCCTGAGCCTTTCTACTGGAGCCTTTCACTTCTTTTTGAAGGGTTCTCCAGCACTCGGTCTTCAGTCCCAGGGGGCCCCCTCCTCGTTTAGCTCCGATTTCGGCTGGCCCAGACACCCATCAGAACCCAAAGGAAAGGTAGAGTTGCGGGTTGCAGAGGAGGAAGCTGGCTAGTAAGGACTTCTTCCTGGGCTACCCGGCAAAGCCACGTGTCAGTGGTCCCCTCGAATGAGTGCTATAGAATTTTGCTACCCATATTGCTCTCCTAGGCTTTAGCGTTGCTCTGAGAATGCACAAACGCACTCGCACTGGAGCACACCCACTGAGCTCACCCAAGCGCGTACACGTGCACCCACGCATAGGCAGGACCACACAGCCGCCTCTTTGGGGAAAGAAGCCGAGGGTGGAGTGAGTGAGGTGGCAACTGCTCTCGTCTCCTTCTTCTGCTCGGCTCTCCCTTTACATCCCCTGGGCTCGAAGTCCGATCCGGGGTTTAAGAATCCGCGCAACCCTTGCCGCTGCTTTGTTCCGAAGGAGCGCAGCTTCGGGGCTGCAGTTCCTGCTGTGCCTCTTTCTCCTAGATCCTTTGGCGGCTCGGGGTCCCGGGCTCTGGGTGAAGGGGGGGTGGGTACCGCGGAGTCCGCGCGGGGCCGCACGGTCCGAGTTCCAGAGCCGGAGCGTCAAACACACAGCACAGGGCTGTGCGACGAAACCTCACAAAATAAGCCAAAGGGACACCGCTACAGTCCAGGCGAGTCTCCACTAAAACCGCCACTGCTTCCCCTCCGGCTTTTTGTCCTCCGAAGTATAAGAATTGAGTTTCCGAAAAGTCTACGGCAAGAACCTGCGGCGAACCGAGTCCAGGGACTCCCCGAGGACAGGGAGAGAGTGTGCTCCCATCTCCGTTTCACTTTAAACTTGGCCACTTCGCGGACTTCAGTGGAGGGCGGCGGAGTTGCACCAGTACCACCGTGAAGCAGCTGCGAGCGAGCACTTCCAAATACTTTAGGACGCGGGGGTGACTCCTTTTTCCTTCAGGATCGTCTCACTTGCCACCCTTCCCTGCTGAGCTGATAGGAACCGCTCAAGTCCGGGAAGTAAAGGTTTGCAGTTGTCCTGGGGACGAAAGCATAGGGAGATGTTGAATGAGAAATCCAAAGACCTTGCATAGCTGGACTTTTTTCCTTTTCTTCCTTTCTTTCTTCCTTCCTTTCTTTCTTTCTTTCTTTCTCTCTCTCTCTCTCTCTCTCTCTCTCTCTCTCTTTCTTTCTTTCCTATCTTCCTTCCTTCCTTCCTTTCTTCCTTTCTCTCTCTCTCTTTCTTTTTCTGTTTCTTTTTCTAGAGTCCAGACGAAGGCCAGGAGGGGGTATACTTAACCAGTTGTAAGAAGTCTAGAATTGAGAACAGGGCAAAGTTCAAATATATGACTGAGTGCTTTTAAGAAAAGCTGTGCGTATATGGAAAGGAGATCAACGTGCCCTTAATGTGGAAGAGAAATAATGTATAACTTATCAGTATTCTCTTATTTTGCAAGCCCTATCAAACTCGTAAAAACATCCTCTCTTCATTTAGTTTAGCCTTTCTGCACCGTTATGCATTTATATTTGAAAGTGCTTTCCTTTACTTTCCCAGTTTTATCTCATTTCAAGAAAGCACTCGCTGGTAAAGTTTTGTAGCTCTCACTCTCCACACACAGTGTTTTTGATCCTTTCCTTCTTCTGGAAGCTGATGAGAGTTTGCCAACAGAGAAGAAAGCTTTGTTTTACTGGGTTGTCAGTAGAAGGTGGCAAGACTTTCAAGGAGAGGATAAGATACTTTTCCCCAAAGGATCTCAAAGTTAACAGAGGGTAATTTTTATTTTTATTTCCTTCAGAGGAAAGAGAGCCTCTGAAGGGAAGAGATAGAGCAATTTCTGGTTTGCCTATACGGTTGCTGTTGGCACTACCCAGCTATGTAAACTTTTAAGAATCCAAACAAATTCCTCATAGAACAGAGTCCATTTATACATAAGTATCTAAAAAGAACCCAAATGTATTTCAATAAATAAATAAATTAATTCAATAAGTAAATAATTTAAATAAATAAATAACTGATTTTCTCAATATACCTGGCTGACTTCGTTAATTTATCCCCAAATCCAATGTTTATGCCAAATCATTTTTAAAATTATGTCAAGTTTCTCTCTCCCAGATTATTTTTCTGATGAACATGGTCATAAATGTTGGACTGTTTTCCCAGAACAATCCAGCATCTGAAAAACTTGTGTTTTGCCAATTTCAGACAGCAAATAGAAGTGTGAATGTTTTTTCAGTTAAAATAATAGTAGTACAAGGTAACCTAAGTTTCTGGTTCTATTATTATTTGGCAGTTGAGTTTCTTCTAAGACAGTGAGAGAGACATGATCTACTCTAAATTTGTTGTTAATAGTTTGTATACTTCATGAATTTTCTTCCTTCTGCAGATTGACATGAATGATAAATTGTCTTTTCAGTTCATTTTTTGTCGATGTACAAATTTAAGATTTTAAAATCTTATTTACGGTGAAATTATTTCCACATTGTCTGGGTGATAAATCACTACTGTGAAGAGCTTTTGATTCTTTTTACTGATATAAAGTTCTCTGTTAATTAAAGACTAGAAAATGATACGAAGAAAGAATAGGGAAAGACAAGTTTCTGAAATGAAGTAATAACATTAAAAATTAGTTTAAATAAGTGAAATCCAAACATCAAGATAAAAAAAAAAATAACCGTCACAGTTGTGCCCTACATAGTTTTGAAATGTAAAAAGAGGTTTCATTATCTTAGAAATACGTTTCTGATGTTGTACCTGCCTATAAAGCTCCAAGGTACAGATTCTGGTGGCAACTAGATCTTACAAAAAAAAAAAAAAAAATCAACTGAACTCTAAACAGAGTTGAAGACCTAGCATATCTCTTTTATAAGTGAACAGATTTCTCATGTATTTTGGATCTTCCAAAAAAATCAAATTTATTTACTATTTAACATTCTAACTAGATACAGAAGATATTTTCCCTTTATTTTTAAATACAAATTCTTTATTGGTTTGTGATATTTTTACTTGTGTAAAGCATACATTTACTCTTTTTCTTCCTGTTTATTTGTTGTCTTTTTTAATGTTGATGGATGATGATAATGGTATATTATGTGATAAAGGTCTACCAATTGAAAGCTGGAACTTGCATTAAGACCCTAATAAATTATTAGATGAAAGTGGCCATTTCTTTTACTAAGGAAATTCTTTACTGAAACTTATTTATTAAAACACAGGTGTAATGATTTTTAAAGATTGTATTATAGACAAGAACTTTTTAAAAAAAATTTATTTATTTATTTGATAGAGACAGACATAGCGAGAGAGAGAACACAAGCAGGGTAAGTAGGAGAGGGAGAAGTAGGCTTCCCACCAAGCAGGGAGACCGATTCTTCGGGGCCCCTTTCCTGGACCCTGGGATCATGACCTGAACCCAAGGCAGATGCTTAATGACTGAACCACCCAGGGACCCCATGGCAAGAACTTTTTAAGAGAATTCAAAGAGAAGGGGTTATTTCAGAGATGAGCATTGCTGGAGAGACAAGGCAATTCTCAGGCATTATTGCAAGCAAGATGAGATACTGTCTTTAATATCCATCCATCTCTTTTTCTTCCATTATTTGGTTATTTCCTGGTATCAAGGCCCTGTTGTCTGGTGCTTCCGTTTAGTTACCCAGAAGCTCCAAAGCACAACATCCTGCCTAGAAATATCTAATCCAGAGAATAATTGTACAATGTTGTGAATTATTTTCCTCTTCTTGTCAAAACCTCTATTTAGTCATATTATTAGATGGATCTAATTAAATTCTTAAAAAAACAATCAAATCATGCTAATTCAAACTATAGTGTCAGTGACTAGTTGTTTACCCACTTCAGAAATATGAAGCCAACTTAATTTCTAAAAAGTAGAATTTCTGCAAAGTGTGTTACATATCCAGGATGCAAAGGCACTACTACTCATTCTTAAATTTGCATACAGAATTTAATGTTAAGTATGGTATTATTTTTTCTATTTTACTTTATACATATTTTTGAAAATGCTGTGAACCTGGTTTTTAACGTTGGCAGAAACATTTTGGAAGTTTTATATTTATATACCCAGAAATAGTTCCACTTGATTTTTTTTTCTTTTTTTAAGTCAATTCTGTGTCCAATGTAAGACTTGAACTCATGACCCTTGACATTAGGAATTGCATGTTCTACCCACTGAGCCAGTCAGGGGCCCTTCCACTTGATCTTGATCTTGACACACTACTGTAAAATGGACCCAGTCATTACATAATTATCTGAAAAACAAATTATCTTAAAAGGTTGCGTTGTTATTCTTATGACCTGATTTGTGAGTACCCATAGACTCCAAGTCATATTAAATGGAGGTGATAGCTGTCGAAATTCTGTGGACTTAACTTCTTCAAACTGTATATATTACTCTCAGTTCTAAAAAATATGATAATAAACTATATTTTAAAAGCTTGCTTTTATGCTTTAGTTTTTTACAGTGTATTTTCTAACGTTTATTTTTCTCCAAAATCTGCCCCTGAATTTCAATCAGGTGGCCACAAGTCGGCAGTAATGTGACACACTCATTTGGTTGAAACCCCAGGGTTTGGTTTTCTTACAAACGGCCACAGATTTAGAATTAAGAACTATTTTCTATTCATTTTCTGAAAGTTGTATTTTCATTAAGATAAATAATGTTGGATAAGTTTTATCTACATGAAAAGAGATACATTTTTAGAACAATTATTTGTTGACATAAAATCCTAAAGCATGATTAGGTAATTTCCTCCTAATCTCTTCACCACTTTGCTTCTCCTTTAATTATGGTCTCTTGAGGAAACTGAGTTACTTCTCATTACTCTACTCATTTTTTACCTCCTAGTCGTTCAGGTCCTTTCACTGACTCCACTTTTCTTAGCTAGGTTGGTGGTAAAATTCACTTGGATTTATTTCTCAGCTACAGTGCCAGTGATTTCTGTAATGAAAGCAAATCTTTTTGTGATTGTTTACCATCAAACTTTGTTTCCATATAATGGCCTTTCTCTGCTTGCCCTGCTATTCATTTCATTGTTTTAGCCAGTGTCCAGCACTATGCACTGGGGAGAGAAGAATAACCATAATTCTCTTGGTCTCTGTCCCCACAATAGTGCTTACCATCTAATTCAGCTTATAGACCAACAAGAGGTCATTACAACATGACCTTGCTTTATTTCATAACTATAATTTGCTATTAAGCCCAAATCTTCTTTGGCTAGACTTCTGGAAGCCACCCCCATCGATTCCAATAATAGTTTCTTTACTACTGTTAGTTTCTTAAAATTATGTAATGAATCACTAATTTTACTGAAATATTATAAATTATCTAGTTTCTCAAAATAATCTTTTTTTTATCAATTTTTTTCATAAAAGTGAGATAAAAACCCTCAGGAAGATGCCTAAAACATTCTACTGGTATTTTTGTTTCCCTTCATATTAAATATTCTATAATTTTTGAGACATACTGTTGTGCAAAATCTTGAATACTCAAGTTGCTGTCTTCAGACAGTATTCATCCTCAAAATGTATTTTAAAAGTTTAGGACTATTTCTTTAAATACCTTCCCCTTTATGAGTGGTACTCTTGCTAGAATGTAATCAAAGAAGCTTCCAACTTATGTGGCTTAACCCTGGCTCTCAGATTGGTTACTATATATATGTATGTGTGTATATGTATATATATACATACACACATGGCCTACGTATGTATAGTCTTTTGGCCATTACTCAGGTTGTTATAAAAATCAAGAAATATGTTGAGAACATGGAAAGTTGGGCAATAGGAAAATAAAAATAAAAATGTTTCATACAGGGTGCCTGGGTGGCTCAGTGGTTTAAGCCTCTGCCTTGGGCTCAGGTCATGATATCAGGGTCCTGGGATCAAGCCCCACATCTGGCTCTCTGCTCAGCAGGGAGCCTGCTTCCCCAATTCTCTCTGCCTGCTTCTCTGCCTCTTCTCTGCCTACTCGTGGTCTCTTTCTGTCAAATAAATTAATAAAATCTTTAAAAACATATGTAAATTATTTGGCCTGATTTATTAAAATCGTTAATATTTATATTTGTAGAAAATATAATTATTTTAAACACTTCATCTTTTTATTGTGTTATGTTGCTATGTGATAATATTTTCCCAGTTTATCTGAAATGAATTTGTATATGGGCAATGTTAATTTAACTATTATCGATCTGTTGTATCTTTTGTTACTACTTGGAAATGCCAAAAAATAAAATATTCTTATTTTGTGTTAGATTGGCATGTTTTAAGCCTTTGATAATATAAAATTAGAAACTTTTTAAAAAAGATTTTGTTTATTTATTTGAGAAAGTGAACAAGCAGTAGGGAGGGGCAGAGGGAGAGAGAAGCTGACTCCCTCTTGAGCAGGAAACATGCTGTATCCCTGGGACCTGGAGATCATGACCTGAGCCAAAAACAGAGGTTTAACAGACTGTGCACCTAAAATTAGAAACTTTTTAAACCAAAAAAATACATTAATGAACAATTAACCTAACTTACTGATTATAAGGTATATTAAATACTTTAAGTTGTTTCATTAGCAATAGAATTTAGGAACTAAGAAAGAGGTAGGACATCATTGTGAACAGTTATATGAGGTTGCAACCTTTCTATATGGCTTTCAAATATGTGATCAGCACTATAGTTAGCTTTTACAGTTTTACAAATGATGACTTTTTACATTTCATGGTAGAAGTTGTTTAAGACTCTTGATTTCTCTAGTGCTGATAAATGTAACCAAAAGGAAAAAACATTGGTTGGCATTGAATTAATTGATTAATTAATTCACTCATTTTCATACTTTATCCTTGAAGAATAGGTCCTTCCTACTTTTTAAAAATATTTATTTATTTGTTTATTTATTTATTTTAGAGAGAGAGAAAGAGAAAGTGGAGTGGGGGAAGGAGCAGAGGGAGAGGGACAAGCCAGCTCCAGGGTGGGCACCAGGCCAGATGCTGAGATCAGGACCTGAGCTGAAATCAAGAGTCTGAGGTTTAACCAGCTGAGTTACCCAGGCACCCCATGGTTCTTCCTGTTCTTGACCCATTTACTAAGAGATGTTATTGCTCTCTAGTTTCCATTCATACTACAAGGGACAATATGTCTTTAAAAAAGAAAATGGGAAGCAAAGAATTGAGCAAATTATAAAGTTAATAATCTCTTAGAACTATAAAAACAATTCCTTATATATTGTCTAGGAATGCTTTTTTCCCCCATGTCAGACATTAATTCTCTATTACCAAAAGTATTTTCATACTGTTCCACTGAGGTGTTTGTTTTATATGCTTTTAATAAGATGGAGATAAATGGAAGATTTATCAGAGATAAAAGATCTACAGATGAAAGATCTGTGTAATCCGTTAAAGGTTTTATTTTTCACTTTGGTGAATAGGAGAATGTTTGAAATGTAGTTTTAAACCTGAACTTTGTCTTAAATGTGAAAATGCTCATAATGCAAAAAATAAAATACATTTTTAAGTTAATTTTTAAAGATGGACACTTGTTTGATGCACTGAACTAGAATAATACTATTTCTTTTTCTAGTGACTTCATCTTAGTAATCTTCATTCGATTCACTAGTACTACACTTACTTGTTCATTTAGAAAATTGCCAGTGAGGTATGAGATGAATTCCTTGACCTCCTGAACTCATTTCTACCTATTGTGTTCTGTCTTTACACTATGCAACTAGCTTCTCTTTCCCACTTTTGTTATTTAATCACTTCTGGTTTCTCCTTGACAGGAGAATACCATTTTATAGGTGAAATGCATGCCTGTTTTTCCAACACCAAGCAACATGGGAATGATTCTCTTGGAATAAGAAGAGAATTAGAATAGTTCTTTGAATTATTAAGAAAGAGCTTTCTGGATAATTTTGCAGAAAATGCCTCAACTGGAACTTACAGTGAAACAAAGTTGAAGAAAACAGTATGTGTAGAGCAGCCATATTTAGCCTTCTTTCTATAAATGTTTATATATATATATATATATATATATATATAAAAGATTTTGTTTACTTATTTGACAGACAGACAGTGAGAGAGGGAACACAAGCAGGGTGGGTAGGAGAGAGGCCTGGGATCATGACCTGAGCTGAAGGCAGATGATTAACGATCGAGCCACCCAGGCGCCCCTAAAACATTTTTCTATATAAAATATGCAAGGTAATTTTACCCTTCTACAGCAAATGTCCAGATCAAGTGGCAACTGTGCTTGGAAAGCTAACTTTACTTTCCTTGAAACACTTTTTTTTCCCCCCTATTTTATGAAATGTATAAATCCACGGTTACCTGTCTGGATTGTGTTTTGCTTTGACTCTTCCTTATGAAATCTCTCCCACTGTGGTTCATTTGCTATTTGTTACTTGAATACAATGTATCTGTGCCGTGGTGTGCACTAAGAAGCAAATGCTAAAACGGTAAGGCAAGAGTAATGAGTAGCCCAAGAGAGCAAACCGTGAATTTGAACAAAGTTGTTGAATTTTGGAAGAGAAAGTGAGCATCATCACAATATACCCAAGTGTATGTGTAGTTCCAGCTATGATATAGTCAGCAAATTTAGTGTTTCACATCCTCTGTAGATCACGTTTACACAAGATGATAACTATTTTTAATATGTAATGAATGTGAAGACTTAATTTTTGTCTTTCATATTTTCAAATTTAGTATTTATTCTTATATCTCATAAATGTTGCAGTAAGATAATAGGAATATGCATAAGATAATGTGTCAGGCTTTTTTCTTAACCATTATTTTGTAATTTCAAACAGCTCAATTTCTCCTTTGTTACTTTAATCTTAGAAAGAATCATAGATATAAAACATACATGGCACAGGTTGCTCAATATAAATATAACATTTATTTCTTAAATGTATTTTGTTTTATTTTTTTCTAAGCTAACAACTGGGTCATGGATAAAACAGAATACCTGACTTTAAGAAACTGCAGTCTGTGAAAATAAGTTGTTCTTATATTTAGCAGTTACCTTGAAAAAGCAATTGACACTTTGTTTCATTTTCTGTTTCTGGTAGTTCTTGTGTTTCAGGTGTTAACAGCATGAACTGATAATGAAACATTCTTGGAACACAATCTATTAGTAGTTACCTCCAAATAAATAAGTACTTGTTCTAACTAATCTGAAAGTTTATTGCATTATATCTTTGATTTACTCAATTAAAAAAATTATTTATTTATTTGAAAGAGAGAGCTAGCAAGAGTGTAAAAGCAGTGTGGGGAGGGGGTGAAGGAGTGTCAGGGGGAGAAGGAGAAGCAGACTTCCCACTGAGCAGGTAGTCTGACACAGAGTTCTATCCTAGGACCCTGAGAACTTGCAAAGCCAACGATTTACTCAAAATGAAAATCAGATAATTAACATTTACATTAATTCCATATATTACCCCTATACTTTTATATGTATGTTACTGTAATCAGAATGTTTTATTGTATTTGCACCTAGGGAGGGAGAAATTCATTAATATAATTTAATTTTACTTACACAAGCAGTAAATATATTTTTTAAAAGATTTTATTTATTTATTTGTCAGAGACAGAGGGAGAGAGAGCGAGTGAGCACAGGCAGACAGAGAGGCAGGCAGAGGCAGAGGGAGATGCAGGCTCCCTGCTGAGCAAGGAGCCCGATGTGGGACTTGATACCAGAACCCTGGGATCATGACCTGAGCCGAAGGCAGTGGCTTAACCCACTGAGCCACCCAGGCGTCCCAGTAAATATATTTTTAAGTAAATATATATGCTGATTAGTGATTACTTTCCAAATTATTCTGTTTATTAATAAAATGTCTTGATTTTTCAAGAACAGAAATGTATAATTAGAGGGGAATTTATAGACTTTAAAAATTATTTATTCTATTTATGGCTGACATATAATGTTATATTAGTTTCTAGTGTACAACATAGTGATGGAATGTCTCTATATAATATGTTATGCTCACTACAAGTGTAACTACCATCTGGAGACTGGCTATTTCAACCACTAATTTTATGTTTAAACACTGACATGCAGAGACCCTAAGCTAAATATTCCATGCTTCATGGAGAGAAGTAACTAGTTGATTAGAATCAACTAAATCACACCGCCTACTTCTCCCACACTCCAGTCCTATTAGTAAGTCTTCTCCTATTGTAAAGAAGGGAGAATCACCTGGGCTACATTTGGATAAAAGAAGTTGGTTTTAAAAATACTTGTAGAATTGGAGTTAAAAAAAGGTAAACTGTGGTTACTTGTGGTTCCAAGAAGTCATAGCAATATGTGGCACAATTGGAAGTGCCATGAAGAGAACCATTAACTTAAATAAGACTGGGGATTTATGAGTTTAAAGTAATTAAACAAGGAGCCATCAGTCTAACATGACTCTAATGCCTTGGCAAAACAAACCATAAAGCAGAATAAATGCACTGGAATCAGAGAAAATGGAACTTAAGAATAACCAATCATAAATAGCCAACTAGACTCTCGCAAATAAGGCAACTGGTTAAGCTATAGCTGATCAAATAATTCCCTTGCTTTGCCTCCACATCTTCTCTATACAAATCTCTCCTCTAGCTCCTGTTGGTGGAGTTCTTCTAATCACCTTTGGTTAGGTGCTGCCCAATTCAAATCAATCTGTGTTCAAATAAACTCTTAAAATTTTAAATATGCCTCAGTTTATCTTTTAACATGAGTTCCCTGACATCTATAAGAGGTGCAGTATGAACTACAACAATTTAAAAAAAAAAAAACACTTTTTATTTATTTAACAGGGAGAGAGAGAGGTCACAAGTAGGCAGAGAGGCAGGCAGAGAGAGAGGGGGAAGCAGCTCTCTGCAGAGCAGAGAGCCCCATGCAGGGCTTGATCCCAGGTCCCTGAGATCATGACCTGAGCCAAAGGCAGAAGCTTAACCCACTGAGCCACCCAGGCAACACTGAACTATAATAATTTTAAAGTTATCCTTCTTCTTAGAGAGAAAGTGAAATAGATTATGAATTAACACAAACACCAGTGGTTAAACAGGATCTAGGAAGTCTAGATCTACTTTAGATTATACCAATTACTTCCTGGGTTTATTCATATTATAATAAAGAAACAAATGTTATGTAAATAATGGAACACTGTTTTCTATCAACAAGCTCATATTCTGGAAGGAAGAAAAAGCATTTAAATAAAAGAAATAGAATAGATAAATGTGTATGTGTGTGTATTCCAAAAAAAGGAATGGTTAACTCTATTCGGTAGATAAGGGATGATTTGCAAATGTAAACACTTTAAGTAGGAATGGTCCAGGCAGTAAGGTAGGGAAGGGTATTCCAGCAAGCAAGAATGACATGAACCAAATGAAAAGATATACAAGACAGTAAACCTTCAGGATAGTGCAAGGTTATCTAGGTTCTGGACATGCAGTGGCTTGCATGCTCTGTTTAAAGGGATTTGACTTCATTTGATAGTCAGCAGAAAGCCATTCACTGGCTTTATGCAGAATAATAAATATGGATTTCTATTCTAGAAAGTTTGATCTTGAGGAATTGAAAAAAATAAAAACAAAAACAAAATCATTCTCAAAGAGAATTACAGTAGTTAAGGTAAGAAATAAGGTTTGGTGATGGACTGGAGAAAGAGGATTGGATGCAAGTATAAGTTGGTATATCCATATGGCCTAATTGCTAATTTAATCACTGTAAAAGAGTAAATTAGATTGACACACATCCCCCCCAGCTATTACAATCAGAGTTTAGTGGATCTATACAGGAGTATCTCTTATCTTCAAGAAAAAGATGTATAGAAGAACTTAGGAGTTGTGAGGAAACAGGAGAGCAACTCTATTTTTCACACTTACTAGGGTAACATAGTTTTTCATTTCTACTGCTCTCTTCACATGGGTTTTTTAAATGAAACTTTCTTTTCAGACCAACTTTCATTTTGGGTTGTTAATTAGAGAACATGGCTCAAATATGGTCGTCTCATTCACAAATAATACCACGTTCTGTCTGTGTCTCAATTTCAGCCTCCCGGAGAGAGGAGACTATCCCAGCTGTATTCAGGGGGTGGGATAACATGGCCTGCTACCTGCTTAGCAAACAGCCATGGGAACCAGACTTGAAGAAGAGGTTCAGGTAAGTTTTATGAGAAGTGGGTTTAGAGACAGGAAAAAATATATTAGATTCTCTAGTCTACCAATATACAGATGTAGAAAGAAAGCCAGGTTAGATGAGAATTCACTCAGTTTTATATGTGAATAGAAGAGGCCTGGAAGAAAGATCCTCCAGAGGTATCTGGATATATAAATTGAGCTCAGACAAGCAATCTGAGATGGAGTCATTAATTTATAGGTGACAAAATCATGGGATTAAATGAGAGTGTATGGGTGAGAACATCTGACTAAAGATGGATCCTAGAAGTGTAGAATAGCCAAGGAATTGATGAAAAAAGAGATGGCAATAAGTTGAAAAAGGATATATCTTAATAGATGGAAAGAATTATATCAGGAAAAGCAAAAACAAAAACAATTTCAAGAAATGGGTTGGAGAACAGTATCAACTTTTGCAGAGAGATTAGTATTAGAAAGAGAGAAATGAGAAGATTTTTTTTTTAATTTTTAGATTTTTTTATAAACATATAATGTATTATTAGCCCCAGGGGTACAGGTCTGTGAATCGCCAGGTTTACACACTTCACAACACTCACCATAGCATATACCCTCCCCAGTGTCCATAACCCCACCACCCTCTCCCTGCCCCTCTCCCTCCAGCAACCCTCAGTTTGTTTTGTGAGATTAGAAGTCTCTTATGGTTTTTCTCCCTCCCGATCCCATCTTGTTTCTATTCTTTTCCTGCCCTCAAACCCCCCACTTTGCATCTCCACTTCCTCATATCAGGGAGATCATATGATAGTTGTCTTTCTCCGATTGATTTATTTCGCTAAGCATAATGCCCTCCAGTTCCATCCACATCGTCGCAAATGGCAAGATTTCATTTCTTTTGATGGCTGCATAGTATTCCATTGTATGTGTATACCAAATCTTCTTTATCCATTCATCTGTTGATGGGCATCTAGGTTCTTTCCATAGTTTGGTTATTGTGGACATTGCTCCTTTAAACATTATGGTGCACATGCCCCTTTGGATCATTATGTTTGTATCTTTAGGGTAAATACCCAGTAGGGCAATTGCTGGGTCACAGGGTAGCTCTATTTTCAAGTTTTTGAGGAACATCCATGCTGTTTTCCAGAGTGGTTGCACCAGCTTGCATTCCCACCAACAGTGTAGGAGGGTTCCCCTTTCTCTGCATCCTCGCCAGCATCTGTCATTTCCTGACTTGTTCATTTTAGCCATTCTGACTGGTGTGAGGTGGTATCTCATTGTGGTTTTGATTTTTATTTCTCTGATGCCGAGTGATGTGGAGCATTTTTTCATGTGTCTGTTGGCCATCTGGATGTCTTCTTTGCAGAAATGTCTGTTCATGTGCTCTGCCCATTTCTTGACTGGATTATTTGTTCTTGGAGAGTTGAGTTTGCTAAGCTCTTTATGGATTTTGGTACTAGTCCTTTATCTGATATGTTGTTTGCAAATATCTTCTCGAGGGGAGAAGATTTAATGGGTATCAGTAAGTGATGTTAGTGAAACAAGTTTCAGTGGAATAATATTAGAGGATAGCTCCTCTTGCCGTGTGGGTCAAGGAGAAATGCCAGATGAGAAATCTAAAACAGGGTATGGATCATTCATTCAAGTGAAAAAATGTAAGTGCAGATAGAGGGTGTTGAAGGATCTATCAGGTCATTAAGAAATAAGGCACAAAATATGAAAAAGAGTAAATAAATTGCTGGAGCACAGCATACAAAGAATTAGTCGATGATCAGCTCCAGGCAGAAGAGAGTCCTTTCTAGAAGCATGACAAAGCTATTATACATTGTTTAAACTCCATAATTATTTACTTTTATTTTATATTTTTAATTAAAAGTGAGGATATTTTCCTACTGATATTTTAAATTAAATTGAGGATGATGGCATATAGTAAAAAATATATAAATATCTGTGTTTTGAAGTACAAAGTTTCTGTGATAGATGTATTAAGAAAAAGTTGTGCAAACAAATTAGTAGCTAATATTTTTTAAAAAATGAATAATCAATGACAAAATAAAACATGTAATGCAAAACTAATTAAAGAAACAAAAAAGATGACAAAACAGTTTAAAGACACACTGGTTTTCCTGTCACCAATTATCACAAATTTTACTGGAATTCACATAGTTACAAGTATTTCTTCTAACACACAAAAACTTTGATTTTCTAATGATAAATACTTTATGAATAAGAAAACAGAGGTGCCTGGGTGGCTCTGTGGGTTAAAGCTTCTGCCTTCTGCTCAGGTCATGATCCCACATGATTCAGGATTGGCCTGAATCAGGCTCTCTGCTCAGCGGGGAGCCTGCCTCCTCCTCTCTCTCTCTGCCTGCCTCTCTGACTACTTGTCTGTCAAATAAATAAATAAAATCTTTTAAAAAAATGAATAAATAAAATCTTTTATTTTTTTAAAAAGAAAACAGTGGTATAATGGGAAAATTGCTTTATAATAGAGGAAATGATAAATTCAGAATGAATGTTTGATTTACTGAATTTCAGAAAATATGTGATTTGTTTTTTCAGAAAATCTAAGCTATTTGTTTTTGTTTTCTCATTATGGGGCCAACTAGTTCAGGATACATTAGAGGAGGTCATCAAGTGGCTATGACCACTGATTGACCCACCAGCTGGACCTGGGCATTTGGAAGCTCCTTAATTACCCCCCAAACCTTGGAATGTCTGTTTTGCCCACTGTCCCTACACTTCAAGCCATTTTCAAGGAAAGAGCAATATGTGTTAAGACCATTTAGAGAATATATGTGACTGAAACCAGTTAAGGGCTCTATACAAATAGAAGTAGGTGAATGTGGAGATGGATTTGTCTTGCAGCCACCTAAGATAAGACTCATACATAAGTTTTGTTTTTTGTTTTTTTACTTATTAAACTTACCACCTGCCAATCTGAAGTTGTTTGCCTCTTTCTTTGGATTTTACTTGCTCTACACGTACAGGGGACAGTTTGTGAACCAAAAGGATTTGGTTTTTCTTTATACTTCTACAAGCAAAGGTGCTGAGGTTTATTAATTAGGCACCAGCTCAACTCATGTTTCAAAGTGTTGAGTAATTTGTCAGTGCGAGGGTGCTTAGCCTTGATAAAGTCAGTATCAAAAAGACCTGTACCTTTAAAGCAGTACTATCATAGTGTGGTACCTGACCATTTTCTTGTTAGTAACACACAGTTCTGTAACAATGTGGACATTGTGAGTATAAAAACTTAGAAATGAAAAAAAAAAATAGAAGTTCTAGGTTTCTGTACCTGAACATGTATCATAGAGCCAGAGAACTGGTAGGAGAAATCTCAGCAGTTTGGACAATGTTGCCTAGAGTGCACAGCCAAAGAGGAAATTTGATGCTGGAAGGTATTTTTTAGGTTTGAAATTGCTACTGGCTGTAGTACACTGGTAAATGTTTAACAACCAGCTTGGCAGGAGGGAATAAGATAGGAAAGGTTTTGATATATAACCTTTGCCAATCTCCACGGTTTAAATGATCCAACCTTGGGCGATTTCAATCTTCTATATGAGGTCAGTGAACCAGATTTTGGAAGAGATGCACATAATTGGCTGCATCTAGCCAACAAGCTGGTCCCAGACCATAACTGGCTACAGGGTTCTAAGTGTCCTTGCATGCTCTGTTATTAAACATTCAATAGCTTTGACCAATATATACTCTGCCAAATGTTTTCAATTCTGGGTGGTGGTGTATATGGGGAGGTAACGCATGGGTGGTGTATATGGGGAGGTGATGTTTCCCAAATGGAATCATATCTTTGATGTAATATTAAAAGATAATTTAAAAAACCTGCCTTACATTTAGTAGGCTACTGAATACCTACTTTATAAAATGAAAAAATATCAGTAATTCTCTTTTCTTTTATTCATCAGTATGTTTTTTTATGAGATGGGCATTTCCTTCTCCTGGCTATCATACAATTTGCATTTGTTTCATACTTCTAATTATAGAAAAATTCTACAGTATATAGGTCTTGATGAAACTTTAAATATTGACAAATTTTAATTCATATCTTACATAAAATAGTTTCAGAAATATTAATTTTAATATATTCACATGCAATTTTTCAGGAATTTTCAGAAAAAGAAAGTTTTTCATCTCAGTTGTCTTAAGTGATTTTAAGGTTTTTATTTTTTAAAGATATTATTTATTTGAGAAAGAGAGCAAATGCTTGCCTAAGCAGGGAGAAGGGCAGAGGGAGAAAGAGAAGTAGACTCCCCACTAAGCAGGAAGCCCAACACAGGACATGATCCCAGACCCCAGGATCATGACCTGAGTGGAAGGCAGATACTTAACCGACTGAGGCACCCAGGTGCCCCAACTTGTGCAATCACTGTTAAGAAGATGTGAGGTAATTTACTTAGTATTTCTTTAGCTATTTTGCAAGACTGAAAATGCTTACTATTTAAGTATTAAGTCAACCTAATAATTATTGAATACTGGTAAGTAATCAGAATATAAGGGGGGGGAGACCGTGAATAAGAATATCATTTTTATTTTTTAAGATATTATTTATTTATTTATTTATTTGAGAGAGCCAGAGGGAGGGCTATTGTGAGTGGGGGTAGAGGTCGAAGGAGAGGAGATAGAGATTCCAAGCAGACTCTGTGCTGAGCACAGAGCCCAAAAGGGGCTCATTTCATCACCCTGAGATCATGACATGAGCTGAAATCAAGAGTTGGTCATTTAACTGACTGAGCCCCCCAGATGAACCAAGAATATAATTTTTAAAGCATACAGCAAATAAATGAAAATTTCATTTTCTCAGAACATGTTAAAAAGCATGGGATATCCATGGTATTTATTTATCTTTACAAGATAATTTTTAAATACCCTAGTCATTGAGATACTTGCAATTTCCTGTAGGGTTTTATGTTCTGAGAAGATCATGTAGAAATAATGGATATTTTGGGGACAAGTACATCAATGATAAGGTTTCTCTTCTTTGCAAGAGTTAAGGAAGGAAAATAGTATTGAAAAATAAAATACAAATGCTGTTAATATTATATATCAACAGAATTCTAGTTTATATTCTTTAGTCTGTAAGATGGGGGAGCTATTGCATTACACAAAATACTGGCCACTTCCATTCCTCTAAGCATTTTTCTTTGATTAAAACCATTTGTAGTAAATGATGACCCAAGCCTTTGGTTACATTTTAATGGAGTTATGGTCTAATGAAATTGTGTCTTTAAAGGGGTTTCAATTATCTGAGCTATAAAAAATTAGCTTACTGGTCATATATTTTAAGTGAAGTATCAATTCTTTCTATAACACCAGTACATACTGGCTATTACGCCATTTTTGAACTAACACTTTTTACGGTTTACATGGTAGAGTTTGTCTCTCTGAATAGATAAACTTAAATTTTCCTTAAAAATAAATACTCTGCTATTGTTTAGTTATGCTTCTTCTTAAAACCTTGATAGGTCTGGCAAGTCTCTTAATCCCTGTTAAGAGTAAGAAGGAGAACAGCAATGCATTACAGACTTAACGTTGAATGAATCCAAGTCTGAGAATCAGAAGTGGAAGGTCTTAAAATTTTAATCCTACAATATACATGTTGAGAGAAAGAAAAATATGAACACTGCATAAATTATAGCTTAAAGTCTGTCTAAACTAGGTTAAGAATGTGTTCATGAGCAGCCAATAACATTTAACATTTATATAATAGAATTTTTGTTACAGAAAGAATTTCTGTGATGCTCCAAGAACTTAACATTAGCTTATGTTGTTCATATGGGAAAACAGAGACAAGGAAAAGCTGTTTGCAGTATGCACTTTCTTTTCTCCTGTCTTATCTTGGTATTTTAATAGAAAGACTTGAAGTAAGAAAGGTGTATATTACTAGGTGTATATTACTACTGTTCTGTAGGTTAAAAAACTGAGGTGCAGAAGTATTATTATTTTCTTAAAGAAAAAAAGATACTCAGTAAATGATCAACAATCACAGTGTTCTAAGAATATCAATCTTTTCACCTTTATTCAAAAATATGGGGAAAAAATTTCCACCTATGTAACTTAAGGTTCTTGAATATAAAGTGTATAAAAATAACTTGTAGTTATGAAATGTTAGAAAAATGTTAGTTCTTGGTCTCTCATAGCCATGATAAATGGCTGATCATCACATATATCTTTATGTGTAAATTTATGTTTTTAAGAGTTCCAACACAAACCTAAATACACAGGAAAAAGAAAGTTCAGTGGTAGGCACTTGAATGTAGGGTCACTTTCTTTCCTTGATGTCCAATCTGAAATGCTTAATGATTACCTACTTGAATTAGTGCGTGGTAAAAGATGAGAACATATATTTGTTTCAGATTCACAAGCTTTTAATTCAAAATTGCATTTATCCAACTCTGTTTGAAAAGGAATAAATGCTTCTTGATTATTAACTATGACTTTAAAACATCATTACTAACTGATGTGAAGAAAATGACTGAAAATAAATTTAGAATAAAAAAACATTTTAAAATATTTTAAAGATTTTATTTATTTTTTTTTGACAGAGAGAAAGAGAGCAAAACAATGGCAGGCAGAGGGAGTGGGAGAAACTGGGCTTCCTGCTGAGCAGAAAGTCCCATGGATTGATGGCAGGGCTCTATCCCAGGACCCCCGGATCATGACTTTAGCCAAAGGATCATTACCTGAGCCCAAGGCAGACACTCAACTGACTGAGCTACCCAGGCACCCTGCAAATAAAAAATCTTAATATTCAAAATATGTATGTTGATTCTAGGAGATAGATACTCAGTAAATGATACTCAGTAAATGATCAGCAATCACAGTGTAAGTAAGTAATTTATATATATTTAGTTATATTTATATATATTTATATAAATATATATTTATATATAAAAAGTTTGAATTACTTATTTAGTTATAAATATAACTAAATATATAGAAATATATATATAGAAATTTCTATATATATATTTCTATATATATATTTCTATATATTTAGTTATATTTATAACTAAATAAGTAATTCAATCTTACTTGTAGGACCACTGTTTCTACAAGTTATTCATATAACTTTTCCATTAACCATATATCAAATCAGCTTTCTAATAGTGCCCCTGGATGATTTGACCTGTCAATAAAATGTGAGATCTGTTTAGAGTTCTGGATCGTTTTATTTTGTGTATGTATATGAGAGAGAGAAAGAATGATAACTGATGACAATTCTAAAAGCCCAAATACACAATATAGGATAATGGATATGATGATAAATTTAGGAACCAGGTCTTAAGTTTTGTTCCTGTGTCTGACACATTTAGCTGTGTTTGCCACATCAGGCAAGCTGTTTAACCTCTCTGAGTTTCTTCATCTATAAAATGTAGATGACAGCGGCACCTCGGTGGCTCAGTGGGTTAAGTGTCTGCCTTTGGCTCGAGTTATGTTCCCAGGATCCTGGGATCAAGTCCCGCCTTGGGTTTCCCACTAAACCCTGCCCAACCACCTCACCACCCCATCGCACCCCGGCTCATTCTCTCTCTCTCATGTGTGCACATGCACAAAAATAAATAAAATCTTAAAAAAAATGTAGATGACTATAGCCATTGCACACATTTGTAGAAAGATGAAATGAAGTAGGATTTGCGGAACACATAGAAGAGTGCCTAACATAAAATTAGTACATAATGTAAAATTATGTTAAAAATTAGTATGAAGATGGCCTCAAATGATTTTGTTTCTTTTGTTTTCATTCGAACAGACTTTAGGAAGATTATAAATTTATCCTAAATCCATAAATTAATGTTTTAGAAAGGTATCTGACTCAAACACAACTATTAATTTAATACATACCTGAGAGAACAATTTTCATTCTTTCATAAAAATATAAAAATCTCTACTACTAGCCCACTTTCAAAGAATTTAAAAGTATTACTTTTTGTTTGTTTAAGATTACCTTGCATTAAATTGAATCAGCAAGAAAATACTTTCACAAATTCAGATTTGTTATCTGGCATCCAGTTTTAGACAAACCAGCCTCCAGAGTATGTTTGGCAAATTTCTACTTCCAAATCTTGCTTCAACTTACTCTTTTATGGTGAATAGAATTTTAATCATTGGAGGAACTCTGACATCCACTAAATTTTATTATTCTAAGCAAATGTCTATATCCTTACTCTTATTTATAATACCACATATCTGTCTATCTTTTGTCCACTAGAAAACATTATCTATTTTTGATATTAAATGCAATTCTTCCATTGATAACCATAGTTAACAACAGAGAGAGGTTAAAATTGCAGGGTCTACCACAAGGTTACTTGTAGTAAAACCCTGGGGTACAGTTTTTTTGTTTTTGTTTTTGTTTTTTAAGATTTTATTTATTTATTTGACAGAGATCACAAGCAGGCAGAGCAGCAGCCAGAGCGAGAGGGGTAAGCAGTCTCACTGCTGAGCAGAGAGCCTGATGTGGGGCTCAATCCCAGAACCCTGAGATTATGACCTGAGCCGAAGGCAGAGGCTTTACCCACTGAGCCACCCAGATGCCCCCTGGGGCACATGTTTTAACCAGTCCCTTATCTCAGTGTTTTCTACTCTAAAATGCAGTAAACTATCTACTAGACTATTATGAATATTAAAGTAATTGACACATGCCAAGGGCCTAGAATCGTGTCTGTTCTTAGTAAGTGTTCCTTAAGACTAGCTATTATTTTTGTGTAAGAAAATAACACACAAGAAGTCACTTGGATACAGATATTTCAAAAAACAAAGTATTTGTTCATACCCACCAGCTACAGTGGGTATGAACATATCCATGTTGTATTTTCATATCATTAAAATTAATTATGTAAATTCCTTAATAAGTTTTTTTTTTTTACTCAAAGTTTTTTGTTTTTTGTTTTTTAATCTGAAATGGGCTTTCCTCTCTTCCTGTGGTATAATCAGGGCAATAGATAACAAATGTACAAGGCTATATTATTGCTCTCTGGAGATAATATAGTTTTTCTCAGAGGCAGAATTGAAATGAGGACATGTCATTTCTGGGATCAGATCATTAAGCACAACCTCTTAAAAGTTGAAAAAATATCAGAAAAAAATCAGTCACATGCATTATTAATTCCTTAATGTGCTAAAACTAAAATCAGACTTCAGAGAGTAAGGAAAGAAGAGATATAGAAAGAAACCTTTTTCAAAGAGAGGAAGTAAATTAAATAAGTTTTTCCCATAAGCTATTAAATTTACCTTGAAAATAGATAAAGGGGAAAAAAAAAACAACAAGAAAACAGAGATTTGAAGGGAAGAGGAATTAGCCCAAAGCCACAAGGAAAAAAAGCACTTCTTGTTTGTTTGTTTTCAAAGCAATCAAATCTGGTTCTGAAATAGCTTTTCCATTTTCTCCTTCTTAGTGAAAACAAACATCACGCAAATCCACATGTGAAGGGAATGCTGAGAAGGTAACTTCTCCAAGCAAATTTGCATGTGCCCACAGACCAAAAGCACTTGAATGGACACTTAATTTATTTTAAATTATATCAGCTTTTGCTTATTAATTCACTTGACAAGACTTTGTTGTTAAAGAATTCTTTAATTTGCTTTCAGATTAATAAAAATCACTAGGAAAAAGATACATTTTATCATGTATGTTGTTGGTAGCACTTTAAATCATGTCAGTGCAAATAGACCTTTGGATTTGATTTCAACTTTCAGTTCTTGATTATGAAATCACTGCAACTACTTAAAAATGTCTCATATGTTTAACATAAATGGACACATCAGGAGTCCATTTTATTACATTTTAATCATATGTCATGAATAAAATGCCTGTTTGCGTGTGTATGTAGAGATTCTACAATGTATGGAAAACATATTTTAAAATTTCCCACCACACATTTCAAATCCAAACCTAAGACCAAAAAAGGCTTACAGTATCATGTTAAATTAAAACACATTTATGTTTTCAAATACATATGGACCTTTTTAATTAAGATTTAAAAAGTAAACACCAACAAGTAAAGTGATTATTTTAGGATGTTGTTAATTATGGTTGATTTTTAAATTCAGAATTTACTGATCTGATTGTTTAAATTGTCTCATTTTTATATTTTATATTTTAAACCTGTAGCTGTTTCTTTTACCATATAATTTTGAGTTATTTTCTTAGTGGTTGCCCTGGGATTACAATTTACATCTTAATTTAAGACAATTTAAATCAGATTAAGATCAAGCTAATTTCAATGGCATATTAAAAAAATTGTTTCAATATAGCTCCATCTCTCCTCTTTCTTTGTACAATGTTTTCCACACAAATTACACCTTTGTCCATTATAACCCCATCAACGCAGTTTTTAAAATATTGCTTCATGCAGTTATATTTTAAATAAGAGAGTAGAATAAAAGCGTTACAAATGGAGGGTATGTGCTATGGTGAGAAAATAAATAATAAGAAAAATTGAAAAAATATTAAAAAAAAAGAAAAAAGAAAAATTGTTCTTCTAGAGATAGCCTAGTTCCCCAACTGGCTACCCCCCTTCCCTGGATCTCAGATTAAATATCACTTCTGGAAATCCTCCCACTTCCCCAGAAATCTGGTTTAAATGTTCTCCCCATATCCCATTATCCCTCTGTACTTCTCATGGCACCCACTGAACTCCATTTTCTGTTTCTTCATTTGACTACGAAGTCTGTGAGGACAGAGAATAAACATATGCACAAAAATAAACATCCAGGATATAGAAAGACATTTCATAATTCAAAAAGAAAAAAAATGACCCAGTTGGGGAGGGGGAGGAAGGTGGTAAGGATATGAAAAACGATTAAAAATCAAGAAACCTAAAGGGCCAATAATCATATAAAAAGATGCTCCGCTTCAATAACGATAAGAGAAATACAGTTTAGAACAGTATGAAGTTAAAAAGTTAAAAATAGAACTACTCTACAACCCAGCATTTACACCACTAAGTATTTATTCGGAGGATGCAAACATAGTGATTTGAAAGGGAATGTGCACCCCAATGTGTAAAGCAGCAATATTCACAATAGCCAAAATATGGAAAGAGTCTAAAAATCCATCAACAGATAACTGAATAAGGAAGATGTGGTATATATCCTGGTATGAAATATTACTCAGCCATCAAAAAGAATGAAATTTTGCCATTTGCAATGACATGGATGGAAGTAAAGAATATTATACTAAGGGGATGCCTGCGTGGCTCAGTTGGTTGGACGACTGCCTTCGGCTCAGGGCGTGATCCTGGAGTCCCGGGATCGAGTCCCACATCGGGCTCCCAGCTCCATGGGGAGTCTGCTTCGCTCTCTGACCTTCTCCTTGCTCATGCTCTCTCTCACTGTCTCTCTCTCTCTCAAATAAATAAATAAAATCTTTAAAAAAAAAAAAAAGAATATTATACTAAGCAAAATAAGTCAATCAGAGAAAGACAAATGCCATATGATTTCACCACTCATGTGTGGAATTTAAGAAACAAAACAGATGAACATAGGGGAAGGGAAGGAAAAATAAAATAAGATGAAAATTGAGAGGGCGGCAAACTATAAGAGATGAGGAACTATAGGAAACAAACTGAGGGTTGTTGGAGGGGAAGTAGATAGGGAGATGGGTTGACTGGGTGATGGGCATTGAGGAGGGCACTCGGTGTTATACGCAACTGATGAATCACTAAATTCTACCTCTGAAACTAAAAAAAAAAAAAAAAAAAATCTAAAAAAAAAAAGAGAGCGCGAGCTACATTTACACCCTTTCTTATGTTTTTCTATGTAATTACTTTTACAAATGCACTTAATTTTTTTATATAGATTCAAGATAATATCTAGTTTCCTTTCTTTTTTTAAAAAAGATTTTATTTGTTTATTTAAGAGCATGAGTAGTGGAGTGGAGGTGGTGGGGTTGGGAGGAGAGGGAGAGAAAGAAGCAGATTATCCACTGATCAGGGTGCCTGATGTGGGGCTCAATACAGAAATCCATTCAGGACTTGATCCCAGGACCCGGGAATCATGACCTGAGCCACCCAGATGCCCCAAATTTCCTTTCATTATAGCCTGAAGAATTTCCTTCCAGGGCATTTCTGTTAGCAATAAATTCTCAATTCTTATCTTGGAATTCTTCATTTCTCCTTAATTTGTAAAATATAGTTTTTCAGAATGTAGGATTCTTGTGCTGTCAATACCCTTTCTTTCAGCACTTCAAGTAAGTACATCATTACACTGCCTTCTATGCTTTATGGTTTCTGAAAAATCAGTTGTCAATATTGTTGAAGTTTCTTTGTATGTGATGAGACTTTCAAAGTCTCTCTTTGCACTTGTCTGGCAAATGTTTGATTATGATATATTTACATGTGAATATCTTTGAGTTTATCTTACTTGGAATTGTGCAGATTCATGTTTTTCATTGAATTTGGGAAGTTTTCAGCCAGTATTCCTTCAAATTTTCCCCCTCTCTCTTCTTCTCTTCAAGATCTTCCAGTACATGCTTGATGGTATACTTAATGCTGTCCCACAGGTCTCTGAGGCTATGTTCATTTTTCTCCATTCTTGTTCCCCAGTTTCATAAGTGGAATAATCAGTGGACCTCTTTCCCAATTGATTTATGCTTCCTGCTCACATCTGCTGTTCTGATGCTAGTGAATTTTTTTATTTCAGTTGTTGTACTTTCAACTCCAGAATTTCTACTTGATTTTTTAAAATAATTTCTATCTTTTTATTGATATCTTCTATTGGAAATACATTTTTTCATATGTCCCTATTTTTTTCATATGTCTCTATCTTTTAGTTCCTTGACCATATTTAAAATGGCTGATTTCATGTCTTTGTTTAAAGAGCACAGATTCTAGGATTTCTTAAGGTCATTATCTATTGACTGCTATTGTTCCTATGCTACCCAGGCAGCTATGATGACAAACAAGTATTACTAACAGTTTTTGGTAATTGTCCTAAGGATAGAGTGGTTTTCACAGAGCAGGCCCTAAATCAGATCAAATAAAGTCATCCCTTGAGAATGGAGCTTTTAACTAGCTGCCAGACAGGTCAGATCACATAGTGACGATTCTCTGGGATTTGGGGGGAGGTATAACCCCATTTTGTCTTACCCAGTAGCTTCCAAATGTTTGTTTTTTCATAGCACTTGTAGATCAAATAAGAGCATTTGCTCCTGTTGAGATTCAGCCATTTTTCTTGAATAAACACACTTTGGATTGTCATAGGCTTTTAGTTGATTTCCAAAGTTCTGAAAAGGTTGATTTCAAAATTTGTTGATTTTGAAATGTTTTCAATTGCTCACATTGCTTTATGGAGGAGTGGACTTTGGGAAGTTATTATTCAACCACTCTTAGAACTAGCCCTCTAAGAAATTAAAACTGTAACCTAGATTTCCTGACTCTTAACCTAGAGAGAACAATCCGATGGTTACCAGAGCAGATGGTGGTGGAGATTGGTGAAACAGGTGCACTTGTGGTGTGCACTTGTGAAGAGCACAAGGTCATTTATGGAAGTGTTGGATGACCATATTGTACACCTGGAACTAATATAGCACTGTATGTCAACTATGCAGAAATTAAAACAAAATAAAATGGATTTCCTGAATTTAAATGCATGCATTTTCTGGAAATACCATTAACTTCTACCACATGGTGTTTACTGACCTTAGCTACACGTATTTGATATCCTGTACATGTTTTTATTCTTTAGCAATTTCCTTTTTTCCCCCTTATTTCTCCACTACTCTATTTGTGAAATTTTTCCTTATAATCTATATAGCAATATCTATAATTCTACATAAAATTCACTACACTATTATTTTTACTAAATCAAGAAATTTGGTAAATTTTCCAAGAGTTGTCTATTCCTGTAGGCACAGAGTGTTGATATTTTAATTTTACTTAACCCTTTGTTGCCTAAATGTCAGTAAAGTGATAGTTGTCTACCACAAATTTATTATTGAAAAAATTGTTATAGCTAAGGTAAAAATGGTTAACTAGACTTAAAAAAAAGTGTTCCCAGGGGCGCCTGGGTGGCTCAGTGGGTTAGCCTCTGCCTTTGGCTCAGGTCATGATCTCAGGGTCCTGGGATTGAGCCCCGCATCAGGCTCTCTGCTCAGCAGGGTGCCTGCTTCCCCCTTTCTCTCTCTGCCTGCCTCTCTGCCTACTTGCGATCTCTGTCAAATAAATAAATAAAATCTTAAAAAAAAAAACCTGTTCCCAACATAGTGATTGTGTGTGTGTGTGAGAGAGAGAGAAAGAAAGAGAGAGAAAGGAAGGGAAAGAGTAATATGGGGGTTATTATTGCATATTTGCAGTATTAATCATTTTTAACATATGTTTGCTGACATTTGAAGTTAAGAATTCTTCTCTATCATAATTAGTGATATAAAATTCCAGTGAGGATTTTCAGATATTAAAATTGAAATGATGTACTGAAAATTATTGCTAGTCACCTGGTCTGCAATTTGTTTTTTGAAGTTTGAATATTATACCAACAGAATTTTTTCCAACTGTTCTATATGTAAACAAGTTAAAGTTTTCAGCAGAATATAGTTATATATAACTAGAAAATTTTCAAACTTATCTTACTGACAAATATGCATCATTATATTATTTAATGCCATTCTCTTCTCCTCCATCTCCTCCTGATATTCACTTTTTATATATTTATTAACTATTAAAACTTCTACCACGATGTTTGTAGAAAAATATATTGGAGACATTACTTTTCTTTGAAATAAAAGGTCAGGGTGTAAATCAGCAGAAAATTTGAATTTTAGGGCAACTGGGTGGCTCAGTGGGTTAAAGCCTCTGCCTTTGGCTCAGGTCATGATCTCAGGGTCCTGGGATAGAGCCCAGCATTGGGCTCTCTGCTCAGCAGGGAGCCTGCTTCTTCCTCTTTCTCTGCCTGCCTCTCTGTCTACTTGTGATCTCTCTCTGTCAAATAAATAAATAAAATTAAAAAAAAAAGAAAATTTGAATGTTGAAGTTTGTATGTGACTTTAACTTGTTTCTATCATGAGTTTTGAGATATAGAATTAGAAATATTAATGTGGGGGTGCCTGGGTGGCTCAGGTTAAAGCCTCTGCCTCCGACTCAGGTCATGATCCTAGAGTCCTCGGATCGAGCCCCACATCTGGCTCTCTGCTTGGCAGGGACCCTTCTTCCCCCCTCTCTCTCTGCCTGCCTCTCTGCTTTCTTGTGCTCTCTGTCTGTCAAATAAACAAATTAAAAAAACTTAAAAAAAAAAAGAAATATTAATGTGTACTTTAGGAGATCCCACTGAAAACAATCTTTCTAAATCAAATATATTTTTAATGTACATAATGTAATGATTTAAATGATAACTAATAACTTTTGATCATTAAAAATTACATAAGTGGAATATAAAATTAATAATCATCAATCTGTTGCATGTCTATACACTAGAAATGAAGCAGCAGAAAAATAAATTGAGAAAACATCTTATTTACAATCGCTCCAAAAAGAATAAAGTACCTAAGAATAAACTTAGCCAAGGAGATGAAAGACTTATAGTCCAAAAACTATACCACACTGATGAAAGAAATTTAAGATGACACAAACAAATGGAGAGATACTCTATGCTCATAGATTGGGAAAACCAGTATTGCTAAAATGTCTATGCTATTGAAAGCAATCTACAGATTTAATGCAATTCCTATCAGAACAGCAACAACATTTTCTCATAGAACTAGAACAAATAGTACTAAAATTTATATGAAACACCAAACATTCCAAATAGCCAAAACAACCTTGTCTTTGGAAAGGAGAATAAAGCTGGAGGTATGACAATCCCAGATTTCCAGGTATATCACAAAGCCCTTTTTTTTTTCTTTCTTCTTTTTTTTTTTTTAACTACAAAGATATTGGCACAAAAATAGACACATAGATTAATGAAGCAGAATACAGAGCCCCGAAATAAACCCACACTTATATGATCAGTTAATCTATGACACAGAGGGCAAAATATACAATAGGAAAAAGACCAAATGATATTAAGAAAAATGGACAGCCACATACAAAAGAATGAAACTGGATCACTTTCTTACATCATATACAAAAATAAACTCCCAATTGATTAAAGGTAAATGTGAGACCTGAAACCATAAAACTCCTTTCTTTGACATTTCTTTGTTATCAAATGATTTCTTTGACATTGGCCACAGAAACATTTTTCTAGATATGTCTCCTCAGGCAAAGGAAACATATGCAAAAATAACTTTTGGGACTTCATCAAAATAAAAAGCTTTTGCACAGTGAAAGAAACCATCAACAAGCAAAATGGCAACCTACTGAATGGGAGAAGATATTTGCAAACGATGTATCTGATAAAGAGATAATATTAAAAATATATAAGCAAGTTATATGACTGAAGACCCCAAAACAAATAATCTGAGTAAAAGTGGGCAGAGTGCCCAAACAGATCTTTTTCCAAAGAAGACATACAAATGGCCAACAGACATATGTTCAAAATCAGGAAAATACAAATCAAAACTGCAATGAGATTTCACCTCACACCTCACACAAGAAATAAGAAGTATTGATAAGGATGTAGAGAAAAAGGAATTCTTGTACATTGTTGAAAGGAATACAAATTAGTGAAGCCACTGTAGAAAACAGCATGAAGGTTCCTCAAAAAATTAAAAATAGATACCAGAGAAAGACAAATACCACATGATTTCACTTGTATGTGGACTTTAAGGAACAAAGCAAATGCCTATCCCCATTCACGAGATTGTTGTTGTACAGACAACAAACTTTTGTCTTTTGTAAAAGACAAAAAAAGAAAAAAGAGAGAGAGAGAGAAATTCTTAAATACAGAAATTGTTAAATGAAAGGAACCAAAGATTTCCAATTAAAATTTCTATAAAATTTACACAAATTCATCATGTTAGGTAAGGACTTTTTTTTATACAGTCCAAAATATAACTAGATTATAGGTATGAAAAATCTATTCACTATCATATCTATATCTATCTATATTTATATCTATGTATCTCTATATATATATCTGATGCATACAACAATTCTATATAAGGACATTAATTTTAAGTGCAGATTTTCATACATAGCCAGTCTTCAGAATGTGCAGAAAATGCAGCTACATACCAGGCATATTGGGGAGATAATGCATGAACCGACCCTGTCATAGTGTCTGACATTTTCACACTACTCACTGTCTCAGCCTCTGCCTGAGAAGAGAGATTTTAACATATGAAAACTTATTTCAAAATTCCATTTCAGATTGTACAATTATGCACCAATAGTGAACCTGGCACGTTATGAAGGGAAAGGGGTGGAATAAAATCGGGAGTAAATGTGCTCGTCAGAAGGGCAAACAAGGGTAGGATAGTGAATTAGAAAACCCTGGTCTAGATAACAGAAGTCGGTGCGTGGAACTGAAGAGAACAACTGATAATTTGGGAGCAGTTACCATGTAGTGAGTATTATTAAGCCTACATGAATTATTCTCAGATCGAAGTGGGAGAGCTGATATAATGACTAGCATTCCATAGGGACTTAGTAATTTAATTAAAAAACTCGTGTTTATATTCACTTGTTATGCACACACATTCAAATGACACATACACATTAAGAACTTATCATTTGGCACCTGCAAGCGGAGGTGTCAATCTCGTGAATGGGGATAGGCAGGTCCTATTGCTTTTTGGCAGCTTCCTCTTATCAAGCAGTACCATTTTTTTCTTTTCTTCCTTGGTAAATTTATGCCTCCCCTAGGATTTATATTACCTTGAGAGATTTCATACCAGTACATTTCTGTGTTTGAAGAACATGTGCTTGTATGTTCTAAGATAGTAATGTCCTTAACTAGTGTCCCTTAATGGCAATTTGAAAAGTATTGAAAAAACTAACTCTTCTTTTCAGGGATTCTGTGGTTTGATTTCATTTTTCTGTTTAGTTATTAAAAAATAAAACAGACTCCGGTGACTAAAATAAGAAGCATTTTATTGCACTTATCTAAAAAGATATAATTATATGCTGTTAACAACAATCTAAATTTTTCTGGTCAGCAATTACAAATTTACAGGTCTGTTTCTTATCTGGCACTGCTGTAAAATCTTCTAAGTACTCAGATTTTTCTGAATTTTGGAACACAGCCTGATAAGGATCATAGATTGAGGTAGTGGAAACTAGAAAAATTCATGTAGTAAGCTAATATTTATTGAGCATGAGGTGTATGTCAAAGTTGTGGCTTAATGGTGGAATCCTAGTAGCTACTCTCAAAGGCATAGGAGGAATGTCCAAGAGGCTAGGAAGTTGTGTAGATACAGGACGGCATGAAATAGTCTTGGACTAGGATCTTTCTTTACTACTTCTCGAATAAATTTAGCTTATTAAAAAATTCAAATAGGGATGCCTGGGTGGCTCAGATGGTTAAGCAACTGCCTTCGGCTCAGGTCATGATCCTGGAGTCCCAGGATCGAGTCCCATATCGGGCTCCCTGCTCGGTGGGGAGTCTGCTTTTCCCTCTGACCCTCCCACTTCTCATGCTCATTCTCTCTCTCACACTCTCTCTCTCAAATAAATAAATAAAAATCTTTATAAAAAAATCAAATATAATATGCATGCATCTAAACAAATAATGTATTTGTTGGGGTAAAGCAATGGAGGGATGGGGGATTTTTAAGCCTGAAGCCAAATACAATTATTATATTATTATAATACACTTTTAAAAAGTTTATTTATTTTAAAAAGTAATCTCTACACCCAACATGAGGCTCCAAGTCACAACCCCAAGATCTAGAGTTGCTCAGTCTTCTAACTTAGCCACCCAGGCAACCAATACTACAGCACTTCTGTGACTCATCATCACTTTATCTCTCTTGGAAAATAATACTTCCTGTCTTTATGCTATCAACCTAGTTTCTAAGCACTACGTTTATTTTAACAAAGAATTATATCATTTTATAGACATCATCTTATCATCTAAAATCTGTATACTAACACTAAAATAACCAAGATAACATGATTTAATAAATGTTAATGGCCAAAGAAATTCGGATATCTATTACAGATTTCCCAAAAGTCATATTTTTCTTTTCCTATGCATCTATTAACTTACTAAAAAGAATTCTATAAATAGGTCCACCTTTTTTTGAGCCACTTTTTTTTTAAGCCAAGGAAAAAAGTACAGTGATATATAAATTTAAGATTAACCTTTGTCCTTCAACAAATCACAAATTTTTACCAATATCTTTACATGTATTTCATTACTCACAATTTCATTACTTTAACACAACTGAGGATTATACTTCGATCTGTCAATAGCTGTAACTCATTTTCAAATGCTGGAGACATCTATTTTTTTTTTAATTTATTTGACAGACAGTGATCACAAGTAGGCAGAGGGGCAGGCAGAGAGAGAGGAAGGGAAGCAGGCTCCCTGTTGAGCAGACAGCCTGATGGGGGGGGGGGGCTTGATCCCAGGACTCTGGGATCATGACCTGAGCTGAAGGCAAAAGCTTTAACCCACTGAGCCACCCAGGCACCCTGGAGACATCTATATTTAATGGCAAAATCTCCATAAATGTATTATAATTATTAGATAGAAGGAAATAATGGAAATGTTCACATTTAACTGTGTATTTTAGGGTGAACTCTATGTCAACAATTGTTTAAAGATTTTATTTCCATTCTTGGTAAAAAGATGCAATTCCACTATGAGAATATTCTGAATCCTGTGCCCAAGTGCCTTGCAAGTGTCACATTTTGTTTCCAAAATCCAGTCTGGATTCTGTGTTGACCCTGGCAGGCAGCTTTAATGAAAATCATCTCCCAAGCAGCTGCAACTTCCACTTCAGTTTTAGTCTCAGCAGCTCTCCTGATTAGCCCCGGCAGGAGCCGCCACAAAACTTCACCTAAATCTGCTCTCCAGAATCACAGACATGCATAACGCAAGGTCACGAGTTACCAAAATTCATAAGCGCAACATGATAACCTTTCTGTTTGGCTTAATCATTTTGTATGCTCAAGCCATATGCATTGTCTAAGAACCTTAAGCATAAGGCTAGTAATTTGTTATTATGTGATTTTTGCCCACTAATCATATATGATGTAGAAGAGCGTAGAGAGTTAAAAGAACAGCAGAATCCATAGCCACCTAAGGTTTTTATTCTAATCTTTTGTACTTAATCACATGCACTTGCACTCTTGGTTTCCTGCCGATTTTCTGTATAACTCAACAGGTGCAGGATCTACATAGTTCTCTCCAATTCTTATGTAGAAATGGCACAGCATGGAGGTGAGGTTTTATTTAGAATAAATTCTACCACCAAAGAGTCTAATTGAACAGTCCTTGGGCTGGCAGAATTTTTTATGAACGTGCAAGGTTTTTTATGATGCCGTTGTAAATTTGTGCTTTGTTTGGTCTTCTGGTTTAATTTGCTATAAGGCCTTAGATTCTGACTAATTATTCTGCACTTAAGGAAAATTTTTCATTCATGGGGTTGGGAGCATGAATATGTATATATGAGCTTGTGTGCACTTAGCTCATAAAATAGACAGGGTCTTCAAGGCACCTGATTAAATTGGGGGCACAGGAATACCAAAAAGTGTTAATCAGGCAAGGGACTACATGGGTGGAACATTTTTAAGAGACCAAAGGAAAACAATATTATGCCTTGCACCGGATAGGGAAATTACATGAAAGAGGGAAGCTCTATGTATTGAACAGAAAATCAAAGTTGGAAGGCAAAGATGGGCACAAAAAGACCAGGAAAGGGGTGCCTGGGTGGCTCAGTCAGTTACATGTCTGACTCTTGATTTTTGGCTCAGGTCATGATCTCAAGGTTGTGAGATCGAGCCCCACCTTTGTTTCCACACAGGGCAGGGATCCTGCTTGAGATGCTCTCTCTCTTACTCTCCTTCTGTCCTTCTTTGCCCCCATCTCCTCATGCACACGTATTCTCTCTCTGTATCTCTAAAGAAGAAAAAAAGACCCAAAAAGTTTTGGTAGGAATTTACATGGCATCTCCACATGCCAGGAAATAGGTTCAGACATTGTGTCAACTTTCCACTCCCACCACACACACATTTTGGTAAAAGAGGAAGAAATGACTTGAGCTAGTGTACAAAGCACAGGAAATTGATGTCAGAGAAAAATCTTAGATCCTGAGTCTTCCCAGGGTTTGGAATGGGTAGAAGTAAAATCATAATAGAAGTTGGTATTACTGAATGACATTACTAGGTCAGATACTGTTTTAAGAGCAAGCAGAGAAGAAAGTAAAATTTGAAGTAATTTGTAATATGAAAAATGAAGAGAAGCTGAATACCAACCAAGGAGGAGAAAGCGACACTTAGGCTAGAGATGTGAGTGATGAAGGGGACTGAAGGAAGTCAGAAGAGGGAAAAGGGTATCAGAAGAATGGAAGAAAGGGAGAGAGAGGGTGGAGATAGGTATGGTTCCGAGCAAAACTGAGGCTGAAATCCCCATTATCTGTACACACTGCTGTGTGTAGTAGCTCACAAAGTTTGAGCAGGAGTATATGGGGCACCCGGCTGGTTCATTTGGTTGAGCTTGTGACTCTTGATCTTGAGGGTCATAAATTCAAGTCCCGTCTTGTGCATAGAGCTTACTTAAAAAGAGAGAGAGAAAGAAAATAGGCACTCCTGTCTGGCCTGGGATGCTAGTGGGGGAGGGGGTGAGAGAGTGGGGAGGCTTTAAGAGAAGGATAGTAAGTTAACATAAAAAAAAAAAAAAGAGTCAGTGTTCACCCCCTGCACTAGACAGTGACCCCAGGCAGAGTTATGTTCACTGTATAAAATAACAATGTTATACACAGTAACAAGATAGAGATCAAATTAGACATAAGGTGGTTGGTAAGGAATGCAGTTTGTGCTGAGAGAAGTATTTCAGGATCCAAACCATGAAAGCAGGGAAGCAAATCCCAGGAAAGTGGCCACCTGCCCTTCATCCTAATTTAAGCAGTTCTTTTATCATAGGTGATTAACATCACAGATGCTCCAGTGGGGCTGAGCTGTTTGTGAGGAGTGTAGATGGCAGTGCATGGAAAATGGAGCTCTCAGAAAGCAGGTATAGATTCAAGCATTAGCAGGGTTTTACAAATCTGGGAGAAGCTTTAAGAGAATGAGATAAATGAGTATGTAAAGTAAGTTTTAAAATTATGTAAGATGAGGAAACTATTTATATAGAGACTAAGAGTTTGTCATAACTTATGTATAGCTTCACCAGTATTAAAAAGAAGAAAGACAAGAAGCAGAAAAGGGGTGAAGAGGAAATTGATTCAGGAAGCATAAATCCCTCAACATGATCCTTGCTAAGGGAAGAAAAAACAATACTAGTGTGTTTTATAGGAAAAGCTGAGTCAAGATAAAATGACAGTGGGAAAAGAGATCTAGATGATAGTGTAGTAAATCTTAAAGTCAGATGAGTTGAACTACATAGCCTTGGAAAATCCTACTGAAATGAATAATGAAGCTTGGCAGACTTTTGGGCAGTAATGGGAGGAAGTCTGAACAAACAAGAGAAATGCTAAAAAAAAAAAAAAAGTTCCACACGCAATTTATTGAGCATCTATTAGAACCAAGTTTTATTCTAGATGTTGAGATAACAAAGGCAAGTCAAAATCCTGTAATTCTGTAGGGTTAGGGAAGAACTATTGAAGAATATGGAATAGGCACAAAGTGAGGTGGGGGTCCAGCAGGGAGACATCTAAACCAGACTGCAGTTGGGCAGGGAGGTTAGGGTAGTTAGTATATAATATCTACGTAAGTGAAAAATCCAGGTTTCCTTAAAAGAACTTCCAATGTCCCAAGGTTACCGGGGAATTATTCATGTGAGGCATGGTGAACCTTCTACCCTTATTTTTACTCTGAAAGATAAACTTTTCCTTGGAGCTCTCTCACTGATTTGCTTTGTCTACCACATTGAGTGTAGGGCTTATGGTACTCCCCTTAACATCCAAATATGAATTTGTAAGATCCTTCCACCATAGGCTGATAGTATACCAGAGGCCAAACTAAAATTTCTACATAGGAATTGACTAAGAAATTAGTTATAATAAAAGGTAAATAAAGTCAGAGTAGCAGAGTAGCAGAGTAACAGTAGCAAATAAGGCCATTCTTTTTTAAAAGTATAGCTTTCTTATCTTTAGCTTGGGGTTCTTACCTTCATATGGGAACAGCTATCTTTTAAATACTTCTTCTTGGGACTTTCCCCCTGTAAATCTAGGTCTAAAGAGCAAGGCCTAGACAGATGCCATTTGTTTCTCTGTAAGTTACACTCTCTACAAAAAATAACACCAGTACCAATATAAAAGAACATTAGGAATGACTTCATATTTTTCCCAAGTTCTGGACCAGATATATATACACAGGAAGTAACAAGGGGTTTGTTTACCCTTCTAAAATAATCTGTATTTTTCTAAAGATTTTTAAAAAATTTTAAGTAATTTCTACACCCATTGTGGGTCTTGAACTTACCAGCCCAAGATTTACAGTCATATGCTCTACCAACTAAGCCAGCCAGGTGCCCCTAACATAGTCTTTAAACAACGAGTGGGAATTAATATGAGGATTTAGCAACATACCCTCTAGGAAGATGGATTAAACAAGGTAGCACCACCTCCACAATGAAGATATTGAACTGTTACAAAACAAATCAGAGCCAAGACTCAGTTACTGCAACTGTAGGATAACGTGAGCTTGATCACAAAGAATGACAAAAACACCATACAAGAAGTGAGTTTAAAACCATCACAGGGAGGGAATTCTGGAATGATGTATTAAGACCTGTAGAATTCTGCTCTTCCATAAGACCAATGAGAACAATAGCAAAAGTAGTCAGTCAGTTCTTTTTGAAACTCTGAAAATTTAGGGCTGCCTAGGTGGCTCAGTGGATTAAGCCTCTGCCTTCAGCTAAGGTCATGATCTCAGGGTCCTGGGATCGAGTCCCACATCGGGCTCTCTGCTAGGCAGGGAGCCTGCTTCCTCCTCTCTCTCTCTCTCTTTCTCAATAGTTGTCTCTCTGCCTACTTGTGATCTCTCTCTGTCAATAAATAAAATATTAAAAAAAGAAAAAACCTCTGAAAATTTATCAAAGGCTTACAACAATTCAAAAAGAATGACTGAACCTCAGCAATCAGGTCCAAATGGTATAGGATATTAGACTTGAGCCAGAAAAAAATTTAATTTATTTTCTTTACTCTTTTTTAATTTACTCTTCTAGATCAAAACTTGGCCAGCGCATTCTTAAACTAGGTGAGTTAACATACATAAAGTATCAGCACCGGTAAGTAATACTACCCTTTTTCCTAAAAGCAGACTTTCCCCTAATACCTAGTACAAGGTTGGGCATACAATTAACTTCTGCAGAACAACAACACAAATAAATGCATGCATGAATGAATGAGTGAATGATGGCCTGCTCCACTCTTATATGAATATGATCTGGTTGGCTTATTCTTCATGGAAACCTCAGTAAAATATGTCTAACACATACCATCTTGGGGCAGTTACCTAAAACCTCTGAATCTTAGCTTCTTTGTGTATAAATTGGAGTTGATAACAGTACACCGTACTGTCAGCTTTGCACAGTAGTGGTATCCTATCCAATGAGGATTATCCAAGGCATGACTATTGCTAGTTGATAAAAATAGTATTGCTGGGTGCCTGGGTGGTTCAATGGGTTAAAGTCTCTGCCTTCGGCTCAGGTCATGAACTCAGGGTCCTGGGATCGAGCCCAACTTCCCCGTCTCTCTGTCTGCCTCTCTGCCTACTTGTGATCTCTATCTGATAAATAAATAAAATCTTAAAAGAAATAGTATTGCTAGTAGGTAGATAGTAGATATGGGAAGGCAATGTGAGACTGCCTAGCACAGTACCTTGCATGAAATAGATTTTAGTAAATGTTTGTTAAATGAATATATGACAAGGGAAAGAACAGATCAATTCACAAGATTCTTCTGTGGTGAAGGATAGCTCATGAGTACTAGGTCACCTTTTTGCCAATCCAAGGATGTACTGGCTGTTTTATTTACATTCTTTGCATTCCCTTACTAGGTATACAATTCCTCCAAGGAGTGAAGAAATACCCTTCAGGCACTTTGGAGCCAAAGTCAGATTGGAAAACAATTACAAAGAGGGATGAATAAGAGATGAGACTGTGGGGCGCCTGGGTGACTCAGTTGGGTAAGAGTCTGCCTTTGGCTCATTGGGGTCTGGGACTGAGCCCAACGATGGGCTCTGCTCAGTGGGGGTGGGCTCTCTGTCCAGTGGGGAGTCTGATTCTCCCTTTTCCTCTGTGCTTTCTTTCTCAAATGAATAAATAAAATCTTAAAAAAAAAGAGAGAGAAATGAGATTGCATAAGGGGATGAGTGTGAGATATTCTCTTTGAAAAGGGGAAGAATTTAAAACAAGATAGTGGGCACTAACGTAGGACAATTTTAAAAATATAAACATTAGAAATTCTGAGGCTTATCACAGAAACAAGATAACACAGCAGAATTATCAACTGACTCACGGAAGTCATTTGAACTTATTTCAAAAATAAGGTGATCCTACAATTGTCCTGCCCTCAATAAGCCTACAAGTGGTAGGATTAATAACAAACCAGATTTGGGACATCCTAATTGCCATTACACTGTATTCCTTTCTCTTTACCGCTTTCTGAGTCATAAATATATGCCTTAAAAATGCTAACATGTATTGTTTATATATCTTAAGTATATCACAAAAACTCAAGGAAGAAAAATGTATCCCTAGTCTTATTTAGAGGTGGATACATGCATTAAAGTTTAATAATAAAATGACAATAATGATCAAAGCTTAGATATGGGGTTCACGGTGTACAAAGCAGTGTTGGAAGGTTTTAGACATTTTTAATCTTATACTCCTCACAACAACCCAGTCAGATACTACTAATACCCTCATTTTGCAGTTCGGGAAACTGAGTCATGGAGGGATTAAATGACTTGCCCACCTTTACTCAGGCTAGGGCTAAAACTTGAAGTTAGGCAGTTGAATGTCAGAATTTTTTCACAAAACTTCTATCTTGACTTAGAAAAATTGCATTATGCTTTGTTATTATGTGATAGGATTTATCTTTTTATAGTGCTTTATGAAAATAGAGGACATGGGAAGTTGTGATTGACACTGGGAAAAAATAGTCTTAAACACGAGGCCCAGAAGTGAGACTTTTACTACAAAATGTCCTCTGCAGCTAACTATGCCTCTGCCCTCATGTTCATGGTAACCTAAGAATCATAAGCAACTGCTTACACAATTGTGTATACATCTCCTTTTGTATTTGATGGGGTTTGGCTTCTTCTCTACCTCAGCTCCAGGCGTTCTGTTCAACAGACACTTTATGAAGAGAAATAGGTAAAGTGATAGGAGAGAAAATCTGTCAGGAGATATAACTGTTCCTGAATTGGTCCATATTGGCTGTGTAATATGGGACCATTCCTTAAACTTGATTTACCTTTGCTTCTTTGTCTCAAAGAAGATTTACATCTATGATACAAGACTGTATTATAAACTTCAAAGTTACCAAGGGACTAGATCTGCAATGTTCTAACTGCAAAGTAAAGGATGATTATGTGATGTAATAGAGGTGTGAACTACACTATGGTAGTGATCATAACGCTATATATATATATATATGTGTATATATATATGTATGTATACATATATATATCTCAATATGTATCAACTGACATGTTATTCAAGATGTTGTGTGACACCTTAAATTTAAGTGATGTCATATGTCAATTAAAAAATTTTAGAAGTTCTTTGAAAGGAAAAAAAATTGAATGCATCAGATTGTGCCATAGTATGGATTCCCCTCAACTATAGCATATCACAGGTAAGAGGAACACCCATCCTGTCCCCAACAGGTCTTTCTTTAGCTTAGTTCCCTATATTTACTTACCTCTTTGTGACTTGTGCTGTTGCATCCTTCTTAGCTGGACTGGGTTATAACTTATTAGTCACTGCTTTTCTACAGGGTCATGTGATAACTGAAAATAATTCACAGTTTCTGTTAGAAAGCCTCAATGCTCAAGGCTTAACATAGAGCCTTCTGCAAGATTCTATAAATCTTGTAACAAGATTTTCTAGGAATTTCTCTTCATGTTTCTTTCTTTTCAAATTTGTTACAAATACTTGGACTTTAAGAAATTCTATCTCCTTAACACTATATGAAATTCACTGAAAATATGTTTGCTATATTTCTTATTATAAAGTCTTTCTTCTGGGGTAAAATGGAACTATGATTTTGTTTTGTGTGTGTGTGTTCGTGTGGATTAGAAAAAACACAATAAGAACATAAGATTTCACATTTTATCTTTAAAAAAATATATGGTTGAAGAAAGATGGACTTAATAAAATACATTAGATTAATTAATGTAATGTTCATATAATTCTATCATTAAATGAAATAGTCCAAAATTATGTCAGTTCAACATAATGGTAGGTAGAGAAATTTTGGTCTGAAAAGGAAACTTCTAAGTGAAAATAATTGTGACTTGAAGCGAATAAAGTCTATTTTTTTTTTTGAGTGCCCATAACTGCAGCCCTAATTTTAAATGTCTCTAGACTTAAAAGACACGACTAACTCATACTTTGATTTTTTAAATGTAAGCTTTTATATTGAGAATGCAAATTTATGTGTTTTAATTCTTATCTTATTTTAGCATAGAACAAATTTAGTGGAGAATTCTTTCATCTTGGCAAAAAATAAAGGGCATTTATCTTCCTTAGTATCTAATTCTTTTGAGGCAGAAAGTGCAGTGTGAAAGAATAGATACATGATAAAATTATGAAAAAATGCTGAAGTTAGTCTGAAAAGAAACAATAAAATATAACAGATTTGTTATTATTTGCAAGTTTTTTTTTCTGTTGGAAAGATTTATGATGCAGATATATGTTATTATAACTATTAGTTATCCAGCCATTTCTTTTGTACCTTTTTGGTACACTCCTCTTACTATATCAAAACAATGACTATTTTCAGGTTTATCATGGCCAATGGGGAAAATCAGAAATAGACTAGTAAAAGTAGAACATTATCCTTATACAAGTCTGTTCTTCAAGTCATTCGTTAATTGAATATGTAATTTTTAACACTCTTGTTAGCACTGCTATTTGTTTTTTTAAGGGGGTGTAGGGTCAGAGGGAGAGGGAGAGAGAGAATCTTAAGCAAGCTCCATGCTTAGCATGGAGCCTGATTCAGGGCTTGATCTCACAACACTGAGATCATGACTTGAGCCAAAATTGAGAGTTCAACTCTTAACTGACTGAGCCATGCAGATGCCCCAGAAGTTATTGCTTTAAGGCTAATGGGTAGAGTCATGGGTAGGCAATAAGGCAGGAAGAGTATACAAAATGAAAATAGTAAGGTGACGAACATTTAAGTCCATGTTTAAAAACATGTAAATTACTTCATGCTTCTAGCGTTTTTAAATATTCTTATTTAAATAAGCACAATTGCTAATATGGGATTGGAATTTTCAGAATGGCAAAGCACACTTGCTACACTTTTCTGGTAGAAATACACTAGGCATATATGTAAGGTGACTATATGGTAATTATCACACAGATGACTCTCAGTTATTCAAAAAGAAGCCAATTGGCAGTGCTTAGAAATAAGGACATTCAGGTTAAGCTAAACTGTACATTCATATTTATCTAAATAGTATATTGATATAATTTCTTAATATGAGTTTCCTTTTTAAAAATTAAATACTGCTATAAATATTAGGGGGCATATATCACTTTGAATCAGTATTTTTGTGTCCTTTAGGTAAATACTTAGTAGTGCAATTGCTGGGTCATAGGGTAGTTCTATTTTTCACTTTTTGAGGAAGCGCCATACTGCTTTCCAGAGTGGCTGCACCAGCTTGCATTCCCACCAAGAGTGTAAGAGGATTCCTTTTTCTCTACATCCTCACCAACATCTGTTGTTTCTTGTGTTGTTGATATGACCCATTCTGGCAGGTGTGAGGTGATATCTCATAGTTTTGACTTGTATTCTCCTGATAATCAGTGATGTTGAGCATCTTTTCTTGTGTCTATTGGCCATGTGTGTGTCTTCTTTGGAAAAATGCCTATTCATGTCTCCTGCCTATTTTTAAATTGAAAATTTTTTGGGGGGGATGTTGAGTTTGAGAAGTTCTTTCTAGATTTTGATACTAATCCTTTATCAGATATGTCACTTGCAAATATCTTCTCCCATTCCATAAGATGCCTTTTAGTTTTGTCAATTATTTCCTTTGCTGTGCACAGCTTTTCATTTTGATTCAGTCCCAATAGTTTACTGTTTTATTGTTGTTGTTCCCTTTCCTCAGGAGGCACATCTAGAAAGAAGTTTCTAGAGCCAATGTCAAAGAGGTTATTGCCTGTACTTTCCTCTAGGATTTTTATAGTTTCATATTGCAGCATTATCTACAATACCCAAATCATGGAAATAGCCCAAATGTTATTGGTTAACTGATTAATAAAGATGTGTAAAGAATGAAATATTACTCAGCCATGAAAAAGAAAGAAATCTTGCCATTTGCAACTACATGGATGAAGCTAGAGAGTATTATGCTAAGTGAAATAAGTTAGAGAAAAATAAATACCATATGATCTCACTCATCTGTGAAATTTCAGAAACAAAACAAATGAGCAAAAAGTAAAAAGGGAGAGAGAGAGAGAAGCAAACCAAGAAATAGAGAATTATAGAGAACAAACTGATAGTTATCAGAGGGGAAGTGGGTGGGAGGATGAGTTAAATAGGTGATGGGAATTAAGAAGTGCACTTTCTGGGATAAGCACCGGCTGTTGTATGAAGTGCTGAATCGCTATATTGTATGCCTGAAACTAATATTACACTGCATGTTAACTAACTGGAAATTAAGGTTATGGACATTGGGGAGGGTATGTGCTTTTGGGTAAATTGGAAGGGGAGATGAACCATGAGAGACTATGGACTCTGAAAAACAGTCTGAGGGGTTTGAAGTGGCGGGGGGGTGGGAGGTTGGGGTGCCAGGTGGTGGGTATTATAGAGGGCACAGCTTGCATGGAGCACTGGGTGTGGTGAAAAAATAATGAATACTGTTTTTCTGAAAATAAATAAATTGGGAAAAAAAAATAAATAAATAAATTGGGAAAAAAATAAATAAATAAGAACTTAAAAAAAATAAACTTTCATGTAGAAGTAAAACAAAAGCCAACTGCATGCTTTAAAATGTCACTGCATGATTATTTACTTAAAATATTATGATCCTGGAGGCATCTGGTTGGCACAGTTGGTTGAAAGTCTGATGATTGGGTTCGACTGGGTAGTGATCTCAGCGTTGTGAGATCAAGGCCCAGGTCTGCCTCTGTGCTCCATGCCCAGTCAGTTTGCCATTCTCTCTCCCTCTCCTTTTGCCCTTCCTGCTCGTGCTATCTCTCAAGTAAATAAATAAATCATAAAAAAAATATTATGGGGGCGCCTGGGTGGCTCAGTGGGTTAAAGCCTCTGTCTTCAGCTCGGGTCATGATTCCAGGGTCCTGGGATCGAGCCCCACATCCAGCTCTCTGCTCAGTGCAAAGCCTGCTTCCTCCTCTCTCTCTCTCTGCCTGCCTCTCTGCCTACTTGTGATCTGTATTTGTCAAATAAATAAATAAATAAAATCTTTAAAAAAATATTATGACACTGATGTAAATACATGTGGGCTTACATAGTTTATTATTCATATAAATCCTCGATTAAAATTTTTACTTGTTCATCTACAATGCCTTTTTTCTAAGAAGCATAATAAATTTTCTATTTCATTGAAAAAAATAAAAGAAAAAAGAAGAAGAATCAAAAACAGATCTTAAAATTATGATGGGCAGATGACCTAATTCAATGTGGCACCTGCTTCTTGAAAATAACATATGTTATATTTTCTAAATACTGTCTCATTCCAATTTTAGTATATGTGCTGTGGAAGCGAGCACTCTAAATACTGTCTCATACACTGTAACCAATAGGCTATCACCACAACCCCATGAGACAGGTAGGGCACACAGTGTTTCTATTTTGCAGAACAGAAACTTAAGTATTGAGAGGTTAACTGATTTGCCCAAGATCAACCCTTTAATGAATGACTTAAATGTAGGAATCCTAACTCAAAGTCCTCTGTTTTCTAAAAAACTGCTCTGGATCCCTTTGTTTTTTCAACTAGGAGATAGAGTAAAAATATTTATAGTTAGCCATTATTAAGTACAGTTAATGTCATTCTAAAGTTTTGATATACTATAGTAGCATATGCATGTATCCTAGTTGATTTTATAAAAATAATGAGTTAATATGAGTGATAATTTCTGTATTGAATATTTTCATTTGAGACTGCAGATCTGTTCTCTGCCCTTCTCTATCCTACATTTTCCCCCAGAAGACTATATGACCTATACATATAACTCACTGGGTCCCCATGCCCTCTGACTTCCAGTAGGCTTAGGCCATTCTGAGACTGAAAGAAGATGGAAAGGCAGGAGGAAAGAATTATAGGGTTAGCAGTTCTCTTGTTATCATTTTCTGCAATTACCTTAGGTTGGTATGTCTAGTCAGAGTAGGCCACTGCTTACTCAGAGTGGCCTTTTCTACACAATTCTCCATCCTTCCCAATTCCAGCAACCTCTCTCTTCCCTCACACACATATGACTTGGGGTGGTGATGGCTTCAGATTTATATTCTAGTCCTTGTGATCCCCCCACTCCCACTTTCCTATGCCTCTGCAATTTGTTGCTTTACAAATAAACCTGCCTCAGATAAACCTAATTTAAGTGTGCCATCTGTTTGCTATAAGTGCCATGGATAATATAATCTCTAAATTAAGAATTGCTTCTAAAATCATTAATTTCATTTTTGAAAGAAGATACATTCTAGAAATCAATATTAACAGAGGAAGTACTGAAGACTCCTTAAATACTTCATTGGTACAAAAGAAAAATGTGTGAACAAATAAAATATGCATTTTTTATTATTTAAATGAGTAAGTAGATCCACTTAAAAAAATCTCAAATACTAATACTCATTTCCAAAACAAAACTTTCCAAATATATGGCAGTATCATCTTCTTAGGCTATTGCCTTTCTTAGTCTTTCATGTTTTCCAAGAATCATTTAGATTAGGATGAGGAAAACAATGACTGCTATAAAGTGGTCCAGTTTGTGTCTGAGATTCACCTATATGCAAGCAGAATCATATAGCAAAAGTTAAAATGAATAAAGTTTTACTCTGCAGACAATATCAAAATGATGGGCAATTTGATTACAAGAATGTTTTAGGGACAATGAATTATTACAGAAAATGAGCTGAGTCAAACCGACCTGGACTAGAACACCAGTTCCAATACCTGGTGAACTCAGACAAGTCACTTAACCTGTTCCATTATTTATAAAAATGTAAGTAACAAGATCTATCTCACAGTGTTGTTGGGATGATCAAATAAGAATGAAATGAGTGGCAGTGCCATGTATTAGAAAGGACAGAGGCTTGGAGTCAAAACAATATGTGCTACTTACTAGTGGTGTTCTGTTGGGTAGCTTTTTACTTCATTTTTCTAAGCCTCAATTCATCTATCTGTTAAAAAATATGGGAAATACCTGGTTCATAGACCCATTACAAGCACTAAATTAACACACCTACATAATTATGTATGCTTCTCTTTATGTTCTTCTCAGTTGGAAGAAAGATGATATTGAAGAAAGATGGCATTCTTGGGAACCAAGAATTCACTTGAATATATGGTAAAATAGGGTTTGAACTCAGTCTGTAGGACTCTAGAATACATGGGACTTGTGTATTCAAGGACTTTATCTCCCAGGAAGGCTGAATCTCATAATAGCTAAACATATAGACTCTGATGTCAAGCCATCTGATATGAGACCTGACTCCAACATTTACTGCGTATGTGACATGTTCTCCCATCCAAGTACTAACCAGGCCCGACCCTGCTTAGCTTCCGAGATCAGACGAGATCGGGCGCGTTCAGGGTGGTATGGCCGTAGACGTATGTGACATGTTCTTAAGCACATTACATAATTTCAGTTTACCTGCTTGAAAATGACTATAGAAATGGGACTTATCTCTTAGGATTATTGTGAAAATTAAATAACAGAATGTCTCTAAAGCATTTGCTGTAGTGCTTGGCATATTTGAGTTAGTGTTCCGTGTAATATACGTATAATGAGGAAAGATGAAATTCAGAAAATTAATAAGGAGGAACACATATCTGTTTTGACTCTTAAAAATGTTATCTTTCTTTAATATCCATCTTTCTTCCAACTAAGAAGAATACAGAAAGAAACATATGTAATTATGTAAAATTAACTATGAACTTCAGGTTAGTAGAAATATTTTAGTAAACAACATATTTGGGACAATATAAAAAGACCAAAATCAATAATCATTTCAGGTCTAACTCTGTGTAGCTACACACATACATGCAAACACAATTAAATTTATATTTTTTTAGATTTAGATTCCATAAAGAAGAAAGGATTTTTCAATTCCCAGTAGAAAATTTCTATTTATCCTTGAGAGTCCCTCTGGAAACATTATCATTCTCCACAGCTCTAATGGGAGACACAAATTGGTGATAAACCTGATGTCTCTGAAGCCAGGTTCTGACTCAATGTGAGATGACTTTCATTGCAGAATAAAGATAATTCAGTTCTGAAATTCCATTTCTGGATATATATTTTATAACATTTCTTTTAAAAGTGATGTTTTGAGAAGTTTGAAAGTGGCTAATTGGGAAATAAATCTATCTCTATGAGTTCTAAAATTCAGGGACTCTTCATTTAGATAATGTTTATACTTAAATCAAAATGAAATGCAGAATGATATCTTTCCATCTTAAGCTTTCTTTCAATCACAGTTCACCCCTCTTCCCTTTATGGTTCTGTGAGTAGCTGCTCTTTAGCAATCTGAGTTGTCAGTTTTCAGTAGACATCGTTTACAATTTTGGTCAACCTGCTTTCATTTCCTGTGGCTTCTTTGGTGTAGGGTTCCACGTCTTTGTACTTGAGTTATTTCCTACCAAGTCTATTACTATTCTTCTAGAATTTTGAAAAAGTCTCCCCCTTACATTTGTTAAAAGATATCGTTTGGATCCTTGCTGACTGCGTTTCTAGGTCATGATTCTGGTTTTAACTACTGCTTCATGATTTATGGGAGGGTAGATCTTGCTATGTTCTACACACATCTTCTCCAGGGAATAATAAATGTCAAGTCTCTAGGGCAGCTAAGTGTTGTAAAAGCCTGATTACCAGAACTGGAATTGGTTGTACTATCAAGAGAAATCAGATTACAGTTTAATGGGAAAGATAAATGATTGAATATTTTTTAAAAATTGATGCTTGATTATAAAAGCTTTGGAAAGTGAACCCTTGACAAGAATAGCACCTGTGCTCCATCATTTTTAATTCGAGATTTTCAAATACACTTTTTAGCTAACCTAGTCTCCTAAGAATCCTGAATGATACTACATATTGCCACCTACAAAATAAACAATACCTTGCATATTTTGATTAACAAAACAATGTATTTTCTATTAAAAAAAGCTTAAGAACATTTGCAGAGATACTTATCCAGAGACCAACCCACTCCTAAGTATTTGACTAGGTGTCCTATCAAGTTAAAATGTCTGGCAAGTCTTCAAGCTAGTTTAATTGTGTCAAGCGCAATTGTGGCTTTAATACTAAAAAGTTTTGGAACACTGAAAATAAAATAAAATAAAATGAAAAAAAAAACATGGAAAATGTCATGTAGATCACTTGGCTTTTATGAATATTGTCTCCAACATTAAATATTATAGGTATTGATCTTTTATAGATCAGGAAAGGGCTTCAGATGGGTGGCAGCAGTGATTAAGTAGTGTTTTAACGTTTGAAAGTCATAGACTATGGCTCCAATTCTCTCACAGTCTTTTAAATTAGCTAGATAGCAGTGGGTTGCTGGTCACTACACACATTCTACAAGTGCCTTTCTGTATGAAACTTTACAGAAACTTGCAAAAGGAAAATTCAGTCATAGTCAAATTGCATAAAATACTAAAGAGTGAATAACTTTGCTAAACGTATCTTATCACAGGCTTCTAATCAAAATTCAATCAAGGATATTTGCCAGGACGTTTATAATATTGTGAAGCTAATATTGACATGCTATAACCTAGAAGTACAAATATAAATATTAAATCCTATCACTGGTGATGCCTATCATTCTCCTTGTAAGATCTGAGGCACTCTGATACTCTCTAGACTCGTCTAAATGTGGAATAAACTATGAGTTTCTTGAGCAGAAAAAAATCTTTCTCTATTTAGAAAAACTAACAATAACAGCTGATCTTTATGTAGCACCTGCTGTGTTCTAGACACTATTCTAGGTGCCTTGCATATGTTGACTTGAAATACTCATAAAGCTTTGAAGGGATTTTTGTTACTATTAGCATCAGCCCATGTTTTACTGATGGGGGAATTGAAGCTCTGATGAAGGAAGTGAATTCCAAGGAATTTGCTAAAGACACACTGCTGATTAAGTGCCAGAATCCAGCTGGGATAACCCTGGCATCTGTGTGTTTAACCACTGCAAAATCGAGGGCCTGCTTCTTAGGAGTTCACTTAATTTTGGTTGAATTAAAATAAGTAATTTAGTGTTTTGTGATTATAGTTTACAGAAATCTTCCTTTTGAATCCAGAGGAATAATTTCAAAGCTACAATGTGGAGATACTTCTCTTTCCTTCTTTTTATTTTATAGGACAAGAAGGCACTACTTTCTTCTCTCAAGTTTATACATTTTCCTCTATCAGCTTTGAAAATCCTATTCTTGAATGATAATTTCTAGAATTGGCTTGCTGTATGAAGATCATTATATTTTACCATTACTTGCTTCAAATGCTTCATCGTTCAACTGTGCTAACTTCTTATGTGCCTGAAAAAGTGTTCAAAATATATTAGAGAGCACATTTCTGTAAAGGGATTATTTTTTATTTAAAGGAATTTTATTTGATATGATAAACATGATAAAATTATTCATAAAACAAGAATGTCTGGCATCATATTATGAACTGTGTTGTACAACTGGATTGTCACGTGTTATATTCCATTAAAATCAGATATAATTACATCACTGATGGACTATGTTAAGCCATAAGCCATGTCTCTATGTGCACAGTGGTATAAAATACATTCTCCCATTGTAATAGACCAGCTATGATGGATAACATCATCCATCCTTCTCTCCTCTGTTAACAGAATTCAGCCATACTTGAAATTATTAATTGTTGTACACTCCATTAACTAAAATGCATATCTAACATATAGTGAAGCTCTTGAAGCACAATAATTTATAACTTGGTTTGAATAGGTAATTTTATAGAAAATTCTATAATTGTTCAGGATTTTACATACATTAAGAAAAGTCTATTTATGATTTGGTAGCTTTAGTTTGGTCTAATTTAATATTCTCAACAAGGCAGCATTTAAAGTTCCTAACTCTTTATGGGTTTCATAATAGTTAATTATTTTCATGTTTTTATTTATTATTATTTAATATGGGAATTTTAGAAATTATGAAGTTTCCAGTGAGTTAATGAAACTTATTCAAAACCTAGTGGGTGCTATATGCAGATAATGCATCACAGAACATTACATCAAAAACTAATGATGAACTGTATGGTAACGAACATAACAATAAATAAAGACCTCTAACATAACTTGTTATTAAATATGCATAACTTTTTAAATAATAAAAATTTTAAAGAATGTTTATTTAGTACCTTTAATATGATAGATATTGCTTGGGCACACTTTCATTATATTATTGTTCCACTTTTTTTTTTTTAAAGATTTTAATTATTTATTTGACAGAGAGAGATCACAAGCAGGCAGAAAGGCAGGCAGAGAGAGAGAGAGAGAGAGGAGGAAGCAGGCTCCCTGCTGAGCAGAGAGCCCGATGCAGGACTTGATCCCAGGACCCTGAGATCATGACCTGAGCTGAAGGCAGCGGCTTAACCCACTGAGCCACCCAGGCGCCCTGTTGTTCCACTTTTATAGTGTTTTTATAATGCCAATTTTTCTCCAGATCTCAGAATAGCACTTTCAAAGACTTCCCTATATTCAATGACTGTGCCATTTGTGTTTTCACAGTCGCTTGACCTCCACGTGCAGGACCAGTTCCCTGGAAGTGTAGAACAATTCACTCTTGCAACCAAACTGAGAAGAATCTCCCCAGGTTATGATACCTGGGTCTCTGTCTTTTTTCCAATGCTTGTATCCTAGTGGTGGTAACTTTTTTGAGATAGAACATTAGGCCGTCTAGTAGAGACTACCTGGTTTTTTACTTTTCCTTTTGGAGACAGTATAGTTTAATACCAAAGAGGGCAGGTTCTGGTTGGCCAGTCTGTTCAAAATCTGCTGGACCACAAAGCCATCAGGTGACAGGAGCAAGTCCCTTAGCCTCAGGGCTGCTATACAGTTATGTGTTTTGGTTCGAATGACAGCCTCATCTCCCAATATGAATGAGTGCACTTGAATAATTTTGTTCTCTTGTAAATTCAATTAAGGTCAGTTCTCTAAAACATGGGGATGATGTTTGTTAACTTAAAATCTTGTTTACAGGAAAAAATATGATTACACATTAGGTACATGATATAAGCCAAACAAATGTTAGTTTCCTGTCTCTTTCCCATTTATTCTTTAACATTGTTATATATTTTTGTGCCTGACAATGTTCATAGTCATTGACTCATTCATCTTTTCTCCTTCCTTAAAAATCTTTCATTATCCTGCAGATAAACTCACAAGAGTGCCCAAAGATATTATATACAAGAATGTTTATTATGGTTTTATAAATAATAGCAAACAACTGAAAAATAATTTAATATTTATCAGTATGAAGTGGATTTAATAAAATATTATAAATTTATTTTGTAGAATACTACTTAACTGTTGGGAAAAAGCATACCAATAATATGAGGAGATGTCCAGGATATAGTAACTAAAGCAGGTGTAGCACATGGGATTTTTAGGGTAGTGGAAATACTTCATATGGTACTATTGTGGTGGGTACATGTCATTATACATTTGTCCAGGTCCATAGAATGTACAGCACCAAGAGTTAACCCTAATGTAAACTATGGACTCTGAGTGGTAATGATGTGTCAATGTTTTTTCTTCAGCAAATGTACCACTTCGGTGGGGAACATGGATAGTGGAGGAAGCAATGCTTGTGTGAAGCAAAAGATATATATGAAATCTCTGTATCTTCCTCTCAATTTTGGTGTGAACCTAAAATTGCTCTAAAAATAAAGTCTATTTTATTTTATCTTATTTTACTACTTTTTTATTTTTTGGAGGGTAGAAAGGGACAGAGAGAGAGGAAAGGAGAGAATCTTAGCAGGCTCCATGTCCACTGCAGAGCCAGACATGGGGTTTGATCCCACAACCCTGACAATATGACCTGAGCCAAAATGAAGAGTTAGATGCTTAACCAAGCCACCCACGTTACTCCAAATGAGGTCTATTTTTGAAAAAGGAGAGCAAATGAAAGAACACTATATGTCACATGAGGAGTGTCAAAACTATTAACAGAAATTAACTCTGAGACTCAGTTCAGGACATTTACTTTTCACTTCATGTCTCCCCATCTTTTTTTTTAAACCAGGTCAGTTAACTAGTTCTAACAAAAAAGCAGAATCTTTATTTCAGTCATATGTTCTTACAAATGATACTTTTCTTATTACAGATTTGGACGACTAAAATTTTAGACAAAAGAATATTAAGTTTTGGCAAGGAATGTTGGCATTTTGTTCCTTGATAGTGAGCTATAAAGTTGATTCATTTTTAGAAAAGAATTTGGCAATATTTTTTATAGTTTAAAATATATATACAACATTTGACCCATCAAGACTATACCTAGGAATCTTGGAATAAATCCTTATGAAACTGCACAAACATATGTATGGATTTATACACATGTTTTCAGAAACAGCAGAGTTTGCTTTTATCAGTTATGAAAATGAAAACTTGAAAACAAGTTAAAGGCCCATAATAGAAGTCAGGTTAATAATTTATGGAGCATGAGAAATTATGGTGCATAATAAAGTGTAATGCAAGACAACAACTACAAATTGGTAGGTTTGTACATGCTACCCCGGGAAAATGTCCATAATACATAATTGTGTGAAGAAAGCAAATGGAACCAAATTTATTAGAAACAATTAATGAATAAGTACGTATCAAAAATCTTACAGAATTTTACTGCATTTAAAGCCTTCTGAACAATAATAAAAACACCTATTCTATTTTATATAAACCAAGCTCCAATTTAAATTATAGACAATTAAAATTATGATTTCCTGTTGTTTATGACTTCTCAAGTGGATTGTAAGCTTCTGAGGAAGACTTTCAATTTCCTATTTGTCTTGATCCTCCTCACATGGTGAAAACACATCATGGATTTCAAAGGATGATTCCCATGTTCACTATTCTTTTTCCTAAGTGTATGGGTTCTAGAATCAGAATGCCCATCTCTTAAATCCCACTCCAAAACTTCCTAGTGAAGTGGCCTTACATAAGTTACTTAACTTCTTTGTGCTAGAGTTTCCTTATCTATAAAACAGGAAAAAAGTAATAACTATTTCATAGGTTGTTATATGGATTAAAGGTATTCAGAACAGTACCTGTCATATTATAAGTACTTGGTAGTTGTTAGATATCATATTGATGAGCTTTTAGAATATTGTAACTGAATTTGAAAAAAGAATAATATGACATTCCCTGCCTACCAGAAGATGCATGAAGTTGGGGTCTTTGTGTTCTATTTAAAACAAAAAACTCTCTATTGTGCAAGACAAACAAATTGTTTCTAACACTGAAAAATCTGTTTTCTTTTGGAGCTTATGGATATGCTCCTTGTCTCATATTTTTCACTTATCCCATAATATCACAATAATCACATAATATGATAAACCCTAATATGATCATTACCGTTATTATTGAGGTTAGATCATAGATCTAACCTTCTGGGTCCTCTAGATGCTTATTCAGTCTTCAGAAATCCAACTGGTCATTTATCCACTTGAAAACTGGTCCCTGACCTTGTTTCCTTTCTGTTGACTCCATCACTAAGCCACTTGAACTTCATTTGGTTCACCTACTCACTCCCCCCGCCCATTTCCTGACCATGATTACCACATGTTTCATTCTGATATACTTTGTATGGAGAAAAAAATATATATATCAGAGCAGAGGATAGGTAAACAATGAAGGCTGACAATGATAATGCCAACTATTTAGTCAAAACACGGAGGGACTAACAATGCTTCTCTAGTTCCCCATTGATTAAAAAATAAATATACCAAAATAGAAATAAAAAAATAAAAAAACATCTAAAAACACAAAGACAAGCAAAAAGGACATTTAGCAAAAGCAATTCTATTTTTTAAGCCTGTTCTATTTTTGAGTATCTCTAAAGTTTTCCTGTTTACCCTAAACAGTCCTTTCAGAGAAATCATTTCCCACTGGAAGCAAATCTACATAACTTTTCTCCTAAAGGTGTATTTTATAATTTCTTATTAGAAGAAATAACAAGAGAATGAGGGTTTAGTAAAATTTTCCTTTAGGGAATCCATTGTCTGATGAAAAGAAAAAGATATTCTCCAAATATTTCCACCAAAATTTTACATAACCAACTTATTCTAAATAGAATGTCTAATCAAGAGAACCTAGAGATTAATATTGGTATTTCACATTTAAATTGTCTTTAATCATCTACATTTTTTTGTATGTGGCCTTATTTTTTCATGTAGCCTTATCTATTTTTAATAGCAATCTATTAAGATCAGAAGTCTAGGTTTATTGTTCCCATTTACAGATGGGATAATTGAGACTCAGTGAGGTATACTGCTAGATTCTCAACAATTAACATGGTGCAAGATAGAATAAATAGTCAGTGAATACACAGAAGGTTTCAAATTCTCAAGGCTTTTGATTAAATAAGAGAGGAAACTCATATATTTATTTTTTACCCCTTCCTCTACAGATCCATTAGGCTGCATCTCTTATTTTAGAGATTACTCAATTCTTTTTCTTAAAATAATTTTTTCCCTGAAACGATCAGAATTGTGAATACAGATAGACTCTCCAAAAATGTTCAGTACTAAAAAGCATGAACTTGAACAATGTTAATCACTTTAAATTTCACAGAGCTCATTGCTAAATGCTTTCTTTATTTTTATACTGATGATTGTGATGAGAATAATAATGAATTCTTCTTCACAAACATCTGAATTGCCTCCAATATATTCGAAAAACCTCCCATTAAGAGTCCTCTGAAAAATATGTTTTTAAAAGCAAGTTCTGCTTTTATTCTCAGACATTATTGTTCCAAATGAGAAGAGTTTCTGCCAGGTTCCTATCATGCACACATTACTGTAAATAAACTAGTCAAAAACTTCATAAAATTGCTTTTTTACCAGTCAATGAGAGCCAATTGTGAAAAAAATCCATTTTTATTTATTTTTGTTTGTTTTCTTTTTCAGGATTAGTCTTATATTCAAGATTAGTCTTAGATTGTCTTCAGTCCATTTTGCCAACATAGCTGTTGGAGATAGGAAACACAATATTTAAAAACTGAACAATGACACCATAGAAAGAGAAAGTGTGTTTTTTCATCACTCTCCAGGGAAAAGAAAGGACTTACTTCCACTAGAGGGAACTGTAGTTCTCAGATGTGAAGCTATGAGGCTTGCTTTGGAGCTGCAGTTATGGTGATAACTGCCCACCAGTTATGGTGAAGAAACCCTTTATTTTTCTATCATAGATAAACAAATTACAGTGCTTGCATGTGGGTGAGAAGAAGAGGGCTGAGTAGAGAGAGAGAAAGGCAGAGGGGTTTAACATTTGACCTGTGCTGAAAGTACAATAAATTGAGTATCAGTGTCCGGAAGGAGATAAGCTGATCCTTAAACAACATGGGTCTGAATGATGTGGGTCCACTTGTACATGGATTTTTTATATTTTTCATTACAGTACTGTACATGTATCTTCTTTTTCTTATGATTTTCTTATGAACATTTTCTTTTCTCACATTTACTTTATTGTAAGAATGTAATATATGGTACATACAACATACACAAGATGTGTTAATAGATGGTTTCTGTTATAGGTAAATTTTCTGGTCAACAGTAACCTATTAGTGCTTTAGTTTTTGGGAAATCAAGTAGTACATGGATTTTCAACTGCATGGTGGACTGGCATTCCTAACTTGTGTTGTTCAAGGAACAACTGTATATCTTAAATATGACTGAGATTGTGTAGCCAAAAAAGACAGGTAATTTAATTTGCTGTTTTTAAGACTAAGTAGATAATCTTAAGGGTGCCTGGGTGGCTCAGTCACTAAGCATCTGCCTTCGGCTCAGGCCCTGATCACAGGGTCCTGGGATCTAGCCCCTCATCAGGATCCCTGCTCCGCTGGAAGCCTGCTTCTCCTTCTCCCACTCCCCCCTGTTTCCCTCTCTCGCTGTGTCTCTCTCTGTCAAATAAATAAATAAATAAATAAAAGCTTTTAAAAAAAAAGATTAAGTAGATAAATAGGATCACGTTGTTTTTTTACATGCATGTGCATGTGGATGAGTATTTTTTCAGTGTGAAGTTATTAGTTATTATCGTGTGCATGTACATCACATAGCATATACTGTGTACTTGTGACAAATCCTCACTCTGAATCCTGGTTGTACCCGCTCTCTACCTTCTCCATGTTCACACCAGGTAGCTCAACATGGTTGAGGAAGAAGACAAAACTGTGTCCACTGATGTCACTTTAAATTAATGAGCACCATTTTAAGTGAGCCCCAGGCACTCTCAGCAAGTTGAATACATTTCCTGGTATGTTCATACTGCCACTCTGAGACCACTGCTGTTGCCTCCTTTCTCTTCTCTTTAATCCTCTAACAGCCCTGCCTCCTTATTCCCTGTATGTGATCTTATCTGTTTCACTGAAAAAAATGAAAGAAATGAAATGATTTATATACATCACTAATCTATCCATATTCTCTCTCTTCCTTCCCTTCTGTTTGGGTGAGTTGCTCATTCACATCTCAGACCAGCCCTTCTTTTTGTCAGACTGGCTTTCATCCTTTCAAGTACAACACTTTAGCAATGCGTTCCTGCTCTATTCGGAATCATCCAGTTTTCCACTCTGCTGACTCATTCTCATGATCATACAAATATGATGTAATCTTATTCTTTTTAAAACAAACGGACACAAATCTTGAGCATACATATACCCCCAGGCACTACTCAATCTGTCCATCTGCTTTCAAGCAAAATTTATTAAAATATTTGTCTACATTTGTTATTTATAACTCCTCTCCCTTTATTCTTTTTAAAAATATTTTATTTATTTATTTGAGAGAGAAAGAGAAAGAGAGAGCACAAGCAGGGGGGAGGGTAGAGGAGACACTCCATTGAGCAAGGAGCCGAAAACGGGGCTCGATCCTAAGACTCTGGGATCATGACCTGAGCCAAAGGCAGACCCTTAAGTGAATGAGCCACCCAGGTGCCCCTCTTTTCTGGTTATTCGACTGAATCTTCCCTAATTAGGCTTTTGTTTCCACCAGTTTTGCCAATCTGCAAAACAGATTTTGTCAAAATCACCATTGACTATCCTGTCAATTTTCAGTGTTCATTTGATCCATTAGTTCTCATTTTAGTGATGTATTAACTTCATCACTTTCTCCTTCTTGATACATGACCCTATAGGACTTTCTCTTCATTCTCTTCCCACTTCACTGGCATTCCTTCTTGGTCTTATTTATGAATTCACTATCTTCTGAATATTGGCATGTCCCAGAGTTCAGAGCCAACACTTCCTGTATATACCCTCACTCTTTTGGTGATCTCTCCACATAGTTTTAAATACCATTTATTCCAAGAGCTCTTAGATCTAGGCCTCTAGCCTGAACTTCAGCATCACATTCCCAGCTGTCCATTCAACTTCATACAGGTGTGTAATACTCATTTCCAACTCAACATATTCCTAAACAGACTCCTTATTCCATAACTCTTTCCCATCTTCTCTTCCCACAGCCTTCATCTCAGTAAACACAACTCTCACAGATGCCTTAAAACATTCTTACACATATTTAGGGACAACTTTGGGGCCTTCTTGACTCTTCTTTTTTTTTTTTTTTTTATCATACTCATGAATCTATTAACAAATCCTACAATTAACATCTTTGAAGCATATATAGAATCTGACCATTTCTACAACACCTTCTGTGACTATCTTGGTCTAAAATGCTATCATTTCTCTTCCTACTCCTGCCCATTTCTGCCCTTGCTTCTGCCCTAAAATAGTATCATTTCTCTCCTTTCTTCTGTCCTGTCTTTAAAAGCACACCAGGGCGTCCTAATAAAACATATGTCAGAGGGGCGCCTGGGTGGCTCAGTCGTTAGGTGTCTGCCTTCGGCTCAAGTCATGATTCCAGGGTCCTGGGATCAAGCCCCGCATCAGGCTCCCTGCTCAGCAGAAAGCCTGCTTCTCCCTCTGCCTGCTGCTCCCCCTACTTGTGTGTGTGTGCTCTCTCTCTCTCTTTCTCACTATCAAACAAATAAATAAAATATATATTAAAAAATATGTCAGATAATGTCGCTTCCATTTTCCAAATCTTCAAATGACTTGTCCCATTTCTCTCAGACTAAGAGTCATAGATTTTTTTTGTTTCTGTTTTTGGGTTTTGTTTTTTTTTTTTGGTATGTTTGTTTGTTTGTTTTTTGGTTGGGTTTGGCTTTAGAATAGCCCATGAGTCCTTTCTGGAACTTCTTTTCTCCATATTCTACGATTTATCCCACACTCTCTGAGCTCTCGAGTGCTGGACTGATTCAACAAATACTTAGTGAGCCCCTATAATGAGGTCAGCATATTTGAAATACTGTGGGAAAGGTAGTAAAGGACTTCTGGTGGCTTCCTTGCATTACTGTTAGGTTTGCTCCTGTTAGTTCCGTCTAAAACACTCTTTCACCATGTTTACCTGGATGGTTCCTTTCCCTCCTCAGGTCTGTGCTACAGTAAGACGTGGCTCATCTTGTTTCTTTCTTCCCTTCCCACAGTAGTCTACCCTACAATCTTAACCCTCCTTTGTTTTCTTCATACCATTTATTACTAATTGGTGTGCTTTACATTTAATTGTTTATTTGGTTATTTTATATTTCCACATGTGTGAACATATCAAAAGGTGTGTGGGAACAAAAGACAACAGAAGAGAGAAAAGAAAAATAAATATAACTTATTTTTAAAATCTGGGATATAAATAATATAGATGAAAAACATCAAGGCTATATTTATTGAAGCCTTTTTCATTTAAGTATTTACAGTTGATCCTTAAATAGTTGGGGACTAGGGATTCTGACTCCTTGTGCAATTGAAAATCTGCAAGGAACTTGTAACTTCCCCAAAACTTAACTACTAATAGCTTATTGTTGACTGGAAGCCTTACCAATAACATAAACAGTCAATTAACACATATATTTTCTTTATTATGTGTATTATACACTGTACTCATAATAAAATAATCTAGGGAAAAGAAAATCATAAGGAAGAGAAAATTCATATACAGTTGTACTATAAAAAAAATCTGTGCGTAATTAGACCTAAACAGTTCAAACCCATTTTGTTCAAGGGCCAGCTGTGCATTCCCTGTTCATATGCCAATATTAAGAAAGGAGAATACTGTGTGTGTGGCTTTTTTTGGCTCACTTATGAATAATAATTCTTCATTAACAAAGATGTTCTACTTGGCTTTTAAAAGACTGATAACAGAGTAGTGCTGAATAAAATTTTTCTGATTGTTTGATTATCAAAATATTATCCAAATTCAAGCAAAGAGTGCACAGCCAAAATATTGTCTATGCTAATTAAGAATTAGAGTCCTTGCTGGGAGGATCCAAGTGGCTCTCCACTCTGTTCATGGCCAAAAGCCAACCCTAATCTAGCTATTGGCTGTGTTCATCACCCCAAAATATTTGTAGATCGCCTAATGCAATCAGAGTCTTTATTTCAATGTATATTTATATTTTGGTTTATTTGTTACAACATGTGATAAATACCTCTTAAATAATTTTCAGCATTTGTTGTTTAAAGTTGTCTTTTCATTAGCAAAACAGAAAAGTAGAATCCATGTTTTTGAAATAGATTGTTTTTAAGGCTAACATTCATGAAGCTATCCATTTCATTGGAGTTGTATACCTGTAATTTGATAACCATCACTAACTTGGGATATGGTCCTGAAGTTTCAAAACCTAGGCTTCCTTCTCGTGTTACTAGCACAAGTAATAGTAAACTATTGTGTCATAATATTTTTAAGAAATATTTTAAAATAAAGTTTAAAAATTACATTCATGACACAACGATTGTGCCAATAGGCTCTAACATATTAATTAATCCTTTAGGGCTCAGTGGAAAAAAGCAGCCAATCTCTCATCATAGCAATGATGATCTTTCAAAACAAGCACTCAATGTTTCTTTCCAGCTTCCTAACCCATCACTTTCTCTAGAATCTGTGCAGGCAAGCCAAACACAAACACCACTTATTCTAAACTGGCCCTGCAGAATACTTACTAATTTTGCTTCTCACTTCCTTCTTTTCAGAATTAGTTTACTGTATTTTCTCATAAAATTATATCAAAATTTCTCTCCTTAATACTAATCACAACCTGCTTTTAATTAGGTGAACTAGAATAAACGTTTAGCAAATCTTTCTTTCCTACAAGACAGTATGATCCTTGAGGGGAAGAGTGAATTCTTATTCATTTATCTACTAGAATATAGAAAAGTGGTTCTCAGCCAGAGAGGATTTTATCCCCCAGGGGACTTCTGAGAACCCTTGGGGTTATTTTCATTGACCATGACTTGGGGGGAGAGGTGAGACTGGAACCTAGTGAATAGAGGCCTGTAATGTTGCTAAACATTCTACAATGCACAGGACAGCTACCACAACAAATGATTATCTGGCCCAAATAGTTAATAGTGTCAAGGTTAGTAAATCTTGCTTTGACATTTGTCCATATGTGGTTTCTCCCTCTATGAAATAAGTTTATCAGGTTTGGGATATATAAATAGTGTTGCTAAATACCAACATTTGCTTTGATTTTTTGTATGTTATAAATTTCAGCTTTGTAAGATTTATTTACTTATTTGAGAATGAGAGAGGGAAAGAGAGAGAGTGTGTGTGAGCAGGAGGAAGAGCAGAGGGAGAGGGAGAGAGAATCTCCAGACACTCCCTGCTAAGCACGAAGCCTGATGTGGGCCTTGATCTCACAACTCTGAGACCATGACCTGAGTTGAGATCAAGAGTCAATTGCTCAACTGACAGTCAGACAGGCACCCCTGTTACACATTTTAAATTACTATCATTTTCCTTTTATCTTAGTTTTTTATTTTTAAAATATTTTATTTATTTATTTGAGAGAAAGAGAACATGAGCAGGGTGAGGGGCAGAGGGAGTAGCAGACTCCCCACTGAGCAGGGATCCCAATGCAGGGCTCAAACCTAGGACTAAAGTATCAGTATGACCTGAGCAAAAGACAGACACCCAACCAACTAAGCTACCCATGTGTCCCTTCCATCATTTTCATCCTAATAGGACTTCTCAAGACTTATGACTCTAAGATCCCAGTTTTTCTTTTGCTCTCCCACTTTCTCACCAGCTTGAGTAGAAAAGAAAGAAGAAATTAAGGAAAGATCACATAGTTTTATATTATACTGAGCTAGGAAAAAAACAAAACAAAACAAAACACAATGGTACTTTCTGCAATCTGTTGAGATTTAGGTCTCATCTTATTTCCACCATGGGATATATCCTCCAGTCCCCCTTGTTCGTTTCAGATTGATAATTTCATCTATTTCAATTCCTTAAAGATTTACCAGACTGCCAGATTAAAAACTTTTTGAATAAGACATAAAACAATTTTGAAATAAAAATACAAAATGTTTTAATAAGACTACTCTAGATGAAGAAACTCTGGAACAGGATTACAGCAAGAACATTGTGGAAAGGAGACTTCGGGTTTCTGATCTCAGGAAGAAAGGAGAAAGGAGGCAGGAGATGGCTCTCATTGTTGCTCTCAATTATGCTCTTCTTCTCCCTAAACGCTTTGTCCACATTTATCACATTACTTCATTTTAAAAATTCCATGTCCCAAGAATTTGCTTCCCTAATTTACTCTATTTCTCCTCTGTACCTTGGTGCATGCTGATTATTTTTGCTGGAATATCCTTTTTTTTTTTTTAAAGATTTTATTTTATTTATTCGATATAGAGAGATCTATAGGCAGAGAGGCAGGCAGAGAGAGATGGAGAAGCAGGCTCCTTGCTTGCAGAGCAAAGAGCCTGATGCGGGGCTTGATTCCAGGACCCTGAGATCATGACCTGAGCCAAAGGCAGAGGCTTAGCCCACTGAGCCACCCAGGTGCCTCTCCTTTTAACCTTTTTTTATTTGCCAACTCCTACTGATCCTTCAGGATTATGCTCAGTTTATCTCTAAGAAGCCTTTCCTGATAATCCACACCTCCCAAAGGAGACATAGGTATCCTTCTTAGGCACTCTCTTAGCCCTTTGTTTTGTTTCCTAACAGAGCACTAAACACACTGAATTACAATTATTTACTTGTTGATCTCCTCCATGGGAAAAGGGACTGTGTCTTCTCTTCAGTGTCTAAGTAATTACTTTCTGAACAGATTGATAAAAGAAACAATAAAGAATAAATGAATAAGTCAAAGAGTTGTTGCAGTCTTTGGAGGTACTGGAAACTGAATTTGGGAGATGCTTAAAACCAACTTTTTTTTTTTTTTTGACACAAACTTTTAAACCTATGTGAGAATTGAACATGCAAAGATGGAAAACGAAATCACTGTGTAAATTTTATTTTACATGGGACAAAACTTTCTTGTTTGTTCTTCTACTAAATTGTTATTTAGATAAAGTATGGTAAGAATTTCTGTTACTCATATCCCAGTATCTCTGTGAAAGGAATGAGCAACAACAACAAGTGGCATATTCTACCTATGACACTGATTATTTGACAAATTTATGCAAAATGTAAATTATAAGAAAATCACATAAAATTTGAGATTATGAGCAGATTCCCCTAAGTACATTCTCACAAAGACATTTGTATTAATTATGAAATCTAATCTCAAAGGGGACTTAGGTATCATCTAGATCTTCCTTTTTATCCTAAAAACAATATCCATAAACACTTGCATGTAAAAACAAGACATATTGAATGATTAGAAACACTTACAGGAAGAGGAAGTAGCTGAATAATTCTAAACATGGGAACTGTTCTTAAGAGGATATGCAGCAACCATGGGGTAGCTCAGTATCAGGCACAGCAAAGGTATTTGATTTCTTATCCTAGTAGTAAACAACATCTGAGACTTACGCCAAGGAAACATAGTATAGTAGAATATGGATTGTCCTGATGGTCTGAACAGAATAATTTAGGACCTTAGAAAAACTTATTGCTCCTGAGTGTGGATGAGAATGGGGGTCCAAGTGAGAGGCTGATCCCTTTCACTGACCTGTTCTTATGCACCTAGTATAGGAGTTGTTTGTCCCAAGCACAGCAGTGATGAGCTAAGATTAAAATATGGAAAAGCCAAAAGTGAGCATGTGGTAAAACCAATTGTTGTTTTTGTAAGTAATCATGCCTCCTAGAAACTCAGTCCACAACATCTCTGTATAGAGCCTAGGAGACTTCATGTAGAAAGTCTGGCCCTAACAGCAACATACTTTCTAAAATCTCTGAGAGTGATGTAAGCTTTTCAAGGGAAGTAATCCGTCAAGGGGAATCACAACAGTTATATATGAATGAAAAGAAGATACCAGCTGAAGAAAATAATCCCATTTTGAAGTGGAAGAAAGAAAGGCAGTTGGGAAGACTGAAACACAAAATAAATTGGTTTTTTATTTTTTATTTTTAGTTTTCACATTGAACTAGGTTTTAAGGTGGAAAAATATATTGATACCCAAATGGTGATAACTATACCTTATTTCATGATTTTACTGCTTTAGGTAGTCAAAGAACAACATTTCTAACAAGATATTGCCTTAGCTTGGTTAATTTTGAAATAGGTAAAGAAAGTAAGGATCATGATTTTGGCTATTGGCTTTATGGTCTGATTCAGAGAATATCAGTGGTTGATGCAAGTAAATTTTGATGTCAGCAGAGCAGAATATATTATCACCTAGCACTTGGCCACATAAGGGAAGAAATCTAGGAAAAAGAGTTTATATGAAATTTGTTTTCCCTTATGGGAAAAGTATATATTCCTTCATAAAACAAATGTTCTTTTTACTGGCATAAGAGGCAATATAAACATTTAGCCACATTGGGTAAAGTGAAGTCTATAATTCTATCTTAAAATGGATGGTATTTTTTCAGACACTTTCTAAACTGTAATAGGAAATATTACAGGATTTTTCTATTAAAAAAAGTGTTCTGAAGTTGAACTTACCAAAACAAGAACAAAATTTTCAATAGCAGTATGAAAGTTGCAGCTTTTTGTGTAACTGAAAGAGGAATGAGACAGTTTCAACTCCAACATGTCATTATTCCAATCCTTTCTAACAGAAAATAAAAAAAAAACCTTTTCTTGGGCATGTTAGAGAATTGAGGTTTCAGGATATACTACTTCCTAAATCTGGACACACAAGTGAGTATGGAGAGTCATAGTTAATATATACTTGCCTGGAGAAACAAACAAAAAAACAAGCCAGTAGGAATGCTTAAATGGTGTAACCTTGGCATATTTCTGGAGGCTAAGTATGCACTAGCATCATAGTTAGAAACTCTGGGGACCACAGTTTTATAAGGTCTTTCACATTTTTATGGGCTTTCCTTTCAGAAACCCTATAATATTCTTATGGTGAGGATCTGACAAAGGTAACTTCTTAGTTCTGGCAGGGGTAAGGAAAGAGGAATCATGAAGAATCAGAAGAAAATACGTTCTATATAATGTGTTATATGTTATATAATGTGTTCTATGTAGTAAAGGTTTACTCTTCAGAGGGAAAATAGTTTGCCAGAGCTCTAGCTCACCTGCGGAAGAGAATTCCCACCCACTTTAGTCTCCTCTAGGCTTCCTGACTCACCTAAGGAGAAATATATCTATACCACCACAAGAAATACCAGTGAAGGTCAAAGCCAAGAGACACAGGCTCACTGAAAGACTAAGATTTAATCATAAAGCTATAGCATGCTTCTCCTGTCCACACTGTAACACTACATCAACATGGTATCAGTATAAGAGTGGATTATAGAGCAAAGAATGGAAAGGCACAGACTTTCTCTGAGGAGGAGTACACTGGAAGCACAAATTCACGAATGGGGACCAAAGTAAGAATACTATGAATATTTAAAGCTTCTGGTTCCAAACATCAAACATTAAACACAGCTCAGCTCCTATCTAGTAAATATATATTTTTACACTGACAGTCTACTTATTTCACTTCCCATTATTCAATCCAGGTCTTTATTTCAACAACAACAGAATTATAAGACATCCCCAACAAAGGCATTGCAAGGCATCACAAAGAATACACAGAGTCTGAAGAGACAAAGCAAACATCAAAATTAGACAAATATCATACAGATGTTGGAATTACCAGACAGGGAACTTAAAATAACAAGGATTAATATGTTAATGGCTATAATGTAAAAAGCAGGCAATATGAAAAAAAATCATGGGTCTGAAAGCAGAAAGATGTAGATTCTAAGAGATTGTAAAGGAACAGGATACATTTCAAAAAAGTAACAGAAAACCTTTGATAGATTCATCAGAAGACTGGACACAACTAAGGAAAGAAGAAGTGAGCTTGAAGATGCGCCCATAGAAACTTCCCACACTGGCGTGAATACAGAAAAAAAAAGAAAGAAAGAAAGAGAAAAAAAAGGAGAAAAACCCTAGAATACAATATGCAAGAAATATTTGATAATTTAAAAAAAATTACAACATATACATAATAATAACAAAAAGATACAATGAAGCAGAAAAATATTTAAAACAGTAAGAGCAAAAGTGAACATCTAGCAAAATAAATACCAAAAAATCTGATTGTTTGTATATAGTATTTAGTTGCAGAAAACCATAAACAAAAAAAATCTTAAAAGAAGGCAGAGAAATGAAAAATGTTCTTTATATAGTAACAAGTATAAGAATTATAGTGGGCTTATAGTCAGAAACCATGCAAACAAGAGAGTTGAGTAACTATTTAGTGTTGAAAGAATCCTCCCCCATACACACATAGAATTATATATCCAGTAAAATTATCCAAATCCTCCCCCATACACACATAGAATTATATATCCAGTAAAATAATCCAAAAATAGAGAAAAAAAAAGTCTAAGATAAACAAAACTGCAGAAGATTCCCATTCCTGCAAGAAATTTTCAAGAAAAATGTTTCAGGGAGAAAGAAATTATATAGGTCAGCAACATGGTTCTCTATAAGGAGAAGAAGAATGTCAAAGAAGAAATATATGAAGGTAAAGTAAAATCTTTTATTTTTTGCATTCTTAATTGATCTGATAATTTTTTCTTCAAAATATTAATGGTAACAATGTCTTGGATGATTATAGGATGTGGATAAGGGAATTGAATGACAGCAATGTCAAAAATAATGGGAGGGAGAAACTGGGAATATTCTTTTATAACTTACCTGCACTATATGTGCAATACTCTAGCGCTATGTGAAGGCAGATTTAGACTAGTTGTAAATGTATATTGGAAACTCTTGTGAAACACTAAAAGATTCCTTTGAAGTATAATTGATGTGATAAAAAATGAGATGGAATTATATGAAATACTCAAACCCAGAGAAGACAGAAGAGGGGATGGGAGGAAGAAACAAAGAGGAAATACAGTTAATAGAAAACACAAATGTGTTAGATCTTAATCTGATTCCATTAATAACACTCAAATATGAACGACCTAAATATACCAATTAAATGACAGAGATTGTCAGCCTATAACCATAAAATACTCAACTATATGGTGTATACAAAAAACTTCCTTAAATAAAGACTTTTTTAAAAAAATATTTTATTTATTTGACAGAGAGAGAGATCACAATTAGGCAGAGAGGCAGGGGGAAGCGGGCTCCCCACTGAGCAGAGAGCCGGACGCCGGGTTCGATCCCAGGACTCTGAGATCACAACACAAGTGGAAGGCAGTAGCTTAATCCACTGAGCCACCCAGGTGCCCCAAGACTTATTTTTTAAAAAGATTTTATTTATTTATTTGACAGACAGCGATCACAAGTAGGCAGAGAGGCAGGCAAAGAGAGGAAGGGAAGCAGGTTCCCTGCTGAGCAGAGAGCCTGACGGGGCTCAATCCCAGGACCCCGAGATCATGACCTGAGCTGAAGGCAGAGGCTTTAACCCACTAAGCCACCCAGGCGCCCCTCAATAAAGACTTTAAGATAAATTTATAGCTGAGTTTTCAACCAGATATCAACTTACATCCAAGTCAATAAGCTGGAGATCAATCTGAAGACTGGTGGAACAAATTCCACAACTAAATATAGAGAAGCTATATCTGAAAGTTTAGAAAGGTCAGAAAAGTGGAGAGAGGCTGCCCATAGGAAGCAGGGAGATGTACATGTAGAGAGGACAGAGAAACAGGCCCTGTACAGGAAACTTACACAGGGAAAATGAATCCCCATAATGTTTGGCTTTAAAAATCAGAGGGGCTGAATTTAATTTTTTTTTTTTTTTTTTTTTTTTTTTTTAAGATCAGTGGGACTTGGAACCCAGAGCTTTAACAGTCAGCCAGCTGACTGAGCACTGGGCAAGTCAGGAGGGTGAATGATAGCTGAGTTGCCACCCTTAAGGAGACAACAGGCTGCACAAAGAGGTGACATATAAATGGCAGTTTATACAGTGGCAGGGACAAACAGGAAACAGATCTGTTCATACTGATTTCAGAGCGTATTTTGGGATTTCTATAAAAATAAGAGATCTTCCAAGTGCTATTTTCCTTCCCTGCCCCCAGAGTAAACACAGAGCAACCTGTGGGAGGTAGTGCTGCACAGACATTTGCTACCTAATCTGCTAGCAGTGTGCTTTGCCCACAAGTTCTCCTGAGGACTTGCCCACTTCAAGCCTTCTAGCTTTGGCCCTGCACTCAGGGAAAATTCTGTCTTAGCCTTATTCACACCATGCCATGCTGCTGGGTGCATGGTTGCCATGTGCCACACCCAGCTGTATCACCACACTCAGCTGTGCACCCATAGCTACAGTAACATGATAGACCCAACTTGGCTAGCCTCACACCCCTGGCTGCCCCAGTACACAGATCTTAGCCCCCACAATTCTTCAGGGGATCTAGCATAGGACTAGTGACTCAGTGCAAATTTTACGAACACTACTGCCCCACACCCAAATTCCCCGGTGGACACACCCACTCAGAGCTGGCCTGTATGGGTCCTACTAACACCACAGGGAACAAGCACAGCCCCCAACATGCAAAGTCAGTGCAGATGACTGCACTGAAAGGAAAAGTGACCAGACACAATAACAAGGCCTAAGCAACACACAGGAGACTCTCCGGAAGTGCTAGATTTTGATGAACAGAGAGCACTGCACTGCAGGGCACTCCAGAACCTGTTTTTCATAAAGTCACTACTTTCAGGAGCAGAAGATATTGCCAACTTTCTTAACACACAGCAATAGACACAGAGAGGCACATAAAAGGAGGGAGGGAGAAATTTATCCCAAATTAAACAATAGGACAAGACTTTGGTCACAGATCTAAGCAAAACAGGTATAAGTAACATGCCTGATAGAAAATGTAAAACAATGATATTAAGGATTACTCTTTTGAGCAAAAGAGAGAAAAAAGAATTATGCAAAAAGAGAATAGACTTAAAAAACTCAGTGACTCCATCAAATGTAATAATATTCACATTATAGGAATCCCAGAAGAAGAAAAAGAAGAGACAGGAAAGGGGACAGAAAAATTATTTGAAGAAATAATAGCTGAAAACTTTCCTAATCTGGGGAGGGAAACAGATATCCAGATCAGGAGGCACAGAGAACTCCCATTAAAATCAGCAAAAACAGACCCAAGGCAACACATATGGCAATTAAATTGGCAAAATATAGTGATAAAGAAATATTTTAAGAGCAGCAAGACAGAAGAAGTCAGTAACTTATAAGGGAAAACTCATTAAGGCAGAAGACTTTTCAGCAGAAATTTTGCAAGCCAGAAAGAGTGGCATGATATATTCAAAGGGCTAATAGGAAAAATCTATAGCCAAGAACACAACGTCCATCAAGGCAATCATTCAGAATGGAAGGGGAGATAAAGAATTTCCCAAATAAGCCAAAATTAAGGAGTTTGTGAGCAGTTAACCAGCCCTGCAAGAAATATTAAAAAGAACTCTTTGAATGGAAATGAGACCCAAAATGAGAGTCTTAGAGATGTGAAACACAAGAGCGGTAAAAATGAATATTTCTGTTAAAAAAATCAGTCAAGAAATTCACAAAAAATATATAAAATATAATAATGTATACCTAAAACATGTGGAGGAAAGGAAAAAAAAATGGGTTCAAACTACTTGTAGAAGAGGTTAGATAAAAACCTAATGGTAACATATATCAAATCCATTAATAAATATGCAAAGAATAAAGAGAAAAAAATGTATCCTATTTCAATGGGACACATACACCCCTATGTTTATAGTAGCATTATTTATAATAGCCAAGATATGGAAGCAGCTCAAGAATCCATCAATTGAAGAATGGATAAAGTAGTGGTATACAATTCAGTATTACTCAGACATAAAAAAAATGAAATCTTGCCATTTACAATGAGGTAGATGGAGCTAAAGAGTATTATGCTAAGCAAAATGAGTCAGTCAAAGAAAGACAACTACCATAATGATTTCAGTCATATGTGGCATTTAAGAAACAAAACAAATGAACAAAGGTAAAAAAAAAAAAAGAGAGAAAACAACAAACCAAGAAACAGACTCTTAACTATAGAGAACAAACTGATGGTTTACAGAGAGGAGGTGGGTACAGGGATGGGTGAAGTAGGTGATGAGATTAAGGAGTGCACATGCCATGATGAGCACCAGGTGATGTATGGAAGTGTTGAATCATCATCTTGTATGCCTGAAACTAACATAACATGGTATGTTAACTGACTGGATTTAAAATAAAAACTTAAGAAATGTAAATGTAAAGACTTTGATAGATTAAAAGTAAATGAAGTAGCAATATTATGTTTTGGAGAAAACAGAATTGAGAATAAGGAAATTTATTTGTAATAAAGAGAGGCAGTACACACTAATGAAGGGTTCAGTTTTCCAAGAAAACAAAACTAAACATGTATGTTTCTAACAAGAAGTTGTCAAAATATATGAAACAAAACCTGATAAAACTGAGAGGAGAAACAGGAAAAACTACTATTATAGCTGTATGCTTCAATAATCCTCTTTCAGAAATTATTAGATCAAGCAATCAAAAAATTAGCAGGGATATAATTGACTTAATCAATACTATCAACCAACTTGATCTAATTGATGGTCATAGAATACTCCATCCCACAATAGCATATTACACATTCTTCTCAGACTAGAAGGAATATTCATCAAGATAGACAACATCCTAGATATTAATAAGTACTTTAACAAGTTTAAAATAATAGAAATCACAGAAAGTATAATTACAGACCATAATGAAATTAAACTGGGTATCAATAACAGGGAAATATAGGGACGCCTGGGTGGCTCAGTTGGTTGGACGACTGCCTTCGGCTCAGGGCGTGATCCTGGAGTCCCGGGATCGAGTCCCGCATCAGGCTCCCAGCTCCATGGGGAGTCTGCTTCGCTCTCTGACCTTCTCCTCACTCATGCTCTCTCTCACTGTCTCTCTCTCTCAAATAAATAAATAAAATCTTTAAAAAAAACAAAACAAAACAAAAAAAAAACAGGGAAATATATAGCAATAAATGCAAGTCATCAGAAAAGATCTAAAAACAATAACCTAAGCTGCCTGTTTAGAAAACCAGAGAAAGAAAAACAATTTAAGCATAAAGCAAGCAGAAGGAAATAAATAATGAATATTAGAGTAGAAAGCAATAAAGTTTATAGCAGAAAAGTTGCAGAAACAAAAACTGTTGTTCATTGCCTGTAAGAATGCAAAATATTACAGCCAATTTAGTAGTCAGTTTGGCAAATTCTTACAAAACTAAACATACTCTTATCATATGATCCAACAACTGTGATCCTCAGTATTTACCAAAGGAGTTGAAAACTCATGGCCACATGAGTTTATAGTAACTTAATTTATAACTGCCAAAACCTTGAAACAATCAAGACATCCTTTAGTAGGTAAATAGATAAATAAACTATTGTACATCCAAACAAATATTATTCAGTGCTAAAAACAAATGAGCTATGAAGACATGAAATAAGGAAAGAGGACGTACATTACTAATATTAGCAAAGAAAGAGTAGTTGTCACTACTCATGCCATGTACATTAAAAGCTAAAAAATAATAAATGAACAACTCTGTTCTCATAAATTTGATACCTTTGATTAAATGGACTAATTTACTGAAAGAAAAAGACTAACAAAATTCATACAAGAAGAGATAAATCATCTGAATAGGCCCATATCTATTAAAATAATTGAATTAATAATAACTTTCCCAAACCAAATGCACTAGGTCCATTTGAATATTCTAGTGAATTCTACCAAACAATTAAGGAAGAAAATATACCAATTCTTTAAATGTCTTAAAAAAAAAATTGAAGCAGAGTTAGTACTTCCTAACTCATTTTATGAGGTGATTATTATTATCTCAGTACTAAAACAAAATAAAGTCTTTACAGGAAAGGAAAACTATAATGACGCTTATGAATATAAATACAAAAATCCTCATTATTAGCAAATAGATTATCACAATGTATAGAAACAATTATACATCATGGCCAAGGGGGATTTATTATAGTTATGCAAATTTTTCAGCATGCTGAAGAAGAAAATGTATATGATTATATAAATTCATGCAGAAAAAAATGAAAAAACCCTATATCTATTCATGATTTTAACTATCAGAAAAATAGGAATAGATAGGATCTTAAACTTAATCAAGAACATTTGTAAAAAACGTATGGCTAACATCAAACTCCATGGTGACTAAACACTTGCCCTGGAAGAACAGAAAAAGGTAAGAATGTCCTCACTCAGCATTCCTGTCGAACATTATATGTAAAGTCCTAGCTAGTTCAACAACACAAGAAAAAGAAATAGTTGTTATAAAAAATGGAAAGGAATTGTTGTCCTATTCACAGATGACATGATTATATATGTAGAAACCCTAAATGTTTATTCTAGAAATAACACAAACAAAAACCATCTTGGAATTAATAAACAACATTAGCAAGATCATAGGACAAAAATGTTAACATGTAAAAGTCAATTGCTTTGTTGTAACTATCAGCAATAAACAACTGAAATTAGAAACTGAATAAAAACCACTTAAATACCATGAAGAAAATTAAATAGGTATATGTCTAATACAAAATGTATAGGATCAATATGCTAAAGACTAGAAAACACAGATGAAGGAAATCAGAGTATCTCAATAAATTGAGATATACTCCACATATGTGGATTAAAGAACTCAATGTAGTTAACATGTCAGGTCTTCTCAATGTGATCTATACCGTCTTTTATTTTTTTAAAAAATGAACCCTATGCCAGTATGAGACTTGAACTCAATACCCTGAGATCAAAAGTAGCCTGCTCTACTGACTGAGTCTGCCAAGTGTTCCTTCCCCACTTTCTCTATAGACTCAATTTAAGCCATACCAATCAAGCAAGAGGTATAAATATTAACAAACTGCTTCTAACATTTATATATTAAAGGAATATACCTAGAGTAGCCAGCGCAATACTGAAGAACAAATTTGGATGATAAACACTTCATGTATTAGTTTTCTCTTGCTGTTATAACAAATTTTCACAAGCTGGGGGGCCTAAAGTAATGTACAGTTGACCTTTGAACAATGTAGGTTTGAACTATGCAGGTCCACTCATATGCAGACTTTTTACAGTACAATCCTGTAAGTGCATTTTTCTTCTTTATGATTTCCTTAATAACATTTTATTTTCTCCAGCTTACTTTATTGAAGAATATAATATATAACACATATGACACAGAAAATATGTATTAATTGACTGTTTCTCTTATCAGTAAGGCGTCTGGTCAACAGTAGGCTGTAGTTAAGCTTTTGGTGAATCAAAAGTTGTATGCAGGTTTCTGACTCCATGTGGGGTAGCACCCTAACCCCTGCTTTGTTCAAAGGTCAACTGTGTTTATGTTGTCTTAGAGTTCTGGAGGTCAGTAGTCCCAAATGGGTCTTGTTGGGCTAACATCAAGCTGTGTTCCTTTTGAAGACTCCAGGGGGAAATGCATTTCTTTGCTTTATCCAGCTTGTAGTAAATGCCTGAATCCTTAGGTTGTGGCCTTTTCTTTTTTGAAAGCCAGCAATTTTTGGTCAAGTCATTCACATGCTGCATCACTCTGACACTACCACTACAGTCTCCCTCTTACAGCTACAAAGACCCCTGGAATAACATTAGGGACTCCCGATAATACAGGACAATCTCCTCAATTTAAATTCACCTAATCTGTGACTTTTTTGTTAGGGAATTGCAAATGTCTTTGCCTCTTTTTTTTGTTAACAGCTTTATTAAGGCATAATTAATATTTTAAAATGTCACGTATTTATATAAATTGATGAATATGGATATATGCATATAACTGTGATACCATCATCATGATTAAAAGAATAAACAGGGGCACCTGGGTGGCTCAGTGAGTTAAGCCTCTGCCTTCGGTTCAGGTCATGATCTCAGCATCCTGGGATCAAGCCCCGCATCAGGCTCTCTACTCTGTGGGGAGCCTCCTTCCTTCTTTCTCTGCCTGCCTCTCTGCCTTCTTGTGATCTCTCTGTCAAATAAATAAATAAAATCTTAAAAAAAATATATATTCATCATCTCCAAAATTTTCTTGAGTCTCTATGTTTTCTTTATATGTTTATTTTGTTTGTAGTAAGAACACATAATATGAAATATAACCTCCTAACTAGTTTTTAAGTGTGTAATACTGTATTGTTAACTACAAATACTGTATTGCTGTATGTTATACAGCAAATCTCTAGAACTTATTCATCCTGTGTAATTGTAACTTTATACTTATTGAACAATTTCTCATTTCCCCCTCACTCTCTTCTGCTTTTTTAAGTTTGACTATTTTGTTTACTGCATATAAGTAGAATCATGCAGTAATTGTCCTGTGGTATACTTTTTCTTATTTCACTTAGCATGATGTCTTCCAGATCTATTCATAATTATCACAAATGGCATTAACCTTTTATAAGGCTGAATAATATTACATTGTACGTATATACAACATTTTTTTAAAGATTTCACTTATTTATTTGACAGACAGATCATAAATAGGACAAGAGGCAGGCAGAGAGAGAGAGGGAAGCAGGCTCCCTGCTGAGCAGAGAGCCCGATGTAGGGCTCGATCCCAGGACCCTGAGATCACAACCCGAGCCGAAGCAGAGGTTTTAACCCACTGAGCCACCCAGGTGCCCCTACAACATTTTCTTTATCCAATAATCTATCAGTGAACATTTGGGTTGCTTGGTTATCTTGGATATTGTGAACAATGCTTCAATGAACATGAGAGTACAGATATCTCTTCAAGATTCTGATTTCAATACTTTTGAATATATATCCAGAAGTGGGATTACTGGATAATATGATAGTTCTATTTTTAATTTTTTTAGAAACTTCCATACTATTTTCTAACATTTGTTATTGCTTGTCTTTTTGAAGACAGCCATTATAACAGATGTGAGGTGATAGCTCATTGTGGTTCTGATTTTCATTTCCTGATGATCAGTGATCCTGAGCACTTTTTCTTGTGTCTTTTAGCCATCTGTATGTCTTTTTTAGAAAAATAGCTTTTTTTTTTTCTTTTAAGATTCTATTTATCTATTTGAGAGCGAGAGAGCACAAAAGTAGGGAGAAGGGCAGAGGGGGAAGCAGGCTCTCCACTGAGCAGGAAGCCTGACTCGGGGCTCAATCCCAGGACCTTGGGATCATGAACCCAGCTGAAGGCAGATACTTAGCTGACTGAGCTACCCATGTGCCCTGAAAAATATCTATTCAGATCTCCTGCCATTTTTAAGATGGAATTGCTTGTTGTTGCTGTTGTTGTTATCTTTTGCTATTTAATTATGTGCATTCTTTATATATTTTTGATACTAAATTTGTTACTCAATAAAGTAAAATTGATAAGTTGAACTTTATTAAGAATTTCTGTTCCGTAAACAATACTATAAAGAAAATGAAAAAGTATACCATAGACTGGAAGTAAATAATCTGCAGAACACATATCTGATAAAGGAATAAGGGACTAATATTTAAAATATAAAGAACTCTTAAAACTCAACAATAAGAAAATAAGTAAAAACGATTTAAAAATTCTAAGTAGGGACACCTGGGTGGCTCAGTGGGTTCAGCCTCTGCCTTTGGCTTAGGTCATGGTCTCAGCATGCTGGGATCGAGCCCCGCATCAGGCTCTCTGCTCAGTGGAGAGCCTACTTCCCTCTCTCTCTCTCTGCTTGCCTCTCTGCCTACTTGTGATCTCTCTCTCTGTCAAATAAATAAATAAAATTTTTAAAAAAGAGAGAAAGTATTAAAAAATAAAAAAAATTAAAAGTCTAAGTAGTCTAAGTAGTTACTTCAATATAGATATTATATAGGTGGGGCTCCTGGGTGGCTGGTTCATTAAGCACCTGCCTTTGGATCCGGTCATGGTCTCAAGGTCCTGGAAGTGAGCCCCACATTGGGCTCCCTGCTCAGCAGGAAGCCTGCCTCTCCCTCTCCCACTCCCTCTGCTTGTGTTCCCTCTCTTACTGTCTCTCTCTGTCAAATAAATAAAACCATTAAAAAAAGAGAAATTATATAATGGGGAAAAAAGGTGGAAAATAAGCAGATGAAAAGATGCTCAATATCATTTGTCATGCTAGAACTGCAAATTTAAGCAATGAGGTACCATTGTACAAATGTTAGATTGGCTCAAATCTCCAATTCTATTAATACCAATTGCTGGCAAGAATGCAGAGCAACAAAAATATTCATTCATTGCTTATGAGGATACAAAATAGTACAGCCACTTTGGAAGACAGTCTAAAACTTTGTAAAGCTAAATATGATTTTATGAAGTAGCAGTTGCACTCCTAGGTTTTTACCCAAGTTATTTGAAAGCTTATTTCCACACAAGGACCTGCATACAAGTGTTTAAATCAGCTGTATTCAAAACTTCCCCAAACTAGAAGCAATAAATATGTCCTTTAGTAGGTGACTGGATTACCAAACTGTTATACATTCATATCAAGTACTATTACTTAGTGATAAAAAATGAGCTATCATCCCCCAAAATACATGGAAGAATCTTTTATGAATATTGTTTAGTTAATACTAGTATGAACAAGATACTTAATATATGATTCCAATTATATGATATCCTGGATAAGCAAAATTAGACAATAAACAGATCGGTATTTGTCAGGAATTGGACTGGTGAAGATGTAGGGTGGTTTGAATAGGTGAAACATAGGATTATTTTAGATAATGAAACTGTTCTGTATGATACTGTAATGTTGAGTAAATGACACCATATATTTGCCAACCCCTTTGGAATCTTGTAGCACAAAATGTGAGCCTCATTATATACAAATTTAAAAAAATTGGGAATTGAATGATACAAGGATAGAATGCAGAATTGGCAAAACAATCTAATCATTTGAAACACTCATGTGAAACAACCTCAGCGAAGGGGTGGAAAATAGGCTGCACACCTAATAACTCTGTAAATGAATGGATTTCCAAAAGGACTAAATGTAAGAGCAACAGTACAGTAACACTGCACTCTAATAATGAACTGTTTCCTCCTGGGGAACATGTCAACAACTATGCACTGCTTTTGTTAGTTTCTAGAGGTGGCCATAATAAGTATCACAAACTGTAGCTTCACAATTTCACCTACAGAAATTTACTGTCTCAAAGTTGTGGAGACCAGAAATCTGAGACTGTGATAAACTTAGGTCTCTGTTTCCTCTGAAGGCAGTAGGGAAGGTTCTGCTCTAGGTGTCTCTCCTAGGTCCTGGTAGTTCCTTAGCTTGTAGCCAGGAGATATTCACTTCACTCTTAACACAGTGTTTGTTGAAGGAGATCATTGAGAGGAGGTGGTTAGAGTTGACCAACAAGCTGGACCTTGGCAGTCAGAGGCTTCTCATTGCCTCCCCTGTCCTTTGAATGCATGCCCTGCCCATCACTCCTACAGTGGGAACTTTCTTTAAGCACAAAGCCTTGAGAGAACAATATGCTGTTGAGACCATCTGAATTTTTACAATTCTAGTGGGCAGGTTTAGAGATCTACTCATCTTGTGGCTACTCAGTACAAGCCTGGTAAGTAAGTAGCCTTGTTTCCTGCCACCTACCAATTTGGAGTAGGCTCTTTCTTCAAACTCTCCATACCCTCTGTCTATAGCAGTCAGTTTCAGATTTCACTTGAGAAGCTTCTGAGTCTTTAAACAGACAGTGATTTCTTTATGTCTTTATCTGTACCCAGATTTTCCCCTTTTGTAAGAATCCTATTCACATTGAGTTAGGGGACCACGTGAGTGGGGGGTTAATTTTGGTTTGATTTGAAAAACTAAAATTATTAATCAAATTTAACTGAGGAGCTTTCTGCAAAATTTCTGATCAATGCTTCTCAAAATTTGTCATAGTACTCAATAAGAGAAGCCTGAGAAATGATCAGAACCCAGAGGAGCCTAAAGGGACATGACAAAGATATTGTGTCACCATGGATGGGATTTCAGAACATAAAAAGGATGTTATGTAAAAACTAAGAAAATCTGAATAGAGTGTAGAATTTTAATTAATAATATATCAAAATTAGTTAATTTTATATAACTAAAGTACCATAGTAATTTAAGTTGCTAATGATAGGGGAAATTGTGTATATAATACATGGAAACTTCTGTCAGTACTATCTTAATAATATTTCTGTAAATCTAAAATTATTCTAAAATTAAAAAATAATATTAAAAATTTTTATTTATTTATTTATTTATTTTTTCTTCTCACTTTTTTTTTTCAATTTATTTATTTTCAGAAAAACATTATTCATTATTTTTTCACCACACCCAGTGCTCCATGCAAGCCGTGCCCTCTATAATAACCACGACCTGGTACCCCAACCTCCCACCCCACCGCCACTTCAAACCCCTCAGATTGTTATAATCATTTTTTTAAAGGAATGAATTGTTTGCCTTAGACCCATAACCTACTCTTTCATCCTAAATCCTTTTTCTCTAAGGCAATTAAAGATAATTGCCTTGTATATCTTTACAATCTAGCTACTATTTAGGAAATATAAATTCATGATTTCCACCTTTGTAACTTTATTAAATTTGAAAGGTAATGTTATTTTTTCTCCTTAGATGCAGTTTCTATTTTGTAGTGAAACAACTTCCCTATTATTTCAAAAAAGTGGACTTTGTCCTTGCTTTTTTGCTAACTAGTTATCTGACTTAGACAAATCACTTAAACTGAAGAAGTGATTTGCAGACTTTTCACTTACCTTTTAATACTGCTTTCTTTAAATCCTATACATATATACATTCAAATTGTATATACTAAAAATTAATTAGTGTCAAAAAAAATTAATTAGTGTCACATATTTTTGCCTCCACAAAATCATCATAATTGATAAAAATTCAGCTAATATAAGGAACCTTGGAATTTTATGTATTTTAAATAATGTGGAATTTCCCATGCAAAGGAGTCCTCAAATCCCAAACAAGAAGCTATAGTACTAAATGACCTCAATAGTTCACTAAATATATGATTGTATTTAAATTCATGAATCCCAGTATAGTCAAATACCTTTCTAATGTGTCTGGGTTGCAGAGAGGCCTTTAGCTTTGTGACTTTGATATTTATTCATCTGGCTGTTGATGTAGTTAACAGAGGTACGCATCTCTTCATGCTGAGGATTGTGGTAGGCTCTAGGGATATAAAGATAAAAGGACACAGGTCAGCCCTGTGGTCAAAGTTTATACATATAACAATAACAATAACAATAACAATAATAATACATGTATGCATGGTCATTTGATTCCTGCATGATTATTTAGAAGTTTCTAAAGTCATTAAGAAAACAATTTAGGAAACTATATTTGCAATGAGCAGGGGAAAAAAAAAACATCTTTTCCATGACTAGTGAATTTCTTTTTCTTTATGCCAGCAGGATATCATGTAAGTGATATTTTTAGGAGTGGGGCTGAAAGAGAAAAATATATGTAAGTAAACAAAAAATTTCAAGCCAAAAGGGAAGAGCAGAGAGCATGCATGTATCAAACCTTCTCTTTCATCTTTGTGAGACACAGCTTCCCAAGACACAGGCCTCTCCTTCAATAACCCTTTTATAAAGTAAATGTTTAACAAATATTCTTTTATGATAGTAAAAGAATAGCCTTCAAATAGCTCTCCTATGTATAATAAATTTAAACATGATTAGAATTTCTACCGGATTCCAAAGTAGGATTGCTCTTTTAGTTGTTATCTGGACCCAGGGTTACCAATTGAAGTCCTGGTTATTTTTTTCTCTGATTAGTTGATCTAGTTTTAATTAAATGCACTATTAATATGTAAAATTAAGTGCTTTAATTTTCTCAAGACATTAAAAGAAAAATACTATTTTCTATTAAAGTAATTAGATATATTTATTATAATATAATCCTTCTGACTTGAAAATATTTTGGTATATTTGCAACATTAACTGTAGCAACATCATTATGTTCTAATAATGGTAAGAAGAATGATCACTTTCTAGATATTTCTGTTTTTATTTTTAAATTAATAGCTCAATAAAATTGTATCCTGTTTGGTTTCACAGTTGTGTCACTTTTACTATAGTGAATTAATAGCTAGAATTTTTCACCTAAGTAGGCAATCCAAAATACAATTGCTTTTAATCTCATAAAGACATCTTACAAAAATTGGATGAATTATCTTCCTTTACATTTCTGCACCTAAATTGATCATATGTCAATTATATATAGCTAAATATATGCATAACATAAAACTTACATTTTTGATATCATAATATGCTAAAATATTCAAACACATATATTTATTAATCTTATCATAGAACATTACTATGACCAAGAACCACACATAATATTATTTGAATATCCTACCTTCCAAAGAGAAATTAAGGAGTTGATCCCATTTACAATTGCACCCAACACCATAAGATACCTAGGAATAAATTTAACCAAAGTGGCAAAGAATCTATATTCAGAAAACTAAAGAGTACTCATGAAAAAAATTGAAGAAGACACAAAGAAATGGAAAAATGTTCCATGTTCATGGTTTGGAAGAATAAATACTGTGAAAGTGTCTATGCCACCTAAAGCAAACTACATGTTTAATGCAATCCCTACCAAAATACCATCAATTTTTTTTCAAAGAATTAGAACAAATAATTCTAAAATTTATATGAAACCAGAAAAGACCCTGAATAGCCAGAGGAAAGTTGGAAAAGAAGGCCAAAGTTGGTGGCATCATAATTCCAGGCTTCAAGCTCTATTACAAACTATCTTCATCAGGACAGTATGGTACTGGCACAAAAACAGACACAGAGATTGATGGAACAGAACAGAGAGCCCAGAAATGGATCGTCAAGTTTATGGTCAACTGATTTTTTAATTTTTTTTTCAATTTATTTTTTTTCAGAAAAACAGTATTCATTATTTTTTTACCACACCCAGTGCTCCATGTAAGCCATGCCCTCTATAATACCCACCACCTGGTACCCCAACCTCCCACCCCACCGCCACTCCAAACCCCTCAGATTGGTCAACTGATCTTCAACAAAGCAGGAAAGAATGTCCAATGGAAAAAAAAAAGAAGTCTTTTCAAAAAATGGTGTTGGGAAAATTGGAGATCCACATGCAGAAGAATGAAACTGGATCATTTCCTTACATCACAGACACAAATAGACTCAAAATGGATGAAAGACCTCAATGAGAGACAAGATTCCATCAAAATCCTTGAAGAAAATGCAGGCAGCAACCTCTTCGACCTCAGCTACAGCAACTTCTTCCTAGAAACATCACCAAAGACAAACAAAGCAAGGGCAAAAATGAGCTATTTGGACTTCATCAAGATCAAAAGCTTTTGCACAGCAAAGGAAACAGTCAACAAAACCAAAACACAACCAACAGAATGGGAGAAGATATTCACAAATGATATATCAGATGAAGGGCTAGTATCCAAAATCTAGAAAGAGCTTATCAAACTCAACCAAAAAAACAAGTAATCCAATCAAGAAATGGGCAGAAGACATGAACAGACATTTCTGCAAAGAAGACATCCAGATGGCCAACAGATACAGGAAAAAGTGCTCCACATCACTCGGCATCAGGGAAGTACAAATAGAAACCACAATGAGATACCACCTCACACCAGTCATAATGGTTAAAATTAACAAGTCAAGAAATGATAGATATTGGTGAGGATGCAGAGAAAGAAAATACACTGTTGGTGGGAATGCAAGCTGGTTCAGCCACTCTGGAAAACAGCATGGAGGCTCCTCAAAAAGTTGAAAATAGAGCTACCCTATGACCCAGCAATCACACTACTAGATATTTACTCTAAAAATATAAATGTAGTGATCCGAAGAGGCACGTGCACCTGAATGTTTATAGCAGCAATGTCCACAAGAGCCAAACTATGGAAAGGACCTAGATGTCCATCAACAGATGAATGGATAAAGAAGAAGTGGTATATATATATACAATGGAATACTATGCAGCCATCAAAAGAAATGAAATCTTGCCATTTGCAATGACATGGATGGAACTAGAGGTTATCATGCTAATCAAAATAAGTCAATCAGAGAAAGACAATTATCATATGATCTTTCTGATATGAGGAATGTGAGAGACAGGATGGAGGGTCGTGGGGGGTAGGAAGGGAAAAAAACGAAACAAGTTGGCATTGGGAGGGAGACAAGCCATAAGAGACTCTTAATCTCAGGAAACAGACTGAGGGTTGCTGGAGGGTGGGAGGGAGGGATAGGGTGACTGGGTTATGGACATTGGGGAGGGTATGTGCTATGGCGAGTGCTGTGAATTGTGTAAGACTGATGATTCACAGACCTGTACCCCTGAAACAAATAATACTTTATATGTTAAAAAACAAACAAACAACAACCTTATCTTCCAAACACCTTATTTTCTCAAAATGCACAAGAAAAAAATATAGCATGGTAGAAACTTGAGTTCCAACTTATAGAGATTATTATTTTTTTAATTTATTTATTTTAATTTTTATTTATTTGACAGACCCCAAGTAGAGATTTGACAGAGAACCCAAGTAAGCAGAGAGGCAGACAGAGAGAGAGAGGTGGAAACAGGCCTTTGACTGAGCAGAGAGCCCAATGTGGGGCTTGATCCCAGGACCCCAAATCATGACCTGAGCCAAAGGCAGAGGCTTAACCCACTGAGCCATCCAGGTGACCCAAGATTTTTATTTTTAACATAGAAAAATATGTCACAGGTGGTGGGTATTATGGAGGGCACGTATTGCATGGAGCACTGGGTGTGGTAAATAAACAATGAATTTTGTTACACTGAAAAGAAATTAAAAAAAAAAGAAAAATAAGTCATTGGAAAGAAAACAAGGCAGTTAATTAAACAAGGTAGTTAATTAAAAAATTACCACTCAGCAAATCTCACATTCTAGCCATACACTTTTTCACTGAATAAGTTAACTACACTGAATATATTCCTTACTCCATGACCTTAATCTTGAGGACTAACTGGCATCAAAATAAACGTGACTGTATAATCCATTTGTCTACCTAAAAGAACCTGAAGATCAAATTTTGCATGACCCCTGTACTGGTAGGGATTTCATAGATATTTATTAATGTGATAGTAATCATTTTCTTCTATTTTAAACCTTAAATTTAATTTTTCAGTAATATGTTCATAAATTTTAAATTGATTTAACAACCTAATCAGTGAATTTGAAGAAATTCTTAAAAATGAAAAAAAAAATTCCTATTGAATTTATTCTCTTCCTGTGTTTCATTACTATCTTCAATGTTCACGTGCTGCTGGCCTTTGTTCTCACTCCCTTGTTACTCTAACCTGTCTCCCATTCCAATTTGGTCATTCAATCCAGGTGTATACACTCCTAGACAAGATCCATCATACCATTTTTGGAGGAAAAAACTTCTCTCTGCTTCATTCATTTTCTATGAAACCTGGTTTCATATTTTGGAAGAAATCTCTTGTTTATCTCTTACAAAATGTTCTGCTCTTGAAATTTTTTCCCCTCTCTTTTACATATGAACTTTTTATTCTGCCTCACAGACTTGCAGGTTGAACTAGTGTCTCTTATAATTCAGTCCCTTGAAAAGAAAAATCTACTCAATCTTTAAAAAAGAAAGCAGTATTTAGCAGTGTGAAGTCTCTCTGATTCCCATATCAAGAAAATCATGTATGTAAAATGATTGTAGAAAGTGTGGAATGCAATGTTTTCTTTGGGGACATAGTGAGGGATTTCAGTAGAAGAATGGTCATTGTTTCATTTGAAAAGTGAATTCTTGAACCTTTAAAATTTATGACTGCAGCTATATACAATAGATTGTGAGTAAAACTGATGCACTTTCAGTGCCCATAAAGGTGAGAAATATGCCTCCCCCCACAGGCATATATATTTTCTCTGCCGGGTTTCATTGAAAGCGGAATTTTTGTGGAAAAAAAAAAAAGCAGTCTAGAATTATGATTTCAATAATATAAAACTTTGCAGGCAATTTTAGGTGAATTTTCTCCTCTGTACATTTTATTGATTTGTCCAATTATCTGCAGAGATTAATAAGATGGTAAAAAGAATTAATATATCGAATTTAATAATTTTGAGGACATGAAAATAAAATGTCCATAATAACTAGCATGGATTTTTGTTATTTTCTTTTCACTTTCTCTTCTGGATATTCTCTTTCCATGGAACTATTTAGACCATATATGCAGATCATTCTAACAACTTCACTGAAGAGAAATAAAGGTTTTACTTCCATTGTAGCCTGAAGGCTCTATCTGCTCATAATACTATAAAGAGATATCTACTATCAAAATAAAGTTTCCTCTGAGAATAATGTTTTTTTTTTTTAAATTTTTTTTTTTAATATTTTATTTATTTATTTGAGAGAGAGAGACAGTGAGAGAGAGCATGAGCGAGGAGAAGGTCAGAGAGCGAAGCAGACTCCCCATGGAGCTGGGAGCCTGATGTGGGACTCGATCCCGGGACTCCAGGATCACGCCCTGAGCCGAAGGGAGTCGTCCAACCAACTGAGCCACCCAGGCGTCCCTAACAATACCTTTCTTAAAAACAAACAAACAAACAACCTTTTAAACCTCCAGTATGATAGCCATATATTATCCTTCATTGTATCTAACTTTATTTTTTGTATACATATAGGGTTTTTTCTTATAAAAATTTTTGGAAAAAAATTTTGGAATACAATTTCTTCCAATAGACAAAAAAATACCCTAAATCTAGTGCAGGGCTCTGTTCTAGTCTCCAGTCTGAGCAAATTCTTTCCACTTTTTCTTTCCTTTTTCCAACCCACTTATCCTATCAATTCCTTTTTTAGAATTTTTAAAAATTTTCATCTTTACAGTCATATTCCATTCCTTCATTGTGTTTACTCTTATTTTAGTACATATATAAGTTTTTCTTTCTTTAAAATTTTGGGAGATAGTTTCTTCTAAGAGACCAAAATACACCCAAAATCAAGTGGGTGACTCTGTTCTATTTGCCAGTATTTTATATGTATATATATATATATATATATATATATATATATATATATATAAATCTAATAATACAAATATATGTATGTGATCGTGACCTGGTGATGCTTGCCTCTTGGCTGTTCACATACAGGCCATGATCACATATATATATTTGTATGTGTGTGTATATATATATATATAAAATAATACAAATATATGTATGTGATCCTGGCCTGGCGATGCTTGCCTCTTGGCTGTTCTGGAGGAGATGCAGGCACCCACGCAGTGCTGGCGAATCCTCTGCCTAGAACGCAGTCGCTCAGTAAACGAGTTGAGGAACGGGGACAAAATCTCCCTGGTGCTGAGGTCTCGTGGTCCTGATCTCTGGAGCACTGAAGAAATGCACGCCTCGGGAGCAATTGCATTAACGGAATGATGGAGGCCGAATCACTCTGAAAATACAAAACACTTAAAATCAGGATATCTATTGTATTGATCGAATACAGTGCTAAAAATGGTTACTATGGCTCTAAGGCCCTGGGGTAAATTGGTGCTGTTTCATGTTAGCCTCCATTTGATCGGTTTGCCAATACTTTTTTCTTCAAGTGCGTTTTAAAAAACGGGGTATTACGCTAACGAGCACAGGCTAAGGGTACCAGCTGCAGCTTGTCTATTTCCCAAACTTGGGACATTTGAAATATAAGCAAACACTTCTTAAAAAATATATAGATAATATATATTATATATTTTAAAAAATATATAATATATATATTTTTAAGAAGTGTTTGCTTATATATATATTATTATATATATAATATATATATTTTTTTAAATTTCTTTTTACCCCATTTTTTCTCCTCCCAATATGGGGGCTCTTCTGATTTGGTTATCATACATTTTTCTGCAGTCTTTGCAACCATTTAGTATTTAGTATTTCATTCATATATTCTTTTTTTAAAGATTTTTATTTATTTTATTTATTTATTTGACAGACAAGGATCACAAGTAGAGAGAGAGGCAGGAAGAGAGAGTGGAGGAAGCAGGCTCCTTGCAGAGCAGATAGCCTGATGTGGGGCTCAATCCCAGGACCCCGGAATCATGACCTGAGGCAAAGGCAGAGGCTTTAACCCACTGAGCCACCCAGGTACCCCTCGTATATATATTCTTATGTGGGTAAAATGACAAGGTGGAAAAACTCACAAAAGAAAAGAACAAGAGGTAGGACCAAAGGCTAGGGACCTAATCAATATGGACACTGATAATATGTCAGATCTAGAGTTCAAAATAACAATTCTCAAGGTGCTAGCTGGGCTTGAAAATGGCATGGAATAATTAGAGAAACCCTATTTGGAGAAATATAAGCCCTTTCTGGAGAAATAAAAGAACTAAAATCTAACCAAGTTGAAATCAAAAAAGCTATTAATGAGGTGTAATAAAAAATGGAGGCTCTTACTGCTAGGATAAATGAGCTAGAAGAAAGAATTAGTGATATAGAAGACCAAATGACAGAGAATAAAGAAGCTGAGCAAAATACAGAAAAACTACTGGACCATGAGGGGATAATTCAAGAGATAAGTGATCGCAGAAGATGAAACAATATTAGGATAATTGGGATTCCAGAAGAAGAAGAAATGGAGGGGGGCAGAAGGTACGTTGGATCAAATTATAGTGGAGAATTACCCTGATATGACAAAGTGAACAAAAGTCAAAATCCAGGAGGCACAGAGAACCCCACTCAAATCAATAAAAATAGGTCCACACCCCGTCATCTGAGTAAAACTTACAAGTTTAATGACAAAGAGAAAATCCTGAGATAAGCTCAAGACAAGAAGCCTGTAACATACAATGGTAAAAATATTAGATTTGCAGCAGACTTATCCACAGAGACCTGGCAGGCCAGAACGAACTGGCATGATATATTCAGAGCACTAAATGACAAAAACATGCAGCTAAGAATACTATATCCAGCTAGACTATCATTCAAAATAGAAGGAGAGATAAAACGCTTCCAGGATAAACAAAAACTAAAAAAATTTGCAGACACCAAACCAGCCCTACAGGAAATATTGAAAGGGTCTGCTAAGGAAAGAGAGAGCCTAAAAGAAGTAGACAAGAAAGGAACAAAGACAATATACAGTAACAGTCACATTTCAGACAATACAATGGCACTCAATTTATATTTTTCAATAGTTACCCTGAGTGTAATGAGCAAAATTCCCCAATCAAAAGACACAGGGTATCAGAATGGAAAAAAAAATCAATATGCTATCTACAAGAAACTCGTTTTAGACCCAAAGAAACCTCCAGATTTAAAGTGAGAGGGTGGAAAACAATTTACCATGCTAATAGACATCAAAAGAAAGCTGGGGTGGCAAAGCTTATATCAGATAAATAAGATTTCAAGCCAAAAACTCTAACAAGAGATGAGGAAGGACATTATATCATACTTAAAGGGTCTGTTCAAGAAGAAGATCTAACAATTTTAAATATCTATGCCCCTAACATGGGAGCAGCCAACTATATAAACCAATTAATAACAAAATCAAAGAAACACATCTACAATAATACAATAATAGTAGGGGACTTTAACACCCCCTCACTGAAATGGACAGATCATCCATACAAAAGATCAACAAGGAAATAAAGGCCTAAATGACACACTGGACCAGATGGACATCACAGATATATTCAGAACATTCCGTCCCAAAGCAACAGAATACACATTCTTCTCTAGTGCACATGGAACATTCTCCAGAATAAATCACATCCTGGGACACAAATCAGGTCAGAAATCAATGAAATAGAAACAAAAAAACAAACCACCACCACCAACAACAAAAAAAAACCCCACAAAACCCAAAAAACACAGTAGAAAAGTTCAACAAAACTAGGAGCTGTTTCTTTGAAAGAATTAATAAGATTGATAAAGCCCTGGCCAGACTTATCAAAAAGAAAAGAGAAATGTCCCAAATTAATAAAATCACGAATGACAGAGGGGATATCACAACCAACACCAAAGAAATACAAACAATTATAAGAACATATTATGAGCAACCATATGCCAGCAAATTTTACAACCTGGAAGAAATGGATGCATTCCTAGAGCTATATAAGCTACCAAAAAGGACCCAGGAAGAAATAGGAAACCTGAACAGATCCATAACCAGTGAGAAGATTGAAGCAGTCATCAAAAAATCTCCCAACAAACAAGAGCCAGTGCCAGATGGCTTCCATGAGGAATTCTACCAAACATTGAAAGAAGAATTAATACTTGTTCTCCTGAAACTGTTCCAAAAAATAGAAATAGAAGGAAAACTTCCAAACTCATTTTATGAGGCCAGCTTTACCTTCATCCCAAAATGAGACAAGGACCCCATCAAAAAGGAGAATTGCAGACCAATATCCTTGATAAACACAGATGCAAAAATTCTCACCAACATACTAGCCAATAGGATCCAACAGTATGTTAAAAGGATTATTCACCACAACCAAGTGGGATTTACCCCAGGACTGCAAGGTTGGTTCAACATCTGCAAATCAGTGTGATAAAATACATTAATAAAAGAAAGAACAAGAACCTTATGATTTTCTCAATAGATGCTGAAAAAGCATTTGACAAAGTACAGCATCCTTTCTCGATTAAAACCCTTCCACGTGTAGGGATAGAGGGCACATACCTCAATATCATCAAAGCCGTCTATGAAAAACCCACAGCGAGTATCATTCTCAATGGAGGAAAAATGGACAGCTTTTCCACTATGGTCAGGAACATGGGAGGGATGTCCACTATTACCACTGCTATTCAACATAGCATAACACTAGAAGTCCTAGCCTCAGTAATCAAATAACAAAAGGAAATTAAAGGCACCCAATTTGGCAAAGAAGAAGTCAAACTCTCACTCTTTGCAGATTTTATGATATTTTATGTGGAAAACCTCAAACACTCCACTCCAAATCTGCCAGAACTTGTACAGGAATTCAGTGAAGTGTCAGGATATAAAATCAATGCATGGAAATCAGTTGCATTTCCCAACAAGAGAGAAGAAAGAAAAATTAAGGAATCATTCCCATTTACAATTGCACCCCAATCCATAAGATACCTATGAATAAACCTAACCAAAGAGGCAAAGAATCTGTACTCAGAAAACTATAAAGTACTCATGAAAGAAACTGAGGAAGACACAAAGAAATGGAAAAATGTTCCATTCTTATGGATTGGAAGAATACATATTGTGAAAATATTTATGCTACCTAAAACAATCTACATGTTTAATGCAGTCCCTATCAAAATACCATCAACTTTCTCCAAAGAAAAAGAGCAAATAATCCTAAAATTTATATGAAACCAGAAACGACCTCAAATAGCCACAGGAATGTTGAAAAAGAAAGGCCAACGTTGGGGGAATCACAATTCCAGCCTTGAAGCTCTATTACAAAGCTGTCATCATCAAGACAGCATGGTACTGGCACAAAAACAGACACAGATCAATGGAACAGAACAGAGAGCCTAGAAATAGACCCTCAACTCTATGGTCAACTAATGTTTGACAAAGCAGGAAAGAATGTCCAATGGGAAAAAAAACAAAAAAAAACAGTCTCTTCAACAAATGGTATTGGGGAAATTGGACAGCCACATGCAGAAAAATGAAACTGGACCATTTCCTTACACCAAACACACAAATAGACTCCAAATGGATGAAAGACCTCAATGTGAGAAAGAAATCCACCAAAATCCTTGAGGAGAACACAGGCAGTAATCTTTGAGACCTCAGCTGGAGCAACTTCTTCCTAGAAATATTGCTAAAGGCAAGGGAAGTAAGGGCAAAAATGAACTAGTGGGACTTCATCAAGATCAAAAGTTTTTGCACAGCAAAGGAAACAGTCAAAAAACCAAAAGACAACTGGCAGAATGGGAGAAGATATTTGCAAATGACATATCAGATAAAGGGCTAGTATCCAAAATCTAGAAATAACTTATTGAATTCAACACCCAAAGAACAAATAATCCAATCAAGAAATGGGGAGAGGACATGAGCAGATATTTTTGCAGAGAAGACATCCAGATGGCCAACAGGCACATGAAAAGTGTTCCACATCACTTGGCATCAGGGAAATACAAATAGAAACCACAATGAGATACCACCTCACACCAGTCAGAATGGCTAAAATTAACAAGACAGGAAATGACAAGTGTTGGAGAGGATGCGGAGAAAGGGGAACCCTCCTACACTGTTGGTGGTAATGCAAGCTGGTGCAACCACTCTGGAAAACAGCATGGAGTCTCCTCAAAAAGTTGAAAATAGAGCTACCCTATGACCCAGCAATTGCACTACTAGGTATTTACCCTAAAGATACAAAAGCAGTGATCTAAAGGGGCACGTGCACCCAAATGTTTATAGCAGCAATGTCGACAATAGCCAAATTATGGAAAGAACCTAGATGTCCATCAGCAGATGAATGGATAAAGAAGTTGTGGTATATATATACAATGGCATACTACACAGCCATCAAAAGAAATGAAATCTTGCCATTTGCAATGATGTAGATGGAACTAGAAGGTATTATGTTGAGCGAAATAAGCCAATCAGAGAAAGACAATTATCATATGATCTCCCTGATATGAGGAATTTGAGAGGCGAAGTGGGGGGTTGGGGGGTAGGGAAGGAAAAAAATGAAACAAGATGGGATTGGGAGGGAGACAAACTATAAGATTCTCTTAATCTCACAAAACAAACTGAGGGTTGCCAGGGAGTGGGGAGTATGGAGATGGTGGTTGGGTTATGGACACTGAGGAAGGTATGTACTGTGGTGAGTGCTGTGAATTGTGCATGCCTGACGATTCACAGACCTGTACCTCTGGGACAAATAATACATTATATGTTAATTTAAAAAAAAAGAATTGTAGGCAACACTATCTCGGTAATTCGACAAAAAAGATTAAGATTTAGGCAGAAATATTATAACAATAGTGGGTTCATCTTAGAAGCAGTGTGGCATCAGTACTTTAGATCCCGTAAGAGTCACCATTTGAGGACCAGAATTAATAAATTTATCATCTAGCTTATTATCTTTGTGTTTTAGATGGAAAATTGAATTCAGGAAGATTATATGAAATAATTCAAGGTCAAATAACTAATTATTGGCAACTCTAAGACGATAATTTACAACTCTTGACACCTACCTTGATCTTTTTTTTTCTAACTTGATCTTTTAAATTACCTAACAATGACAACTTAGTTTACATTTTAAATAAAGAAGCTTTTTTTTCATAATAAGGAAATGTAGAATATGATTAACCATAAAATTCACAGTCATCTATGGTTCTCATCAAGTATACTTACAACCCGATAATGACCTCCACAATAACTACTGGCAGATTAATTCCTTGATTTCTTATTCTGTCTCCTTTTGCTACTCAGAATCCTTTTGGTGCTTCAAAAACTAGTTATAAATCTATTAGCTTCAGCTGTGAATACACATTATGGAAAGCAAAAATTTCTGAAGGTGTGAAAATAGCACTGAACTCATACTCAAACTGAACAAGGTGTGACTCATTAAAGAAATGTCAACTACCTGTTCTAACTATACTAAATGTAAAGCCAATTTATGACATGGAGCAACAAAGATATATAATTTTGTGAAAAGAGTTTCTGTCAGACATAATTTTCACCAAAAAGGGGAAGTAACAGGCTAAAAATATGTTGATTCTGGTAAGTTTTTAGATTATGCTATTTTTGAAATTCTAATTAACATATTAAAATAATCAACTTTGACATAGACAATACCTAAGACATTTTGCTTTAGCTTTGGGATGTAATTATGAAATATTAAGTGATATGTTTTCCCTATTGATCATTTCTTCTTATCCTTCATACCATCTTGACCGAAAGACAAAATTGAAAAGAAGGAACCAGCAACATACTGCCCTTAGATAAAGACTGGTGGAGTAGAAAACAAGTGAATAATAAAAAAAAAAAGAATTATCAGATTTTGATTGTTAAGGCACTTGTTGTCTAAGCAATAATTATTGAAAAATATATGATCATGAAATTTTTATTTCCCCAGTTGAGGGAAGATCCCCCAGCTACAGGGGAAGAAAGCAATACTGAAGGGAAGTGTTATGGTCTGAATTGTGTACCCTCAATATACATATGTAGAAATCTTAACCTCTAATACCTCATAATGTGACTATATTTACAGTAAGAAATTTAAGGCAATAATTAAGGTAAAATGAGTCATATGAATGTGCCTTAATCTACTATGACTGGTGTCCTTATAAGAAAAGACTAGGGCATAGACAGGCACAGAGAGAAGACTATGTGAAGACAGAGAAGGCTGCTATCTATTAGCCAAGGAGAGAAGTCTCCAGAAGAAAACAACCTTGCCAACATCTTGATCTCAGAGTTCTAGCCTCCAGAGTTTGTTTGTGTCTTTCTGTCTGTCTATATGAATGTATATATGTATTTAGAGTGTGAGGGGAAGAGAAAGAGGGAGAGAGATAATCCCAAACTCCTGTGCTGAGCACAGACCTGATGCAGGTCTCTATCCAGAATCCCAAGACCATGACCTGAGCTGAAATCAAGAGTCACATGCTTAGCTAACAGAGTCACTCAGGGACCTCCTCCAGAGTTTTGAGAAAATAAATTTCTGTTGTATAATCCACTCAGTCTGTGATAGTTTATAGGGCATCCCTGGTAAACCAATACAGGATTGAGTGAATTAGGTGCTTGTTTGAGTTGCAAAATTAAAAAGAGTCTTCTGACGTGCTTGTCCTCCCACTTATGTTAAAAAGATACAAATCTTGTAGGAGTTCACCACATGCACATGGTAGATCTAGTGAAGTCCTTTTCCTTGTTCCTTAGTAGCTACAAATGTAAGTTATAAAATACCTGGCAAATCTGAAAGGGTCTCATAATTATGATGGAAACTTCATTACAAATGGAAGAAACTTTAACATAGCTGACAGAATATGAAGGGAGACTCCTTTGTTCCGTGGGGTTGATGCTGGTATGCAGGATTGCTTGTGTCAAGACCACGGGTTATTGAACATCTCACCAAATGCCAAAGGTAATCTGATGATAACCAGAAACTAATGCCATGTTGCTTCATGAATGTACTGAAACATTAAAAACTCTTCCTAGAGGTAGTGATGATTTTGAGAATACTGTGGAGTAACTGAATTTACCGTCATTGCCAAGATTTTTGGCTAAGAAAGAATAGGTTTGTCAGTTTGGTATTTCAAGAAAGCAGGCACTGCAGGGTACACAAGAACTAAATTAGGGTAATGTTGACAAAAGAAAAATGAAAGGAGGTGCAGAAATAGCAAAGAAAGACTTTAGACTGTGATGTTGGTCTGATATCTGTTAAAGGAGAGGAGGGAGAAAGAAGGATTGGGTACTAAGAGTTTCTGACATGCATGACATGATAGAGAGACATGCAGCCAGCCATCTTAACAGGCTCTGGTGCAGAGATGGTACAAAGAGGAGTCTTGCATTAGATAGAAATGGCCAGGCCATAGTAACCTCATTAGGCTTAGATACCAGCTGTGAACTGCCCCAAGCAAACATAGCATTGGCATGAATGCAGCAGCAAATCTCAATGAGGCTGCAGCTTCAGCTGATGGCTGTTAGCTAAATGTACTCCTTGTAGCTCTTGCTGTCTGAAGGGAGATCTGGGTAGCATACCTTGATGGCTGATACACAGGGTATCTGTTTTAGATAAAATTTATTAATAAAAAATATGAAGAATTCTTTATGTTTTACTCATCTGAGTTCTGTGGTCTCAGAATATTTATTCTGCTGTTTTTGACATTTTATCTAAAATAGTTACTATTTAAATTTAATTTCAGAAGTTACTAAACTCGACATGTAAGGAACTAGTGATGCTTACAAATGGTCACATATTGCTGCTGTTCCTTTCATCACTGAAGGGGTATAGTTCCCCTTCTCTTGAATCTGCAGTGGTATTGTGACTTGTTCTGATCAATAGGATGCAATAAAAATGATTTGTGCCTGAACTACAAGAGTTCTTGTTCTAGATCATGGCTGAGCAAGCCTAAGGTAGCCTGTTAGGAAAATCCCTTGAAGAGAGTCAAGGCATCCCAGCCAATAGCTTTACACCTATCAGTTATGAGAAGGCTGCTTATATCATTTGGCTCGAGCAGAGCCACCTGCTCTGTCACATGCATGAACCCAAGCAAGACTAGAAAAATTGCTCAGCTGAATTTAGTTCAAATTGCCATCATATAATCATGAATTTATGAGTCTTGTTGTTTTTAATCCACTAAATTTAGGTGGTTTGTTCCACAACAAAAGATAACCTACCCACATACAGACACACATACAATACACACACACATACACACACACACACAGACGATATTCCATGTGCAATAATAATTTGTTCAGAATAATTTGAAAAAAGTAATTTGAAAAATTAATTTTTAATTTTAAAAACAATTTGAAAAAAACTCATGTAATGTTTTTCAGTGAAGTGTGAGCTGTTGTCACATTTAGAAATATTGAACTAATGAAAAATTTGGTGAAAATTTGCTGTGAATAAATTTATATTAAATTTAAATTTTCTATACTTAAATTTAGAAATATTTAAAACTACAATGAGCTATCCCCTCACACCTAACAAAATGGCTAAAAGTGACAACACAAGAAACAACAAATATTGATGAGAATGAGGAGAATGAAACTGTCATATATTGTTGATGGGAATGCAAACTGGTGCAGCCACTGTGGAAAGCAGTATGGAGTTTTCTCAAAAAGTTAAAAATAGAACAACCCTATGATCCAGTATTGCAAAAATGAGTATTAACCCCCCAAAATATGAAAACATTAATTCAAAGGGATACATGCACTCCTATGCTTATTGCAGCATTATTTATGATAGCCACATTATAGAAGCAGCCCAAGTGTCCATCGACTAATGAGTGGATAAAGATATGGTACACACACACACACCCACACACACACACACACAGGAATATTATTTAGCCCTGAAAAAGAATGAAATCTTGCCATTTGTAACAACATGGATGGAGCTAGAGAGTATTATGCTAAGTTAAATAAGTCAGAGAAAGACATATGATTACACTCTTATATGGAATAAACAAAACAAAGGGGCAAAGGAAAAAGAAAAAAGGAGAGACAAAAACCAAGAAATACTTTTAACTATAGAGAACAAACTGATGATTGCCAGAAAGCACGTGGGTGGGGAATGGGAAAAATAGGTGAAGGGGATTGAAGAGAACACTTGCCATCATGAACGCTTCATAATGTACAGAACTGTTGAGTCACTATATTGTACATCTGAAACTAATATAATATTTTATGTTAACTATACTGAAATTAAAATAAAAGCTTAATAAAAATAATTTAAAAATTCATAATTATTTTATTAATAAAATATCTGGCAAGTTATTATCTAAGTTACATCTACAATTGACAAAATAAAACAATAATATATAAATAAAATATAACAGACTATAATAAAATACAACAAAGAACATATTGACCCTATTTGTCAAGGTTGGGGAAAAACACTGAAGGAGTACAGTTATAGAGACCAAGAAATTCCCTAATAAGAGTAAAGACATGAAAATTGGCTGTGACAAATCAGGCTGTAGGGTAAGTGCCTGACATTAAGCTTTTTGATTGTATTATAAATTTTGATACATCTTTCCTTTGTCATTTTATGGAGTTGGTGATTGTATAATATTTCTTTGCATGGATATAGTGGTTTGTCTAAGCCATTTTCATACTGCTGGCTATTTAAGTTGGCTCCAGTTTTGACATACATATTTGAATACATAACTAATATTCCACAGACCATACTTTTACTAAGTAACTCAAGTGACATTTCCCTAAGTATGGTCTGTGGAATAATAGTATTATATGAAAGAATTGTTAAGTGATTTCTGTGTGTTTTGGGGATGTAATAGAAATGAATACATTTGAATGCTGAGACTTTATGTTACTGAAGATTTGCAAAGCATATTAGTTTCTCACAAGTTCTGAGGAGTACTATCATAGAGAATTTTGTTTGAAATAGTTTAGCTCAGGAAGTTCCTGACATATTAAATCAAAGAGATTTTTCATTGTGGCTCTCTACCAATAATTCTGAGAATATTTATGTTCACATAAACACAGTTTGAGGACTACTTATCTCTAACATTGGATGGTACTACATCCTAAAGAAAGTCCTCCATAAATATTGTTTCTCACAGTCAAGTTTTTGAAATCTCTTAAGTGGAACAAAGTTCCAGATCAGATTCTGACAGAATCTTTAAATGAAGCAGTTTGAAGTTGGGATTAACTCTCCTTGTGACAACAGTGTGCCCAGCACAATTATCACCTAATTGGAAGGGGGGTTGTAGCCTTCACATTGGAAAAATTATTTGGCTGAGTATGAAATTCTTAGAACAAATTTACTTAAATTTTTTTGTATTCATTGCTGCTTTAATTTTAGGCATTCACCAACACAGAAGAAAGCCAGAGCTTGTACTGGTTTGTGTTCATTTATGAGAAACCTAGTTTTACTTTCTTCATTTTTTTCCTCATCAAATGCATGTAGATTTTTGTTTCCAAAAGTCTTATTGTATGTACTGAGCAAATGGTAAATTATCTTATTCTGTATATTTGTATCATTTCAGATCAAGAATATATATTTTGTTTTATATTTAATTACTGCTTTTGTTCCTGTTCTGCCTTTTTGTCCTCAGGAATGCTTATCATGAAGCTTCCAATTTTGTGGTGACAAATCTATCAGCTATCACCTTCCCACCCATTAATTTTATAACTTTGTTCTTTTCTGCTTAGTTATAGAAAAAAGAAAATTTCTTTAAGCTTATCTTCCTTATAACTGCTCTATAGGCATTCCATTTTTTACAATCTCCAGGGCAGCATTTAATTCTCAAAATGAAATATGGTTTTCATGTGATAGCTATGTTACATTATGTTCCATCTCTCTTTTCATCTTGGTTTGTGTTATTCTATCATCTTTTTGAACTTGGACTGTTATGTTCTTTTGCTTGTTTCTTTTGTTCCAGAAATTGAGAACTCTAGCCTTCTACTAAGGATTTAGTAGAATTTTTCATTTTTAGTTCTCATTATTTTTTCAAGTGACTTGCATAGCTACCCTATTTTATTGAACCCTCAATGCCATCAACACTGAGACACCCTGTCTTTGTAGGACTAAGGAAGAAAAAAAGTCAATTAAATTATAAAATTTCTTAATACATTTATTATTCTCCGAATCCCAGTTTTAGACATCTAAAAATAGATCAAAATGATATGTATTAGAATAAATAAAACATAATATACTATTTTTCTGTAATGTCAGGATATTCCTTAGTTTTTTTCCAAATACCCCCCCAAGACCCATGTATTATTTGTTTTTATATATTTTGCAGAAAAATAAAATTTTGGTAACTCTAGTAACAAAAACGTGTGCAGATCTTCTGTACCTCTCTGTTCACAATATACCTGGTGCCAGTGCTCAGTAATGGAGTGCTCATACATCCTAACTCTAGGTCTTCACACTTACTGTTCTTTCTAGCTAGAATGCATTTTTCTAAAAAATAGGAACCTGTTTCCTTTGCTGTGCAAAAGCTTTTGCTCTTGATGAAATCCCTAAAGTTCATTTTTGCCATTGCTTCCCTTGCCTTTGGCGATGTTCCTAGGAAGATGTTGCTGTGGCTGAGGTCGAAGAGGTTGCTGCCTGTGTTCTCCTCAAGGATTTTGATGGATTCCTTTCTCACATTGAGGTCCTTAATCCATTTTGAGTCTATTTTTGTGTGTGGTGTAAGGAAATGGTCCAATTTCATTTTTCTGCACGTGGCTGTCCAATTTTCCCAACACCATTTATTAAAGAGGCTGTCTTTTTTCCATTGGACATTCTTTCCTGCTTTGTCAAAGATTAGTTGACCATAGAGTTGAGGGTCTATTTCTGGGATCTCTATTCTGTTCCATTGGTCTATGTGTCTGTTTTTGTGCCAGTACCATGCTTTCTTGATGATGACAGCTTTGTAATAAAGCTTGAAGTCTGGAATTGTGATGCCACCAACTTTGGCTTTCTTTTTCAATATCAAAATCAAAAGACAACTGACAGAATGGGAGAAGATATTTGCAAACGACATATCAGATAAAGGACTAGTGTCCAAAATCTATAAAGAACTTAGCAAACTCAACACCCAAAGAACAAATAATCAATCAAGAAATGGGGAGAGGACATGAACAGATGTTTCTGCAAAGAAGACATCCAGATGGCCAACAGACACATGAAAAAGTGCTCCATATCACTCGGCATCAGGGAAATACAAATCAAAACCACAATGAGATATCACCTCACACCAGTCAGAATGGCTAAAATCAACAAGTCAGGAAATGACAGATGCTGGCGAGGATGCAGAGAAAGGGGAACCCTCCTACACTGTTGGTGGGAATGTAAGCTGGTGCAACCACTCTGGAAAACAGCATGGAGGTTCCTCAAAATGTTGAAAATAGAACTGCCCTATGACCCAGCAATTGCACTACTGGGAATTTACCCTAAAGATACAAACGTAGTGATCCAAAGGGGCACGTGCACCCGAATGTTTATAGCAGCAATGTCTACAATAGCCAAACTATGCAAAGAACCTAGATGTCCATCAACAGATGAATGGATAAAGAAGAAGTGGTATATATACACAATGGAATACTATGCAGCCATCAAAAGAAATGAAATCTTGCCATTTGCGACAACATGGATGGAACTAGAGTGTATCATGCTTAGCGAAATAAGTCAAGCGGAGAAAGACAACTATCATATGATCTCCCTGATATGAGGAAGTGGTGATGCAACATGGGGGCTTAAGTGGGTAGGAGAAGAATCCATGAACAAGATGGGATAGGGAGGGAGACAAACCATAAGTGACTCTTAATCTCATGAAACAAACTGTAGGTTGCTCGGGGGAGGTCGGTTGGGAGAAGGGGGGTAGGGTTATGGACATTGGGGAGGGTATGTGCTTTTGGGTAAATTGGAAGGGGAGGTGAACCATGAGAGACTATGGACTCTGAAAAACAATCTGAGGGGTTTGAAGTGGTGGGGGGGGGTGGGAGGTTGGGGTACCAGGTGGTGGGTATTATAGAGGGCACAGCTTGCATGGAGCACTGGGTGTGGTGAAAAAATAATGAATACTGTTTTTCTGGAAATAAATAAATTGGGGAAAAATAAAATAAAATAAAAAATAGGAACCTGATGGTGCCTTCCCTCATCTCCTTCCATGCATTGTTCAAACGTCACATTCTCAACATGGGCTCCCCTAAATACCTCTTAAAATTTCAACACTCTACACTCCCAGATCTTTGTCTCTGCTTATTCTCCATAGCACTATTTACTTTCTATATATTGTCTGTTTCCCTAGAAAGAATTTAAGTTCCACTTGTTTTATCTGATGTGTTTACTACTGTATGCTCTATACATACCATACAATAATGCCTAGCACTTGTTCATTAATGTGTTTTAAAAAAATAAATAAATATTAGTTCCAACTATCTTTGTTATCAAGTGAGAAAACTAAGGACCAGAATTTTGGGCAATGAGTAACATAAGTGGGATTCCAACACAATACTGTCTGAGTTCAAAGTCTATGCTCTTAATTGCTCCTCAGACTTGTCATTAATAATGGTTTAGGCAATCTTTTCTAATCTTTGAATTTAGAATGACAGGTAGATCTTGAAATGTATTAGGTTATTTTCTCAGTTGTTTAAAACTTGAGATGTGGACCAATACTCCTGGTGGTTAAGGACATTCTACCAGGAGCAAACAACTCCCACACCTATGTCTCAATCCTACTTGCACTACCTCTCAGTTCAGAAAACTTCCTCTTTTATAACATTAGATGGATTCAGAAAAATTAAATCGTTTTAGCAACAGAAAAAAAGATTTTCTACATTTTACTTGGAAATTCTTGGTGCTTAAATGGCCTTCAGGAATTGAGATGACTGGCTTGATGTTGAACTCCTTTGGAGTTTATATTTTCTTTGCTCTCATGATTTTATGAGTCAGGAATTTGGGAAGGGCTCAGCAAGAAAATTACTCATCTCTGTGTGACATTCAGTGTGGTTACTTACTGGCCTGGTAAGCAGCTGCTCTGGTTTTGGAAAACCAAGTTGCTTTTATTTTCATGTCTGAAGATTTGGTGAGGATGACTGAAACTCCTCCCATTCCATGTAGTATCAGGGCTTCTTTAGAATATCTCCAGAGCTGATAGTCAGAATTCTTACATAGTCTAGCCCCACAACTCCCTACCGGTTAGGTTTTGGGCAAGTTACTTAGCTTTTCCAAACCCCAAGTTTCCTTATTTGTGAAGTAAGATTGATAATTTATCTACTATATTAGAAACTTAAAAATGATAATTTGGATAAATGTTTTTGTGTGTTTATTTCAAGTTTTTATTTAAATTCTAGTTAGTTAGCATACAGTGTAATACTGGTTTCAAGAGTAGAATTCAGTGATTCATCACATACATATAATATCCAGTGCTCATCACAAGTGCCTTCCTTAATACGCATCATTAATTTATCCCATCCCTCACCCAAGCCCACCTCTCCTCCATCAACCCTCAGATTGTTTTCTATAGTTAAGACTCTCTTATAGTTTTCCTCCTTCTCTTTTTTCCCCCTTTCCCTATATTCATCTGTTTTGTTTCTTAAATTCCACATATAAGTGAAATCATATGGTATTTGCTTTTCTCTGACTGACTTATTTAACTTAGCATAATATACTCTAGCTCCATCTAACTCCATCTATGCCATTGCAAATGGAAAGATTTCATTCTTTTCATGGCTGAGTGATATTCCCTTGTTTACACATTTTCTTTATCCATTCATTATTTGATGAACATTTGGGCTCCTTCCATAATTTGGCTGTTATTGATGAGGCTGCTATAGATATCAATCAGGGTGCATGTGTGTTTTCAAATCAGTATTTTTGTATCCTTAAGTTAAATACCTAGTAGTGCAATTACTGGGTCATAGGGTAACTCTACTTTTAACTTTTTGAGGAACCCCCGTACTGTTTTTCCCGAGTGGCTGTACTAGTTTGCATTCCCATCAACAGTTAAGATAATTCCCTTTTTCTGCATCCTTGTCAACATCTGTTATTTTCTGTGTTGTTGCTTTTAGCCATTTTGACAGGGGTGAGGTGATTTGGTACAATGCCTTGCTTATAAGTGATCTTACCTATGAGCTATTATTGTTGACTTGAACTTTAAAGTACAGGGATACTTTTTTTTTTGTGGTAAAAGAGCAAGAAATATGTTTTGGGTCAAATGACTGTTTTGAACCTGATCACTGCAATGCCTAACTGTCCACAGATAGACAATGGATAAGGAAGTTGTGAAGGTGCAGTATGTACACACACACACAAACATGCACACACTGGAATGTGATGCGGTCATAAGAAGGATGAGATCATGCTAGTTGAGATAACATGGATGCACCTAGGAGATACATTATGCTGTGTAAAATCGGTCAGACTGAGAAAGATAAATGCCTTATGATTTTATTCATATGTGGAATCTAGAAAAAAAAAAAGGATAACTAACCAAAAGCAGAATGAGGAGTGTAAATACACAGAACAAATCGATGGTTGTCAAAAGAGCGGGAGGTGGGAGGATGGGCTAAAAGGGTGAAGACAGTGGGAAATATAGGCTTCCAGTTATGGAATGAATAAGCCACAGGAATAAAAGGCACAGCATAACGAATATAGTCAATAATGTTGTGCAGTATTCTGTTGGGACAGAAGGTAGCTACACTAGTAGTGAGCATAGCATAACATATAGAGAAGTTGAATCATCATGTTGTATACCTGAAAGTAATGCAAAATTGTCAACTATAATCAAATAAAAAATTAATAAGGGGGATGCCTGGGTAGCTCAGTCAATTAAGCATCCAACTCTTGATTTCAGCTCAGGTCATGATCTCAGGGTCATGAGATCAAGCCTCATGTCAGGGTCAATGCTGTCTGGAGTCTTCTCGAGATTCTTTCTCTTCCTCTGACTTTCTTCTTTCCTCTGCCCCTCATCCCACTCTCTCTCTCTCTCCAAACAAATAAATAAAATCTTTAAAATTTTTTTTTAAAAAGGGGGGCTCCTGGTTGGCTCAGTGGGTTAAGCCTCTGCCTTCGGTTTAGGTCATGGTCCTAGGGTCCTGGGATCGAGTCCCCCCATCAGGATCTACCCTCAGCGGGGAGCCTACTTCCCCCACCCCCCCACCTCAGCCTGCCTCTCTGTCTACTTGTGATCTCTGTGAAATAAATAAATAAAATCTAAAAAAATATATAAATTTTTAAAAAAGGAATTAACATGGAAAAATGTTTCAAAGTACATTTATTTGAAGGAAACAAAATATGAGAATGAAGTATTTAAAAAATCATTTGTGGAAAGGGTGATGATGGTATATAATAAGAGATCTTGAATTAGTAGGAAAAGTATAGCTTGACTGGTAATAACAATAGCAAATTTTAATTAAAATTAAAAGTATATTGGATCACTCACTAATCTGAATTTAATTTTTAAATTTTTTTCTATGCCTATTAATGAAGTTTTTCTCCAAAACTATTACAAAATTGACTCCTTTCATTAAAAAAAGATTTTATTTATTTATGGGAGAGAGAGAGAGAGAGCACATGAACAGGGGCAGTGGGGGGAGAGGCAGAGGAAGAAACAGGCTCCTCAATGTGGGGCTTGATCCCAAGGTCCCAAAACTATGACCTGTGCCATCCAAGCACCCCTACAAAAGTTGCTTATTTTAACTATCTCAATTTTCCTAAATACAAACATGTACCATGACCTAACAATTGCTATTTTACTTATGAGTCAGCATACAAATTTATACTTCATGGAATAATCTTTTAACATAATTACTGGGTCATTAATTTTGAAATTAGCTTTCCAAATTCACTTCTCTAGAATGTCATCTTTATTGGATACATAGATTGGTTATCATTCCTCAGGAAAGGAATAGTTATCTAAATACTGGATTTCATGAATCAGTGAGATGTTCTATATAAGGCAAAGGAAATTACTAATAATTGACATTATAATTGGAATTTCATACTCCTGGAAGATGGTTGTGATTCAATAAAAGTGATTTTGGATCTTTGAAAAAAAATACGCTGATATGTAACTTAGCATGGACTTAGTAGTTCAAGTTTTATCCTGAAGTCTATAATGTTACCAATTCTCTCCAGTTTTGTTAAAAACAAAACTTAGTTTGAAATATTGTTGCTTTCACTAGGTATAAAATTCTAGTAGTTTGTTATCTCCTTTGATTATTCCAAATATTAGAATTTATTTCTTTGTAATTATTTTATGTATTCAAATCTTTATTGAACATCAACCACTGAGCATTATCTATACTATGCTCAAAGCTCTAAACAAAATTATTTTTCCCAAATTATAATGTTTCTAAAATTACATACTTATGCATACAAAAGTGTGCATAAACATGTAAACACATAATAGTAATCATTGGTAATCTTTTCAATTTTGTGAAATGCACAATTTAGTATGAACACAATGCTTTTGGATTCTTCTCATAATAGAAATGTATATATTTGAATATGTAAGCATTCAAAGTACTTTTTAACATTTTCTTGGCAAACAAACATGGATTAAAAATAGTTACTTATTGCATTATTCATAAACTTTCAGGAACATGACTAAAATTAGTGTCTATACTATTGTCAAATTAGAAAAAATTGGAATATTTTTAAGCAATAGAAAATAGCCAGATTTTATAGGAAAATTCCTATTGTATTTTACAAACTTTATTTTTGCTTATATTTTAAATGATAATAAAACATAAATCACTGTATTTCTATATTTCAGAAATACTTTGCTTCAAGTTTCTTATTTCCCCTAATCTCATTCTATACCTTTTACACTATAATTGTTTATTTTTCTCTACAGTGATAGTAGAGCATAAAATGCCATAAGCCTTGACAGAGATCAGGACTTAATGAAAACAGATATTATTTGACATGCCAAGCTAAAGTCAGGATTTAATTTACATTCAGGTTATAATCAGCAAGGTGCTGTCCTATAAGAAAGATGAGAGCCAGGATCAAGAAATCATACTGTTTGGATGACTGCCTGTCTTCAGAGCAGTTTATCTGGTGTGTCTGGTAACTATATGATTGGGATAATGTTACCTATGACATAATGGTACTTGGCCTAAATGAGTTTAAATTCAGGCACTGCAATTTACTAGTTAGTGATCTTAGATATTCGATGTCTCTATACCTCAGTTCTGTAAAAACACTTAACTCCAAGTATCTTGTGAGTATTGAAACCAATCATCCAGGGGCACCTGGGTGGCTCAGTCAGTTAAGTGACTGCCTTTGGCTCAGGTCATGATCCCAGGGTCCTGGGATCAAGCCCCACATTGGGCTCCCTGCTCAGTGAGAAGCCTGCTTCTCCCTCTCCCATTCCCCCTGCTTGTGTTCCCTCTCTCACTGTCTCTCTTTCTCTGTCAAATAAATAAATAAAACCTTTTTTTTAAAAAAAGGTAATCATTGAGGGAGGGGTCAAGATGGCAGAGAAGTAGCAGGCTGAGACTACTTCAGGTAGCAGGAGATCAGCTAGATAGCTAATCTAAAGATTGCAAACACCTACAAATCCAATGGCAGATCAAAGAGAAAAAGAACAGCAATTCTAGAAACAGAAAATCAACCACTTTCTGAAAGGTAGGACTGGCGGAGAAATGAATCCAAGGCGATGGGAAGATAGACCCTGGGGGGAGGGGCTGGCTCCCAGCAAGTGGTGGAGCAACAGAGCACAAAATCAGGACTTTTAAAAGTCTGTTCAGCTGAGGGATATCGCTCTAGAGGCAAAACTGGGGTGAAGCCCACGTGGGGTCAGTGTGGCCTCAGTTCCCGCAGGCCCACAGAAGGATCGGGGATGTCTGAGTGTCACAGAGCTTACAGGTATTAGAACAGGGAAGCCAGCTACAGAGACAGAGCTGAGGAGTGAGCTCCCAGCTCGGGGTTACCTTGAACTGGTCTCAGGCTTGGTGAGCTCGGAGTGCGGCCAGAGGCCACGGAGAGGGGAGTAATTGGTCGCTGTTCTCTGAGGGTGCACTGAGGAGTGGGGCCACCGGCTCTGGGCTCCTCCAGGCCAGAGATTTGGAGGCCACCATTTTCAATCCCTTCCTGCAGAACTCTACGGAAAGCACTCAGGAAACAAAAGCTACCGAAAACAAACCCGAGCGGATCACTCAGCCCGGCCCCTGGTAATGGCGGTGCAATTCCACCTGGGGCAAAGACACTTGAGAATCACTATAGCAGGCCCCTCCCCAGAAGATCAACAAGAAATCCAGCTGGGACCAAGTTCACCTACCAAGGAGTGCAGTTTCAATACCAAGGAAAGCAGCGGAAATCCAGAGGAGGAGAAAGCAAAGCACGGAACTCATGGCTTTCTCCCCATGATTCTTTAGTCTTGTAGTTAATTTAACATTTTTTTTTCTTTTTCAATTTTTTTCTCTTCTTGTGCTAAATTTTTTTTAACTTTTACCCTTTTCTTTTTTAACATTTTTTAACTAGTTTATCTAATATATATATTTTTTCTTTTGTATACTTTTTCTTTATTTGTTTTCTTTTTTAAATTGCTTCTTTTTTTTTTTTTTTTTTTCTGAACCTCTTTTTGTCCCCTTTCTCCCCCCTCACGATTTGGGATCTCTTCTGATTTGGTTAAAGCATATTTTCCTGGGGTTGTTGCCACCCTTTTAGTATATTACTTGCTCCTTCATATACTATTATCTGGACAAAATGACAAGGTGGAAAAATTCCCCACAGAAAAAAGAACAAGAGGCAGTACCGAAGGCTAGGGACCTAATCAATACAGACATTGGTAATATGTCAGATCTAGAGTTCAGAATGACTATCCTCAAGGTTCTAGCCGGGTTCGAAAAAGGCATGGATGATATTAGGGAACCCTCTTGGGAGATATAAAAGCCCTTTCTGGAGAAATAAAAGAATTAAAATCTAACCAAGTTGAAATCAAAAAAGCTATCAGTGAGGTGCAATAAAAAATGGAGGCTCTCACTGCTAGTATAAATGAGGCAGAAGAAAGAATTAGCGATATAGAAGACCAAATGACAGAGAATAAAGAAGCTGAGCAAAAGAGGGACAAATAGCTACTGGACCACGAGGGGAGAATTCGAGAGATAAGTGACACCATAAGACAGAACAGCATTAGAATACTTGGATTCCAGAAGAAGAAGAAAGAGAGAGGGGAGCAGAAGGCATACTGGAGAGAATTATTGGAGAGAATTTCCTCACTATGGCAAAGGGAACAAGCATCAAAATCCAGGAGGTGCAGAGAACGCCCCTCAAAATCAATAAGAATAGGTCCACACTCCGTCATCTAATAGTAAAATTTACAAGTCTTAGTGACAAAGAGAAAAACCTGAAAGCAGCCCGGGAAAAGAAGTCTGTAACATACAATGGTAAAAATATTAGATTGGCAGCAGGCTTATCCACAGAGACCTGGCAGGCCAGAAAGAGCAGGCATGATATATTCAGAGCACTAAATGAGAAAAACATGCAGCCAAGAATGCTATATCCAGCTAGGCTATCATTGAAAATAGAAGGAGAGATTAAAAGCTTCCAGGACAAACAAAAACTGAAAGAATTTGCAAACACCAAACCAGCTCTACAGGAAATATTGAAAGGGGTCCTCTAAGCAAAGAGAGAGCCTAAAAGTAGTTGATCAGAAAGGAACAGAGACAATATTCAGTAACAGTCACCTTACAGGCAATACAATGGCCCAAATTCATATCTCTCAATATGAACGTTAATGGGCTAAAGGCTCCAATCAAAAAACACAGGGTATCAGAATGGATAAAAAAAACCAAAACCCATCTATATTCTGCCCACAAGAAACTCATTTTAAACTCGAAGACACCTCCAGATAATTTAAAGTGAGGGGGTGGAAAACAATTTACCATGCTAATGGACATCAGAAGAAAGCAGGAGTGGCAAGCCTTATATCAGATCAATTAGATTTTAAGCAAAAGACTATAATAAGAGATGAGGAAGGACACGATATCATACTCAAAGGATCTGTCCAACAAGAAGATCTAACAATTTAAAATATCTATGCCCCCAACGTGGGAGCAGCCAACTATATAAACCAATTAATAACAAAATCAAAGAAACACATCAACAATAATACAATAATAGTAGGGGACTTTAACACCCCCTCACTGAAATGGACAGATCATCCAAGCAAAGATCAACAAGGAAATAAAGGCCTTAAATGACACACTGGACCAGATGGACATCACAGATATATTCAGAACATTTCATCCCAAAGCAACAGAATACACATTCTTCTCTAGTGCACATGGAACATTCTCCAGAATAGATCACATCCTCAGTCCTAAATCAGGCCTCAGCTGGTATCAAAAGATTGGGATCATTCCCTTCATATTTTCAGACCACAATGTTCTGAAGCTGGAACTCAATCACAAGAGGAAATTTGGAAAGAACCCAAATACATGGAGACTAAACAGCATCCTTCAAAAGAATGAATGGGTCAACCAGGAAATTAAAGTAGAATTGAAAAAATTCATGGAAACAAATGATAATGAAGACACAACGGTTCAGAATCTGTGGGACACAACAAAGGCAGTCCTGAGAGGAAAATATATAGTGGTACAAGCCTTTCTCAAGAAAGAAGAAAGGTCTCAGGTACACAACCTAACCCTACACCTAAAGGAGCTGGAGAAAGAACAAGAAAGAAACCCTAAACCCAGCAGGAGAAGAGAAATCATAAAGATCAGAGCAGAAATCAATGGAATAGAAACCAAAAGAACAATAGAACAAATCAACAAAACTAGGAGCTGGTTCTTTGAAAGAATTAATAAGATTGATAAACCCATGGCCAGACTTACCAAAAAGAAAAGAGAAAGGACCCAAATAAATAAAATCATGAATGAAAGAGGAGAGATCACAACTGACACCAAAGAAATACAAACAATTATAAAAACATATTATGAGCAACTCTACACAAACAAATTTGACAATCTGGAAGAAATGGATGCATTCCTAGAGACATACAAACTACCACAACTGAACCAGGAAGAAATAGAAAGCTTGAACAGATCCATAACCAGTAAGGAGATTGAAACAGTCATCAAAAATCTCCAAACAAACAAAATTCCAGGGCCAGATGACTTCCCGGGGGAATTCTACCAAACATTTATAGAAGAACTAATTCCTATTCTCCGGAAACTGTTCCAAAAAATAGAAATGGAAGGAAAACTTCCAAACTCATTTTATGAGGCCAGCATCACCTTGATCTCACAACCAGATAAGGATCCCATCAAAAAAGAGAACTACAGACCAATATCCTTGATGAACACAGATGTGAAAATTCTCACCAACATACTAGCCAATAGGATTCAACAGTACATTAAAAGGATCATTCACCACAACCAAGTGGGATTTATTCCAGGGATGCAAGGTTGGTTCAACATCCACAAATCAATCAATGTCATACAACACATTAATAAAAGAAAGAACAAGAACCATATGATACTCTCAATAGATGCTGAAAAAGCATTTGACAAAGTATAGCATCCCTTCCTGATCAAAACTCTTCAAAGTGTAGGGATAGAGGGCACATACCTCAATATTATCAAAGCCATCTATGAAAAAACCCACTGCAAATATCATTCTCAATGGAGAGAAACTAAAAGATTTTCCGCTAAGGCCAGGAACACAGCCGGGATGTCCATTATCACCACTGCTATTCAACATAGTACTAGAAGTCCTAGCCTCAGCAATCAGACAACAAAAGGAAATTAACGGCATCCAAATTGGCAAAGAAGAAGTCAAACTATCACTCTTCACAGATGATATGATACTATATGTGGAAAACCCAAAAGGCTCCACTCCATCACTGCTAGAACTTGTACAGGAATTCAGTAAAGTGTCAGGATATAAAATCAATGTACAGAAATCAGTTGCATTTCTCTACACCAACAACAAGACAGAAGAAAGAGAAATTAAGGAATCAATCCCATTTACAATTGCACCCAAAACCAGGTGATACCCAGGAATAAACTTAGCCAAGGAGGCAAAGAATCTATACTCAGAAAACTATAAAGTACTCATGAAAGAAATTGAGGAAGACACAAAGAAATGGAAAATGTTCCATGCTCCTGGATTGGAAGAATAAATATTTTGAAAATGTCTATGCTACCTAAAGCAATCTACACATTTAATGCAATTCCTATCAAGGTAACAACCATCCTTTTCAAAGAAATGGAACAAATAATCCTAAAATTTATATGGAACCAGAAAAGACCTCGAATAGCCAAAGGAATATTGAAAAGAAAGCCAAAGTTGGTGGCATCACAATTCTGGGCTTCAAGCTCTATTACAAAGCTGTCATCCTCAAGAAAGCATGGTACTGGCACAAAAACAGACACATAGATCAATGGAACAGAATAGAGAGCCCAGAAATAGAACCTCAACTCTATGCTCAACTAATCTTCGACAAAACAGGAAAGAATGTCCAATGGAAAAAAGACAGCCTCTCCAATAAATGGTGTTGGGAAAATTGGACAGCCACATGCAGAAAAATGAAATTGGACCATTTCCTTATACCACACAGGAAAATAGACTCAAAATGGATGAAGGACCTCAATGTGAGAAAGGAATCCATCAAAATCCTTGAGGAGAACACAGGCAGCAGCCTCTTCAACCTCAGCTGCAGCAACATCTTCCTAGGAACATTGCCAAAGGCAAGGGAAGCTAGGGCAAAAATGAACTATTGGGATTTTATCAAGATCAAAATTTTTTGCACAGCAAAGGAAACAGTTAACAAACCCAAAAGACAACTTACAGAATGGGAGAAGATATTTGCAAACCACATATCAGATAAAGGGCTAGTGTCTAAAATCTATAAAGAACTTAGCAAACTCAAAACCCAAAGAACAAATAATCCAATCAAGAAATGAGCAGAGGACATGAACAGACATTTCTGCAAAGAAGACATCCAGATGGCCAACAGACACATGAAAAAGTGCTCCATATCACTCGGCATCAGGGAAATACAAATCAAAACCACAATGAGATATCACCTCACACCAGTCAGAATGGCTAAAATCAACAAGTCAGGAAATGACAGATGCTGGCGAGGATGCAGAGAAAGGGGAACCCTCCTGCACTGTTGGTGGGAATGTAAGCTGGTGCAACCACTCTGGAAAACAGCATGGAGGTTCCTCAAAATGTTGAAAATAGAACTACCCTATGACCCAGCAATTGCACTACTGGATATTTACCCTAAAGATACAAACGTAGTGATCCGAAGGGGCACGTGTACCCGAATGTTTATAGCAGCAATGTCTACAATAGCCAAACTATGGAAAGAACCTAGATGTCCATCAACAGATGAATGGATAAAGAAGAAGTGGTATATATACACAATGGAATACTATGGAGCCATCAAAAGAAATGAAATCTTGCCATTTGCGACAACATGGATGGAGCCAGCGGGTATCATGCTTAGCGAAATAAGTCAAGCAAAGAAAGACAGCTATCATATGATCTCTCTGATATGAGGAAGTGGAAATACAACATGGGGGGTTAAGGGGGTAGGCAAAGAATAAATGAAACAAGATGGGTTTGGGAGGGAGAAAAACCATAAGTGACTCTTAATCTCACAAAACAACTAAGGGTTACTGGGGGGAGGGGGGTTGGGAGAAGGGGGGTGTGGTTACAGACATTGGGGAGCATATGTGCTATGGTGAGTGCTGTGAAGTGTGTAAACCTGGCGATTCACAGACCTGTACCCCTGGGGATAAAAATATATTATATGTTTTTTTTTTTTTTTCTCCCAATTTATTTATTTTCAGAAAAACAGTATTCATTATTTTTTCACCACACCCAGTGCTCCATGCAAGCTGTGCCCTCTATAATACCCACCACCTGGTACCCCAACCTCCCACCCCCCGCCACTTCAAACCCCTCAGACTGTTTTTCAGAGTCCATAGTCTCTCATGGTTCACCTCCCCTTCCAATTTACCCAAATTCCCTACTCCTCTCTAACGCCCCTTGTCCTCCATGCTATTGGTTATATTATATGTTTTTTAAAAATAAAAATTTAAAAATTTTTTAAAAAAGTAATCATCCATAGAGATATTTGGCACAAGGTAAACACAGTAACTATTACGTCATTATTAATTTTAATATAAGTAACGTGATCACTATGTTCAGTCAATACAATATCATTGTACAATAACCAGACTAGAAGAGTTTCATTAAAATAACATTCAGAAATTTGGAATTACTCTTTTAAATTTTTGTTTTGAAATAATTGAAGACTCACAAGAAATTGCCAAAGAATGTAGTGGGAAGTCCCTTGCACACTTGACGCAGTTTCCTCATAGTACAACAGCAACATCAGGAAATTGATGTTGGCACATATACAGAATTTATTCAGGTTTCATTAGTTATGTATATATTCTAGTTCCAAGTCAGGCTAGAAATCAGATGCCCACAAGCAGTTAGAGTCTGTGAGGGGTGTTCAGAAAAATATCTGTCTAGACTGATTTCTGAACAAATTTGGAAAAAACCCAAAATATAACTAACAGATCCTAAAATAATCACCTTTATTACTCATAGTAGCAAACTTGGAGAAAGTTTTATTTTTAACGTGTTCCATTTCTGGGATGTTGGAATATTCTGTTATTATCCAGATACTGTACAAGAGTACTTTGTGATAACTGATCAGGCAAGTTATCTGTAAATTGTACTTCAAAGATTACTTCCACATTTTCTACCTTACATTTCAATACAAAGTTTAAAAAGAACAAAACTGTGGAGAAAAGACTTTGGGTGTTGATATGTGTGGGAGGAAGCTTTAAGGAATGAGGATATAGCTCCAGGAGACTAGGGAGGAGTTTGCAGTGCAGAATGTGGCCTTTAGTGCCTAATGCTATACTAGCTATGAGTGTTCACTAACACCAATGAATAAAGCTTCCTTTACTGTGGGATGATCCTTATGTTTTGCTCTTAGTCATGGAGTGACTCTTGCTGAATTGATAGCTAACTGCTGGTTAGAGGTTTTAGATAATAGGGATGTTTTCACTGAAAATAGCACAAACGCAAAACTTTTGACCCATTTTTCCCCTCTTCCCTTCAGCGGAGTTTTTAAAGACGTTTGATCTCTTTGAGAGAGTATGATATAGTCTTCAGGCTTTGAGTTATAAGTTAGCTGTCTTTGCAGCATTTCAGCCTACTGACCTCGAGCTTAAAAAGTTGGGCAATCTGAAAAGTTACAAAATTGAGAAATGAGCAGAAAAAAAAAGGGTTTGGGGCAAAAATAAAACTACTAACATCATCACCTACTATTTTCAATGTAGACTGTATATTTTTCAACACATTGTACAAGGCTTTTTTTGACAGTTAAAACCTAAGCCTTGCGAAAACGTAAGGATATGAAGAATAATCCACAAAAGTCATTCACAATAGGTCTTATACTATACATAGATGTGTTATACGAGGTATATTTGAGTTTTTTTTTAAAAAAAAAAACTATTGAAGAAGCCTGTTGGCCTGAAGAATTATTGGCCTGACATCATCTTTTGTCCTGAATTTCTCCTTTTGATAATTCTCTATCAAAATTCCCTATTCCTCCTGGAGAAGAAATGTGCCCATGACAATGTTTACATCCCAGCTTTAAAACAGAAGACTGAGATCTTTAAATATGCATATGACTATAAGTAAATGTGTGGCATTAGCTGTTATACTTTTCTTCTTCTGATTAGTTATGTCATGGTTATGTTTGTTTATTAAACAGTATTTCCACCAATAATAATATGTTTGCTGTAGCAATTGGTTTGCGATAGGTTTCTTTTGCCCTCTGTGGATGCAGCTAGCACTGCCTGAGTACATCTTCACATGTTTCAATATCCAGAACAGTTTTGATCTTGTTTTTGGGACTTTTGATTTTCTAATGTAGATACCTTATAATTTTATCAGAAATTCCTTTGTCATTACATTATTGTTGCTTTCAAGTAAAATTATTTGACTTATCTCCAGAAATATTTTACATTTTAGTTCTATATATAGAAATCAGCTTTTCTTCAGAGCAGGGTAAATGGCAGTTTATTCATGATACTTTTCAAGATGAGTCAGATAAAAATAACTTTTTAATGCCTGTTCCTCTGTAAAAATCTTTGAGCAATGATTACCACTAAGTCAGGAATCAAAAATAAGGCCCAATATCATCACCTTCAACATTAATACTGATAACACTTGCTAAACTTGGCTTTGTATACTTGTGACTTTACTACTGGTCTCATGTCTCCTCACAAAGTAAATTCCAATTCATTCAGGTGTCCCCCAGTGGGCTTGCACATAACTATATCTTTAAAAATTAAATGACTGCAATTAACTCACCACATTTTGGTTGTTTGTGGCCAAGGACAAGTGTTGAGAAAATTGGATATATGTGATTGATCTAGGAAGGAAAATAAAGAAAGTTACATAGCAGAATGATGGATGGGGAATGAAGTAACGGCTTGTACTATCATGACAAAGGGTGGACCTGAGTAATCACTGAATAATTGTGAAAGCTCTGGTTCCCGAGTACAAAGTCACAAAGAAGTGAAAATAAAGCAGAAAATTGAAGTGTGTGGATAACTGAAAAATAATTTTACTTTGACAATTTTACCCAGCTTAGACCTGATCCGAGACAGCAAGCCCCTAGCAATATTATTGATGCTGAAAATTATTTGATATGTAATTGAATGTTATTTTTGTCTGGATAATTGAATTTCGATTCCAAAATAGTTCAAGTAGAGTGCAGCAGTAAAGCAAAAATCAGATTCCAATATATTTTGCATGAATACTTTCCAGTTAGAATACCCAAACGGTTCTGTGGTTCTATAACACTCTTGCATCATGGTCAGGCTGCCATTGTAGATCACACACAATTGTGAATAACCAATTTAAAACATAATGCATAAAAATGAAAGTGTCTTAGTAAAATGAACTGTAGTTCTACTAGCATTAGGTGAAATAGGTTAGTTTTATAGCTTATGAAAATAGTGAATTAATAAGCAGACACTGTATTTTAGCCATTTTATTTTATTTATATTTTTATTTTATAATTTGGCCATTTTAAAAAGTAAGTAAAAATTCAACCTGATTAAACATTATTACTAAGATTAAGCACATGTGAAATCAGTAAAAACCTCAAAATCTTATATCTGGCTGTAGATATAAAGTATATATGATCTTTAACAAATTAATATCTTAAAAATGTCTAAATCATAGTATTTAATGTTAAAGTTAATTCTGTGTCCTGAGAAATTATTTTGGAAAAAAAAAAGCTTCTTACATCTAGTTTTAATCATTTCTACACAATTTTTTTTAATATTCTTTTTTGAAAATGAGTTAGAATTAATTTTTTAATTCAAATCACATATCTAATTAACACATTTTTAAAAGTGTAGCCAAAATAGAAAATAACCTTCATTCTTATGTTTACAAGGGGTCCTGGTTTCTATTATACCTAAGTTTTGCTTTAGCACTGTGTAATTTAGTCCATATTTCAAAGGTTATTAGCTTACTTGATGCCAAAAGGTCATCCATATTAGCGGTAATTGGCTTTTATAAATATTGCTCATTATGCAAATGTATTATTTACAAGCACCATTAGGCCAAAGTGGATTTGAGAACTTGGGTAATAGGTTCTCTGCATTCATTATGAGGCAAAATATTTGACAATAGATAAATTAGGAGTTCATCTTCAATATTAAAATATAATTGAGAATATGAAAAATTTGGAATGTTTTCTGGCTCATAAGTGCTAAAACAGGACTGGTTGAGAGAAAGAGGTAAAAATAGATTAGGTATAAATATCTGAATTCAGGAGATTCATCCTCAACTATCAATGCTGGAAGTATTTGATAATCCCTCTAACCAATCTAATATGCTACCATATTATACCAAGTCAGTATCAGCTAATTTTATTAGAACTAACACCAAAATTTTGGTTCTGGATTCACAGAGTACATGAAGTCATAGGGGTTTTAAGTTTTAGACAAATCTAAATCTCACTTTCCTTCTCATAGACTGAGAAAGCAGTTTCTGCTCAGTTTAGATTATTTGAAAAGTTGTTCTGATATATTTGTGATGGTTTTGATTAATAATACTGTATTGCATACTGAAAATTTGCTATGAGACTATATTTCAGATGCTCCTATTCCCTCTCTCCCCCAAAGCACTGCACAAAAGGTGACTATGTAAGCAGATGATATGTAAATTAAGTTTTTAGTAGTTATATCATTACGTAGAGGTATATCAATCATCATATTGTATATCTTAAATATATATAATTTGTATAAAATAAATGAAATCAGCATAATACAGGAAAGTTCTACAAGAGAGCACAGGTCTAAACAGGCCTGCAGTGGGTGGTAGTGTGGTGACTTCAGAACCAGGGATGGAAAGTCGCCATGGTAGCACTGAATTATGGAAGGTACTCCTCATTATTTCCTTTAACTAACAGTTTTTGAGCACTAGTACTGGAAATGGGAATAGAAAAATGATTAAAATACAGTCCTTGCCTTGTTTTTATTTTTATTTACCTTTTGCTTGTTGGTTGATTAATTTGTTTTACTAAATTGCTTGGACTAAGCTTGAAGAATCTGTCTCTCTCATGGGGTGCAGTCACTAATGTTTATGCTCAGTATTTTTGCAAAATCTCCCACTTTAACAACTTTTTTGCTTGGCTTCATAGGGGTGACACTTTCACCTTGTAAATGATCATATGTTGTCTTCAAACATTTCAAACCAGGAAGGCTTTCACCTTTACCAATAGATCTTAGTGTGGGTTAAAAGCAAATTTCAAATTTGGGGCATTTTTAGAGTCTACCCTGGCTTTTATATTTTGCTAAACTGTCCTGTTTCCTCTGCACAAAATGCAGCTTCCTGGTAAGTCAGGCATACATGGAAAGATTTTAGTTCCCTTGGAATACATGTAGCCTTGCTGTTTGCTAAGGGATGTATGGAGAGATTATCAAGCCCTTCAATGCCTCGCTCATATCTAGGATTTCCTTTTAAATGTTTAGCCCTTCCCATTTACTTTTCACTAAGATCACTTATCAAAAACTATTAGATTTTTATCTTCTACACCAGATCAAGTAAACCCCCTCCATCAGCAAGGCTGCTCCTTTTCAGAGCCTGATATACTCTTGGAGAGCCATTTTATTTATTTATTTTTAAAAGAAAGGAAGAATGCTGTATTTAGTGTATCCTCAGTTCTGCATTTTATGACCAAGATATTTACCAAAAACATCGGAGAGATGGACATGTAGTAGATAGTAGATGTAGATGTGCAAAAAAATTCAGTAAAATATGATTTTACTGAAAGGCTGGAGATGGAATATTCACTCATTCAGTTAGGGCAATACTCAGGTCCGGGATGGCAGGATTTAGAATTATGGTGGTAACAAAGTAAATTTTTGCTTTGTCCAGGCTTTTGTTTCCACACAACTACATTTACACTAGATTATAAACTATGTAACACAAAGCACTATATGTTGTTCAACTTGATGTTCCTATCCCTCCCAAGTTAAAATAAAAACTCCTTGTAATATTCATTGGATTTGCTGAAGTTTGTGAGTGGCATGTATGTTTCATTACACACCTCAGTATCCAGCACTTTTCTCCTTTCAGATAAAAAGGAATTCCTAATTGGCTACCAAGGGTGCATTGGTTATCAGATAATATAGTGCAGCTTATCTCTATTCGCTCTTGATAAAAACAGTAAGATAGAGGAATAACACACAATCTTTGGTCAAACAAAAGTATATTTCTTGAAAAATAGGAATGACTATCCCTTCATTTTTAGATGTCCACGGGTTTCCCAACAGTGCATAATGCATGAGTGTGCCCATGATGAGGGTGGGGCAGTGGGGAATACTGTAGCTTTAAATTTATACCAAGCAGATACATGTAGTCCTTATGACTGAAATTTACGATAACATGGCCACAAAAAGTGGTCACTTAGGTCAATTTAAGGAAAGAGCAGTCATTAAACTATTTTTTTTTTCTTGTTGATTGCTGTTGATAAACACAGCTTTTGATTATCTGGATTTCTACTTCTTAATCAGCTGTATTGACAATGTGCACTATGTCCAAAGTAATCAACTGATTTTACTGCATCTTTACATTAACCCAAATAATCATAAATAGAAATTATACTCAAGATTCCATAATATTTCAAATAGCATTTAGAGATTATTATGGATACTGATCTTCTCTCCCTGCAGCTAAACAACAGAAAAAGTTGTCAATCACAAATTAGGAATAAGATAACAAATTATTGGTTGTGGTCTGATACTAGGACTACAATCACCTACAGAATATTTTTGCTTGCCTGAGCGCTAATGAAATTGCTCAAATTAGCAGGTGCTTCCTTTCTGTGCCAAGAAATCTCTCACTGAAATCTACTAAAAAATTAGAGCTTTGTAATGGGGGAAAAAATCTATAATACGAAGCACCTGGATCCAGATCTAGTTTGATTTCTAGTTTTGAGGAGGGTAGTTGGTGCATGATGGTGCAATAAATGGCTGAAAATATTGAGCAGGTGTGCATACCTCAGTTCCCTTTTCATACTTAATAGGCATAAATTTCATGAATGTAAAAAATGAAATATAAATCATCTTCAATATTGTATTGGGACGTTAACAATATTAATTCCAAATCAATTAGGTTGCCTGAGAGAGTATATGTGCCATCTCTAATTCTTCAAATTATTATGTTCTTAAGTTTGAAAATTCTTGGGCATCAGTGAAATGGATACTTCAACTCTATCTGTAATTGCTGTTTCATTAATTCTTTTTTTTTTTTTTTTTAAAGAGGCACATCTGACAAAATGTTACCAATTTTCAGTTGCTATTATTGACAATCTAGATTCCTGTTATATAATTTTCTGGACTTTCATCAAAGTTTTTTGCAAACATTGACAGGAAGCTAGAATTGGTATTATTGACTCCCTCTCATAGATGTGACAACAGAGGCACGGAGAAGGTCAATAACAGGGCCAGAATTCGAAATTTACTTTTCTGATTCAAAGGTATAACAATATCTTTCAAACAATAGGTTTCAAATATCTATCATAACAATATCTTTTAAGAGCACAACAATCTCATGTTAAATAAAAAAAAGACTCTTCACTTGTGTTACTGTATTTTATCGTAAGGCTATACACAAATTTTTAGGTAGATAATCTACCATTTCCTGAACATGTATTTATTGCTCAGTGTGATGCTATAAGGCTAAATCATTCTTCATGTTTAATAGATAAAAAACTAAGAAAATACTTAGTTTGGCTGTACTTTTACTGTGTTTAATGCCACATTTCAGTGATTTACAGTAAGAAGTATCTTATTCACGTTATATACTTTTAAGTATTAGTCACTTACTCAGTGTGAAGCAGCATCCCCTAGTTGAAACATGCTATTCTCATGAGGACAAAGCGCAAGTTAGTTTGTGAAACATAATGACTTTAAAAAATTTACTCATTTATTTTAAAGAGTTAGAGATTATGAGTGGAAAAGGGGCAGAGGGAGAGGAAGAAAAGGAAAATCTCAAGCAGACTCCCTGATGAGCACAGAGCCTGATGTAGGGCTCCATCTCAGGACCCTGAGATCATGACCTGAGCTGAAACCAAGAGTCAGACTTGACCCACCAAGCCACCCAGATGACCCAACATAATGGCTTTTAAAGCTTCTGCTCAGAATGGACCCATGTAATAACTGCTCATATTCCATTGGACAAAGAAAGTCACATGGTCAAGCCCAGCTTCCAATGGGTGAGGCTTCTACTCTCAGAGCTGCCACTGCAAGTGCTCCAGATACAATCCTCTTACAGTAGGCAAACAAGTGGTGAGCATACCTGTACACAGTGTTTCACTCAGATTAATAACTGAGAGAGGTGGATTTTTGATCGAGGTCTACAAACTTCATAATCATATTGCCTTTCAAAGATAGCTTATTTTATAGAACAAAATAAGATTATAAAATATTTCTTAGTTGTTCTTGACTCATACGTTTTACAATAAAATGGACAGAGCTGGAATTTCAATTATCACAAGGGTCATGCCTGTATTTAATTATAAATTCCAATATTAGTTTTCTTTAATGAATCATTTCCGTTTTCTGTTTTGGCAGAAATTATATTTGCATATTTCATGTGACATAAATGAAGATGAAAAGAAAACAATAAGTGGTTAATATGACAGTTCTTTTCACAGTTTGCTATGTAACAAAGGTTCTATTTTTGTTGAAATAGCCAACCATGCCTTAATACAACACCGAATAATTCAATCATAGTTCTCTTTTTTTCTGGATTGTGATTGTCAAAAGTCTGTATACCAGGTCTATATGATATGAAAATATAAAGATTGAAAGGATTAACCATTCATTTCAAAAGCCAATCTCTTGTGGAAGCATTGAGTGACCAAGTGTACATGAATCATGGGTTAGAAATTGGACATAATAAAAGTCAATACAATAACCTCTTTCATGTGTCAAGAACATATCACAACATTGTGAAGGAAAAGTTTGTTTCCATATTTCCTGCTTTTCTTGTGTATCTCCCTGCAGTCATCTGGCATAATTAGGACTAATTAGTACTCTTCTCCATTGTGCACCTCTTCTGTCAGTCTTGGCATACCACAATTTATGTGCATTTTGAAGATATCTGGATGTTGCTAGGCAAGATCAGTTAGTTAGATGCAAAGATAGGAGAAAGATAGCATTCAGCTTAGTTCCCTATTAAGTGGGCAGCTCAGAAACCTTGATTTATCTCTTACTTTTTGTGGACAGAGTAAGAGCATGTCCTCTCAATCCAGACTTCTCTGTGTTTGAATTCCAGTTATGAGATTTTCTAGCTGTGTGTCATTGTCCAAACTACTCTCTGCATCCCAGATTCTATATTTATAAAACAGGTATAATAGGATTGATTTGAGGCTTAAATGAATTTATGTATCTATCTGTAATAGTTTAGAATGTTTTCTACACAGAGTTAATAGTATTTAAATAATAGCTATAACAGATATACCTGGAAGAGATTTGTATCAGAATACAGTATACTAACCCTGTTAGTTACCTAATGCTGCATTTAAAGTCATCCTATAATTTAGTGATAATAGAATAATCATTTATTATTTCTCATGGTTCATGTGGAACTTAAGAATGGCTCAGCAAGAGATTCTGGCTTGGAAACTCTTTGAGTTGAATGAAGTCCAATGTCAACTGATGCTGTGGTCATCTCAAGGCTGGAAGGGAGCTGGATGATCCTCTTCTAATGCTGACAATACATAAGGCTAGGAGCCTCAGTTTCTCTTGAGTATTTTCATAGCATCATGGCTGACTTTCCCCAGAGGGAGGGGTTTAAAAGACCAAGGTGGAAGCTGCAATGTGTCTTATGATAGAGTATTAGAAGCCATATGCTATCATGTGAACTGTATGTAAGGTTCTATGTAAAGGTGAGAGATCTGTGCAAGAGCAGTAATACCACAAGGTCAGGGTCACCAGGGGCATTTTGGGGGCTAACACCTTAACTAACTTCACAAGGGGGTGAGGCATTAGATGGAAAAGAAAATATATTAATTTGAAATGTGTAATAAAACCACATTTGGAAAAGAACTAGTATGCTCATATTAGTGTGATCACTGCATTTTCTTTTTCAGAGCATCTCTAAAGGTGAACTCTAATAATAATCAACATGCAGCTTACTGATTATGCACTTAGAATAAGGAAAATTAGATGGAAGATTAGAATATTTAGTTGCACCAGACTATAATCACCTGATACATTCAGTGTTGCAATTGGGGTTATAACTGCCCCAGAATTAAGTCTGTGAGTCAAAACACTGCCAGGCACTCTCAGCGGGCTCCTGAATGGGATTTGTCAGTGTTTGCTTCTGTTACTCCTCAAAAATCTCTTTGCAAGAATGACTAACCCTATGTAAGTGGCACTTCTCTTCATTCAAAGCTTTTTTGAGGAGATATTCTATCCTTTTAGGCCAATTGCATACCTTTATTAGACCAATTGCCTAATGATCTTATACTTTAATGCTCAGAGGCCAATCCCACTGAAAATGACTGGAAACATCTCAGTGTTTCCTCCATGTGCTGTGTATACACCCTATGCTCTATTCCATTCTTTCCCATTTTTCTTAGCTTCACAGAATTTGTACCTCATGGCTCCTGTGGGTCTTTCAGAAAAGTCTTCTTCTTCCCAGATCTAGTTTTCACTTCCCTTGATGGGAAACTATTGATAGTCTATCCGTCTAGCCTCTCTCACCCTCTCACCCCTTCTCCTTAGGGAAGGAAGAATGACTTAATCTCTTCCCTTTCTCCGTGAGGGAGAAGCCTGTGGTGAGTGTTTTCCTCTTTTCCTCTGTGTTTGGAGGCTCTACCCCACAAGAGAAAACTGGCTGTAGACTAGGCTGGTACTGTAGGTTTGGAGGCATAAATTAACTAATACTATTTGTTTTTTTATAATTTGGAAACTCAATTACCTTCAAATAAAAGCCACAGTCTGAATCAGTAATAAAGACGATACTAGGTCCCTTTCTGCCTTACTTCTTGTCTTATTTCAGGATTGTATTAATTATCAGACAGGTATTAATTATCAGCTTGCTAAGTAAAATTCCCTATAGTGTTCTATTCCTTGTTATTTCTTTGGTAACTTTCTCTCTCATATTGAGGAGCTAGAAAGCGAGGGATTATAATGCTAAGACAGCAATTGCATTCCTATAGCAGTTTTTCTCATCAAAATGCCTTTATCTGTGATACATACCATGTGTTCCTTTGGCCTCATAAATCCTTTCACATGCAACTTGCCTTTCATTTTCTGTTATAGAACATTATTTATTAATGTATTTATTTATTATTTATACTTTACCTGTGTCTAAAAAGGATTCCATTGCTGTTTATATTTTATGCTAGATGATAAATTCTAAATGGCTTATGAACACATATTCTTTTCATCTTACATTACACCATAATCTTATTTGTAACTTCAGAGTCTTCCAAGTGAGCTCTATGGAATTGTGGTATAATACAATGACAAAGAGACTGCTAGTCAGAGACTTTAATTCAAGTCCTAGTTTGTGACTCTGGATAACTCACTTAATTCATATATAACTTAATTTACTTATAATTTTATCATAAAACTTTATTGTTATGAGGATAAATAAAGCAATATGTATAAAAGAAATTTGAAATTTCTATGAAAAATTACCATAATTACAACTAAATCATTAATATTATAAAGATCTCGAATAGTTGTGATTTAAGTGGTGTTTTTGGTGGTTATGGGGAAAGTTGCCATATATTCCATTTTAGGAGATATTAATAGTAATTATTAAAATCACATTTTAAACATGTATATGTTATGGGAGAAAGATAACTTTAAATCTTCTTTTCAAATAGGATACTCAGACTCTTGAGAGAAGAACGTATAGTTGTCCCTTACTACTAAGTTTTAGAAGGGATAAGGCGATTTCTATGATCTAGTCTATAACTTGCTGATAGTAAATAAAATGTTTATATGTGTAAGAAACTTATTGTTAATATCAAAGAGACATTTATACTACATAGAACTAGAAGAATGAGAATACTAAGCATATTCACTGCTGATATTTATGGTTTGTATTTTATGTCATTAAATTCCAAGGTAATTGCAGATTCTTATTTTTTTTATTTTGTTTACTTATTTGAGAGACAGAGAGAGAAAATGAGCAGTGGGGAGGGAAGAGGGTGTGAGCGAGAGAAGCAGACTCCCGACTGAGCAGGCAGCCAGAAGCCAGGTTCTATGCCAGGTTGGGCAGAGATCATGACCTGAGTTGAAGGCAGAAGCTTAACCAACTGAACCATCCAGCCCCCCAGGAGATTCTTGATTATGTACATTCACTACCTCGGTTTGATTGGTCTTATAGTGTTTTACCCATCTTCTCATTGCAATTCTATATCTAAATATTTTTGCCTGTCTCCCATTTTCATTGTGAGGTAACAGACTTGTGGCCCAAGAACAGAATCTGGCCCAGAATGATATTTGGTTTGGCATACAGAATACTCATTTTTTTTTAAAGCCAATATGTAAAATATGAACATTTTTATAATAATCCATATTACTAGATTCTATTGAAAAATTAAAAATGAGAAGTATTATAACATTGAGCTCTCATTTCTGCATGGCTGAAATACACGGGAGCCAACTTTCCTCCTTTGGATAAGGTACAATCTCTCTCATTCACCAGAGCCAGCTCCTCCCACACACCCTGCTTTCTGTCATCTCCACCTTTTTTGCTTCAGTTGTGTATTATCTGCCTGATTCCTGAAGCATTTGCACTTTTGACATGATAGAATTTTTGTTCATTTGTAGTCTCGTTGATCTGTCTTTTAAGTATTTTCTGTTTGAACTTTGTTTATGATCCTTGAAATAATTATTTGCAAGTGGTCCTTCTTATTTAAATCTTGATTGATGAAACGTTAACATAACTATTTTTTTTGTTTTGTTTTAAGATTTTATTTATTTATTTGACAGAGAGAAATCACAAGTAGACGGAGAGGCAGGCAGAGAGAGAGAGGGAAGCAGGCTCCCCGCTGAGCAGAGAGCCCGATGCGGGACTTGATCCCAGGACCCTGAGATCATGACCCAAGCCGAAGGCAGCGGCTTAACCCACTGAGCCACCCAAGCGCCCTAACATAATTATTTTATTCTTAAAATTTAGAATTCTTATTGTTGTTATTTTATGGGTTCCTTGTCTGTATGAAGGAAACACACAGTGAGAAAAAACATCCATTAGATCAGCACAGCTTGATAGGAGAAATTTATACCTGAGAAACTGGAAGGAAAGAGGTGTTTGTGAGAAAACCAAATTGATATCATGAACATGGAGCTCTTACTATCATGTCAGGTAATTACAAATTTGCTTATCTTGTGCTTACCCTTTTCAATGTGGCTATTCTGTCTTTTTACCAAAGCTATCTTACAAAGTGGCTGGCATTAAAACAAAAAAATAACAACAACAACAACAAAACAAAACAAAACAAAAACAAACACACAAAATTTCATCCTTGAAATGAATACAGTGGATAGTATCTGGACATTTTTCAGACAAATTATTTTTAAATTATGGGAGAAAATTTAGCAAGTTGTGCTCAAAGTATTCTTATTTTTCAGAACAGTTTTTTAGGTGGATTCCTTAGAGTTACTGAAATGTTCCTACTGTTACAATTTCTTTGTTGAATCCACACATCTGTTTGTTCAAAAAACAGACTTTGAAACATCCTAGGAGTGATTTGGATTTAAGTGATATCCTGATAAATAAATCTAAATCTAGTTTAGGTTATTGGGATGGATGGAGCTTGTACCTTAATTAGGCATAAGGTGAGTGTTCCAGTGACACCTCTCTCATTTGGGATCTTTTTGGAATGAACTTTGAGGAATCTCACTCCTGTAGAATAAGGAATACTGCTTCAGCATCTGGGAAGAAGCTGTCTTATTATCTTTAGGGAATATCATTACTCCTGATGTGCACAAATGAGAAGCCTCCTAACATATGCACTGCAACCTTGGATCCTTGTTTTTACCCGAGTTTTGTCAAAATATAAAGATCTGCTTATTTTTTAATTAACTAGGATTTGGTTTGGGATTCCTAAATTTTAGTTGAGGATACATAATACTCTTTTATGTGTTTCACACATCTGGTGTAGAAATGCATTCTGCCTTACATTTTAGACCTATATTCTATTTCTATCTGAAAATTCTTTATAGTCTCATCAAAACTTCATTCTTTATCTGATCTCGATCTTCTGCTTCAGCTCACCATTTTATTACTGTAAGATCTTAGAGAAGCATGTTGCTTCTCTCAAAAATGGAACAATTGAACACACCTCTATTTATACTTTGAGAAAAGACAGTCTTGACAAGATATGCACATAGGTTTTACTTATAAGGAAAAGGTAAAAGGGAGATACCATAACTTGTCTTTTTATTATCCACTATTATTTATAGAGCAAAACTCTGAGTTAAGTGCTCAGTTCTCTTAATTACTAATGGAACACCATTAGGACACATTAATTCTGTAACAAAAATCTCTTGGGAATTGGTTATAAGGTCCTGAACACTTATGAGTATCTTCAACATTTTTGAAGCTATTTTTCAATAACTCACTAACATGATATTGATTAGGAAAGAGTATAAATCAGATGAATTAAGTTGTCCAGTTAAGTGATTATGCATAATAATATGAGGAGATAGAATCATAGTTCATTTATTTTTAATAATAATCTTAAACTATTACCTATTTTATATGCTATAGGAAGAACATTACTAAATGTTAGCAAGTAATCTCTATTAAATATTTGTTCACAAAAATCTGATCTGTTTGACAAAGGTATTGGCAGTGTATCATAATGTTTTTATAGAACTCTTTTTGCTCACTCTTTCCACAGCACAGGTTCAGTTGTTGTTTGTTCCTTCTCTCATAAAACCTTCAAATCTTTCCTTTAAATAAAATCTTAATTTAAAACAACCAGTTTAGAGATATATGTTTTCTGATTGAATCTAGCCAAGCCATCTTATAGATATTTCATCTCTAGTACCACCTGTCAGTCTCTTGATAGTCCTTTGGATTGCCTGTTACCAGAGTGTTACTCATTCTTGATTACACTGCTTTCATCTTAGAAAAGCACCTTTCATGGCCTCCTGTGCTTGGGTGTTTGAAAATGAATAAAAGGAGCCTTATTTAAAATGGAGTCCAGACACCCTGAACAGGGAGCTCTTACACATTACACCTTGCTACAGTTTGCAGACCCTAGGAGGAGAAAACATGCTCTGCGTTTCCCAACAGGAAACAGCTTCCTTTCCTACCTTTTCCTACCAGGAGGAAGGAAGATTTTTTCCTTGCCGAACAACAGTCCAGCCAATGAGAACTGCTGCATCCCTGAACTCTCACTCTCTTTCAATGGACTTTCATTATAAACAGTCCCTACAACTTCCTCTTTTCTTTATAAAAGAATACTCTTCTCTTTTGTTTCCAGACTTGCCTATGATTCACCAAAGTTTGCATATTCTGAATTGCAATTTTTCTGCTGTGCCCAAATAAACTGATTGTGCTGGTAAACTAACTGGCTATTTTATTTTTAAGGTTAGCAAATGTTTTCTATCTGATTAACTCATTTTTCCAACAGTAGTAACAAGATTTTCCTTTTATCTCAAAATGGAGAAATATTCATTCAAAGTTCTGTATCAGATTTAAAATAGTTTTACACTAGCATGTTTATATTCTTTTTAATGATGCAGCAAATCTTTTTTTTTTTTTCACTTTATTTGTTTGACACAGAGAGAGAGATCACAAGCAGGCAGAGAGGCAGGCAGAGAGAGAGGAGGTAGCAGGCTCCCTGCTGAGCAGAGAGCCTGATGTGGGACTCCATCCCAGGACCCTGAGAGCATGCCCTGAGCCGAAGGCAGAGGCTTAACCCACTGAGCCACCCAGGCGTCCCAATGATGCAGCAAATCTTACCACATAAGATTAAGACATAAGTTTAAGTAGATTAAACTTGAAAATACATATATGTAACTTGATAAATTATAAAACAATAGTTAATTATATTATTCAGTTATCTTATAACTCTGGTTGATATATCATATATATTATACAAAACTTACACTTTGCTTTTCTCTCTTATTCAGCCTTTAAAATGTTTAGGACCTTCTGAAGGCTATTTCACATATGGTTACAGACTATTTTCAGTAATGATATAGTAACTCTGAGAAATACTAGATTTCTAATAAAAAGGTTCTTAATTTTCAAACACAGCAATGCAAGGCTGATGTATCAGTTTAAGTACCTGGGACCAGGAGACAAATCTGGATAACAAGCAGCATGTTTTCTTAAAAATCACCTGGTCCTCCTGAAGACAAGATTTGATATTAGGTCATGTTCATTAGAGTGTTGTTGTTTCCACTTTTTAGACTAAGTTCTCTCTTCAGGAATCTTAAGTAATTTATGCAAATAGGCTTTCTTTGGGCCAGCACTAGTTATTCCCAAATATGTCTGAACAAACTGCAAATAAAGCTTAGAATGTAAGAAAGGCACCTGCTATATTTATGTAGTTGTAGGAATACATTGCATTTACTGACATGGTTCACATGACCACAATATTTAATGGCTATATCAGATATCATTGATTATCAACACATTCCTATTTAATTTTTGAGAGTTATTCACAAATCTCATCATTATAAGTAGCTAACATTTTTTTTTTAACTTGCCTACATAGTGTACTATTTCCAAAGTGGAGAGACTAGAACAAGACTTACAAATAGCTTTATAGCTTGTTATATATTTTCCTTCTTTGTTCATTGAAAATATTAAGTAATATCTAAATTCAAGGCATTGAATTATGAGCTGGGTATATAGTGGTAGGCAAACTAGACATGTTCCATACATTTACAGTGTCAAGTATGCAAATGTAGAAAATCACTGAACAATTAGTTATACAAATACAAATAATTATACACTGTAATAGAGTTACAAAGAGAAAATCAGGGAGAGAGCGAATTTAGACCTGGCAATCCAAGAAGTCCCTAAACTGAGATTTAAAGCATTTGTCTCTCTGTCAGGAAGAGAGTCAAGAGAGAACTACTGCAGTAAATGTGTGGGATGCATTTTAACAGACTGTGGTTCACCATTGCTGTAAGGTAGTGAACAAGGCACTAAAGGCACAAGAAGAGGTGGGCAAGATGTTATGTGGTATGTGGTTTATAAGCTATTATGTTTATTAATCTGTTATCCTAAGTATAGTGGACAACTGGCTGGTTTTAAGCATGGGGACAGGTAACAATTTTATTTATTTATTTTTTTAAAGATCACTTTGACTTGTGAATGATAAATAGAGGAAGGGGAGACTGGAAGTAGAGAAGCCAATTAGACATTTATAAGCCTAGGCAGGTGGTGGAAGTGAGTGTTTCTATATTAGTGGAATGGAAATTGACAAAATGCAGATATTAGAATGATGTTTTGGAATAGAATTGATAGGGTCTGATGATGACAAGTCATTAAAGCTTTCTTTCAAATCTATGGCTTGAGCGAATAGAGAGTAGGAAAAGTCAATATGCAAATTTCATGAATATGGATTATCTCATTTTAAGTTGAGAATTAGAACTTACTATAAGTTTATTTCTTTCTTGGAATATGATTAATCAATTGTGCATTTATTCAAAAACACTTATTAGCATAACATGTGTGCCAGGCATTTTATTAAGTATTGAAGATATAAAAATGAATAAGAAATGGTCCTTGCTTCAGAAGCCATAATTATTCTGCAAGAGATTGACAAATAAACAATTATGTGCAAGCAAATTCTGCTCATGAATATTTATGAGACAATCCAAACAAATTATTAGCAAAACAAATTCATTGATGTACAAAAATGATAGCACATCATGACCTAGTTGGTTTTGTCCTAGGAATTCAAAGGTCAGTTAACATTAGAAAATATGTAATGTATTAAAAGAGAAAACATGTCTCAATGAGAGCTTAAAAAAGATTGTAATAAAATTCACTGCTCTTTCATGATTAAAACTCTCTTATTCGATAAAAAGAGAAGAAAATTTCTTTCACCTACTAAAAACATCTACCAAAAACCAACAGCATATGTAATTTTTAATGGAGGAATTTTAGAAGCATTCTCTTAGGTTTAGGAAAAAGAAAAGGATGCCCCTTGTCTTACTTTTTTTTAGCTCGACACTGGAGACACTATGCAGTACAGGAGGATAAGAAAAAACTAAATTCCACAAGAATAAGAAAAAGGAAAAAGCAAAACAAAACAGGATCCAATGTTATTGTGTATCAGGTTGGATTAAGCCTTCAGACCTAACATAAAAATACCAAAGTCCCATGGGTTTAACACCAAAAAATGTTTACTTCTCAACAATATAATATTGAATTCAGTATGTGAAGAGCTGTGAAGGATCTGGTATTTTACCCTACTTGCAAGCTATATATTAGAGATACCCATCAGAGATAAAGGACTTTATTACACAGGACAGCAAGTAGCCTGTACCTTGTTTGCTTTGTTCCTTTTGCCAAGTTCCCACAGGACAACTTAGAGGACCAGGTTATATCTCACACTCAGTGGACTGCATTACAGGAGCGGGACCCTGTGATTAAAGAACCTAAATATTTTATGCTAGGGAGTAAGTATGTCTGCCTGTGCAATGGAGCCAAACGATCTCTATTCTCCAGTGTTGTTTGCTATTTAAACCGTTTTGAAAAGATAGTCCAAAGTCAGCAAGTGCCTCTCTTTACAAAATGGACAGAAGCAAGAGAAACCAATGGATAATTGTCTCCTAACACAGTAAAACCATTCTCCTCATCTCGTTCTTAAGGATTCACTCTCTTCCATTTCCCATGCACCACCTCATTACCAAGTCAGAGGAAGAGAGAATATGGAGAAATCACACCCCTGTAAAAATGCTTCACCCTAGAAGTATAAACAATACTTCCTCTCATAGTCCATTGTTCCTCTCATAGTCCCCCCAAAATAGAAGTATATGGACTATTTGATGAATATATTGTGTCTGCTATAATTTCAAGTCAATATTACACAAAGTTTTAAACAACCCATTAATTAGTTGACTAACTAATTTTAGAATTTAATGTGGAAAAGAAAGGCCTAATAAGAACAAAGATTCTCCCAAAGAAGAATAAGGTGGGAGATATTTTATCACATATTATCAGATTTTAGTACCTATTAAAGCCTAAAATAACAGCCATTAACTATTAGCACAGATAAGGCAAAATGGAGACTCCAGAAATACTCAAGCATGCTAGAAACTTGATATATGACAGATGACTGTGTGAAAAGAAAGTCTGTTCGTCAAATGGTGGTGATACTATAAACAAGCTCTATAGAAAAAATTAAGTTTGTTTCTTAATTAAAAATGAAAAAGCATACTTTCTTTAGATTTATTATGTTCTTAAATATAAAAGGAAATTAAAACAGAAGAAAATAATGAAGAATAATTTTATGACCTCAAGGTGGGTAGGAATTTATTAATTCCAAAATGTGCTAACTATAGAAGAAAAGTTGGCTAAATTAGAGAACATTAAAAATTTTAAATGCTCTTCTCCACAGGGCACCACAAAGACACTGAAAACCCAAGCCACAAAGCAGGAGAAAATATGTGCAATGCATAAAATTGATAAATATTTGGTATCAGCATATATAAATAACTCATAAATCAACAGAAAAAAATTTAAACAAACCTTTAGAAAAATCTGCAAAACATATGAAGAGGCATTTTACAGAAGAGAAAATAACTTCTTAGTGAGCATATGAAAAAATACATATATTTTTTAGATAGAAAGAAAGCATAAGAGTATGGAAGGCCAAGATAGAGAATCTTAAGCAGGTTCCATGTTTAGTGGGGAGCCCAATGTGGGGCTCCATCTCATGACCCTGGGTTCATGATCTGGACTGAAATCAAGAGTCAATATTTAACCAACTGAGCCACCCAGGTGCCCCTTAAATATTTTTAATTGTATTAGTATATCAATGTAAATTAATATAACAGATTCCTATTCTCATGGCCCAGCTTGACAAAAATTTTTAAGTATGAAAATACCAAGTGTTGATAATAATGTAAAATAATAGGAACTTGTTTGGTATATGTGCAAACTGAATTAGGTCAATAACATTTTAAAACAATTACTCATTACCTAAACATGGACTTACACTAAGACTCAAAAAATTTACTTCTTGCCATAAACTAAGAAAATTCTGCAAATGAGAATATTCTGCATACAGAACATCCTGTACCAAGAGGCATGCATAAGAATTACCATGTCTGTAATACTAAAAACCAAAGGGTGTGAGTAAAATCTTCATTGACAAGAAGTTACAGAATGTTTCTTGACTACCTTCAAACTAAGACATTGGTTTTTCCTGCCTTCAGATGTGAACTGGCACAATGGATTGTCTTGTGCTTCAAGTTTGCCATCCTTTAGACTGGAACAGTATCATCCACCCTTCTGGATCTCCAACTTGCTAATTCACTCTGAGGATCATGAGACTTAACTTGTCAGCCTCCATAATCGCATAAGCCAATTCCTTTCTCTCTTTGGTTTGTTTTTCTGGACAATCCTGACTAATACAGTTATTAAAGTTATCTCTTTCATGCTATTGGAGAACTAATAAGTTGTGAGGAATTACTAGATCAGAATTGGGTAAAAGGGGGAGGACCAGAAAGTTTAACCCAGATTTGGGATTATTTGATGTTGCTGGAAGGGGTAATTGAGAGGACAAGACAAAAGGAAAAGTGAAACTATTAAAAGGAGTTAAAGAGCAGGAAAAATTATGTTCAAAGAGGAGCTCAACCTAGAGTTCTATACTATGTGAAAATATCCTTTGGGAATTCATTGAAAAAAAGATAATTTCTGACAAATAAAAACTGAGAAAAGTATTACCATTAGATACTTATTGCCAAAAATAATGGTGTTCTTCAGGTAAAGATGGAAGTTCAGAAATTCAAAAAGGAGTGAAATAAAACAAGTAAATATGAATAAATACCAAATGAGTAATAATGAAATATCTTGAGTTTTAATCACACATTTTAAACATTCACAGAATGGGGCTCCTGTGTGGCTCAGTGGATTAAGCCTCTGCCTTCGGCTCAGGTCATGATATCAGGGTCCTGGGATTGTGACCCACATTAGACTCTCTGCTCAACAGGGATCCTGCTTTCCCCTCTCTCTCTGCCTCTCTGCCTACTTGTGATCTCTCTCACTGTCAAATAAATAAATAAAATCTTTAAAGAAAATTAAACATTCACAGAATTGAAATACATGGAAATAATATCAAATAATTCAAATGGAGAAAACCAAGTTACACTCTTTCAATGTTCCTTGCATCATCTGGAAAGAGAGCAAATTACTAATTAATACTAGATTTTAATAAATCAGGAATGTAGGTTATAATTGCAAAGGTAATAATCACAGAAATTAAAAAAAGAGTACATCAAGCTAATTGGAAAAAATGGAATAAGAAAAAATACTCCAGAAGATGGCAAGAAAAAAGAGAAATTTAAAAGAGGAGATATGATAATAAAGCACACACAAAAACTTTATATTTAAACCCAAATATATCTGTGACCATAATGCATAGAAATTGGTTAAAGTAGACTTAAAAGACAAACTTTGTCAGACCCGATTGTTAAAATCCCCAATATGTG